>NC_142606.1:36233079-36876834 GCF_041222555.1 Hakea prostrata | reverse complement strand
GCAGACTTAATCCTTTCTCTTATCATATCTACCATAGCACTTCGTAGCTTCAATCATTTCGGGACCTAAGACTTTTCTTTCACCTGCCTCGATCCAGTACAAAGGTGTCCTACAAGTACTGCCATACAAAGCCTTGAATGGAGCGATGCCTATTGTTGCCTCGATAACCGTTGTTGTAGGCAAACTCAACCAAAGCTAGGTGTTCATCCCAATTACCACCCATATCCACCACACAAGATCCGAGCATGTCTTCCAATGTCTGAATTGTCCGCTCGGATTGTCCATCAGACTGTGGATGATGAGCTGTACTCAAGTTCAATTGGGTTCCCAAGGCCTTCTGCAAACTATTCCAAAACCTTGAGGTGAACCTAGGATCACGATCCGAAACAATACTCAATGGCACACCATGCAGACGAACCACATTATCCACATAAAGCCTTGCTAGCTTATCCAGAGTATGAGTGATCTTCATAGGAATGAAATGGGCTGATTTGGTCAACCTATCAACAATCACCCACACAGTGTCATTGCCTTTACTTGACCGAGGCAAGCTAGTCACAAAGTCCATGGAGATATCCTCCCACTTCCAACTAGGAATAGGAAGAGGCTGAAGTAATCCAGATGGAGGTTGTCGAACGGCTTTCACACGTTGGCAAGTCTCACACTTGGCAACAAAATCATCAACATCCGCCTTCAGACCAATCCACCAAAAATGTTCCTTCAAGTCCTTGTACATCTTGGTGCTTCCCGGGTGTATAGTAAAGACTGACTGGTGTGCTTCCTTCAATATTTCTTTCTTAACTTCTTCGTTTGCAGGCACGCACAGTCTTCCTTTAAACAACAAAGCACCATCCATGGATATACCAAAGTCGGGGTCCGACTCAGGATTCGAAGAAATCCTCTCAACTTTGATCAAAAACTCTTGATCAGAACTCTGCAGAGCAACAATCTTATCTCTAAGACCAGATCTTGCCGTCATGGCAGAAAGAATAAAATCAGAATTCTCAGGGACGATTTCCAAATCAAAACTCTCAATAGAAGACCACAATGGTAAACTCAACGCATTCAAATCCAAAGTCTTCTTCTGGTTCTTCCTACTAAGAGCATCAGCAACAACGTTTGCTTTCCCAGGGTGATACTGAATATCACAATCATAATCGGAGACTAGTTCCAACCATCTCCTTTGTCTCATGTTCAACTCCTTTTGGGTAAAGAAGTATTTCAAACTCTTATGATCCGTGAAGATGGCAATCTTCTCACCGTAAAGGTAATGTCTCCAAATCTTCAAAGCAAAGACAACGGCGGCAAGTTCTAGATCGTGAGTGGGGTAATTCCGCTCATAATCCTTCAATTGCCGAGAAGCATAGGCTACGACCTTGCCATGTTGCATCAGTACACAACCCAAACCAATCTTTGACGATCGGTATAAAACTGTCATACCACCGGAACTATCGGTATAGTCAAAACCGGGGCACTTGTCAATCTATCTTTCAACTCTTGGAAATTCTTCTCACAGGCGTCAGACCAAACAAACTTTTCTTCTTTCCTGGTCAACTTAGTCATAGGAGCAGCCAACCGAGAAAAGTTCTCAATAAACCTTCGGTAGTAACCCGCCAATCCAAGAAAACTTCTTATTTCCATTACTGACTTCGGTCTTTCCCAATCAGCCACAGCTTGGACCTTTTCAGGATCGACACGAATACCTTCGGCTGAAACCACATGACCAAGGAATACCACTCTCTTAAGCCGGAAATCACACTTGCTAAACTTAGCGAACAACTTCTTTTCTGCAACCTTTGCAAAGTGAAAATTAGATGACTCGCATGCTCTTCTTCGCTCTTCGAATAGATCAAGATGTCATCAATGAAAACAATCACAAACTTATCAAGCACATCATGAAATACTCGGTTCATGAGGTCCATGAACACCGGCGAGGAGCATTGGTCAATCCGAAGGGCATGACTCTAAACTCGTAGTGACCATACCGCGTTCGGAAAGCTGTCTTGAAGATATCACTAGACTTCACTTTCAATTGGTGATATTCGGACCTTAAGTCAATCTTTGAGAACACAACTGCACCCTTCAACTGATCGAAGAGATCATCAATTCTGGGCAGCGGATATCTATTCTTGATAGTCAACTTATTCAACTCACGGTAGTCGATGCACAAGCGCATACTACCATCTTTCTTCTTGACGAACAAGACCGGAGCTCCCCAAGGTGACACACTAGGCTGTACGAAACCTCTATCAATGAGCTCATTCAACTGATTTTGCAACTCTTTCAACTCAGTAGGAGCCATCCTATACGGGGCTTTAGATACCGGAGCAGCACCAGGGACGAGATCAATAGAAAATTCGACATCCCTGTCTGGAGGCACTCCTGATAGATCATCAGGGAAGACATCAACAAAGTCGCAGACAACTCGACTTCATCGGCTCTTTTCTCCACTATACCCTTGCCTTCAGATGAAGCATCATCCACTAGGGCATAGACTTGCATCGGTGCGGACAACACTTTCTTACAAACCCTTCTCTTTTCACCCTGAAATTCAAAGACCGGACTTCCACAAATATGGAACTGAATCTTCCTTGAGGAACAAAGGAACACAGCTTTGTGGGCTGTTAACCAATCGATTCCCAAAATAACATCGAAGTCCTTCATGTCAAGAATTACAAAATTGGCTTCCAAGTTCTTCTCACCAATCAACACAGGACATTTAGATAACCCCTTATCTAGTTTCTCACAAGGACCAGTAGGTGTACTAATCAATAAACAACTAGACAACTTCTCGGGGATTAGGTTAGTCTTCTTGATGAATGCGAGATGACATGAACGAATGAGATGCACCCGTATCAAATAAGACAAATGCAGAAATAGAAGCAACTAACAATGTACCCGTAATCACTTCATGGCTTGGATCCTGCTCCAAGACCGGAAATACTGAAAACTCTACCAGAGGGAGGAGGCAGGAGCACTCTTCACCACCAGGGGCAGGCTGCTGGGCGAGCCGCTTCGGACAGCACGAGCAAAATGACCAGCTTGCTTGCAGTAGAAGCAAAACAGGATTGCTTTGGATCCAACGAGGGTGGCTGCAACAGAGGGCTTCGAACAAAAGGCCTTGCACTTGCACTTGCACTTGCTGGTGGTCGGTTTCCGCCATACTTGTCTAAAGCTGGCCGGGCTGCTGAAAACCCGTGTTCGACCTACACTCTTAGCCCGAAAGGTAGGAGTGGGGTAGGGTGTAGGTCTCACAAAACGACGGTCGTTACGATCCACCAAACCAGAATTCCTTGATCGCCGGGGCTTTTGCACACGAGCACTTTCCTTCTCTGTTTCTTCCAACTTCTTCGAGTTCGCACCACTTGAGCATAGCTCACTATAGGCTGGATCGTGAGGTAAGCTTTAATGGCAGGGCGCAGTCCTTTGAAGAACTTCTTTGCTTTCGCGAGGTCATCCTTCGAGAGAATCTGGAGCAAAGAAATGAAGCTCCTCAAACTTCGTTGGTACTCCAACACAGACAGAGATCCCTGAGTAAGAATCATGAACTCGGCTTCCTTCGCATCTTTTACCGCCTCGAGAAAGTAAGTCATACAAAAGCCTCTTTGAATAACTCCCAAGTTACAACTCCCGCATGCAAACCTTCCAAAACAGGCCGAGTGGAGATCCACCATGCATCAGCTTCTTGTTGTAACTTCTCTGTTCAGCAAACAGAATCTTTCGAGCTTCCAAGCATTGCAGATGTCGGAAAGCCTTCTCCAACTCACGAAGCCACTTGTTAGGAAACAAGGGGTCCTTGGTAACTCCAAGTGAAAGTGGGTACTTGCATCTTCGAGAAAACTCTCCATCAAAGCGAGTATGAGGAGTTCCAGCTAAACCTCCCGCATTCAGGACTGCAGCATGAGGATTCACATTAGCACCAGCCCGGGTCTCATTATGCGTAGTCATGAAACCCACCAACATCCGGTTGAACCGAGCCGCTTGTCGCTGCATCATATTGCCCATAATATTGGCAATATCTCGGAAACTTCCAACATTCGGGGCACCGGGTATCTCATGGGTACCCGATCAACATTAGGTATCTCGCCACCACCATGACCACTAGATTCACCACGCCCACTTCTGGAGTAACCATTCTCGGCCAAAACCGAGAACATCAAAATACCGAATTTCGAAGTTTCAACATAAACCACAAGTCCAAATGATTTGAAAACTTAAATCATGCTTAAATATATCCATATAGTCATCAAACAATAATCCATAAGGCAAAAATCACATTTTCCAAAAATTCAACAGCAATTGAGGTCTCTGTGACCATTGGTCGAGTGATTGGTCGATCGACCCAATCGACCAATGAGTCGACCAATGCAGATGTAATGCAAAAATTCGCATTATAAGCCTCATTTTCACATTCCAACCTCATTCTAACTTCTTCCAAAGGCGAGAGAGCTCTAGGGAAAGTCTCCAAGAGTTCTCACAAGTGTTCTTGAGGTGATTTGGTGCTTCAACAACAACACCACAACACACAATCTTCACAAACAAGGTAAATCTCTCATTCTTTCTTCCATTTTCATCTTCTCATGCTTGCATTTCAATAAAACCATGCTTTACTTGTATCCAATGCTAGAAATCATGCTTAGGAATGCTTAGTAACATATTCCCTAGGTTTTAAACACAATGCCATGCATAGACTACAAGTTTTAACATAATGGTGTTCATCTCGCAAAGTTTTTATACCGAAATCAATATCTTTAGAAAAAATTCCGTTTCCTCTCAAACCGCTTGAAATTTTCGCACGAGATCAAATGCTACATGCTCAAGATGACATTATAGATAGGTCCATACAATTTGATTTAACCAATTTCAACTTTTCAAAAATCCAATTTTGACCTAAATTGCAAAATCCCCAAATTTCCTTCTTGCTGAATTTTTCGCTTTAATCCAAGTTTTCGATCGATTTTCATCAAACAAACTTCATAGACATGAAATTCCAAGTATTGCGCACATACTAGTATGTTCAAATCAAATTTCCCCCAAATTTGAAATTTTCCAAAAAATTACGAAAATACCCTTTTGGCTCAAATCTTAAAATAGCACTAATCGGAATTGTCTCTTGTCTCTTTCTGGGTATACCCACTATGCGAGAGGGAGGGCGAGGACAAGGTAGAGGTCGTGGTCGCATCGTAGGTGCTCTTAGGGGCGGAGGTCGGGTTCCTTCGAGCCTGAGACGGGAGGTTAGGAGACCAGACATGTTTGACACACCTCGGGCCGAGTTCCCCGTACGAGGCCTACTTCAGCCATCGCAATATCGAGATGGGACGTCTACTTCACTTACGCCAGCTCAGAGCCTTTAGGATTTGGCAGAGATTCGACACATTGCAGTGGACTCATCTCTTCACCGAGGATCTGCCGGTATACCCGGAACTAGTGAGGTTGTTCTTCAAGCAACCTTACCTACACAGAGGAGGCTCGAGGCCAAGGACATCCACTTAGACTTGTCCTTAGGAGCAGGGTCTTCCGGACTCGATTCGCTTTTCTACTCGGACACCGGGCTGAGATCTTGCAGGTTCCTTACTATCCACAGCAGTGTGTGTGGATACTGCAGGAGCAGATCCGGGACAGACCATCCGATGCCGTACGAGCTACGCGAGATATGCTCTACACTATGGGATAGCCGTCGATGCTTCACTCCGTGGACCAGCGGACGGATGACGGATTCGCACGGATTATCGGTCGCATAGTCGGCCAAAACATCATGCCGAAAGCCGGACATCACCATCGGGTCGTTGATGGAGGCCTTAGTCATCTACCGCATCTACATGGGCTTCGAGATCGATCTCTCCTACATCATTCAGCCAGGTCATGCTGGACTTAGTTCTGCGGCCTAGCATGCGGAACCTTTGCTATGGGAGGCTACCGACTTTGATCTTCGGGCATTTCGGGGTGAGTTTCGAGGATACACCGGTGGACACCGGTTCACAGGGATACTCTATTGGGACTCCGGACCATTCGTCGGATGAGACTACAGCGATCAGAGAGATCTCCGGTCCGGAGGGTGAGGATGATGATGAATCGAGGATGAGGATCAGGGGTCGGAGGATGGAGGAGAGGATATCGGTCCCGATAGTGATGATCGGGCCGGAGATGATGCGGATATGCACGAGGGCGAGCCTCGTGCATCACGAGTTTCCTTCATCACACTTCGAGGCGGGTGGCCCTTCACATGCAGTTCCGGAGACTTCGGATCTTGGAGCACGGATGAGATCGATGACTTCCATGCTAGAGAGGATGGAGGTCGACAGGAGCAGATGTACGAGAGGATGGAGTCACGACGGATAGGATAGAGCATCGGGTGACTCAGCTAGCGGAGGAGTTCGGAGCATACAGAGATCAGAGAAGATCACCTAGATAGACTGTACCTTAGGATTTCCATTTATGCATTTCAGATGTAATCATTGTAAAAACTTTTGAAATTAATGAAGTTCATCTTGTTTCCCTTTAATTATTGTATATTATGCACCTTTCTTTTCCTTGCATTAGTGACATTTGTTCAAGTATAATTATGGTATGTTATTCGGAAATGTTCGTTATGCCTCAAAGGTCAAGTTTCTAATTCAGTGTTCTATTATTCACTTCTAAGAGTAGAAGAGTCATTTCAGATCAATGACTCAGAATGTTCAGTTATTGTCTTTTGTAGTTAGGATCTCCTCGAACCTTGGGCTCGATACCAATCATCACGTCCTCCCAGCCGGTACCCTATCCGGCATACCCGAGAGTGTGATCCACAGCCCAAGATCGGGTATCGAGTGATCAACCTCCCACATAAACAATAACATAATCATGAACAATCATAATAAAAGTGCGGAAGATAAACCATAGATCCAATAAAGAAAGAATGAATCATAAATGAATCAGAATAATAGATATAGTCAGAGTGTCAAACAAATAAGTAAAGTGAGGCAAAAATCCCACTCTACAACCAGCGGAAAAGTAGCTCTAAAGAATAAACTAGACACAATCTAATCCCAGTAGCAAGTACATTGGGTAACTAAATTGTTCTCCACTTTATAGACAACATCCTTATAAGTGTAAATCTCATAAATGGCACAAGGACGCTTCCACTCAATGGTCGGACTAAGCATCGTACGGAGCATAACCACTCGCGGGATCTTCAGAGTAATTGTGGTAACCGCAATCACCTTCCTGGAGATATGCCTCTTCGCCTTGCGCTTCTTCATAGGGACCGTCATAGTACTCAGTACCTGCAGGATAGTCTAACAAACATTGTACAATAAAGGAATGAGTTTCAAAGAAACTCAGTAAGGCAGTTAAAAATCCATAATAACATAAATGGCAGGATTCCAGAACAATCATAAATGCAATATGATATGAGACAAACAATGAATGAATGAAACTAACTCTATGTATGCTGGTCTCTATTGGCAGACACGCTTTAAGTCATAGCACCGTACTTCTTTAGAAAAGTCCACTCACATCCTCAACCATTTAAGATATCTTGGATTCTCTCACGGATCATTTCACCGGTCTTGAGCAGCCGATTGGTAATGGGTCCTTCATCCCTCGAGGACAAACCATGGCGGGGGTTAAGTCAACACACTCTCTCACAACCATTTGGTATAAGTACTGGCGCATGTCGGGGTAAAACCTAGCCAAATGCAAGTCTTCTACTTAGTTACATCAAGTCGGATCCGAGATACGTCCATTCCTCGTCCCCGACGATCCTTTCCGGTATCCTTCACACTAGAGTCCTCATAGTCCCCGACTACGGACTCATCAACCCTATTGGTTATCCACATATGGTAAACGGGAAGCTCTCACGTCCTCTCACGGGTTGGTTACCGGTCTTAAGCGCCCGTGAGCCCAAGTCTAACCATATGCAACCCTACCAATAAATGGCCCCCACAATGTGATTCCTGTCCTCTCACGGGTTGGTTACCGGTCTTGAGCGCCCATGAATCCCCATTGCTACCACGGGTCGTTCGGTCTCAATACCCCTCCGATTAGGGTCTGACATAACAGGACATCCTAGCCAAACACTACTAGACAATCCTAGATATGTCATCCAATAGTTTAGGAAGGTGTCCAGAGGGCATCTCCGGAAACATCCCATAATATTCCCGTAGTAGTCCAAGGACAGAAATGTCAAAAGGACACCTCTCCTTTCCAAACCATACTTAAGCATACACATGCATCAATTCATATCATCACATATATGGTAACTTCATATATGGAAAGAAATCAATAATTACAATCACTTGTATACAATTGGTAAGTAAATCATACATGAATCAATTTAATATGAATAAGTAATGCTACTGTAATCAAAGTTATGCAACAGTAGTATATCATTGTAAGAATCTAATTTAGGAAACATGTCAATGATATTCAAATATAGAAACTAGATTCATGCTATCTATGTAATTAAGGAGATAACCATCCTTACCTTTTATAACTCGCAAAGGAATCCTAAGAAATCAAGTAAGATCTTGGCAAACTTGAGAAGGAGGTCCTAAACAAGTATATACAACATATTAGGAAAGATCCCTAACAAAAAAGATACCAAAACATCCAACACAGACCAATTCTGGAGTTGCTGTACTCATTGGTCGAGTGGATTGGTCGACTGGTCCAGTCGACCAATCAGTCGACCAATGCAGACAGTAGCCTAAAAAAAAAAACAGAGTTTTAAGATATGAAATCCGAATTTGGTGGTTCAAAAGGGTACTAATCAAGGGGTAAACTACATCAGTAGTATTCTAACATATAGGGGACTTCAAAACACCAATCAATTCAAGACTTCAAGATCCAAATTAGGAAACAAAAAGTTACCATAATTAGATCAACCATGGATGTTGATGAATTCGAAATAGAAATCAAAGACAAGAACAATAGGAGGATGGATCATTGCTTCAGGTAAAGGTATCATGAAAACATACTTAGATCTTTAAGGAACAAGGCTTAGAAGCATAAATCTAAATAAGGAAATAAAACCTACCATATATGTAACTACCATGCTTCATGAAGAACACATAGTATGGTAGAAGAGAACAACTAGAAATTGATAGATTATGGATCATGGAAAGAAAACACAGTAATTAACTACTAACATGATCAATAAAGAAGATCCAAAGAGATCAGAATTCAAATCAGAAGTTTAACAAGATTAGATCATGGTTTGATCATGATTCCTTCAAAAGCTTGCAATGATCATGGTTAAGATCATTGTTCTAGCCTCAAATCCTTAGGATGATCGTGAGAACATGTTCAGAGATGTTTGCAACAGAGAATGCAGCATCTCTTCTACTGTCTCAACTCAAAAAGGAAAGAAAAACAAAGATGGAGGAGAAGAAGAGAGAGTAGACATACCTTTTGATGCAAAAGGAAGAGTTTCGACGAAGATCCGTCAAGAAAACACCAAGGATGCAAGGGAGATGACTTGCAGAGGTCTTTGGTTCGTTCCAAAGAGTTTGGAGGCAGCAAATACGAAGTGGACTCGAGATTGGACTTAAATAGAGCAAGAAAAACCTAATTGCCAAAGACAACACTCATTGGTCGAGTGGATTGGTCGACTGGCCCATCGACCAATCGGTCGACCAATGCCGACAAGAAGACCAAAACAGGGAATTGAAGGCCCGAGATCAAATCCTATCCTAAAGGGGGTTTGCCAGCGGGCCCCATGGAGAGCCCCCCACCAGGGGCCCCCCCCCCCCCCCCCCCCCCCCCCCCCCCCCCCCCCCCCTTTTGCACACAAGACAAGTGACTTACTAAAAAGGAAAAAAAGCCCTAAAAAACAAAAAAAAAGCCCCCCAAAACCAAAAAAAAACACCTTTTTCAAAAAAAATTTTTCTTTAAAAAAAAAACCATCAAAAACAATCTTCATTGAACCCAAACCCACCCCCCCCCCTCCTCCCCCAGACCCCCACCTTCCTTTCTTCCCCCCCTCTCCCCCAACCAAAAAAAAAAAAAAAAATGTGATGATGGTTTAGGTTTGTTAAAAGCAATGTACTAAGCCTCAGTGGTTGAAAGAGCCACCACATGTTGAAGGGTGGACTTCCAACTCACTAGATTCCCACCAAGAGTAAACAAGTATCCAGTAATGGACCTTCTCTTATCCAAATCAGAGGCAAAATCTGAGTCACAATATCCAACAATGTCTAACTTATCAACACAAGAGTTATCATGAACAATTTTATAAGATGCAGAATTTTTCAGATATCTCAATAACCACATAACTGCATCCCAATGTGAATCACATGGCCTACTCATGTATCTACAAACAAGACCAACTGCATAAGCAATATCAGGCCTACAACAAACCATAGAATACATGAGACTACCAACACATTCTTGATATGGTCTATTAGTTATAGCAGCAATAGAATCCATTCTAAGCTTAAAATGAGCACCAAGAGGAGTATTAACAGTCCTAATATTATCATGTCCAAACTTGTTAACAAGTTTATGAATATATCCAACCTGAGACAAGGTCAAAACACCACTAGGCCTATCTCTATGAATATCAATGCCAAGAATCCTTTTAGTAGCCCCTAAATCTTTCATTTCAAACTCAGATTTCAACATAGACTTAAGCTTACAAATCTGAGATTTATCCTTTGATGCAATAAGCATGTCATCAACATAAAGTAAAAGATAAATGAAAGAATTAGGGCTAAACTCACAATAATAAATACAACTATCATAGGAGCTTCTTTTGTAACCATTCTTAAGCATGAATTCATCAAACCTTTTATACCATTGCCTAGGAGATTGTTTCAAGCCATACAATGACCTTAACAATAAACAGACATTTGTCTCACTCCCCTTCACAACAAAACCCTTAGGCTGAACCATATAAATATGCTCATCTAACTTACCATTCAAGAATGCAGTTTTCACATCTAATTGTTCAAGTTCAAGATCAAAGAGAGCAGCCAGGGCAAGAAGCACTCTAATAGAAGTATGTTTCACAACAAGTGAAAACACTTCATTATAATCAATTCCCTCAACTTGGGAATACCCCTTAGCTACAAGTCTTGCCTTATACCTAGGTTGTTCAACACCAGGAATACCGTCTTAAATTTATAAACCCACTTGCAACCAATTAGTTTCTTTCCTTTGGGTCTATCTACAAGAGTCCAAGTCTGATTTTTCATTAAAGATTCCATTTCATCTTCCATGGCAACAAGCCAAAGCTTGCTATCCCCACATCCAAGAGACTCTTTATAGGTTCTAGGCTCACATCCCTCAAGCTGGTCAGCTACATTTAAAGCATAAGAAATCAGATTTGGACTCCCATTAGAATCACACATATTAGCATATCTAGAAGGTCTCTTTATCTCTCTTCTAGATCTATCTCTTGCCAATAAATAACCATCTAAAGGATCCCCATCTTTAAGCTCTTCTTTAATATCAAAAGAATCACTACCAACTTCTAAATCATCATCCTCAACCTTAGGATCAAATTCATCAACCACAGTTTTAGACTTATCCCCTAACTCCACCTCAAATATAGCATTGTCTAGATCATTGGAGTTAGGTCTAACACTTGATGAATAAACTTTCAAAAATTCAAGTTCATTGAATTTAACATCTCTACTAATTACAATTTTATTATCTTGCAAACACCAAAGCCTATATCCTTTAACACCTAAAGGATACCCTAGGAAGATACACTTCCTACCCCTAGGCTCAAGTTTACCCTTGTTTTGATGAACAAAACAAACACAACCAAAAGGTTTCAACAAATTGTAATCAGTATGCACTTTACTCCACCTAAAATCAGGTGTTTCAAAATCAACAGAGGAACAAGGAGACTTATTAATGACATAACAAGCTGTACTAGCAGCTTCAGCCCAGAATTTCTTACTTAGGCCAAATTCAATCAACATGCATCTAACCCTATCCATGATTGTCCTATTCATCCTCTCAGCCACTCCATTCTGCTGAGGAGTATAGGTGCATGTTCTATGTCTAGTAATACCATGTTACAAAAAATCAGAAACTTCTCATTCACAAATTCAAGACCATTATCAGTTCTAAGTTTCTTGATTTTCTTTTCAGTTTGATTTTCAACCAATACTTTCCACTCTATGAACTTATCAAAGACAACTGATTTATCCCTAAGAAAATACAGCCATGTCTTTCTAGAGTAATCATCAATAATAGACAATAAATATTGGGCACCAGAAAGAGATAAATGTACATGTGGACTTCCCCACAAATCAGAATGTACATATTCAAGCACATGAGAGGTTTTATGAATGAGGGAATTTAGTCTTATGAAGCTTACCCATGGCACACACATCACAAAAAGTCAAAGGGCTAAATTTCTTAAGACTTATCTGGCCACTTTTATACAAGTGTCCAAGCCCCTTACTACTTATATGACCCAATGTCCTATGCCATAGTTCCACCTCACTAAGAACCCCACTAGAGACTGATGCAGCCCCTAAAACCACACTTCCATTTAAGAAGTATAAACCATTCTTCAAATCAGCAGTTAGAATTACACTACTACCCCTCATAACCCTGAGAGAACCATCCCTTGAGGTATAATTAAAAACCCCCTAGTATCAAGCTGACTCGGGGACAACAGGTTTCTCCTAAGTCCAGGTACATGTCTTACCTCCTTTAAGTCTCTAACAGTCCCATTCATTCAATTTAAGTCTTATTGATCTAGTTCCCATAACATCACAAGCATGATCATTACCCATTAAAACTTTACCACCTCTAATAGACTCAAAAGTGATAAACCACTCCCTTTTAGGAGTCATATGAAAGGTATAGCCTGAATCTAAGATCCAAGCATCATGATCACTACAAGATGAAACCACTAGTGCATCACTAGTAACATCAGCCACATGTGTGGCCTCCATTCTCTCATTTCCATTTTCACTTTGCAACTTTTGAAGTCTCTCTCTACAATACTTTCTTATGTGACCCTTCTTCTTACAATAATAACAAACCCTCTTGTAACTATAAGACTTTCCATTAAAATTCTGATTTGTATTAACATTAGTGTTCTTTGCAACAAACTTCTTCTTTTTCTTATTGTTATTATTGAACTTCTTCTTAGTTTCATGCATGGTTTTATTATCAGAGTTAACATACAAGCCATCACTAACATGCTTTACCTTCCTCTCAATTTTCAATTCTATGTCCCTAATTTTCAATGCTTCCATCACATCATCAAAGGTTATAGATTGTCTACCATACTTAATAGCATTTTTGACACCAACATGAGAATCAGGCAAAGATTTCAACAATAGGACAACAAGGGTATTATCAGATAACTCTTCATCCAAATCAGACAAATCACATAACAATTTATAAAAGTCTTCTACATTATCAGTTAAAGACTTAGAAGCATCCATCTTGAAACTAAACAATTGTTCTTTTAATAATGTAACACTAGGAATAGAAGCAGCCATATATAGTTGTTCAAGTTTAAGCCAAACCTGGGCAGCCGTCTTACACTCTCTTACCCTTCTCATTACGGTGTTACTCAAATGCAAAATGATAGTGCTATAGCACATATCTTGCATATCTTCCTTCTCTTCATCAGTCATGGACAAGGGAAGTTCTTTATCAATCTTCAATGCCTTATGACATTTGTTTTGTACAAGAATAGCATGCATCCTATTCTTCCACACCATATAATCCCCCTTACCATCAAATTTCTCCAACTCATACCAGGTAAGAGCCATGACAAACAAATGAAGAATATACAATCAGATTATATCTTAAAACAGTAGCACAAGATATTATCACTTCTATCAAATTTCAGAATTTAATTAACCACAAAAACTGAAGTAATGATATAAAATAATATCAGATTTAAACCAAGAGAACAAGGGATAGGGATCTAGTGTTTTATCAAATACAAGAAATCAATAATAATCTCTAAGATATGTTAACTGTAACAAGTTAACAGAAAATCAGATTATATAACCTATATGCAACTATAACCAAAAAATCAAATCAAATTGAATTTTAGATTATAAACTAAACTCAAACAGTAATTACATATATGCAATCTATTTAGCATAAAGTCCCAATTTATTTTCAAAGAACCAAGGCAGCCGAACCACTTATCAAGTCAATCAGCAAAATTAGATTCTAATTTCAAACAATAAACATGAGATATGATATGCAGACTGATCCAAACAGATAATAGATGCAAAGCCCTAACTCAATTTCAAGAAACCTCCATGGCCGAACCACTTCACAAGTCAAATTGCCAAATCAGAAATTGATTTCAATGAATTGAGAAGAGAGATTACACACAAAGAACTCCAATTAATCAATTACAACAAAAGCCCCAACCTAATTTGGGTAAAACCCTAGATTAGGGTTTCGGTCAAGAATTAGGGTTTAACAGGAAAAGAAATTGAAGCAATAGAGTTTCAAGAATCAATCAAATAATTAGCATACACGATTCACTGTTAACAGAAACACTAATCAACAATATAATCTAGGTTAACCAAAAGTTAATAGACTCAGCGGAATAATCAATCACAATAGAAGAGAAGAAGGAATCACACACACACTACACAAGGTTTACTTGGTTCGGTCAGAGACCTACATCCAAGGATGAGATATGCTTTCACCAAGCATATGCAATCTTCAAATAACAGAGGAAGGTTACAGCCCTAGACAGTGACAAAACTCTATACAAAGACTAGAGATAACAACCGAAACAATGGAACAACCACACCTGAATCAAGATGCAACCAGAGCTTCAAGTATCTCCTGCGTGAATCCAAGAGCATCAAATACCGAAGCCTTTACACGCACCAAACAGTATACATTGCTTCAGCCTTGTACAAGAGCAAGGACCATCACCAAGAACACATTAGGGCTAACCGAAACCCTCAACAGCAGATGAAGAACCAGCAGAGACCGAGAGCAAACACCAGAGAGCAAATCGAGAGGAGAGAAAGTGATATCGTGCGAATGAGATGAAATTCACAAAACCCCAAATACATATCCTCTAATAAGGTATGTAATTACCCTATTGCCCTCAAAACATAATAGTAAGACAAACTATCCTATTACATGAAAAAGACCATACTGCCCCTGCTAACCCCTGTTACATATTACACCTCTCTATTGTCGGGGAGAGGGAATAGAGGGAAGTCCGACTGTGTAGACAGAATCAATGGATTGGTGAAGGGAGTAAGAAAATGGGGATACTTTCATAAGGACATTTATGTCATTTAGTGAGTTAAATTAGGACAATGATGTCATTTGACTGTCCAAACGATATTTAAGTAATTTATATTTTAAATTTTAAATTAGTTAAATGGGAGTAAAGGTATTAAGGTCATTTTATCCATTCCAACTAAGGCAAACAAAATGTACTCAATTTGTTCTTCTCTTAAATTAAAGAATATTTTGTCTATAGACTTGTACAAATTCTTTCGAAAATACTCTTATTGCTCCATTCCACCTTGAAGCAGTACACTAACAAAGAAAAAGAGAACTAAAAGCAAGACGACTCTTTGTCAGAATTCATCTTCACAATTATCTCAAGCAGTTGCTCCAATAGATTTTTTATTTAATGAATTTGAAATAACTTTTATATGTAATTTAAATATATGAGAGAAGTTTAATTATTTTTTATCCATTATTGAGTTTATGTTATAGAAAGGCTGTAAAGGGACATGGAGGGTTGAAGTATTCATAAGGCTTTTGGTGGTGTTTGTCTTTGTCAAGCTCTTTTGCTGACTTTGATTATTTGAAGTGTTTTAAACAAGATTTGAAACCGTAAGCTCCAAGAAGCTCATATAAGAAGCTTACCAAAATGCATTTCCATGTACACCAGTAGTTTGTACTTTGTAGAGGTTATTACGTCATTTTGTCTCACTTTAGCATAGCTTGGTGGACAAGACTGAGATCTAAGAATCAACAGCTATCTTTGAACATTGGAAACATGTTTGTCAAACAATTAGGGAATCCAATGATTACATTGAATAATTTGTTAAAGAAAAATTTTGATATTTTTTCTTTTCACTAAAGGATCATTTAAATTAAATGTGGAAAAAAATATTACATCAGCGAACTCAAATATTTTTAAGAGTCACAGTTTAATATTGACAATCATTTTTTTCTTTTAAATGGCATTTTGTTTGAAAATAATTTTTTAATATTTTAATCAAAGAAGGTTGTTTATCAAAAAAAAAAAAAAAAATCAAAGAAGGTTAAGTCTGAATATAATTTTAACCGCTTGATAAGATATCTATGCTCAAAATATTTAAGAAAAAATATGTAAATATAATTTGTACTGAGTGCCCTTCTAGCGGGCTCATGATGGATTAAGACCTTCATGTGTCATATTCTCGGTTCAAAGTAACTTGCAAACCAAGCTTAGCACTAACATAAAATATGACCCAATAACCCCTTCAAGTGGCCGATCTACATGTGACGCAGATGTGCCTTTTGGTAATTTAGTATCTTATGGTTCTAAGCGCTTACGTAGATTTGATCATTTCAAATAGCCAAACTCTTTTCTTGTTCTTCATAAGATTTCAAATAATCAAAGTCAACAGTCCTGACTGAATTAAATAAAACAAGTACACAGACTTGAACAAACTCCCAAAGCCCATTCTCTATAAATACCCACAAGAACAACACTTAAACCACTTAACACATCTGCAAATCCTTTAACCACTTACACATTTGCAAATCCTTAGCAACGCACCAAATTCTGAAGATGGGTTTCCAGAGAAGAGTTACCTTGATTTTGGTTCTTCTTATCTTTGTTTTTCTATTTAGTCAAGGTGGTGTTGAAGCGATGACGGTATTGGCCCAAGAATTTTCAAGTTCAGATCATTTAATGAAACATCCTTCAATTTATGAGAAGGCCAAATCAAGTATAGGTTGTTGGCTAGGTCGATTGTCGTCAGGGCCAAGTTCACCTGGTGCCGGACACTAGTACATGCAAGATATAAATTTGAAACAAAGGTTTGACAAGCCATTGGGTTCTCAAAAGTTCATAGCAATTTATCAGTAAGAAACGTATGATGGAACGTCATTCACAAAAGATGCAAAGAGAGACGAAAACAAGGCTCAACTAACTTTCAATATACTAGCCTTTTTTTCTCTTCCCCTCATCAATTTGTTTTATATGCGTGAAGGATTGTAGGTAAATAGCAAAATTGTACATGGAGACCAAGCTTTATTAAATTGTAAATAAATTTATTATTCTTTTCATTGTTTTACGATGCATGATGAGCATATTCTCAGATATGTTAGAGCATTATTTGGAAGTATTTATGGATGATTTCTCCATTCATAGGTTTACCTTTTCTAATTGCCTTCACCATCTTTGCTTAGTTTTTGAATGTAGTAGAGCCAAAATTTTAGTTCTTAATTGGGAGAAATGTCACTTCATGGTGAAAAGTGGAATAGCCTTAGGTCATATTGTTTCTAAGTGTTGCATCTAGAACTTCTTCGAGGGCTGAATATTAAGATGATCACCTTAAGAGCTCTCCAGCCAAGTTGGAATAACTGGGATGCCTGCACACACAAAGAAAGCAAGAACGGTCCGGCCTAGTTTTGGCCGGGGAACCGCCTCCGACGCTCAAGTCAGCCTAGGCAACAATAAGAGTTCTTGAGAGAGTTCTCAAGAATGTAATGAGTAATTACTCAGATGAAAGTTCTCGTACCTTTCTCCATGTAGGAGGTAGGTTTATATAGAGGTTACCTGGAGGCGGCGATTCCTTAAGTTTTAGATCGATAGTTGAGGAGTGAGTGGAGTAGTGGAATAACGGATCCTTCTTTGTCGCACATGATAGTGCCGTTATGCTGACTCACCTCCCCAATTCTCGGAATAGATATGCTGAGTGTTTATGCGTAACTAACTCTTCTTGACTTGGTCAAGAGAGTCTTCTGAGAAATGCTTGAGTTGGATATATATCCTTCCCGAGTGAGGCACTTGGGACCCTTCTCCAACGAAGAGATGAGCTTGCCTAAGGGGGTGTATCTGTCCCGAGTGATGCACTCGGGACCTTTTTCAAGGAAGAGATCAGCCAAACCAAGGGGGTGCATCTGTCCCGAGTGAGGCACTCGGGACCCTTTATGAGGGAAGAGATGCACCAGCCCGAGGGAGGTGTATCTCTCCCGAGGGGGGGGGGACTCGGGACCTTAGTTCCCCACAACAGAGCCCCCCATTCCGTGCGATTGACTTCTCGAACGTATGGAATGTTATTCCCAGGCTTCTTAGAAAATTTCCTTTCTTCTCGGAGAAACTTTAAGACGTCGTCTTGAATGAGAGCCATTATTTCTCCAAGGCCTTCATAGCTCCCAACCATCGTACTAATTCAGATTTATTGCTGCTTCTGATATGCGAATGGTCATGTTTTCTCAGCCGTTGATTTACTCGATCATGGGCCATTTGATTGAGATCTTGAGTCCCTCAATCTCAACCGTTGTGTTTGTTCATTGTTGGTCATTGGATCGCGACCTTTCATGTGCTAGATCTTAACCGTCGCCTTGCTTGATTCACGACCGATGGATGTGTCTCTTCATCTTCCTCCTCCTCACTATAAATAGAGGTTCAATCTTCTTTTTACTCTTTTTCTTGCAAACTCTCTCTGAAGTCTCCTGACTGCGTTGCTTGCTTTCTTCAACTAGCTATTCCAATTCTTCAACCAGTAAGTTATCTCTAACCTTTCTTCATTTCTTTCCTTTGTCATTTTTGTATTATGGATAAGTTAAAAAAAGGCAAGGAAATAGCCCGAGCCACCTCCCGACTGGAGGTCCTGACTACTGAGATCTCCAGTCCCGAGATGTCTTCCCGAACTCAATCTATGCACTATTCCAATGAAGATGATTTCTCTGATTCTTCTATTGTTAGAGCTGCTGTTGACTTAGCTAGGGACGACCCTCTTGACCAAGAACCCCTATGCTCTGATTTAGGAACGGACTTAGTCAATTTCGATGCTTCTGTGAATTCTTTGGCTGAGCAGGAGGTTGATAGTATTAGTCTATCTCCTGCTAAATTCCGAGTTGCTAGTCAGAGGCATTATTCGCCTCGTCCACCCCTTTCTCGTCCTCAAGATTGCCGGAATCGTTGGCCACCCTTTCTCCCTGCTAAGTTGCTTTCTGAGGAGGAAACTCTTGAAGAAAGGAACAAACCAAAGACGCCCTCTCACATTTATTATGATCTCAAGTTTTTGGGTCCCGAATTCTATCCCGGAGATCTTAACCAACACCATCTCCAGCGTTTAAGGATTTCTCTGAAATTCCAGAGGATTATTCCTTCTTGCTCCCGTCTCTATCCAGTCGGGTTGGAGAGCCCCCTGATGGGGCCTTCTCCCTTTATTATGACGCTTTCTTAGGGGGTCTTCGCCTTCCCGTCCAGAAAATTATCGAAGACCTTCTAATTCATTATGGAATTTCTCCTTCCAACCTTATTCCAAATAGTTGGAGAAATGTCACCTGTTTCGTGGGTTTCTGTCATAATGTTGGAGTCGAACCAACATTCCCCCTTCTCCAGCGTTTCCTTGAAGTTAAGAGTTAGTCAAAGGGGTCTTGGCTCTCTCTTCAACGTCGGGCAACCGACGTGGTGGACTGGTCGAGCAACATCATTTTGCCGAGGTATATGCCTACGTCCACCAAGGGGTGGAGACATCACTTTTTCTTCTGCAAGCCCCCGGTTCCGCCGCTATTTCCAACTGCTTTTGCTAAGAAATCCAAATCAGATCTTAAAGAACCCAATATTCTCATTGAGTTATCTGCCGCCGAAGAAGCGGCCTTAGAAAAGATCATCCAGGTTGACGGAGACTCAGCCGCAGTTCATGGATACTTGTCCGAGTATCCGTCTATTCTTCAGTTGTGGGGCTTTTCTCCGGGTGAGCCCCTTCTTCATTGACGTTCTTCAATTTTGTGGATTTTCTTATCTTTGCATTTTCTAATCTTCTTCGTTTGTTGTCTCAGTGGCTAGAAAATTGGACATTGACGCTCTTCGAGCCCTTACTCGTAGGAACACCAAAGAGGCTTTCGCCCCTAAGCCAGTGAAGAAAGGCAGAGCCACAGAGACTGGTCCCGTCGTCCAACTCCCGAGCGCCCCTGACTTGTCCAAGCCTTCGGGCAAGAAGACAGCCAAGAAGAGCTCCTCAGCTGGAGGAGGTCCTCCCGAGATAGGCGTCCCTCAGGTGTCCCCGTCCAGATGCTCGGCAGATCTTCCAAGAGGCCTCTAGACAGTGAGGATGGTGCCGAGGGGGATTCCCAGAAGTCCCCTGTGTTTGTTCCCGGGTGGGACTTAACCTTGAGCGACACTGTGCTGGGGGATTCAAACGCAGCCAGGACTTGGCTTTTCGAAGGGATGATCCCTTCTGATCGCCAATATTTGAAGAATCTCCCGGATGACAAGTTTTATGCCAGCACCTATAGGTAATTCTCTGTCCTTAACTTTTATGTTTCTTCAAGTGACTTCTGTTACATGGTATTCCATATTTTCTTCAGGTACTTCTCTGGAGGGACACACTATATGGGAGAGTGCATGATCCGTTCTGAGCACTTGGCTAATCAACTTCGGGATGTTGAAAAGGATCGGGAACGAACCGTCATGGAGCTTTTTGAGTCCATCAAGACTGTTGAGTCATTGAAGAGGTGGGACGCAGAAAGGAGTTTGAAGTTGAAGAAGATGTCCAAGAGCAAGGCAGTTCTTAAGGAGGAGCTTTCTGAGACCAAGGAAAACTTGGAAGAGGCCCTTAAAGAAAAGGAAAAGTTGGAGCGCGAGAAAGCTGATATGGAGTCTATTGCCCTCCAACTTCGTGAAGAAGTTCGGGCAGGGAAACTCCCCCTTAGTGCAGACGAGGTGCCTGACGCCGTCCAGAAGGAGATCATCACTTCTTACATTGGCACTTCTCAGTTCAAGAAACTCCAGCTGGCTCTCTCTGCTTCGACTTATCACCTCGGGCTCAATGATGCTTTTACTGAAGTTCTCCGACGGGTAGATACTCCTAACCCGAAGGAATTAGCCGGAATGTTGGACGGTAGAGTCTATGAGACTCTTGAAAGAGCCGTGCCTGAAGGGATTGAATGTAGAGAACCTTTCAGCCCTCGCGATCCTCTTCTCTATGTTGATGAAGATGAAGAGGTGGGCTCTGGAGAGAGTCATGAGAAAGAAGCTCCTGGCGGCATCAGGCCTAATGAAGACAAGCTTCCCGAATCTGGGAATCCTCCTGAGAGTTGAAAGACTTGACTTTTTCAAGACTTACCTTTTCTTGCTTTTGTTTCTGGGAAACTTTGAATACTTGAACTTTTGCTCTTGTTTTTTGGAATTTTTGTAAACAATTGTTGAATTTGCGCAACTTTGCGCTTTCTGTAATATTGGTCCTTGTGGCCAAATATTTTGGATGTTAACTTGTAGTTGTTTGCCTCCAACTAAGGCATTAAGCTTCTTTTGACTTGTCCCGAGTATCTTCCCCAGTCACTCCCCTAGCGTAATGCCTTAAAGTTGATGATGTTTGAGTTCTCCCAAGCCTTTATTCCAGTTGGTCTGTCAGAATAGGGTCCCGAATGAAGGTCTTGTAGAGAATTGTATCTCATGTGTTGGAGAAATTCATAAGTGATGGAGAAATTCTCCCGAGTGGCTACCCGAGTGAGGTCCCGAGTGTAACGGCTTTGAAAAAATTCCATCTTATGATAGCCTTTCTTGGTTCTTCATAAGTGGTGGGGATATTCTCCCGAATGGCTACCCAAGTGAGGTCCCGAGTGTAACGCCTTTGGATAATTCCATCTAATGAAAAGCCTTTCTTGGTTTTCATAAGAGGTGGGGAAATTCTGCCGAGTGAGGTCCCGAGTGTAACGCCTTTGAATAAATCCATCTTATGAAAGCCTTTCTTGGCTTTTCATAAGTGGTGGGGAAATTCTTCCGAGTGGCTACCCAATGGAGGTCCCGAGTGTAACGCCTTTGAATAATTCCATCTTATGAAAGCCTTTCTTGGTTTTCATAAGAGGTGGGGGAATTCTCCCGAATGGCTACCCGAGTGAGGCCCCAAGTGTAACGCCTTTGAATAATTCCATCTTATGAAAGCCTTTCTTGGTTTTCATAAGAGGTGGGGGAATTCTCCCAAATGGCTACCCGAGTGAGGCCCCGAGTGTAACGCCTTTGAATAATTCCATCTTATGAAAGCCTTTCTTGGTTTTCATAAGAGGTGGGGGAATTCTCCCGAGTGGCTACCCGAGTGAGGCCCCGAGTGTAACGCCTTTGAATAATTCCATCTTATAAAAGCCTTTCTTGGTGTTCATAAGAGGTGGGGGAATTCTCCCGAGTGGCTACCCGAGTGAGGCCCCGAGTGTAACGCCTTTGAACTCTCTTGGGTTCTTCGTTGACTTGAAGAGCGCTCCTGGGTTCTTAAGCTTATTAAGAATTCTCCTGGGCTCTTCATAAGAACGCTTTTGGGTTCTCGTGAAGAAATGCTTGTGTCTTCTTCGTTATAACTTTCTTTTCAAGAAAAAGGATGTCAAAAATGGAGACATAGACTTTATTGAGAATCAAATGGTCTTTCGACTTGGTTGCAAATGCTACATATCTGGACTAACTCTACTAATAGGATTTTCAAAGATTCATGGAATTCCAAGTTCAATCAATTGTCTCGCCCGTGGCTAAGCTTTTTAGCTTGTATGTCCCTAGTTTCGTCTCTTGTTCGACGAGATATGGCCCTTCCCATGTGGGTGAGAGCTTGCCTTGGTTTCTTGGGTCTGATGCCGCAACTTTGCGGAGCACTAAGTCACCCGCACGATGTCTTCTATTTTTTACCCGAGCATTGAAGTATCCAGCTACTCGGTTCTGATATCTTTGATTCGGTATTCTGACATGCTCCGCACTTCGTCTATTAGATCAAGATTGCTCTTCAAGCCTTCTTCGTTTGCTTCCTCATTGAAGTCTGTATATCTCTTTGATTCTGCCAATACCTCCACCGGGACAAGTGCTTCTGTGTCGTAGGTTAGCTGAAAGGGTGTTTCTCCCGTAGGAGTTCTGGCCGTGGTGCTATATGACCAAAGGACGCTTGGTAGTTCTTCGACCCATTTGGTCCGACTTGTCTCCAGACGCTTTTTTATTCCATCCAAAAGCGTCCGATTAGTTATCTCAACTTGCCCATTGCTCTGTGGATACGCCACGGATGAAGTTCTATGTTCGATGTGATATCTTTCACAAAAATTCTTGAAGCCAGCCCATACAAATTGCTTTCCATTGTCGGTCACAAGGATCTTTGGAATTCCAAATCTATAGATGATCCTTTCTTGAAAGAACTTCTCCATTTTTTTCTCAGTAATGGATGAGAGAGGTTCGGCTTCCACCCACTTAGTGAAATAGTCGATTGCCACGATCAAATATTCACTATTGTTGGCGGCCTTAGGGAGCTTTCCCACCAGATCCATTCCCCACATGGCGAAGGGAATCGGACTGGAGACAGATGTAAGAGGAACAGCCGGAATCTTCGGAACAGATGCGTGAAGTTGACATTGCTTGCATTTCCTCACGTAATCCATGGCGTCTTTCTGAATAGTTGGCCAATAAAGGCCTTGGCGTATTATTTTATGGGACAAAGCCCGACCTCCCATATGAGCTCCACATATTCCTTCGTGTACCTCGGCTAAGGCATATTGGGCTTGAGAAGGGCCAACACACTTTAGAAGAGGCTGTGTGACCGATCTTTTATAAAGTTGTTCTTCAATAATGGTGAACTTCGCGGCTTGATTTTTAACTGCCTTAGCCTCCTTGACGTCTTCTGGGAGAATATCATTCTTCAAATATGATATAATTGGGCTCATCCAACTAGGCTCTTCTTCAATATCCATCGCCTCGGCCTCCCTAATGCTAGGAATTTCCAACTGTTCAATATAAACGGCTGAGCCTAAGGTTGAATACTTGGATAAAGCCAACTTGGATAACTCATCTGCTACTTCATTTTCCTTTCTCGAAATTTGCTTTATCTCAAGATGATCAAAATAATGGCGACAATCATCAATTTTGGCTAAGTAATTTGCCATTCTTGTTTCCTTTGCCTCGTACATGCCACGAACTTGATTCACGATCAATTGAGAGTCACTTCGGACTTCCAATTCTCGGACTCTTAGGGCCCTTACAAGTCTTAGTCCTGCTAGTAGGGCTTCATACTCGGCCTCATTATTAGAAGCTTTGAAGTTGAATCTTAAAGCATAATGAATAGTGAATCCATCCGGGCTAATTAGCATTAGCCCTGCTCCACTCCCCGAAGAGTTGCTCGAGCCGTCAACATGCAAAGTCCATAACTCCGGACCGGGTGAATTTTCTACTCCCGAACTAGGCATGCTATTCTCAAGAATAAAGTCGGCCAAAACTTGTCCCTTTATGGCTGGACGAGTTCTGTACTCAATTTGATATTCGCTTAACTCAATAGCCCATGTGACCATTCTTCCGGCTAAGTCTGGTTTCTGTAGTATCTTCTTCAACGGGAAGTTGGTCAAGACTACAATTGGATGAGCTTGGAAGTATGGTCTGAGTTTCCGAGATGCGTTACAAGTGCTAAGGTTTGTTTGTCCACATCCGGATATCGTGTCTCGGCATTTACTAAAATATGATTTATGAAATAGATAGGGTTTTGTGAAGTACCTTCTTCTTTTACTAAGACCGCGCTTACTGCCGCTAGAGAAATGGCTAAGTATGTGAATAGTTGCTCTCCCGTTGAAGGTCGGGCTAAGAGAGGTGGAGTCCTAAGCTTCTCCTTCAACTTCTCGAACGCTTTCTGACATTCATCGGTCCATAAGGTATCCTTTGCCTTCCCGAGCTCTTTAAGAGCCTTGAAGAAAGGCAAACATTTCTCACCCGATTGCGAGATAAATCTGTTTAAGGCTGCTACTCTTCCAGTTAGGCATTGGATGTCTCTAACCGTCCTTGGTGACTCCATCTCGAGCAAGGCTTTGATTTTCTCCGGGTTTGCCTCAATTCCCCGTTGGGATACCATAAACCCAAGGAATTTTTCGGAAGAAACTCCGAATGCACATTTCTCTGGATTTAGCCTCATCTGGTATGTTATCAAAGTATCAAAGACTTCTTCAAGATCTTCCAGATGACTTCTTCGGACGATACTCTTTATGAGCATATCATCCACATATACTTCCATATTTCTTCCTATTTGGTCTTTGAAGACTTTGTTTACCATTCTCTGATAAGTGGCCCCAGCGTTCTTCAACCCGAAGGGCATTACTTTATAGAAGTAACTTTCTCGATCCATCATGAAGGCCGTATCCCTCTCGTCCTTGGGATTCATCATAATCTGATTATATCTCGAGTAAGCGTCCATGAAGCTTAATACTTCATGTCCTGTCGTGGCATCGATCAAAAGGTTGGTCCGGGGAAGTGGATAGCAATCCTTTGGGCATGCCTTATTCAAATCTATGTAATCTGTACACATTCTCCATTTGCCGTTGGCTTTCTTCACCATTACTACATTCGCCAACCAAGTTGGACATTCTATTGGTTTTATGAAACCCGACTACTCTAGCTTCTCCACTTCATTTCTAATGGCAGCATGTTTCTCGAGCGAAAAATTCCTTCTTTTTGGATCATTGGAATTGCATCGTCCCTGATCCATAAGCTGTGTTCTGCAACTCTTCGATCTATTCTGGGCATATCTTCGGCCGACCATGCAAATACATCTAGGTTGTTCTGGAGAAACTCGGTTAGTTCTTCCTTGAATTCTGTAGGTTGTTCCGAACCGATCATAGTCCCTCTCTCTGGAAGATCCAGATGAAGTTGAATTCGCTCAAGCTTTTCAACTGGTTTGGCTCTCTGCATAGCTTCTTCATTCCGGTCATCCCGAATTTCAATACTCATTGTATTGCCCAATCTCTCGGTTCTTCTGACTTTCTTGAGATAATTCACATAACATTGTCTGGAGAGTCACTGATCAGAAGAGCACTCCCCGACTCCTGCTGTGGTTGGAAACTTCAACTTCATATGTGTTGGAGAAACCACTGCCCCTAAGGCGTTAAGAGTTGGCCTCCCGAGTAAGACGTTGTAAGCTGAAAGGTCCCGAACCACCATGAATGTTGCTTGGACGACTGCATCCCGAGGGGAGGTCCCGATCCTTAGATCCAATTGGATGGTCCCTTCGGATATGGCGGACGACCCGGCGAACCCATATAAGTGAGTCCCGCATGGAGTCATCATCTCGTCCTCAAACTTTAATTTCTTAAATGCTTCATAAGATAGTAAGTCGGCGGAAGATCCCGTGTCCACAAGAACTCGGTGAACTTCTCGATTTGCCAATTTCACTTTGATAACTATAGCATCATCGTGAGGAGAAGTGACACCCTTGAGATCTTCGTCGGTGAAGGTTATTGGATCTGGGCATAAGTCATTTCTTCGTTTTCTTGGCAACTGCATCGATCCAACGAACCGTGCCTTTTTCTTCGCCTTCTTAATGGATTCTTCTATTGGATTTCCCAAAACAATGTAAATGGGGGAAAATTCCTGAGTGTCGGGTTTCTTCTCGGGATTCTTACCTGCCCTCTCGGGACTTTTGGATTTGAGTCTTTTTGTTGATCTAGGTGGGGACTTCTCTTGATCTTGTCGGCTCTTCTGAAGATATTTTTCAAGATGCCCTACTTGGATGAGTTTCTCGATCTCGACCTTGAGATTTCTGCACTCATCCGTATGGTGGCCGTAGTCTTTGTGAAAGCGGCAATATTTCATCATATTCCTATCTTCGGGTCGGGCTTTTATCTTACCAGGCCACTTCAAGTTTTCTTTATCTCTGATCTGTAACAGAATTTTTGACCTCTTAGAATTAAGAGGTGTAAAGTCCCCAGTGGCAAGTCTTTCTTTCCAACCTCCCTTTTTATCATCTTTCGCCCGAGCATTTGAATTCTGACCTCTTTCTCCATAATTCTTCTTTTCCTTCATCCCTCTTGTGGACTCTTCTCGGGCTTCGATAACTTCTGCAACCGTTGCTTGCTTTTGGCATTTCTTAAGAAGTGCTCCATAAGTCCTCGGCTTATCTTGGAGCAATACCTCGAGCAAACGTCTTTGGGTTATTCCACTCCATAGTGCATTGTACGCCACCGTATCATCCAATTCTTCAACCTCGATAGCTACTTTATCGAATCTGAGAAAATAGTTTCAAACAGACTCATTTGGTTTCTGCCTAATGGCAAAGAGGCTATCTGCGGTCTTCTTACTCCCGATGCAACTTTGGAATCGGGCAATAAATTTTCTCCCGAGTTCTCGGAAGTTATGGATGGATCTTGGCGGTAGGCTAGAAAACCATTTTATCGCCGAGCCTTTGAGAGATGCCGGGAAGGTTCGACACAATAGCTCATCTTCTCGGCCAATAACAACCATGACAGATTTAAAATAACTAATACGTTCTCGAGGATTGGACTTACCTTCATAGGGAGTAAACGTCGGCATGATAAAGTTAGGTGGAAGAGGTGCTCTCATAACTTCTTCTGAGAAGGGTTCTCTATCAACCACGTCATAGTCGTCATCAAGGTCCCGATCTTCAAGCCGTCTCTCCATGGCATCTAATCTTCTCCCGAGACCATGCGCCTCTTGACGTTCTTGCGGAGACCGAACACTTCCGAGATCAGAATATTGGGAAGTTGGTCCATGAGAAGATCCATAATGACTAACCGATCCTCTCGGTTTATTAGATCTGGAATGGGCTCTTCCGTGTCTTTCGCCCTCTTGTTCCCGGATTCCTTCATTTCTGCGCTCCCTTCTGGGTAAGTCCCAAGTCTGTCTAAGCCCAGCCAAACGGTGGAAGACACTTCCCCTTGACCGATCCTCTCGGGGACGTGGTTCTTCAACATGCACTCCTTGAGATCTTTCTCCAACTTGTTCGGCTGGTCACCTCGGTATTCCGAGATTTCTCCTTTCTTCGTTCACCGAGCGTTGCTTATCCCGAGTATGTTGAACAGCTTCACGCCTTCGTCCTTCTTGGGAATTTCTAGGGGGTCTAGGTGGTACCCCGATTTGATGGACTAAGCCTCGAACAACTCCTTGGAGTTCCAACATTTGTTGTTGGACTTCTCTTTCCATATTCTGCAAATCGGCCACTGTCACTGGAATTGGAGGTTGACTCGAACCGCCTTCTCCAAATGGAGTTGGAATAGTTAACGGGGGATTCTCCGGAACTCCTTCTTGACCTTCCTTTGGAATAGGAATTTGTCGATCTAGAGAAGGGAGAGTTTGTTCTTCAACACGTCCATTTTCTATCTCCCTCTCCCTCGCTCTAGTGAGAATTTGAGAACTTGTCACCTGAGGTGTGGTACGTCTTGTCATGACTTTCTGTGACGTTTCCCATAGACGGTGCCAATTTGTTGTGTCTAGAACTTCTTCGAGGGCCGAATATTGAGATGACCACCTTAAGAGCTCTCCAGCCAAGTTGGAATAACTGGGATGCCTGCACACACAAAGAAAGCAAGAACGGTCCGGCCTAGTTTTGGCCGGGGCACCGCCTCCGACGCTCAAGTAGGCCTAGGCAACAATAAGAGTTCTTGAGAGAGTTCTCAAGAACGTAATGAGTAATTACTCAGATGAAAGTTCTCGTACCTTTCTCCATGTAGGAGGTGGGTTTATACAGAGGTTACCTGGAGGCGGCGATTCCTTAAGTTTTGGATCGATAGTTGAGGAGTGAGTGGAGTAGTGGAATAACGGATCCTTCTTTGTCGCACTTGATAGTGCCGTTATGCTGACTCACCTCCCCAATTCTCGGAATAGATATGCTGAGTGTTTATGCGTAACTAACTCTTCTTGACTTGGTCAAGAGAGTCTTCTGAGAAATGCTTGAGTTGGATATATATCCTTCCCGAGTGAGGCACTCGCGACCCTTCTCCAACGAAGAGATGAGCCTGCCTAAGGGGGTGTATCTTCCCGAGTGATGCACTCGAGACCTTTTTCAAGGAAGAGATCAGCCAAACCAAGGGGGTGCATCTGTCCCGAGTGAGGCAGTCGGGACCCTTTATGAGGGAAGAGATGCACCAGCCCGAGGGAGGTGTATCTCTCCCGAGGGGGGGGGGACTCGGGACCTTAGTTCCCCACAACACTAAGGAAGGAATTGTGGTTGATAAGGATAAGGTTAATCTTATCTCTAATTTACCATCACCTAAAAGTGTCAAGGATGTTAGATCATTTCTAGGTCATGCTGATTTTTACCGCCGCTTTATAAAGGACTTTAGCAAGATAACCAAACCGTTAACTGCATTACTTGTCAAAGATGTCCCCTTTCATTTTACCTCTGAGTGCTTACTATGTTTTGAACTATTGAAAGAGAAGCTCTCCACTGCTCCTATAATACAAGCACAAAATTTGTTAGAACCCTTTGAGTTAATGTGTGAAGCTTCTGACTATGCTTTAGGGGCAGTTCTAGGTCAAAGGCTAAATAAGATGCTCATTGTGGTTTCTTATGCAAGTTGAACGCTCAATGATGCACAACTTAACTATACGACAACTGAAAAAGAATTTTTGGCTGTTGTGTTTACATTAGAGAAGTTCCGCTCATATTTAATAGGTAGTCATGCAATTGTTTACATTGATCATTCAACTATCAAATATTTGTTACAGAAGAATGATGCAAAATCCCAACTCATTCGTTGGGTCTTGCTACTACAAGAGTTTGACTTAGAAATTAGGGACAAAAAGGGAACTGAAAATTTAGTTGTAGACCATCTATCCTGCCTTTCTAATTCTAAAAGGGAA
Organism: Hakea prostrata; assembly: GCF_041222555.1. Taxonomy (NCBI): domain Eukaryota; kingdom Viridiplantae; phylum Streptophyta; class Magnoliopsida; order Proteales; family Proteaceae; genus Hakea; species Hakea prostrata. Next base: position 36,847,115 of record NC_142606.1, on the reverse strand, counting down.
GATAGTCCAATTCTAGAGACATTTCCAGATGAGAAATTGTTGTTAATAAACACAATACATTGGTATGCAGATATTGTCAATTATCTTGTGACCGATGAAACCCCATCCCATTGGTCCATCTAAGATAAATATCGGTTCCATTCACAAGTAAAATATTTTTTTGGGATGATCCATGTTTAAAATGGGTTCAGATCAAATCATTAGACACTGCATACCTAAGCATGAACAAATGTTTGTTCTTTCATTTTGCCATGATTATGCCTGTGGGGGTCATTTTGGGCCTAGGAAAACTGCATAATAAGTGCTTCAATGTGGGTTATATTGGCCTACAATATTTAAGGATTCATTTTCTTTTTACAGAGCTTGCAAAACTTGTCAATCCCTTGGTCGGGTGACCAAAAGGAACATGATGCCCCTAAATTCGATTTTATTGAAATTTTTTATGTCTAGGGTATTGATTTTATGGGACCATTCCCTAATTCTTACGGGAATCTCTATATTTTGTTGGCTGTCGATTACGTGAGCGAATGGATAGAGGTCATAGCTTGTAAATCAAATGATCACAAAGTGGTAATCAAGTTTTAAAGAGAAAATATCTTCTCTTTTTGGCACTCCTTGTGCTTTGATTAGTGATAGGGGCAAGCATTTCTGTAATCGGCCTTTTGGGGCCTTGATGAAAAAATATGCAATCACTCATAAGCTTGCTACTGCATACATCGGCAAATGAGTGGTCAGGTAGAGGTTTCCAATAGACAGATTAAGCAGATATTAGAAAAAACAGTTAACCCCACTCGTAAGGATTGGTCATTCGGTTTGATTGATGCTTTATGGGCCCACAAAACTACATATAAGACAGATTTGGGTCAATCCCCATACTGTTTAGTGTATGGTAAAGCTTGTCACCTCCAGGTTGAATTTGAGCATCGAGCTTTCTGGGCAATCAAGAAGTTGAATTTTGATCTTGACAATGCGGGTATCCATCGTCGCATCCAACTATGTGAGTTGGAGGAACTTAGAAATGAAGCCTATGAAAACTTATAGATTTACAAGGCTAAAACTAAAACCTTTCATGATAAGCATATTGTTAGGAAATCATTTTCTATTGGTGATAAGGTTTTATTGTACAACACTCGACTACATTTGTTCCCAAGACAATTGTGAAATATAGATGGGAAGGTCCATTTATTATTCGCTTTGGGGACATCATCCTTCTCTTCCAAGAGGGCTACCAAATATGTGACTTGCCCCTTTTTGACTCCCTTCTCCAGTTGCATGGCTGAAAGAAGCTTTGGCCCCTCCGTAGTCCCTTGTACCGTCGAGACCATACATGATGCTCCTTCCTCCATAATGCACACCTTGCTTATGAATGGCATGTGTACGACATTGACCCGTTTCATGAATTCAATGCCAAGCACCAATTTGAAATCGTCCATTTTCACTACCGACAAGTCCATGCTGCCTTTCTATGCCCCAATTGTCATCTCGACTCCATTGGTAACTCCCTCAATAGGGTGCACCTTCAAGTTAACGACCTTAAGACTCCCTCTTTCCTTGCTCATTTTGAGCCCTAAATGCTTTGCCTCCTCCGTTGAGACAAAATTTTGTGTTGCCCTTGTATCAACCATGGCCTTTGTCATCTTGCCATTGATATGTGCCTCCACGTACATCAACCCCTTTGGTGATGTAGGGGCTTTGTTCTCCTTGGCCTTAATGGCATCAAGCGGCCTCAACGATCCCACGTGCGCCTCCTCTTCGTCCTTGTCTTCGAGTAGTGCACTTAGAGCTTTTCGTTTTAGGCAATCCCTAGTGTCACACCCCACCCAGCCGGATCCGGCCATACCCGAATACCCGTGGGGGTGATACACCGCAGGACCTAGGTTCAGTGACAATTCCATACAACACAAGATATAGCATAATTAAAAGGACAAGAATAAATCAAGTTCAAGTATAAAGTTATCAAACTTGATTGATCAAAAGGTTACAGTCATCCATTATCTAAAGTTAATCAAAATGGACATCAGAGTTTGAATGAAACATAGTTTATTGCAGCGGAAATTAAACTAAACTGATTCTCTAATGGAATCCAACCTCATAAGAATAGTCTTTGCACGGGCATGAAGCTCCATGCAAGTCTACATCTTCTTTAGTCACTCCTTCAAGAAAGCTTGCCGCCAACGAATCCTCCACTTGGAAGGAGTCCTCATGACCTGCAGAATATTCTAATAGAAACAAACATATAAAAATGAATGAGTTCAACAGAACTCAGTGAGGTCAACTCAACATCTTATCATACATTCGTCCACAAGATTCCACATCATATCATGCATTCGTACACAAGATTCCACATCACACATATAGCTTGAGTATCGATAATGTAATTAATGATAGTGATATGATGTATGAATGATTATGATATTATGCTCCTAACTCTATCATGAAGTCTCTATGGTAGATACGCATTAAGTTTGTACACCAATCTCCTTTGGGCGGTCTCAGTCACTCTCCCTCAACAAGAGACGTCTATTGGGTTCTTTGTGGTTGTTGGGTAAAGTCCTGTCAAGCCATGGTTGGGGTATAGGTCACCACTCTCTCACATCACCGTTTGGTATGAGATTGGCGCATGTCAAGGATAATGCTAGCCCAGTGCAAAGTTATACGGTCTCGTACTACATATGGTCCGAATATCTCCCCTCATGCCTAGTGCCCTTTTGGTTCAATACCTTCCACCTATGAATGGGATCCTCAACGGGAGGCATCTATTGGATCCCATTCCTTAACCCAGTGGTCATCCACATATAATGGATAGGATGCTCTCCATGTCCTCTCACTGATCATTTCACCGGTCTTGAGCGCCCATGAGCCCTTATCTATTATATGCAACCCCACCTCTTTATGATGATAGTGAGCCTGCTTGACGCTCAGGACCCAGCCACTAACATCACGGGCTAACCGGCTTCAATACCCCTGCCGGAAGGGTAGTAGTACTCATAAGGTTACCTAGCCAAATACTTCTAGACACTTAGCATTCATGTACTTAGGTCTAGATATATACTCATGTAAGTCACTAGGGTAATGGGCGAACCCACAACCCTAGTTTGAAACATAAAATAGAAAGAGTAATTTAATTCGACATTATCCATATATATTCATATCAATAATTTAAAATTTGTAAATAAAAGAAAACACTCAATCCATTTAATTTCATCAATCTCATACATTTTCATATTGTTTTCAAAGAATATTGAAAATAGAAGCAAAGATACTTGCTTACCTTTCATTTGTGCAAAGTCCCAAATATAATCACAAGATAATAAATATTAAAGCAAGGCAATATATCAATAATGAAATTTAATTACATAATTAAACATGCAAGATAAGGTTGAGTATATTCCTCACTTTTTTAGTTAGCATAAGCTCTCCAAAGTTCCACAAAGTCACACTTACGATTTGGTGATTATAATCAAAATAAACCTAATCATGTAAGAGGATCATTAGACATAAATTATAAGTCAATTGGGTTTTAATAAAGTTCCCAAAATCACCCAACAAAAGCCTAATCTGCCAACTAGTTTCGAACCCACCTTTCTCAACCTAGTTTCGGCGAAAATTAAATTTCACCATCGATTCGAAGTCAAATCGAAACGAAACTTTGGGAATGTCTGAATGGAAGTAATATGGTTCTAATGGTACCTTCAATTTGATTTAATTCTATCTCAATCAAAAAGCCCCAAATTTTGGCTCTCGCGATTGCTCTCGGCTGGGTCTGAGAGCCAAAATGCAAAATCATTTGCAACGATTCGCACAAACCACTCACAAACAAAAAGGGAAACATAAATGAAACTATTTGCAAGCATTCAAAACACCTATCATGTTATAACTACTCAAATCCAACATTTATAGCGAAGAACTACTCCTAAAACAAAGCCCAAAGAAGAGGGTTTGATGATTCTTACATTTCCTAACTTTTCCACAATGATCTGGGTGCCGACACGCCTCCGAAATGTTAGGATCCTTCATTTCCCTTGGTTTCTCTTCCTCCTTTAGCCTCAGCTTCGTATTAGCCTTCTAAAATGCGAGTATGAGAGGTTAGAAACTCAAAATAGGGTTTTAAACATGAAAAATCCGATTCTGGCCCGAAGCTGGAAAATGGGTGGGGGGTTGGGGCGGTCGACCGGCTGTTCAACTGGCCACAAGTTGACCCCTCAAATGGACTCCGATTTTGATACCTTATTTGCGTCAATCGGATTCTCCATCGCCGATCTTGTACGCCTCGACGTTGTAGCTCTTGTGAGGCCCAATTTTGGAATCCATCCACAAAATCAAAGATAAGTTCCTCTTCGGTCATACTTGGTACCTCCAACATGAGCGTCGAGAACTCCTTCACGTAGTCCCGAATCAACCTCGTGTGCTCTAGCCTCTTGATGTTCTTTCGAGCAAAAAATGCGGCATTCTTCGGATAAAATTGCTTCTTAAGCTCCTTCTTGAAGTTTTCCCATGTGTTTATGGTGCAAGTACCCCTTTGTATGTCATTGTACTTTCGTCTCTACCATAGAGTTGTTGTCTCAATGAGGAAGAGTTGCATGGTCTTGATTTTGGTGGGCTCGTCCTCCATCGACAGAGCCTCAAAATGGCACTCCATATGCCACAGGAAGTTGTCAACCTTTTGGGCATCTCTTGTTCCCTCGAATGCTTTGGGCTTTGGCACCTCCACCTTTGGTGCTTCACGCCACACATTCCCTCCAGTCATGGTACTCCTACACGTTGCCAACTCTCCACTCAATTCGTGCACAAGAGCTTCCACTGCAGCGATCTTTTCCACCACTTGGGTATGAAGAGCATCAAGCTATTGTCGTTGTTTGTGCTCCATGGTGTTGAGAGCACCCAATAGGAATTCCTTGAGCTCGTCCATCCGGCCATCAAGCTCATTAGTCCTTTGCTCCCCCATGTCGAGGCCTTCCCTTGACTTGCCCATCACCAACTCTACCTTCGTTAGACGTGGCTCCATAGTAGCACTAACTTCAACGGACTTTTCCTTGCCCTTATGCTTTTCCTTGGTGATGTGGGTCTCCTTCCCACGGTTTAGCTCGCCTTGTGCACCATTGAACATCTCGGACTTGCTCGTCATCATGTCTTCCCACACGCTTGACACATCCAACCTGGCTCTGATACTACAAAATGTCACGGCACTTAGCACTTACTTGCACTAAGTTAGCCAAAAACCTAACTAAAGAGAGTAGAAGAAAGCTTAGAGCTTCAAAGAGAACCTTGAGAGAACTTGTATTGATCACTTGTTTGATGCTTTGTACAAATGAGTCTCTCCCCAATTTATAGGTGAGGTAGGATACAATGAATGATTATGATCATATATACGTGTCTACAATCTAATGGTTAGGAACATCCTAGTAGATCTAGATATTTCTAAGGACATTTCTAGAGACAAGATATTTTATAGTTGTAAGATTCTTCTAGAATTTCCCTCCTTTCTAGAATATAGGTTAAATGTAGCTTATTAATGATTTTACTAAGTAGGACTAGGCTATGTATGGCTTTTTAATACTAATACTATTAGACCCATAACAAATTGGACCATGTCATGATAAATCAGATTGTATCATTTTGCAATAGAAGGGTTGTAAAGGGATGTGGAGGGTTGAAGTATTCATAAGGCTTTTGGTGGCGTTTGTCTTTGTCAAACTCTTTTGTTGTCTTTGATTATTTGAACTTTTAAACAAGGATTCAAAGCGTATGTTCCGAGAAGCTCATACAAGAAGCTTCAAATATATTTATATTACCAAAATGCATCTTCATGTGACATGTAGACCAATCATTTGTACTTTATAGAGCTTATTACGTCATTTTGTCTCACTTTAGCTTGGTGGACAAGTTAGGGGTTGGGACTGAGATTAATAATAAAAAATTATCATTGAACATTGCAAACATGCTTGTCAAACAATTTGGGAATCCAATTACTACATAGAATATTTTGTTAAAGAAAATATTTGAGATTTTTTTCTTTTCACTAAAAGATCATTTATATTAAGTGTGGAAAAAAATACATCTTCATAAGGAGCTTTGTCATTTCTAAGAGTTGAAACCACCTTTCCATTGAGAAGTATAAATATTACCACTCTAGCAACCTTGGATTGACAAGTTTGGAAAAAAATATTACATCAGCTAACTCAAACATTTTTAAGAAACAGTTATATATATATATATATATGATAATAAAAAAAATTTAAATTACATTCTGTTTGAATTTTTTTTTTTAACATTTTAATCAAAGAAGGTAAATATGAATATAATTTAACCGCTTGATAAGAACTGTGCTCAGAATATTTAAGAAGAATTTTGAAATCATAAGTAAATATAATTTGTATTGAGTGCCCTTTAGCAGGCTCATAATACATTAAGACCTTCATGTGTCATATTCTCAGTTCAAAGTAACTTGCAAACCAAGCTTAGCACTAACATAAAATATGACCCAATAACCCCTTCAAGTGGCCGATCTACATGTGACGCAGATATGCCTTTTGGTAATTTAGTATCTAAACCATAAGCGCTTACGTAGATTTGATCATTTCAAATAGTCAAACTCTTTTCTTGTTTTTCATACGATTTCAAATAATCAAAGTCAACAGTCCTGACTGAATTAAATAAAACAAGTACACAGACTTGGACAAACTCCCAAAGCTCATTCTCTATAAATACCCACAAGAACAACACTTAACCACTGACACATTTGCAAATCCTTTAACCCTTTACACATTTGCAAATCCTTAGCAACGCACAAAATTCTGAAGATGGGTTTCCAGAGAAGAGTTACCTTGATTTTGGTTCTTCTTGTCTTTGTTTTTCTATTTAGTCAAGGTGGTGTGGAAGCGATGAGGGTATTGGCCCAAGAATTTTCAAGTTCAGATCATTTAATGAAACATCCTTCAATTTATGAGAAGGCCAAATCAAGTATGGGTTGTTGGCTAGGTCGATTGTCGTCGGGGCCAAGTCCACCCGGTGCCGGACACTAGTGCATGCAAAATATATATTTGAAACGAAGGTTCGACAGGCCATTGGGTTCTCGAAAGTTCATAGCAATTTATGGGTAGGAAACATATGATGGAACGTCATTCACAAAAGATGCAAAGAGAGACGAGAACAAAGCTGGACTACCTTTCAATATACTAGTCTTTATTTTTCTTCTTTTTTTCACATCAATTTGTTTTATATGCATGCATGATTGTAGGTAAATAGAAAAATTGTAAATGGAGATCAAGCTTTGTTAAATTGTAAATATTATTCTTTTTATTGACAAATTGTTTATATATTCATAGTAAATTTATAGTAATATTTTTTCTTTTTTGGGGAGTTGAGGTTGTCCCAGCCAACTTACACACACCTTGGCTACTCCTTAACAGGATAACCATTACATATAATTTATGACAATTTTTGTGATGTAAAAGAAACTTGTTAACAATAAAATTTATATTGTAGGCAAATTGTCTATCTTCTTATAAAGAATTCTACTCAGAAAATGTTCTTATAAGAACTCAGAAGAACCCATGTATATGCGGATCGTATATTACTTGCTAATTTGCTAGCACCCGAAGTATTTAAAAGGGTAAAACTATAAAAGAATCATTTCCAAGGAAAGTTATCTAATCAAAGAACTAGATGAAGAAGGAAATGACAGAGCTCAATGGTTTGGTTTCCTTTTAATGTCCGAGGCTCTGATTGCTGGTCACATCTTGGGGATCAACCTTTGTTGGTCACAATCAGGCATTTCCTTTCTATTATTCATCCTTCTCTCTGTTGCTCACTTTCCTTTCCTTCCCTTCCCTTCCCTTGTTGGTTCATGGTATTGAATGTAAGATGGTGTCTCACTCCATAGAAGCATTTTTACTGTTAGTACTGGAACACTTGGGCATTAACTAAACAATTGTTTTTCGGTTTCCAGCTCATTCCAATGCCAATGAAGGGTGCATCAGGATCCCCTGCATGAGTAAGGAGTGGCTTGGACACTGGTGCACGTTGTTATGTATTTTCGTCATCACCTTCTGCTACTTCAGTCAATCATTGGTAGTTCATGACTGTTTTAGGTGAAATATTTGTCTCATTTCTAGGTGGTTAAGGCTGTAAGCTTCCATTCATGCCTGGATGGCTGATTGTGGCGTTTTGTTTTAGTGCAGTGTAATAAATGTACAGCACTGAGCAGCATATGGTTTAGATTTAGCCACGTCATTCACTCAAATCTCAGCCTTCCTAGAAACTCCATATGCACTAAATGCCAACTAAAGTGAGAGAGTAAACTAGTTTTTGTTTCAGACGGACGGAACCATCTGAAATTTAACTCGAACCAAACCAACCATCATTTCAAGTTTTTGATTTTCACTCATCTACAAATTCATGGGCAGGATTGAAAAAAAAAAAAATTCAAAGAAGAGAGAAATGAAGAAGCCCTAGGTGGTGGAACATTCCTCACAAAGGAGAAAGGTAGACAAGAGAAACAAAAAGAGGAAGAGAAGCACTCCATAAATTTTGAGAAGAATCTCACAAGGGTCTTTATTATTCTAAATCTCTGTCTCTCTTGAGTGCAAATGTCAATAGAAGTTCTAATATTTTTTTTCGAGATTGACATGGGTTGAGAAAACACTGTATGAGTACTTGCTTAACCCTAGAAAGATTAAGTGTACCCTAGAAGATTAAGTGTATCCTTAGTTCCTTACCACTACTAAGTGAATCAATGTCTATAATCTTCTATTGTGATGTTGCTTTAACTTGGATTTTGATTCTTGTTCTTGGTCCTCGCTTGAAGAGTAGTTTGAATGTAGCTAGGTTAATTTGAAATCAATAGAGGTAGTCAATCAAGTTCAGGACATGAATGAACGTGTTTTTCAGCTAGACAAAAAGGTTCCTAATGAAGTTCAACTAGTGTTGAGCCAGGATCCTTTTGTACCTGAGATCATGATTGCACCCTTACCGGTAGATTTCCGTTCTCCCACCTTTACATCATATAATGGGACAACACATCCCATGGTGCACATTAGTCATTTCACAGATATCATGACTATGTGCGGAGAAGGGGATCCTATCAAGTGTACATGCTTTCCAACTTCTCTAACTAAACCAGCAGCCACGTAGTTCTCTTGGTTACCCAAACACTCCATTCACAACTTCACGGAGTTGGGGTATGCCTTTGTGGCCAGATTCAAGAGTGGAATCAAGAAGGACAAGACAGAGGACAACTTGCTTGTCCTAAAGTAAGAACGTTCAGAGTCTATCCGAGACTTCATCTCTCGTTTCAACAGCATCTCCATCATGATCAAAGACCTTGACAACAAGGTGGCCTTTATTGCTTTCAAGAGGGTTGTGACCAACTAAAAGCTAGTCACTTTTATTGTGGAGAAGAAGCCCAAGACCCTAGCTGAATTGCTAAACTTGGGGTACGAGATGGCCACAGTAGAAGAAGTTCTTGAAGCTAACAGCAGTCATTACAAAGAGCAAGATAGGCCTGCCATTAGAAAGGCTCCTGAATCCAGCTCTAAGCCACGTTTCACCAAGAGGGACCCAAAGCTCAGGCAAGAGTGACATAGCAAACAAGTGATGGAGGAGGATGAATGTGAAATCCCACCTAACCCTAATCTGGACACCCTATTTGTTTTGGATGAAGAAGAGCTTGATTTATGCTTGACCTTGTTGTTGAAGAGCTTGGTTGATGGACTTGAGGCCTAGTTGGACATGTTTTGGAAGGTCCCTCAATCCTATGTAAGTACTTGTTGAGTTGGGAGAAGCCCCATTGAAAATTTTGAGGTTTGAACCTTGAAATCCTTGTTTTTGGGCTTGTTGTCAGCCTAGGTCGACCATCCTTCCTAGACATTCCATGGTTGGGGTTTAGGTCACCACTCTCTCACATCACCATTGGTCTAAGTATTGGTGCGTGTTTAGGGTTAAACTTATCCCAATGCAAGTAATCTGCTGAATCACATCTACTTAGGGTTAGACACGTCCATTTCTCGCTTCTCACGATCTTTTCTAATATCCTTTCCCCTAGAGTCATTGCCTCCTTCCCGGCTACGTAGATTCTTAACCCTATTGGTCATCCACAAATAGTAAATGGGAAGCTCTAATGTCCTCTCATGAGTTGATTATCAGTCTTGAGTGCCCATGAGCCCAAGTCTACTACTGCAACCCTACCAATCAATGGCACCCACAATGTGATTCATGTTCTCTCACGAGTTGGTTACCGATCTTGAGCGCCCACAAATCCCCATTGCTGCCACGGGTCACTCGATCTCAATTCCCCTTCCGAAAGGGACAGATGTGATAGGGGTTTCCCTAGCCAAACACTTATAGATCAATCCTAGGTATGTCAACCAGTAGTCAAGGAAAGCCAAGGGGCACCATAGGAAAGTGTCCCATACCACCTCCACTGGTGTCCAAAGATAGAAAAGTCAAAAGGGCATTCCCCATTTTACAACTACAACCTAGGCATTCACACCATATCATGATTGCATACATATCACATCATAGTCCAAATCACATTCACATCATTCAATAATCAATTCCAGTATGTAAGTCATAATATGAATATGCTACTGTAATTGCAGAAGTAATATGATATAAAGAAAGTAAAACAACAATAGCTAAATCATTCATTCAAATCATATCACAACAAGGCATGTAAGTATGCATATTGTGAGTGAACATACTCATCTCAAATTCTGAATCTCTAACCTTCAAATGAGAGATCAGAGAACAAGACCAAAATCACATAAACAAGCTTAAACAAACATGTATAGGTCATAAGAAACAAGTCCAAGAGATCGGAGTCAAAACAGGGAAAATTGTTGTCACTCACTTTTTGGGTCTGCATTTAGGTCTGTCAGGTCTGATCGACCCAGGTGATCGACCCACAGTGTTCTATACGGACAAAAAACCCTAAATTGGTCATAACTTCTTCGTTTGGAGTCCGATTACTCCGAAATTCGAAGGGGAGTTGCAAAAAAACATACTAAGACTATCTATAATGATTCAAGCATCAAACATGGTCATTGGAATAGAATTCTAATCGAATCATAAAATAGGGTTTTTACCGAAATCGATCCGTGGATTTCATGGAGAGACTAGAGATGTCACACCCCACCCGCCGGTCTCGGTTACTCGCCCAACAACCCGTGGGAGTGATCCGCCATAGGATCCACGGTTTTAGTCTATCAACAATATTAAATACAAATAAAGATAATCAAGAGCAACAAATGTTCAATAAATGAATTAAAGGAACTACAGGAGTCCAAATACTCCAATAACAATAATAAAAGGAAAGAATAATAAATAAAATGAATACGAGTTCAGTGGAAGAAAACAAAAGAGTTATATCAATTTCTTTCCAATCTCCTTTTCTAAGGTTAAATAGTGTTTTTCATGAATCTCAAGATAGGGTGTCCTCCAGTTCTTCTCCATTCGCTGAGCGAACTTTCTAACCACCTTCCGTCTCTGACCATCAATTGGTGCGATAAGCGCACTCCATGCACTCACAGGAGCTCCCGCACAGGCTATCTCCATTTCCCACTGACGGTGCCACATCTTCTTCATACGGGATGGATCCTTCATAGAAAATCAGTCCATCTTCTTGTACAATTCCTTCTTCTGTGCAGGCTAATAAACATATACAAAATAAAGGCATGAGTTCTAAAGAACTCAGTAAGAAACAATCACAAATCCCATCAATTATCCAACAATGCCAAAATGCACAAATAATATGAATGAATGCAAAGTATGAATGATACTATGATTTCTAACTATGCAGGTCTCTAATAGTTGACATGCTTTAAGATATACACCAGCCCTCCTCTGGGTAAGTCTCATCACTCTGATCCGGCAAGGACTGGTTACCTTTGTAGGGATCCTGAGAAAAAGGGAAAGTCCACACCTGGCTCTCATTTCCATGGCTGGGGTTAAGTCAACACTCTCTCACCACGACCATTGGTAATGAGTACTAGCGCATGTTGGGGTTTCTAATCCAATGCAGGTCATACTGGTTACATGTCTACATGAAGTCCAGATACATCCCCTATGGCACCAACCAACTCAGTTCAGTATCCTTCGCAACCTAGGAATAAAAATCCTCACGGACTAGCTACCGCTGTTGGACTCCACTCCTTAACCCTATGGTCATCCACATATTATTGGGGCGGATGCTCTCATGATTCCTCACGACACTTGGTCCGATCCTTGGACATCCATGAGCCCAACCCTAACATATGCAACCCTACCATTTACATGACTAACAGTGGACCAATGTCACATCACTGTCATCACGGGTCACTCGGTTTCAATCCCCCTACTGAAAGGGTAGTAGCATGTGGGGTACCTAGCCATGCAATTCTAGACTCTACCTAAGAATGTCATCAAACAGTCATGACAATGCTGGATACATCAGCAGGCATGTGTCCCATTCCATAGCCTTCTGATATCCCAAGCTAAGATATCCCAAAAGAGATACCTCTTCCATCATAACCATATACTGACCATCATCAATACATAACATTCATAATCAACATAGTATATATGAAAACAAGACAAACAACAGTAATATAACAAGATTAATATACAAGACATGAATACAGCAGCATATATAAAGAAATATTAATTCTAATAGACACTGAACTAGCATATTTCAAGTCTATTCAAAAGATAGGATGGGTTGTCCTTACCTGCATATAAGTAAACTGTTCGTAAAAAGAGATCTGTTAACTATTACAAGACTTTCTTTTCAAACAAAGTATACCTAAACACAGTGTTACAATATTATATGAGTTAATTGAATCAAAGAGAATCAGAACCAAAAGTCATTTGGTCACTGTTTACCAGCCGGTCGCTCGGGCCGTTCGCTTAAGTTGAGCGACCGCCACTAGTAACCGCCCCAAAAATAGAGAGTTTCAATCCGAAACTCATGCTTTTGATCACCCGTTTTCAATCCGGATTTCGAGTGATCATGGCCTAAGTCTCAAATCTAATACTCCCAAAGCCAAAGGGTGAAAGAAATCCTAGCAATTACCATCATTGGGTTACCCAGAACTCTCCCCTTGACGGGATTATCCTTCTCACGAAAGCAGGGTTTCGTTTTCGGATAAATCATCTCAAGTAGATTGGAAAGAGAGTCACAATGATCAAAGAGGGTAACCACCATGATGAGGGGATGGGTTAACACTAAAATAATAGACAAAGAGGCTAAAGAATAAAGGGTGAATTCATTACCTCACTTCAAAAAGCCAGAAAAAGGGAAGGACTGATCTCCAGGTCACTGTCAGCACTTCGATTCACTTTCGGAACTTCCCCACAGCCGTCTAACCTCCAAATTTAGCAACCACGAATAAAATATTCGTCACTTGGACGAGGGTTACCTTTTATAGAAGTCAGGGGGCAAAATAGGGCAAAAACTCTGAAAACAGACCGGGCGGTCGCTCCAGACGGTCGCTTGGTTTGATCGACTGCCACTAGCAACCGCCCCCATGTAATTTGCCATACAATGGTGCTTTTGCTAGGGGATTGATATCAAAGTACAACCTAGCCCTAAAGAAGAGATGGGGGAGATCTTACCTTCATTTCAGACATCTCCGAACAACACCTGACTTCTAGAAGTCCAACTACCAAGCAAGGCAGGCTCTTCAGACAAAGGATCCAGATCCAAGGGTTCAGGGTATGGATCATGGACTTCTATCTGGACACTCCACAAACTTACCCGACTAGACCTTCGGGTTCTCGAACCTGAAATACGGATCTCGGGTTAGAAATACGGGGGTTGTTACAAGAGAGAAAGGGGTTTCACTCTAGGAAAGAAAGAACAATATTTCAAAATCAAGAATTGGCATTGGGAAGGGTCTAACAAGAAAAATAAATCAAGGTCTTCGAATGGATACCCATTCTTGAAGGTTACCCTAAAATTCCCCTCAAAATCAACCCACAGTAGATTTACAAAGTGATAGAGGGAAAAGGGATTCACCCTAAAATTATGGGGATAGAAGGAAATGTCATAAAAATGGCATGAGACTTTCCTCACAATCATAGAGGTAGATAGAAAACAAAGAGAGAGTAACTCATGGTCTCATGCTAGATCAAAATATAGAAAACTCACCATATGGCTTCAAGGAAACATAGAGTGAATGGGAATTCACTCTAAGACTATGAGGATCAGAAACTAGGCCATTATAGTAGTGTAATACCTTCCTCACAGTCAAAACAATTAGAAGAAACATTAAAGAGAGTATATCTAGAGAGAAACAGATCAATTACTAACCTTGTAGAAGAAGATTCGACGGAGAAACTCTAACTGATGCTTGGGGATCTTCCTTGGCTTCAAAGAGGAGGTTCTAAGGTCCTTCCCACATTCTCCAGAGGCTTAGGAACATAATAGGGCTAAAATCCATGATGTTATAATATATAGAGCATAAAAAACCCTAAAAAACAGAAAATTAACCTAAGTTCTCCCAAGTCACAAACCATTGACAAATTGAATTTGACTTCAGATCTCACATCTTCGTAAGGAAGGAGAGGAAATCGGGAAGAAGCTCTACATTATAAAGTAGAAATAGACTACAATAAAAAGTTTATTGAAGACTTTGTTAAAGCAGAGCATCAATGAGTACATACGAGAACTCCTGCATGCATATGTCAATACAAAAAGCCCACTTCAGCTATTGTCTCTTGCTCTAACACTCAATGAGCACATAACAACATAGTCATGCTAGAGACGAAAGTAGCTCTGAAAATCATTCAAAGGAATCAATAATTGTTGTTGCAAAAATATGTTCGGCAACGCAAGCCAACAACCTGCAAAAAACGTGTCGTATTAGGTTGAGGAACGTCTCTGACGATCAAGTTAGTGGAAGCGCATAGATTTACAAGAAAAAAAACTATTTGTAGAGCTCTCAATGCTAGAGAGAGTAACCCAAGAGTGCACACCTGTTACTGAGGAAGGTGTGGGTATCTATAGATCTTAGGAGAGGTTACCTTAGCTGTATAGTAATGGAGTTCAATGGAACTCTACAATTGTTGCTAACTTCCTTGGGGGGGGGGGGGGAATCTTTATCCGCCAAGAGAGTATTACTTGGATTGTAGTTGTGGAGTCCGGTCTGTACTCTGAGAGCAATTTGAACTACTCGGCTTGATCGTAATCATTATCCCTATTTTTAAGGAGGTTGGTTACGTTTAGTGCGTACATTTCATATGTTATTTTGTTTATGAATAGCTCAAAATATGGACGGTTCAAATGTCTTCGGGTTAATCGTGGTCAGACTGTCAAATATAGGCTGACCATAACAATAATAACCACATTCAAGATTAAAACCACACGTAGAAGAAGCCACTAGACCCATTACTAATTAAAACCGAATCCCTTTTTACCTTTCTGAAAAATCCAGTCAGTTGTCGGTGTATCAAATGAAAATATAGTAAGAGGTTACCTGTGAGAGAGAGACCCTTGTGAGATTCTTCTCAAAATTTATGGAGAGCTTCTCTTCCTTTCTCTGTTTCTCTTGGCTACCTTTCTCCGTTGCCAGGAAAGTTCAACCCCCTAGGGCTTCTTCGTTTCTCTCCTCTTTGAATTTTTTGTTTTTTGAATCTCACCCACGAATGTGTAGATGAGTGAAGATCGAAAACTTGAAATGATGGTTGGTTTGGTTTGGGTTAAATTTCAGATGGTTGGGTCGTTTGAAACAAAAATCAGTTTACTCTCACTTAAGTTGGCATTTAGCATTTATGGGGTTTTTTTGGATGGCTGAGATTTTAGTGAATGACGTAACTAGATCTAACCATACGTTGCTCAGTGCTATACATTTATTATGCAACACTGAAACAAAATACCTGATTGTTACCAGCAAAGCTTGATCCCCAAGATGTGACCAGCAATCAGAGCCTCGGACATAAAAGCAAACCAAACCATTGAGCTTAGGGATTTCATTTCGCTCTTCATCGAGTTCTTTGACTAGTTAACTCTCCTTGAAAATGATTCTTTTACAGTTTTACCCTTTTAAATTCATCAAGTGCTAGCAAATTAGCAAGTAATGTACGATCCACATGTACATGGTTTTTATGAGTTCTTAGAAGAACATTTTCCGGGTAGAATTCTTTATAAGAAGATAGACAATTTGCCTACAATATATCAATTTTATTGGTTAACAAGTTTCTTTACATCACACAAATTATCATAGATTATATGTAATAGCTACTTCATTGAAAAGTAGCCAAGGTGTGCGTAAGTTGGTTTGGACAATCCTCAACTCTCCAAAAACAAAATTACTATAAATTTAGTATGAATATATAAATAATTTATTAATGAAAGAATAATACATTATTCACAATTTAACAAAGCTTGATCTCCTTGTACAAATTTTCTATTTACCTACAATCCTTCGAATATAAAACAAATTGGGGGGAAAAAAAAAAAACACCACACCATACCAAGGGGCGCGGCGGCCCCCCCCCCTCTGTGGGGGGGGGGGCCTCCCGCCCCATTCGCCCCGCAGGCTTACATTAAAAAAAACTGTACAAATTTTCTATTTACCTACAATCCTTCATGAATATAAAACAAATTGATGAGGAAAAGGAAAAAAAAAAAACCAGTAGTACATTGCAAGGTGGTCTAGCTTTGTGTTCGTCTCTCTTTGCATCTTTTGTGTATGGGATTCCATCATGTGTTTACTACTGAGATAAAATTTTTAGAATCATTCAATTGCCAAAAATATAAACTTGGAGACCAATGATGCGTGTCAAACCTTTGTTTAAAATATAAATCTAATGCAAAAAAAAATAACATAAAATAAAACAGAGGAAAAGCAAAAAGACAAGAGCAACAAATGCTACTAAAAAAGTCTCTAAAACATGAAAATAGAGGACTTGAAAGCGACCCGACCAATAGAGGCAAGAAAAAAAACCAAAAGAAAGGCAAAATAGAGGCTTCAAGAACCATTTGGGGGCCGGGGAAACGGAGCCAACAGCCCATACTTGATTTGGCCTTCTCGTAAATTGAAGGATGTTTCATTAAATGATCTAAACTTGTAAAATCTTGGACCAATACCATCATCGCTTCAACACCATCTTGACTAAGTAGAACAACAAAGACAAGAAGAACCAAAATCATGGTAACTCTTCTCTGGAAACCCATCTTCAGAATTTTCTCCATTGCTTAGGAATTGCAAATGTGTAAGTGGTTAAGTGGTTAGGTGGTTAAGTGTTGTTGTTGTGGCTATTTATAGAGAATTAATGGGCCTTGGGAGTTTGTCCAAGTCTCTATACTAGTTTTATTCAATTTCAGTTAGGACTGTTGACTTTGATTATTTGAAATCGTATAAAGAACAAGAAAAGAGTTTGACTATTTGAAATGATCAAATCTACGAAAGCGCTTAGTCGCTCAGAACCATAAGGTACTAAATTACCAAAAGGCATTTCAAATAATCAAAGTCAACAACAGAGTTTGACAAAGACAAACACCACCAAAAGCCTTATGAATACTTCAACCGACCACATCCCTTTACATCCCCTCTGTAGCACAAGCTCAAGAACAGAACGGATCAAAAGTGAAGTTCTGTGATATATTTAAATTACATAAAAAGATTATTTTACATTGTGCATAAATTGATTTGCATCAACCTTAAATCCATTAAAAAAAAATCTATTAGAGCAACCTGCTTGAGATAATTGTAAAGATGGAATTCTAGCAAAGAGTTGTCTTGCTTTTCGTCATAAACTTAGCATCGTGCTTCTATGGTGCGTCTGACATTATGGTTTCAACTTAAGTGAAACAAAATCAGTTTTTTTTTTAAATGGACTGAACCATGTTTTAGTCAGTAGGGTTTCATAAAATTCACGTGGCATGCATTGATTGGTGACACCATAGACACTACCACGTGAGAAAGAAGTATACATGAAATAATCAACAAGAAGATCCTAGAAGAATCAAAGGAAAGCTGGATAGATTCCTTCTTAACCCATGGATCAATATTTTTCCGAAGACCCATGTTCACCATATATTCACTACTTCTTCTGGTTATGATGCTCTATTAGTCAATATTGAGACCCAGGACATGATTGCCAAAGAACCTTTTCAGTTTGAATCTTTTGGGATCCGAGAACCTTCACACCATGGTCTAATAAGAGTGTTGGCCTCCTACAGGTTATGGGTCTTCTTTTGCTTTAGCCACCAACCTCTATTCTCTTCAACAGACCCTTATTATATTGAACAGAGAGGTGGTGGGAAACTTGCACTCAAGAGAAAGAAAAATAAAACGGAAATAAAGAAGACATACTTAAAGGGATCAGAGGTGGGATGTCAAGGAAATCAAACTTTCTGTTGGTTGAACTGAAATTAGTGCTTAATCAAATGGAGAGTCTACAATTCGCATCAAAATCAATGGCAATGTGGATTGCACAGGGTTACAGAGACACTCATGTCTTCCAGATCCACCTTATCACCTTGAAGAGGAGAGCACGAAACAAAGTTAGGGATCTTCATTTTGAAGCGGTGTATGTAACAAAACATGCTCAAATAGCTGAGGCTTTTGTAAACACTTTAAGAACGTCTACAAATCCTCTAACTGTCCTTGATTATTTTTATTTGAGCAAATTGCACTGGCACCCCAAAATGGAGGCTTTAAAGCACTGACACCCCACTTTATGTTTGAAAAACACAAACACCCCATTCATTAAACACACTAGTCCATTCTGTTAGTAAAAACATTAATCCACTATTTATTTTTCTTTAATTCCCAAATACCATTACCAAAATCTGAGAAGGAAAAAAATAACCATTAGATGGTTGACACATGTTTTATTCTAATCCTTCATTATTTTTCTAACACTTACCATGCTTTCACCCCCAATCTATTCTCTCTCCTCAGTCGGCTCTCCTCTGCTTCACCCCCTCCACCTTGAGCTTCGCAGCACTGGCGACGTCGCCACAACCAACGTCGCCACCATCATTACGGCCACCTTCTTCCTCTTCACAGAACTCCTCTTCACAGAACAGAGCATACACAAACAAGAAAAGCAAAAAAGAAACAAAAACCCCTGATTCAGTAACTCTTTCTCACAGCGGGAGAGTGATTTATACTCAAAGATCTGATCTCCCAAGTACAGAAAAAGGCGAAATTAATGAGAGAAAACTAGATGAAATTAGAAGAGAAAGAGTGAGAAACTCTTCAAGGTCTCTAATTTCTGCTCCATCATTTAAAGCTTTAAGAATTCGTTCAAAAACATAAACACGATAGGGGATCCTAAGAATGGCTTTCTTTTCTTAAACCATATATATTCTTGAGCTGATTGCTTGAGCGACTCCACGAAGATCGGGTGATGCAAAACCTCAGCACTAACCACGAAACGCTCAATCTCTTCACCGACGTACATAGGTAGATGCCCTTTGAGGAATGCCTGAACGACGATCTCCGGCGATTCCTGGATGATCCGTTCTGCCTGATTGAGAGACCGTTCATGATTCTGAACGGAGAAGACTATCTGTGGGGAATCAACTACGCCTCCGATCGCCTTTCCTGCTTAGATCAGTTGTTCCCAAGATTAGTAAGGTTTCAATCGAACAAATCTTCTTGTTTTTCATTCTTTAGGATTCCCCTGCTTCTAGGTTTCTCTTTTTTTTTTTTTTTTTTTTTTTTTTTTGAGGGGGGGGGGGGGTTTTCCCCACAAATTAATTCCAGTGTCTACTTTTATGACCGACAAATGGATAGAACATCCATACTTGGAGATAAAATCGATTACATGAAAGAGCTGTTGGAGAGGATTCAGAATTTGTAGGGCAAAATCGAAAAAAGCTCAAATGAACTGAACCTGATGGAGAACTTGAAGGAGCAAAAATCAAATGAAGTCCAACATAGAAACACACTCCCAAGGTTTGATTCGTTTCATCCCGTATGCTCTGTTCTACGAAGAGGAAGAAGGAGGCAGTAATGGTGGTGGCGGCGTTGCTCGGTTGCTGGAGCCAAAGGTGGAGAGGGTGAAGTTGAGGAGAGGCGAATGAGGAGAGAGAATAGCTTGGGGTGAAAGCATGGTAAGTGTTGGAAGAATAATGAACATAGGATTAGAATAAAACATGTGTCAACCTTCTAGTGGCTTTTTTTTTTTTTTTATTCTCAAATTTTGGTAAGGGCATTTTTGGAATTAAAGAAAAATAAACAGTGGGTTAATGGTTTTACTAACAGAATGGACTAGTGTGTTTCTCAAACAAAAAGTGGGGTGTCAGTGCTTTAAAGCCTCCATTTTGGGGTGCCAGTACAATTTGCTCTTTTTATTTTGACCCCATTAGGAGTGGATAGCATTAATGGCATGAAAGTCCCCGGACCCAATAGTGTTTGTAGAATCTTAAAAAAAATTCTTGGGATACTGTATCTAAAGAAGTAATCCAGGTTGTGCAAGCTTTGTTTGGGACAAGGAACCTTTCCTTCAACCATTAATCAATTTTTCATTGCCTTTATACCTGAACTAGAGGTGCCTAAAATTTGAGGATTTATAGACCTATCAGTTTTTGTGATGTATAACATTTCAATTGTCTTGTATCTTCTTCATGATTTATGCTCTTTCACCAATATTAATTTCTTTTCTCTATCTTCTTCCCTTAGGATGTGGGGACTAATGGTATTAGAAATAGGGGTTTGATTGATAAATTGAGTAACTTAGGGTGGCACTGAAAATTTTAGTTTTTTTATTGATAAATAATGAACAATAACATCAACAAATAAAATAACAAATTTTGCTACATTTTCGCCCCATTGTCCTATAATTTGTATGATAGATGGAACATAAAAATCTATTGCTAGAGCATAGCTTGTGCATCAAAACTCAATAAGCAACATAATAATCGTTCCTCCACCTACTAAAAGAGTGAAATCCCATACATATTGATACCTCTTGCACATTCTTTTTGGCATCATATTAGTACTGGAGTCATAGTTCCACATGACGACCATCACAAATTTACATTTTCATGTGTATTAGTTTCCAGCACCACCAAGATTAGGCCCCGATGATAATCGACCAAGCCAACAATCCATACTTGATTTAGCCTTCTCATATATTGAAGGATATTTTTTAAGTTGGTTCCCACTTGCAAAATCATCTGATAACAACCTTGTCACCTCAACACCACCTTGACTTAATGCAACAACAAAGATAAGGAGGACAAAAACAATAATTACAATTTGTTGGAATTCCATCTCTAAATTTATATAAGTTGATGCTTAGGGAAGAACTATAAAACCAAGAAGGAAATACTAAAATGAGGATCTGTATATCTGTGGTGGTGGTTATTGTTGTTGTCCTTCTTCTTGTTGTGTATATATATAGAGTTTTGGAGTTTGTCTAAATCCATGTTGATATCACTGATTTCATTCATCCCGGACTGAGATAGAATCACATAAAAAAAAATGCTCTCTCAAAGGCTCTTGCAGCCGAGGAAAAATTCTGGTTTCAGAAATCAAGAGGTAAGTACATCAAGGATGGCAACAGAAATACCAGGTACTATCACCTATCTTCTAAAATTCATCTTCATAAAGGGAAGATTGAGAATATTGAATACAATGGAAAATTAGCTTGCACTGCTTTTGAAATTGCAAATGCTTTTTCAAGCCACATGCAAACTTTATTCACTTCTTCTCAATCTCTGAACCCATCATTCATTGAATGCCTTTTCCCAAATATGGCTAGCTGTGGGATCTTGGATGGAATCTCGTTGAATCCATCCATGGAGGAGATCAAAAATATTGTGTTCTCCTTAAACCCACACAAAGCACTTGGTATGGATGGTTTTAATGCTCATTTTTATCAAAAGCATGGGGATTTAATTAAAAGTGATCTTTTCCAATTTGTTCAAAAAAAATTTTCAATAAAACCTCTTTCCCCTTTGGTGCAAATCACACACTCTTGTCTTTCATCCCAAAAAAGGAGCACGCAAGATCAGTTGGTGACTTTAGACCAATTAGTCTTTGCAATGTGTGCTACAAAATTGTAGCAAAAGTGCTTTCTCGAAGACTCAAACCCTTACTGAGCAACTTCATCTCCTCGTTTCAAGGGGTTTTTTTGTGGAAAATAGACAGATTACAGATAACATTTTGTTGGCCCAAGAAATTTTCCATTTCATGAGAAAAACAAAGGGTAGGACCCAGGGCGACCGAAGGGGCGGGGGGCCATGCCCCCCCGGTAAATTTACAAATTCCTAATTCCCTTGTTCCACCTCTCCATATGTGAAATGTCGCAGCCCCCCCCAATTGAGAACAATCTTTGAAGGTAAAATGATGGGCACAATGTCATTCCTACAAATCTAACCTCAATCCCATATCTCCCCACCTTCTCTATCTCTCCTATATTCCTGTTCTATAAACCTAGTTAAAAGAAAGAAAAACACTATTAGGTATCAAAAATCAAAATGTCATCACAATTAGAAAGAACTCAATCCCATACCCTCTCCTCTCTCCTATTATCTCTCGCTATAAGCGTGGGTAAGAAAATTTGAAGAAAAAACACCCACAATAAGTACTTCTCAAATTATCATTCTCCCTTTTTTTTATTCTTTTATTTGATTTTATATTCTATGTTTCTATTTCTTCGCAATTTTGTTATTTGATTTTGAATCGTGAATAAAATATCTAAAGTTAGTAGGAACAAGCCATTGGTTTGCATCTCTTACCTAAAAATTTGGTTTACATCTCCACCAAAGAAAAATGGTTTGCATCAACAGATTGAAGTGTGACAATTCTATATTGTTGCTTTAATTTACCTATATTTGTTGGGAAAAAAAATGCAAAAACCAAAGGCGGGCCCCACAAAAAAGGGGCACAAATAATAAAAAAAGGGGCCCAAAGAAAAAGGGCCCCAAAGGCAAAAACAGGCCAGGGAATGTTATTTGGTTTGTTGGCTTTGCATCCGGGGCCGCGCGGGCCGGATATGTGGCTCTCAAGCTTGACATGTCAAAAGCCTATGATAAGGTGGAATGGAATGTGTTAATTAAAAATTTTGATTTCCTGGGTTTTGATCAGAAATGGTGCACACTCATCAATTCTCTAATATCTAGTGCATCTTTTTCGATCAAACATAATGGCAACCCGTGAGTGGGGGGCTGAGACAAGGTTGCCCCCTCAGCCCATATCTTTTCCTTTTCATTATGGAGATCTTGTCAAGACTACTTTCTGAGTACAGATCTCTCAATCTTTTTAAAGGGATAAAGGTTGCCAGAAGTGCTCCTGAGATCTCCCATCTTTTCTTTGCTGACGACACTTTATTGTTTTGTCGGGCAGAGAGAGAAGATGTGTTGGCCATGAAGGCAGTTAGGGGTGTCAACGGTTCGGGTTGGGCCGATTTCGAGCCGGGCCTAACTGTTTCGGGCTGAAAAACACTCAACCCAAACACGGCCCATTAAGAAAATAATGGTTTCGGGCCGGTGCGGTTTGGGTTCGGGCTAACTAACGGTTTGGACTAACGGTTTAGAATTGGGTTTACTAACGGTTTGGGTTCGGGTTTACTAACTGTGTGTTTTGAGTACCTTGTTGATATGTGAAATTTATCAAGAGTATGTGAACACATATAAATATTAAGTTATCTCCAAGTCTTTTGTGTTAGGGATTCAAAACCAAAAACCTTTTTTTTACAAAGAAATAAAACTTATAGAACTATTATACAAAAGAAAGCTAGCATTTTGATGAATTTTAATGGGGGTCTCTACTTATTTTGCTCCCCCTTCTTGACACTTGTAAAAATGGATCAAAATAAAACATAAAAAGATTTTCAAATGATAATACACTTGCTAAATATTTACTAAGCCCATCTTCCAAATGGCGAAAGCTTTGACAAGCTTGTTGTTTGCATATTCCAAAGCAAAACAATTAAGGAAAACAAATGGATATTTGGGGTTTTCTTGTCTTTTACATTTAAATTTAAATTATTTTATTTCTTTATAGCGGGTTTAACGGGCTGGTTTGGGTTTGGGTTGGTTTCGGGCCAAATGGTTTGGGCTAGCGGGCCACACATGGGCTGGCCCGGCCCAGACGAACCATTGCGGGCGAGATGTCGCCAAACACAGCCCATAAGCGGTTCGGGCTATAGCGGGCCGGTTCGGTCCGGTTTTAACGGTTCGGGTTAGGTTTTGACACCCCTAAAGGCAGTCTTAGAACTATTCTCTGACATCACAAGACAAGAAATAAATTTGGAAAAAAGTGGGGCCTATTTTAGTAGAAATGTACCCAATCAAGAGAAAAACTTGATTTTATCCACTCTAGGGATCAATGCAATGAGGAAAGACTCACTTTACTTAGGTACCAAATTGATTCATGGCCAATCTAAAGTGAAGAATCTCCACTTCATCATCAACAAGATGAAGCAGAAAATGGCGATCCGGAAAGCAACAAGTCTTTCTTTTGCAGGAAGAAGTGTGTTGTTACAATTTATTTGTCAAGCTCAATCCCTCTACCACATGCAATGCTTCAAATTCCCAATGGCGGTGTATAGAAAAATCGATTCTCTATGCCAAAGGTTTTGGCTAGGAAATCCATCCAAGGAAAAACAGCTTACATTCATCTCATGGGACCGATGCTGCCAACCTAAAGAAAATGGAGGACCGGGGTTCAACAAAATGGAGGACATAAATAAAGCAATGCTACTAAAGCAAGGTTGGAGAATGCTCAAGAATCCAGAAACCGTGTGGGTACAAACTCTGAAGGCAAGATACTTTCCAAACAGTTCTGTTTTCGATCCGAAAGTGATGAAAAAAAAGAGGTCATGGACATGGAATAGTATATGCGAAGTATTACCAGATCTTCAAAAAATGATGTGGAGAAAAGTAGGAAATGGGAGGAACACATCTTTCTGGTTTGATCCATGGATTGAAAATCCAGATCACAGGCTCCATCAAGTTCCGGAAAATGATAGGTGGGCAAGAAATTCAACAGTAGCGAAATGAGAAATTCAGTCAATATTGACAACAAGGAGTCATCTCTTCCTCAAACTTCTCTATCTTTTTATCTTTCAAATATTAATCTCAATGCTGATAATGATGCTTGGATATCCCTTCTTTCAAGGAATGGAGATTTTACTGTCAAATTGGCAAGGGAATCTCTTTCTCGTTTGAGAACATTATCTCAAACTAATCCACTCACCAATTGGTGGGAGTTCTTTTGGAAACTACAGAGGGTTGAAGAACAAATGCAACATATAGGTAGGCTAAGGCATAGGGTGGAAAAATAAGGTGTACATTGGATAGGAGTTGTTTGCATGTTAACCAAGCCAAACACTTGACCCTAGGGCGGAACAACCACAACAAATTGTGCACAGGTGGCAGAAAACTAGAAAGCCAGCACAAAGTAGAAATTTGATGAAATTTACTAAAAGAAGGAAAAATGCTGACAGTAAAGCATAACTCATGGTATATATCAGATAGATGGCAGAAGTGCATGAATTCAGTGGAGGAATCGAAAAGGGAAACAAGCCACCTATGTCGTGGTGAATTGAAAGCTAGCAAAATGGAAGAGTGATGGAAACTAATCTAATAGTTTCCAATTTCCTTACTTTCACATGCAATGTTTCTAATTTCCCAAAACCATCTACACACAAATAGATTCCTTGTGTCAGAGGTTTTGGCTAGGGAATCTTAAAAGAAAAAACACCATACTCTCATCTCTTGGGACCACTATTGCAAGCCAAAAGAGGAAGGAGATAAGGCTTGAAAAAGACGGAAGATATTAACTCATCTCTACTTAATTCTCAAACAAGGATGGAGTATGTTCACCCATACTAATTCCTTGTGGCTTAAAATTCTGAAGTCCAAATACTTCCCATGCTCCTCACCTTTTGACTCAAAGGTAATAAAAAAGAAAGGATCTTGGACATGGAACAATATTTCAAGCAAGCTACCACTGCTACCGCATAATGGTTTTGAGCAAAGTAGAAGACGGGAAGGAAAATTCCTTATGGTTTGATCCCTGGGTACCTCAACCGAAGATCATCTGGTAGGGAAGACACACAGAGACTTTGGCTGGTTACGACAATGGTGGAGCAAGTAATCATTTCAGTTCAGTATCAAAACATGGAGTATCTATCTCTTCCTTCTGCCTTATTACACCTTATCCATATCAAAAGATCATTAGGTCTCTACTATTTCCACCAATGGGTTGTTCTCAGTAAAATTAGTTGAGAAAGACCTAGTGACATGGAAACAAAACAATCATTTCACTAGCAATACCCATTAGTGGAAAATTTTCTAGAAACTCCCAATCCACCCAAAATTTAAATCATTCTTTTGGCATCTTTTGAATGCAGGACTTCCAATTAATATTGTTTTAGCCAGATGGAAAGCAATGTCAGTAGAAAGTGGACCGTGTGATCAAAGTGAAGAAACACTTTGGCACCTATTTGTGCCATGCAAATGGACCAAAAGAATCTAGGTTGCAGGCCCACTTGGACTATAAATGGAGAACTTGACTTATAATTCCTTTTTTGACCTTTGCAAATCAATGTCACGATGTCGAGACTGAACAACATAAATAGGAAATGGGTTATTTCTATATTCATAATCACATGTTATTTTGTGTGGAAGGAGGAGAATGTTGCAATATTCACTCTAGATAAACTAAATCCGAATAGAGCTTTACTCTCAATCTCCAAGTGGGTAACATACCTAAAACTCTCTCCCTACGATGGCAGTAGCAAGCAATAGCCTCAACAATGCTCTCATTAGACATTAGTTGACACACCAAATCCCTATATATGTAATAGTTTAAATCCTTACACTCTCCAATTTTGCTATGTGCAGGGGTACTTAACATAGATCTAGGGACTACAACATGAAATGTGGGGGTAATTTTGGGAGGAGACATTAAGTATCTCAACAAACGGTACATCAACAAAGGGGCAAAGATATGTTGAGCAATATGTACACTTGGAGGAGATCTGGTGCACAGAAGAAGACAAACAATATTCATCAACCATCGTACACAAGGAATTGGCTAGTTGATTTTATCCCTATGTTGTTAGGATTAATGCTAAAACTTAAGAATGTTAAACTTTGTTTCTGAAAATCCCCCACACTGTAGAAAACTTTCATGTGGATCACATCTAGGGCATCCATTAGGACTCAACTAAGTATGGACAATGAAGGACTATGTAACTCCTCTAACTAATATATCTCTTTTATTTGTTTATCAATAAAAAATGGAAACTAAGCTAAGCCCATGGTGGATCCATTCTGAGTATAAGCCCAAAAGGAAGATGCAGGAGCTGAAATCCGTCATAATAGAATTGAAAATAGGAAAAAAATTCTAGAGAATAGTGAGGAAGAAGATGAAACCTATCGCTCACCGCTTTTCTCTTTCCTCTCAATTCAATGTCTTCTATTGATATTCACATGCCATCATAAAAGTTAAGGAAGAGACTAAGGGAGAAAAAAAAAAAATCATGAATATGATTAGAACTGGTTGCATCTAGAAGTAGGTCTCTTCCTGAAGCTTTGATGAAAAGTGTTATTGTGGGAGTTGAGGGCCAGTGAGGGGAAAAAAATGCGTGAAATGTTATAGGAAAATGTATCATCATATGTGGCATGTTCATGAATGCCACATGGAGCAATACATCATTGTGAACTGCCACTTGAGGGATGGAAATTGGATCATGGGTTGTTCCATGTAAAAGAGGTTAATGTTTTATTTATTTATTAATTTAATTTAATTTAATTTAATCTATTATTATTTTTTTTTTTTTGGTTAGAAGAAAAGGAGGGTAGGTAAAGTGTGTTATGGTAAATTCACCTTACTCAACTTATTGCCCTATTGTTTACCAATAAAACAAAAAACTTATTGCCCTATTGGTTGCCTGAAGATATATTTGTCAAACCAGGGCTAAGACTGTAAATTCAATAAGTGGAGCTTTAATGAATTAATTTTTTTTTGGTAATACTTTAGGGTCTATTTGGTTACATGAGTCTGTAGATTTCAAATATCTAGAGATTTCAAATTTATAGATTTCAAATTTATGGAGTCATAACTTATAAAATTAAATGTTTGGTTGTGTAATGAAATCTGTGGATTCATCCTAAAAAACTATTTGATCGATGTGATTTTTGTGAATGTGCAAATTTACAACTTTTTTAAAATCTCTGGATTTCACCCCTTACCCATAAATCTAAAAATTCACATTTTTAGTATAAAAAGGTTAATCTCTTGATTTAGTAAATTTATTTATTTTTACAACCAAACGGATATAATTCTCAGATTCATGAATCTAAAGATTTGAAATCTCTAGATTCATGTAACCAAACAGACTTTTAATGAATTAATGTACCTTGTCCTTAATTGCATGAGAGGGGATTGGCTGAGAAGGAATATGTCCACAGGGGCATATCAGGGATTCTATAAAGCAAAACAGGGTTAAAACGTCTCCTCAGTGGAACTTTACCTCCGTTCTACATTTCTACATTTCTCCGTTGAGAAATTTACAAGGTAGGGAGGGGAGAGAATAATGGAGACGGAAGGGTGAGTGGTTCTTGTGGGATTTGGAAGAGATCCTTGAGAGATTGCAAGGGATGTTGAGAATCTATGGATCAAGGGGGGAAAAGGAAGTTGAGAAATTTGATGGATGTCTTGGAAGAAAAGTTCTAGAGGAGATCTCGTTCAAGTGGTAAGTGTTCCTTTCTTAATTGGATTTTGTTTTGCTTAAGTGTTCTTAAAACTTCAAAACTGGAAAATCTGAGAAAATGGATAATGGAGTGGGAATTGGATGGTTTGGTATAATGTTTGATTACTTTTGCTTTGGATTTTCTCGATAAATATTTTACTTCACGGAGCTCGTGCTCTGGATTTGTAATATTGCAATATGTAACAGAGTTATGGAAATTGAGATTTATGCATGCAAAGTTTGGGCTTTTGAATGAATTATATAACATCTTTTGGGGTTTGAGGATGGATCAGTCATGAACGTTAAGTTTAGTAAAACGCACGAGATGCAAGACTGTTATTTATTATTGGAATAATAATGCTCTCACATCAGGTCTGCTTGCTATTAATAATTTCTACCAAGACAACGAGCTCCCCATTTTGCAGAATGGATTCAACTTCAACTTTCTTTATTAGCCATTAAAGTTCTCCCCGAGGTTATGCTTTACTATCATATGTTCTTATATTTCTTTTTGTCCATATAAATTATAGTTTGAAGATACGGCCCTTCAAGCAGAACATCCACAAAGAGATCATCTTGCCTTTCTCTTCTACCGCTCTAGTAATTCAGTAACATTATTAAGGATTTGACCATAAGGCAAAAAACTTTATCAACGAGTTTCATCCCAAGATAAAGAAGTATGGGGGCACACCTTACAAAAATAAGATCCTACAATTCCTCCTTGTTATTGCACTGCTCTCATCTTGATGGAAAAATACCTTTTTTGCCGAGCTAACTCAATTGTTGCAACTAACTATGGCCTACTTTCAATCCATCCACCTCCTTTAGTGGCTAAACTGAGCTCTCCAAACCCACTAGTAAAGTTCAACCTGGGCGTTTTTCTTGCTTTTTCTTCCCATGCTAGCTTGTTTCAAAAGGATTTGGTTTCTGGAACATTCATCATCATGCCCCTTAGGATGATTGTTCTTCTTTGTATTCTTAAAAATCACCCAACTAATATGACACTCGATAACAATGCTTTACACCTTGTAAATAGGTGACCTAATTCTCTTCTTGTGGACTAATATGGTTTTTAGAAAGCTACCTTCCCCCAGAAATCTCATATTATAGGATCCTTTGTAAGTGAAATCTTCTATTTGAACATAAAAGAAAGTGAAGCCAACTACTATCCCCTCTTTGCCTTAATTTTTTTTTTTTTATATATGTAGTATTAAATTGGAGGTAAGGTATCAATTCATTTCCAATTTCATTATTGTATTAACCAAACATTGCTTTTGGTTTTCCAATTGTAGATAACATAGCCTTTATACCTGATTATCTACTTATAATTTTTTTTTAATAAAAGCGTATTTTAGTTCTCTATATAATGTATTCTTTCTCCGTAATTTATCATAAAAAAATTATAGTCATTGAAGAATTCTTGCAATGATGATTCACTGGGTAGCTATTCATATTCATTTCCACCTTTCTTTTTCTATTTTCCTCCATGTTAGTATTAATATCATTTGTGTTGAATTTTTGTTTTGCTTCCTTTTATTGCGTTAGAATATTTTATCAATAGAATTGGTTTATTTTGCCTTTCTTTTCCCATCTGTGTTTGTCATGTTTCTCCTTTTGCCATGGAGATTATATGGTAATATAAAGCCAAATAGCAATGGAGCCTAACCATTCTATTAATTGGCACATTTTGGTTTGTGAAATGTCCTGTAGAAGGATCACATATTTTGCATCATAATTACAAGTTCATCAGCAACATAAAGCTCTAAGGGTAGTTTGTAATGAGTGACGAGAAAGAAGCTATAGAGAATTTGGGTGTCCCTAGGGGATCTGGGTTCCTTCGCCTAAAGCACGGGAGTTGGAGAGGGTGGTGGGTGGAGATTCTGATGGTGGGACTGATATTGCCGGAGGGTTGGAAGGGAAGAAGTCTTATGCTAATGCCGTTGGCAGTCTGAAAATGCCAGAAATAAATTCCTTACCAAGTTTAATGCAGGCTGGATCTTATTGGAGGATCGGAAGAAGTATGAATGGCAGCGAAGTCAATATTGTTTTTCACTAGTTGTGGGGCCTATTTTTGCTTCACTTCCATGGGGAGTTGCAAGAAGTTGCAAGGAAATCCTTGAAGTTAAGTCAGATAGTGATGCTGCATTCGTTAGGTTCATTATTTTTCAATTAAAACCTGAGGGTGATATGGCGGAGGTTTGGCATTGAGGATGGTGGAAGGTCGGATCTCAAATCATTCGATTCCAGAGATGGCGTTCACATTTCAATATTCATTCCCCCCCAACCATTGTCAAAGCTAGTTTGGGTTTGATTTTCCTGAATTGCAGCCTTGAATACTTTCATGAAAAAGTTCTTCTGTCTATTTCAAAGACGATGGGCTGACCAGTATCCTTGGACAGAAGAACTCAACTTGGATCTGTAGGTCACTATGCTCGAATCTTAGTGGAACTAGAAGGTGGTGCTAAGCGTGTGGAGGAGGTGTTAATAGAATGAGTTGAACCTAACTTTTCTTGTGTCTTCAATTTTCTTTACATGGTGTTCTACAAAGATGGGATTAAAAAGTGTTCATTGTGTAATCGTGAGGGAAAATTAAACTCAACAATGCGAAGGGAAGTCAAAATTACCAAGTGACATGTTAGATCATGTGGCCATGGCAGGAACCTACACTCCTAGCATTGATGAGATGCTAGGTTTGGTGGTAGGTGAGAAGGAGAATTCGGAGACTTCTAGTGACACTGAAACTCTTAGTGCCATAAAGAGGAGTCCTCTGCATACGAAAAGTGCTCTGGTGCCACCACCTAATGGGATTCTACACCTGAAGAAGATTGAAGTGGTAACCAATGTTCAGAGTCCTATTGAGATGAGGGTAGACTCTCCAATTCAAATTCAAAGTCTTGAAGTGCCACACGAGGACTCTCAAATTCAAATTCAATTTCTCCACGAAATTGATGAGGTGGAAAACTCGAATGTGGACGATGTGGCTAGACTCAAACTTGTGAAGGGGTAGGACTCTCTGGCGCACTCAGTCTTTGCGGATGTGGGGCCAGTCTCAAGACCATAGGATTCTTTGGATGTAATCACACAGAACTAATGGTCTAAAGAGATCGTGGTGGATGAGGAAGCACCAGAACTGCGGGCTGTGGCTCTCTCCCCCTGCCAGAGATGTAAGGAGACAATGCTCAAGCTGAGGTAGGATCTGTCCATCACAAACGCGGTCGACCAAAGAAGAGTGCGAAGATCAAAACTGGGGGGGTGGGGGGGGGGGGACACAGGGATCTTGTTGCAAAAAGGGATGCACATTGACAACTAACAAAGGTGTTTAGTTGACAAGAACAATGAAAAAGAAATAAAAGAAACTATAACATTTCACTATTTATAGCTACGCTAAAACATTACTGCCTCTAAATTTTCTAGCACATTAAGATCTATGGAAGATATTTTATATAAGTAGTCTTTTTAGGATAATAAATATGACATTGTATATGACAAGTATATAAGAAATAATAGTACGACCTCTGTTCTGATGGTTGTAGATTATTACCATCGTAGTTTGAGGAATAGTATCGGACTGATCAATTTTTATTGATATCAATTAATGTTCATTTTTCTGCCAAAAAGATTAATGTGCTTTTTTAGTCTTGGTAGATCATTGATAAGTGGGTTGATAGGGATCAGAAGTATAGAAAGATAAACAAATCGAGTTTAGAATGAAAGGGATAAAATCTATTCAATCTGAAACAAGCTAGATTGGTTGATTGGATCAATACTGAATCAAATTACTATCGGATCTGTATTGACAGAAACAATATGAATTGCTAAATCTTTGCTTACCATCATGACATGTTACTATTAGCAGAAAGTAGAAACAAACTTCTTTAAATTTTCTGTACAACAATTTTAGTAAGAGTTTTAGAGGCGGAAAAAGAACACCGCCGATAAAATTCATAACCAGAAGGTAATAGAGTGTGGCTTCTACCATTTTCAGTCACTTAGGAGTCTCATTTCTAAACCTGAACCATTGGAAGGAAGATATTCTCGGTTATTCAAGGCAAGTTCACACTCACATCTATCCATGTTACCCAACAAATTGAGACTTCTTGTATTGTTTATACTTAGACAAGAAATTTTCTCAAAACTTTGGTACATCTTTGTAAGAAAATTCAATAGGAGAATTGACTAAGAATTTTTGACAAAATTTTAAATCAAGAAAAATTTCAAGATGTATCATATTACCAAAGTTACTTGAGCCTTGATAATCAAAGCTGAAAATTGGTTGGACACTATAATTTTTTTTTCCCATGTTCAATCCAAGATGGCTCATTATTATAAAACAGGCCTAAAATCCAGGATGATGCACCTGGGTTACCTTAAGGGTCTCGATCTCTGATCTGACTGAAATTTGACACATCACTCTGAAACGAGTTTGCGAGCAAGACATACAGCTCTGCAGTGACCGACATAATTTTTTCACGTTCGAATGTCATTTTGAGGGGTTTTGGGTCATTTTTCTGTTTTAAGTAGCATTTTTTCAATTTTGCTATTTTTTCGTTTTAGCTCAGTTTCAGGGTTACTTGGAGGCCTATAAAACAGTGTTTTGTGCTTCTTTTGTGGGCAGTTGAATATCTTTCTTCTTGTTAAGCAGTTCTGAGGGAAAGTTTCTCTGCTATCAATCCAATCTTCTATTCAGCCTCATTTCTTTATCGTTTGGCATCTTAGGATTTGCTCATGAACATCATGATGTTATTAATATGAAATGAACCTCAGTGTGGTGTACAATGAGCACATTCTGTTTCTTTTATTTTGTGTACTACTTTGATGAAGAAAAATTTTTCTCACTCTCATATATATGTTTGTTCAGGAACTTATTTCAAGAATGCAACAATCCAGGCAAAAGCGGTCTTGGAAGAGAGAGCAAGGATTGTTGTTTCCAAGTGGTTAAGAAGCAGAAACAAATTTACAAGAAGCTGCATTATCAGATCAACGATTTACCAGGTGT
This sequence comes from Hakea prostrata, assembly GCF_041222555.1. Lineage (NCBI taxonomy): Eukaryota > Viridiplantae > Streptophyta > Magnoliopsida > Proteales > Proteaceae > Hakea > Hakea prostrata. The sequence continues at coordinate 36,813,478 of NC_142606.1, read as the reverse complement.
GTTAGAAGAGTTTCACTCCCTTGATTATGTGGTGTGGCTTATTAGTTTTGAGAGGAGATGGTTACTTTGTGTTTAAACTTATTGCTTTGCTTGCCACTACAACAATTAAGGGCTTTTGCTACATAATATTAAGCCCCTAACCTTAGTACACAAAATTTTAATCAGGCAAGCGGGTGTTGGATTTCAACTGTGGAAGACCAAAGAAGAGAAAGAAACCAGCAGTCTTCACTCAATGACCAGGATAGATCAGAGATCCTCATCATTCCAGAAATACTACAAGTATAGCTCAATCGTTGTTGAGTAAGTGCAGAGGCCAGAGATCCTGCACACCACAGCAAAAACCAGGAGGAAGAAAGCACAGGGCAAAAGTCATTGTAGAATAAGGGAAACCCGAAAGGACTCAAAGCAGGCAAATGACAAACAAATCGAACCTGCCTGTGAAGAGCAAGTATGTGAGGAAAAGAAGAGACCCGTCACCGAATTGCGCCATTAAATCATGCAAGCGGGTGTTAGATTTCAACTTGGAAGACCAAAGAAGAGAAAGAAAACCAGCAGACTTCACTCAATGACCAGGATAGATCATAGATCCTGTCATTCCAGAAATACTATAACTAAATGTAAATGTACAAAGAACCAGATTCATTTCCACTTAGGCAATGTACATGTTATTAGCTGTAGTTGACAGTTGCATCAAGTATGGTCACCATATATTGTGTTTTTCATATTAGTAAACTCATATATGGTATCCTTTTTATGTATTCTAAAGGAACATCAGAAATAGATTTTGGTAAGTTAGCACAGTTCTAGGAGTTAGCTGTTGGACTAGCCATTGATATATTTATATTCTTTTTTTTTTTTTTTGGTTGAATGATGTATTTATATTCATTCCATTGTTAGTTGTAAGTGTTCCATTATTCCATTCACAGAAATGTCAACATGGTATCAGCCTAGTCCATTCTCACGCTTCATCTCCTCAAATGCCGAGTGACACCAACCATCCTTTTTGCAATTTGCAATGGTTCCAAAGGCAACATCGAACACTGCAATTTTTGAGATATGGATTACCATTCTAGTTCACACCCGTCTTGGCCTTCATGGGTAAATTGATCGTCATTATCCTAATCAGGGGCGGAGCCGGGATTGAACATTGGGGGGGGCGAAGAGGGGCAAATGTGGGACCCCGAGGTCCCACTCAAATTAGGTAAAAATAGAAAACGGAGTGGAGAGAGAAAGAATAAGGAAAGAGAGAGGAACCGAGGGAGAAGAAGGAAAATCCAAGTTGCTAACACCAAAGTGAGACGGGAGAAAAAAAGAGAAAAAGGAAAAAGAGGAGACAAGAGAAAAATAGAAAGAAAAAGAGAGAAAAAAGGAGAAACTCGGATCGTGAGTTAGTTAAAGAATTTAACATTCCAAAATAGGGAAAGATAACCAAGATAAAGATTATGAATGACAAGACCCATCATCTTTATCTCAATATTTTAATTTTTGGAGGGGGGCCAAATAGTGGTATTGCACATTTAAAGATAGCAGAACTACATGGACAACAAAATCGGGGGGTGGCGCTCGGCCTGTTGTTGTGATCCAATCACGTTATATGACCACGGCAGCAAACACAACAGCATATGTGGTTGTCTCTGTTCCTCCTACAACTACAACTGAACAAATCAAGCAGTTGCTTTCTCTGCTTCCAACTGGTAATGCACACCACCTATTAGCTAATTTCGAAGGTACTTCTCGTTGCCTTATTCCTCATTTTGGATAATTGATATGGTTACAACAGACAATATGATATTAGAATCTAAATTATTTTCATCTTATACCCCATCTAAACCTCATTCTTTTATTGGTCTACCTAATGGATCTAGTGGCAATTACAAATGTTGGAACTGTTCCTTTATTTTCAATTATTACATTATCCAATGTCATACATATCCCATCATTTCAATACAATTTGTTCTCCGTTAGAAAACTACTAAACTCACTACCCAATCTAATTATCATTATTTTTCATAGTGATTGTTGTCTTTTTCAGGACCAATAAACAAAGACGACTTTTGCGACAAGTAAAAGGCATAGTAGTCTCTATTTTTCAAAAAGATTGATCCCTTCCCATAGCTTCTACAACTCCTTCTGGTTCCCATTGCGATCTTTGGCACTCATGCCTTGGTCATCTTACTTTGTCCATTTTCCCTAAATTTATGAATTTGGATGGTGATATTTGTTTTCCTATTAAATGCACTTGCACTGTGTGCCCACTAGCAAATGAAACCTGCATACCATTTTCCTCTAGTATGATATCTACTAAATTATGTTTTGAATTGGTGCATCTAGACATTTGGGGTGCTTATAATACATTTAGTGTTTAATTTTTTTTTTTTAATAATTCCTTCAATTTTCACTTTTTATATTTTTTTTTCAGTTTTTTTCTCTTATCACATGTGGAATATCACTATTTGCCCCCCCCCTCAATATTGACAACAAATTTTGAAGGTAAAAATAATGGGTATAAATGTCATCCCTAGTTAAAAACTAACTTCTCAATCCCTATTTATTCTCCCCTCTTCACTCTCACATCTTTTCTTTCTATTTATTCTATTATCTTTATTATAAACGGTGGGTTAAAGGAAATTATTGAAAAAAAATCTTATTAAATATTCAAAATGTCATTTTTAATTAGAAACTAACTCCTCATTTCCTATTTATTCTCTCATCTCTCCTCTCTCCTCTTTTCTGCTTATTTATCCTCTTTCTTTTCTTTCTTTCTATTTATTTTTCCCTTTCTACAAGCGTGGTTAAGGAAAATTTGAGAAAAAATCTTCTCCATAATTATGTACTCTTTCTCTTTCTCAATTTATTTATTGTTTTTTTTTTCAATTTTTTTTTTTGTTATTCATAATTTGATTTTATATTATTTGTTTCTTTATTTCTTCTGCAATTTTTATTATTTGATTTTATCTTGTAAATAAAATGTCTACAGTTAATAAGGTAACTGAACTACCATTGGTTTGCATCTCTTACCTAAAAATATTGGAAAAATTACGTGATTAGCTGCTTTTAGGTTTTCCTTTACAAAAATAGACATTCAATGTTTCACTTTACAAAACTTGTTAAAACTGAGTTTGCATTTACAAAACTAGCCAAAATAGTGTTTTTTCACCTCTTTGGACATTTTTACCCATAAAATTGACCATACCGGCATAGGGTTGAAAATGTCCAAAGGATATGAAAAATAATGATTTTACCCTTTTGGACAAAATAGTGATTTTTCCGCTCGATGTGATGAGTTTTAGGGATAAAAATTGTCCTAAAAGGTGAAAAATCAAAATTTTGGCTAGTTTTGTAAATTCAAACTCAATTTTGGCTAATTTTGTAAAGTGAAACAATGAGTGACTATTTTTTAAGGGGAAACCTAAAAGCAACTAATCACGTAATTTTCCCAAAAAAAATTGGTTTTTATCTGATTTTTAGGGTTGAAATCATGTGTATTTTTTTTGTATTGATGTTTTTTTTTCTCGCTAGATCATTATATTAAGCGAAGAAGAAATATTAAAAATACATCAATTAATACCGTATAAGGAACCAACCTCCCTTACCCGCAACAACTGTCGCCCCCAATACACCCTTCCTCACTGGTTCCTGCTCAGATTAGAAAACCACTAACTTATAAAATGAAATCTAGGACGTCTAGAGGCATCTACATCAAGTTCATTAAGGATTGAAGTTGACCAAGGAATGTTAATATCAGAAGTTCCTGTCCTAGCTGCCGAATTTGCCAAAAAATTTGCCACTGTATTAGTTTCACGATAGCAATGTGAAATCTTTCAATCCATAGTCAACAAATATTTTTGTAACTCTCTTCACATATGAAAGATATACCAAGGTATTTTCTTCTGCTGTATTAAAGTCACCATAGCTTTTGAATCACTTTCTACCCAAAGCTTTTTAATTTGTAAATGCCTTGCCCAACGTAATCCGTGAATGAAAGTTTCCAATTCAGCCTCAAAGTAGGTTTTAACATCTAAAAAAATATTGAAATTGAAAACCACCATAGCAACTTCATTTCAAAATACTCCTCCACCGCCAGACCTTCCTGGATTGCCTAAAGAAGACCCATCAATATTTAGTTTAACCCAACCTACAGCAGGAGGACACCAAAATTTTTTTTGTGGAGGAGCAACACTAAAGACAGAGAAGTGAAGGCCCGCCCAAAGGAGACCCACCCGACCCCCCCCAAACCGGCCACCAAGAAGAAGCCACCAAGCGAGCGCCGCCCCGCGCCGCAACGCACCCCACCCGGAAGGCGGCCCGCCGCCCCGTCCGGGCTCCCGGTCACGGCCCGGCCACTGAAAACCAACAAAACTTGTCTGGTTCGTCTCCAAAACTCCCATCCAGTTGTTCTCATTTTCTACGATAGAGATCCCATGCCGATCGAAAACTAAACTCTCCCCCCCCACCGAACCTTGCCAATGACAAACATCAACAAAACCAGCACAAGAAACATGATATAACATAATAAGAGAGATTACCTCTAGAAATTTGGCATTGTCCACTGACGGAGATCTCTACTCCCCTTGCTGTAAACAATCTGCAACAGTCAATTTCAAATGACCCTCTAGATCTAGAGGAATATCAACATAGTCTGCAATGTTAAAATTCCCCAACCATCTGTCAAACTAGAAATTTATATTCTGACCATCTCCAACTGACCACCGTTCATTAGCTTGAACAAAACCCCAAACTTTCCTCAATCCCAACATCAAAGATGACTGTTGCCCATAAATCTTTAAATTTCCCCTTTTGTCCACCATCTTCCCCTTTAAAAATGACCAAAACCAGAGTGTTTATGTTTAATTGTCCAAGCCAACTTGCATAAGGAAACAAAATTGACATCTCTTAATCTCCGAATACCCAAACCACCCTCACATTTTGGAGTACATAATTTTGCCCCAAGACACTGTAACCTTCTTCACAGCCTTTATACTCCCTGTCCAAATGAAGTTACGCATCCAAGCCTTTGCTTGAGAAATTATAGAGCTAGGCCACCAATACACTGAAAAATTATGAATCGGCATGCTAGAAATAACTGAACGTACCAACTCCACTCTACCTGCCAAAGATAACAGCTTTCCACACCACCCTTGTAGCCGATTCTTAATCTTGTCTAAAACTGACGACAATCTGACATGAGTAACTCTTCCTTTAAAAATATCTATCCCCAAATATAGAGTAGGAAAGAGAGCAATTGGGATATTTAATATGTCAACAATTTTTTGTTTTCGACTAGGAGGCACACATCCAAGAAAAAGCTTACTCTTCTCCAAACTAATATGTTGACCCGGAAATTCTTCATACTTCGATAAGAAAATTTCCAAAGCTTTAACATAACATAAAGAAGCATTTGAAAAAATAAAAAAAACATCAACAAAAACCGGGACGGGGAACGACCCCCCCCCCCCCCGGGCCACCCCCGCCCCCCCCCCCCCCCCCACCAAAAAACAAAGGCCCGCCCCCCCCCCCCGCCGCCCAGAAAAAAAAAAAAAAAAGAAAGGGGGGGCCGGGGCCCCCCGCCCCCCCCCCCCCCCCCCCCCCCCACCCCCCCCCCCCCCCCCCCCCCAACCAGCGAGGACCCCCGCCGCCCCCCCCCCCCCCCCCCCCCCCCCCCCCCCCGAGGGGGGGCTCAAACAGTCCGACCCTCAACACCCGTCGAGACGGAGAAACCGACTCGCTCCTAGCGAACCGGATCGGAAGATGGCTTCTTGAAGAAGAAAGATTATTCGGCTGCAAGCGTGCCCTAATCTTACTTATGGATTAGGGTAATCACCTGATGAAGAGACTCAAGCGACGGCTGCGGATGATCATCATCAAAGGGATAACTATCGCATAACCTAACGGTTATCTCAGGAGTCCTCTACTAGCCCAAACTAGTAAAAGTCTATCGCTCAACGGATCTTACTAATGAGATCCAACGACTACCGAAGAAGGCTCGAGTGCATCCAATGAAGGAGATTCGAAGGTACACTCTATATAAACCTCACTACTATACAAGGTGAGGGACGGATCAATCGATCAAGGAGAATACTATCCGAGACTCGGGTTCGGATACATGCGATAGACCTAAACTATCGGCGTCCGCTATCTAGATCACCTTTCCGTTTCTTCATTCATTAGCTCGTGCTTCTAGCGAGCCGTTTGTGAGGGGGGGGGGGGGGCCCCCGGCCGGGGGGGGGGGGCCCGGGGGGGGGGGGGGGGGGGGGGGGGGGGGGGGGAGAAAAAAGTATCATAAGCCTTCATAATATCAATCTTAATTCCCATTCCTCCCCCTCTAACAAAAGAATGTAAAATATTTGTAAGTTCAGAAGCGACAACAATATTTTCAGAAATCATCTTACCTTTCTGGAAAGCTCCTTGCTCCTCAGAAATAAGCTTATGCAAAAGAGGACTCAGCCGAGAAGCCATTATTTTTCACAATGCTTTGCAAAAAAAATTCCCTATACATAGAGGCTGAAATTTGTCCAGTGTAGCTGCATTCTCCACCTTGGGAACTAAAGTGAGGAAACAATTATTTACCCTTTTTGGAAGTTTTCCTTTTTGAAAGAAGGATCAAACTCCAGCCCCAAAATCGGCTGAAACAATATCCCAACATTTGCGGAAAAAACTTCCCGAAAAACCATCTGGTCCTGGAGAATTGTCAGGATCTAGGTCCCATACCACTCATTTGATCTCCTCATTAAAGGGCAAACCTTCAAGTAATAAACAATCATCATCCATCAGTACTTTTGGAATCACAAACAACAACTCTGGGTGTCCCAAGTAGGAACCAGTTTTATGATAGTTTTCAAAGTAAGTCACCACATAATCCTACAGTTCAACCAAACTTGATGTTCAAGTGTCATCCATTCTTTGCAAAGATTTAACAGAGTTTTTATTCCTTCTAAGTTTAGTAAAGAGATGGAAAAATTTTGAATTCCTATCTCCCTCCTTCAACCACCTAACCTTTGCTTTCTGTCGAAGAAGAGAATCCAGACGATCCATTGCTTGTACAAGTTTTGACTTCAAGGAAGCCTCTTGATCAAAATCTGTCATATCAAGTTGATCAATATTAGTTTGAAAGGATGCTAGATCTTTCTCCGCTTGCTGTACTTCAATAAAAAGATTAGGAAATGTCATTTTTGCCCAAGCTTTAAGACGCTGCTTAACATTCTTCAATCTCTGTGCTAGTACAAAAATGGGATCACCAACAATCGGTTCCACCCAAGCCAAACGAACCACCTCCAAAAAAGAATCGTCAGTCATCCAAAAATTATTGAACCTGAAAGGAGAGTTTACTGGTTTGACACCTCTGTCAACAAAGACACAAATCGGAGAGTGATCAGACGAGTGTGTCGGAAGAGTGATCTGTTTAGAATCACCAAACAACTCTAACCATTTGGCATTGAAGAAACTTCTATCAAGGACCGAACAAACATTACCAACTTTGCGTTGGTTTGACCATGTAAATTTCCTACCCGAAGATGGAACTTCAAAAAGGTCACAAGCATCAATGGTAGCCTGAAAATCAGTTGTTGCACTCAGCTGGAATCTACTTGAACCCCTCCTTCCAGACACCCGTAACACTGCATTAAAGTCCCCCATAACAAAAAATGGTAAGCTGGACAAAGGGAGAGCAATAAGATCCTCCCAAAGCCGTCTGCGATCAAATCTATCACAACAAGCATGAACCACTGATAGACCAAATTGCACACCTTGCCACTTGAATTGAAGAGAGAGTTGTTGGTCAGATGAAGAGAGAACATAGGGCCGCTGCAACTCTCTCTTCCAAAAGACCCAAAGATTCGAAACTTTCTCCGGCCGAAAATTATACACAAAATTAGAAGAATATCCCAATATATTAATAAAGAGAATTGGGCACTTACTAACATCCACTTTTGGTTCAGCAACACAAAAAATGTCTGCTTGATGAGTCATTAACAACATTTTAAGGGCCCTCCTACCAGACGCATTACCAATGCCCCGAATATTCCAAAAGAAAAGCTTCATATCAACAGTTACAAAGTAGCACTTTCCTCTCCCAATGAGAGGCTCTTATTTACTATAGAGACTTTCCCTAAAGCAGCATCTACCTTCTTGAATTCCTCTGCCAACAAACCCTTTTTACTTGTAGCCACTTTCTTCACTGCATGAGCCTTCTTAGGATGACCAGGCTTCCGACGAGGAGAGCCTTCATCCCTCATTGAGATAGAAGACGAAGGAGGAGGAACAACTTCCAATTGCAGCATTCCATCATTTTCAAATATGGCCGAACTCTGCTGGGCCCCACTAGAGTCCAACGCATTCTCCCTAGTTGCCACGTCAGCCCCTTTCTCTCTAAAGTACCCTCCTTCCTTGGTCAAACCTCTTAGTGCATTTACAGCATTGGGTCCCACCAATGAATCCCCCAAATTAAAGTTTTCAAGTAGAATAGAACTCTTACCCACAGCATGAAGTGTTTGAAATTCAAAATGCTTGGTCGAAACACACCCTTCATTCTTATCATTGGGTCCCACAAATGAATCCCCCAAAGTAGGGTTTTCAATTTGAATAGAAGTTTTACCCGCAACATGATCATTTTGAAATTCAAAATGCTTGGCCGAATCACACTCTTCATTCTTATCATTAGGTCCCACCAATGAATCCCCCAACGTAAGGTTTTCAATTTGAATAGAAGTCTTACCCAAAAGATGGACATTTTGAAATTCAAAATGCTTGGCTGAATCACAATCGTCAATCTTATCTTCGGGTCCCACTAGTACTCTCCAAAGGAGAGTCACCAATAAACTTAGAACACTTATCTACATCTAAGGATTTTTGAAATTCAAAATTTGTGGCTGAACCAATAACCACACCATTTTGAAAATCAAAACCATCAACCAAATGAAGGTTTCCATGAAATTTAGAACTCTTATCCGCATCAAGGATTTTTTGAAGTTCAAAAGGGTCGCTCTCTTGGGTAGGAGTCGAAGAAGAATGATTCGAAGAAGAGTCCTTACCCAAAACCAACACCTCATTATTAGAAACCCCTTGATTTAAAAAAGAATTAACTAAATTCTCATTGGCCGACGGAGAGTCCACCAACCCATGCCTCCACTAAAGCCGCATGAACCACTTGAGAGGACGAATTACTCTCACCCTCAAAATCCAGCATCTTTGCAATCCTAATAGAATTAGGACCTTCATTCAGAACCGCATCTTCATGCGCCAAGTGTTGAGGAACAAACTTCTCTTTAGCCAAAGGAATATTAACATTGCAATTTTTGCCCAAATGACCTTCTCGATTGCATCGAAAACATCTTTGAATTCCATCCTCATAGATCACCTTTTGAATGAAGCTGATAACACGTGTAGAACCAGGTTCAAGGCGCTCTATTTGAACTTTAGACACTCACTCAACTTCCAATTCTAATTCCACCAGAATTCTTGCGTAATGTCCCACAGAACCAAGATGAGTACGACGGTCTAAAGAAATAGGACGACCTACCGTCTTAGCAATAGAAAGTAATACCTTGGCATGCCAGTATTCAAGAGGAAGATAAAGGAAACAAATCCAAACCAGTTTGGCAGACGGTTGAGGAGCATGAATGTTAAAATATGGACGCCAACGTTGGAATCGAATCAGTTGATTGCCAATATTCTAGACACCTCTTCTCCAAACTTCTACCAAATCTTCCTCACATCTAAATTGAAAAATCACGAAACCCTTTCCCAAGGAATGAAAAGAAACTCTTTGTTTTAGTTTCCATGATTTAGAAGCCAAATCATGTAAAGCATCCATTGTTGTTCTAACGAAAGTTTGCCCTCCCAATCAAGGAGAAACGAAATTGAGTATGCTGCAACTCGTACTCAGATTGAGGAATAACAATACGCCGATAAGATCCAGCCTGCATAGGGGATGGGAGGAAATCAATCTCAACAATAGAAAGTAATACCTTGGCATGCCAGTATTCAAGAGGAAGATCAGGGAAACGAATCCAAACCAGTTTGGCAGAAGGTTGAGGAGCATGAATGTTAAAATCCGGACGCCAACGTTGGAATCGAATAAGTTGATTGCCAATATTCCAGACACCTCTTCTCCAAACTTTTACCAAATCTTCCTCACATCTAAATTGAAAAATCATGAAACCCTTTCCCAAGGAATGAAAAGAAACTCCTTGTTTCAGTTTCCATGATTTAGAAGCCAAATCATGTAAAGCATCCATTGTTGAGTACTCGCAAGCTCGTGCGGGGTCACCTTTGAATTGAGGAATAACAATACGCCGATAAGATCCGGCTTCCATAGCATAGGGGATCATGGGAGGAAATCAATCTCAACAATAGAAAGTAATACCTTGGCATGCCAGTATTCAAGAGGAAGATAAAGGAAACGAATCCAAACCAGTTTGGCAGACGGTTGAGGAGCATGAATGTTAAAATCCGGACGCCAACGTTGGAATCGAATAAGTTGATTGCCAATATTCTAGACACCTCTTCTCCAAACTTTTACCAAATCTTCCTCACATCTAAATTGAAAAATCACGAAACCCTTTCCCAAGGAATGAAAAGAAACTCCTTGTTTCAGTTTCCATGATTTAGAAGCCAAATCATGTAAAGCATCCATTGTTGAGTACGCTGCAACTCGTACTCAGATTGAGGAATAACAATACGCCAATAAGATCCAGCCTGCATAGGGGATGGGAGGAAATCAATCTCAGAGTCCTTGGCATGCTAATTCAAGAGGAAGATCCCTACCACCCCTGAGAGCTCCCACCGTTTTACTCTCCTCCATCTCTGTCTCAGATTGTCATATTCCCCTCTTCGTCCGACATTCCCAACTACATAAAAAATCTCAAGTAAACTATGGCCCCGGCCAAAATTTTTTAGTTCTTATAGTATTCTATACGTTTGCGTCATCTCGTGGCATGTCGTTGTTTTGCTTGCTGGGGCAAAATATAATTGTTTTCGCCGTTGCCGGGGATCGAACCCGGGTCACCCGCGTGACAGGCGGGAATACTTACCACTATACTACAACGACTTGATACTTTAATTTACCTATATCTTGTTAAAAAAAATATATAATTATCAATAATTTACCTATTTTTGTCAAATATGTATGGGCCTCACAAAATATATGTGGACCTATTCCTTAATATAATAAAATAATTTATAGGTGGGACCCCAATTGGTCTTTTAAGGGCCTTACACAATGCATGTGGCAAAAAAAACATTGGTGCTTCCCCAATCTAGATTTCCATTCTTTGCCCCCCCCCCCAATATTGAATCTTGGGTTCGCCCCTGAAACCTTAAACATTTTTCACTTGTTAAGTGTGGTTCAATAATCTAGTTCTGGCTATGTTGACACTCCACAACAAAATGCTAATGTGAAGCGGAATCACCGCCACCTTCTAAACATTAGTAGAGCTCTTCGTTTCCAAGCGAATTTAGGTTTACAATTTTGGGGTGAATGTGTTCTCACTGTTGCTTACCTAATCAACTACTTAACTACCAGCACCTGTACTCCAAGACAAAACTACTCATAAAATCCTTTTCAGCCAAAAAACCTACCTTCTCTCACCTCAAAGTATATGGATGCCTTTGCTTTGGTCGAAATACAAACAACAAACATAAATTTGATTAGCATGCTTCTCTTGGCATTTTCCTTGGTTACCCTTTTGTACAAAAAGGGTTTTAGAATTTATGACCTTTCCTAAAAAACCTTATGTATTTCTCATGATGTTACATTTCATGAAACCATTTCCCCCTACCAATTATACTCATCACCTACCACATCCCCATCTTATGTGTTTGCTTTACCCCCATTTGAAATTGATTGTGATACATATCCTCCTCCTCCACCACCACTTCCACCCTCATTAATCCTTTCACTGACACCATCCCCTAGTGAGAATACCACTCTCCTTCCACTCAATGATACCACCATTTCCACCACTCCAATTCCTTCTTACACACGCCCTTCACACACTCATCATAAACCAAATTATTTAAGTGATTACCATTTCTCTATTGCCCAAGCAAATTCGTCTTCAAGTGTTGGCCAAGGTACAACATTGTCTCCTTGCATGTTACTTAAGCTACAATCGGCATAAAAATTAGACTGACAAAACTTATGTACAGGATGTCTTGGGTTGTCAATGCATCCATCTTCTGTCACTAATCACACAGATTTAGCCTTGGCTTCACTTTCTTCTTCCACCTCCAGACCCAAAATATGACATTTGGAACTTGTATGTTGTGACCGAATTCTTATACCTAACTTCAAAGATGGACCCCTACCGACATATTTTGGTGGACAACCCAAATGACCCATTTCTGAAAATCTATGATGAAAGCAAGAGCTTCGGCCGATAGATGTGTCACACCCCACCCAGCTGGATCCGGCCATACCCGAATACTCGTGGGGGTGATACACCGCAGGACCTAGGTTCAGTGACAATTCCATACAACACAAGATATAGCATAATTAAAAGGACAAGAATAAATCAAGTTCAAGTATAAAGTTATCAAACTTGATTGATCAAAAGGTTATAGTCATTCATTATCTAAAGTTAATCAAAATGGACATCAGAGTTTGAATGAAACATAGTTTGTTGCATCGGAAATTAAACTAAATTGATTCCCTAATGGAATCCAACCTCATAAGAATAGTTTTTGCACATGCATGAAGCTCCATGCAAGTCTACATCTTCTTCAATCACTCCTTCAAGAAAGCCTGCCAACGACAAATCCTCCACTTGGAAGGAGTCCTCATGACCTGCAGAATATTCTAATAGAAACAGACATATAAAAAGGAATGAGTTCAATAGAACTCAGTGAGGTCAACTCAACATCTTATCATACATTCGTCCACAAGATTCCACATCATATCATGCATTCGTACACAAGATTCCACATCACACATATAGCTTGAGTATCGATAATGTAATTAATGATAGTGATATGATGTATGAATGATTATGATATTATGCTGCTAACTCTATCATGAAGTCTCTATGGTAAACATGCATTATGTTTGTACACCAATCTCCTTTCGGCGGTCTGAATCACTCTCCCTCAACAAGAGATGTCTATTGGGTTCTCCACGGTTGTTGGGTAAAGTCCTGTCAAGCCATGGTTGGGGTATAGGTCACCACTCTCTCACATCACCGTTTGGTATGAGATTGGCGCGTGTCAAGGATAACCCTAGCCTAGTGCAAAGTCATACGGTCTCATACTACGTATGGTCCGGATATCTCCCCTCATGCCTAGTGCCCTTTTGGTTCAATACCTTTCCACCTATGAATGGAATCCTCAACGGGAGGCATCTATTGGATCCCATTCCTTAACCCAGTGGTCATCCACATATAATGGACAAGATGCTCTCCATGTCTTCTCACGGATCATTTCACCGGTCTTGAGCATCGATGAGCCCTTATCTATTATATGCAAACCTACCTCTCTATGATGATAGTGGGCCTGCTTGACGCTCAGGACCCAGCCACTAACATCACGGGTTAACCGACTTCAATACCCCTGCCGGAAGGGTAGTAGTACTCGTGAGGTTACCTAGCCAAACACTTCTAGACACTTAGCATTCATGTAATTAAGTCTAGATGCATACTCATGTAAGTTCACTAGGGTAATGGGTGAACCCACAACCCTAGTTTGAAACATAAAATAAAAAGAGTAATTTAATTCAACATCATCCGTATATCTTCATATCAATGATTTAGAATTTGAAAATAAAAGAAAACACTCAATCCATTCAATCTCATCCATCTCATACATTCTCATATTGTTTTCAAAGAATATTGAAAATAGAAGCAAAGATACTTGCTTACCTTTCATTCGTGCAAAGTCCCACACATAATCACAAGATAATAAATATTAAAAAAAGGCAATATATCAATAATGAAATTTAATTACATAATTAAACACGCAAGATAAGGTTGAGTATATTCCTCACCTTTTTAGTTAGCATAAGCTCTCCAAAGTTCGACAAAGTCACACTTACGAGTTTGTGATTATAATCAAAATAAACCTAATCATGTAAGAGGATCATTAGACATAAATTAGAAGTCAATTGGGTTTTAATAAGGTTTCAAAGATCACCCAACAAAAGCCTAATCTGCCAACTAGTTTCGAACCCACCTTTCTCAATTCGAAGTCGAATCGAAACAAAACTTTGGGAATGTCTAATTGGCAGCAATAGGGTCCTAAGTATACCTTCAATTTGATCTAATTCCATCTCAATCATAAAGCCCCAATTTTTGGCTCTCGCAAGTGCTCTCGCTGGGTCTGAGAGCCAAAATGCAAAATCGTTTGCAACGACTCGCACAAACCATTCACAAACAAAAGGAAAACATAAATGAAACTATTTGCAAGCATTCAAGACACTTATCATGTTACAATTACTCAAATCCAACATTTATAGTGAAGAACTACTCCTAAAACAAAGCCCAAAGAAGAGGGTTTGATGATTCTTACCTTTCCTAACGTTTCCGCAATGATCGGGGTGCCGGCACGCGTCCGAACGGTTAGGAACCTTCCTCTCCCTTTGTTTCTCCTCCTTCTTGAGCCTCAGCCTCGTACTAGCAACATAAAATGCGAGTATGAGAGGTTAGAAACTCAAAATAGGGTTTTAAACATGAAAAACCCGCTTCTGCCCCGAAGCTGGAAAATGGGTGGGGGGTTGGGGCGGTCGACCGGCTGTTCAACCGGCCCCAAGTTGACCCCTCAAATGGACTTCGATTTTGGTAATTTTTGGCTTGTTGGAAAGGTATTTTGACGATCTTCGATTTGATACCTTATTTGCGTCAATCAGATTCTCCATCGCCGATCTACGGACGTTCCAAAATTACCCTTTTTACACCATCGAGATTAATCTTTTTCTTCAATTAAATTCTAAAAGAGTTGATGAGTCATCACAAGGGTCATCCATCAACATTGGTTCCATTTCCAACCCTTAGGGCTCCACTTGAATGGCCCACATTTGTCGTCAACTCAAGGCCCGGTTTTCTCGATTTTGAAGCCACGGGTTAAAGGGGTAGAAATCCGGGGGATTTCACAAGATGGATTGGCCCACATCCAAGAAATGTATTGGTGAGCCCCCATCACCCATTATTCCCCCACCACTTTGGAGCAATGATTCCACCACCCTTCCAATTCGAGTGGGTTGTTCAGGTTCCTGTCTAATGGCAAGATAACTCATCCAAGGACACCATGCGGGAAGACGGTGCCTACCTCCGCCCTTAGTTCCTTTCATTGAACCTCCCAAGTGATGATATAAGCCAGTCACGTGGTGGGAGATGTACATGCTCGTAGGAGTAACATATAGCACTAAAAACACAACGTTCCACTGAAGGAGTATGCATAAAATGAGGGAACACGCAGGTGATCATATAAGAAATATGTGGGGGAAAAGGGGAATGTTTTCACAACAGAATTGTATGGAAGGATTTGCATAGCAGAGAATATCCTGAGAAGCCATAATTAATTAGAAAGTAGAATATAAAAGGGATGCAACAACGAATAATGCAATCAAGATCAATTTCAGTCTTCTTCCTTAGTCTTCTTCTCACAGGAGGTTGCTACCCTCGAAGTAGCTCGTTACTATCACAAGTTTCCTTTAAATAATTCAAAAACTCCATTACAACAGCATAATAGTAAATAGTAATCTAGTTTGGACATGATCATCCATAAGCAAAACCAAAATAACATTAGGAATCCACATACGGAAGCATATATGCAAATATCCTTGTTTTACATGAGTTTGGTGTTACACAAGGAGTCCAAGGAACATAACTCCAATAACCAGGAAGAGGAAATGGCTCAGTCCCTCCTTCCAGACAAAACGACAGCCCTCTTAGTCAAGGAGTCAGCTATGTTGTTAATCTCCCTTGGAATAAAACAAAAGCTTTTATTTTCCCCCTTTTGGGGGTCAAAGACATAAAGTAGGATCCCAGCAGCTTGATGTCTTCAATAATATTGATGACTGAGATCAGCTCCACTAGAGATCCCAGGTATGGTATACGATATTGAAGCAATTGGCTGGCAATATGAAGACCACCCCACCAAAATCATAACCACATTAACATTCTACTAATCTCACAGCAGCATCTGGGCGAAAAAGAAATTTAAATCAGTCACAGTTGAGAGAGAGGTTTTTCCTTACAACAGCTACTAACACAATCCATTGCAATTTCTCTCAGCTGTTTCTCTATATCCTCTATATCCTCTATGGGGAGGCAAGCATCAACAATCTGCAATTGAGACAGAAAAAAGATATTACCAAGGAAGAATACTCAAAAGGTGTTATTTATAATATTCACAGATTGGCACACAAGTCGGACTGTTAGTATTAAGGGCAATAGATCACACCACCCATATGTGGATTCTCTTGTACACCCTGTAACAGAGCTTCAATAAGCACCTCCAGCATTGATATAAGGGTACTATGGAATGGAAGCCAAACTCGTCCACTAGCCAGAGAGTTGATTATTTTGTAATCCAAGCTCGCTCTTCAAGTTAAAAAAATTCGGCTGAGATAGGCTGGAGTTAGGGCGGGCTTAGGCTGCGTCACGTCAACAAGAATTTTTTGGTACCCCTAGTTTGTAGAGGTTATAACGTCATTTTGTGTCTCATTTTAGCTTGATGGACAATATGGGACTGATATTCTAGAAACAAAAAATCATCTTTGAACGTTGGAAACACGTTTGACATTAAAAAACATCCGAAGCATTTGTTTATTCTTCCTACCATTTTGATGGCACATGCTATGACTACGTGGAATAACTTATTAAATATTTTCATTCAAGATTTTCTTCTTTCAGTAAAGGATCATTTATACTTAGTGTTAAAAAATATATTACATCGACAAACTCAAACATTTTTGAGAGACAAGCAAGAGAGGAAAAAAAATCAGAGGAAGGGGGGGGGGGAATGGGCTTCCTAGCCTCAAGAAAGCTCTGCCCCTAGAGACGTGATTTAATATGATTTGGAAATGATATTTTATAAGAAGGGAAAATTACGTATAGACCCTGTGTTTGTAATCAATTACATCTATTGCTCCTAAAAAAATCAATTACAAATGCCCCCTACTGTTAAGAATTGAAAGCTATAAATGAGCAGCTTTGCTAAAGCAGTAAAGGGCCATTTGTAAAAAAATTTTCTTAGGGGTAGCAGATGTAATTGATTGCAAACATAAGGGTCTATGTAATTTTCCCTTATAAAAACGATTTATTTTTCGAGAAAAAAAATTATTGTATTCTTATCAAAGAATGATAGTCTAAGCATAATTCTATCCATTTGGTGCAACCTGGGTACTTAACATTTGAGAAAAAGTCTATAAATGAAATTTCCCTTGAGTGTCCATTTACTAAATGAAGCAAAATGTTTTTGGTGTTCTCATGTGTCATATTCTTGGTTCAACATAACTTACAAACCAAGCTTAGTGGAAACCAATAAAATGACACGAGAACCCCTTCAAGCAGCTGATCTACTTGTTAGGCTAGAAGAGCAGCCTCTAGTTCAAGAACTCATGATTGAAAGTTGATTCAACCATAGGTGTGGAGGTGTAAATGTTTGCCTAAGTTGAAATCTTTCGTGTGGAAGGTCCTTTGCTCAAGGTCATGCTGTGAAAAGATAGGTACCAATCAATCCCAGCTGCTAGAGGTGTGTGTATCAATCATAAACTATGGATCACATCCTTATCGGATGCCCCTATGCAAGGTGGTTTGGTTTGGATGTAAACTCTCCTAACTTGTTCCTGAGAAACAGAATCTCAAGATGGCTCAACCGATCGAGTTATGGAGGAAGATCAACTTTAAGTCCAAGATAAATGAAGCTGAAGCCTTTAGCCTTTTGGTGTTTATCTGCTAGAACCTCTGGTCATCAAGAAATGAACTCATTTTTAGAGGAGCTTTATGGCCTCCTCAGGAGGTGATCTAGAGAAGAGAGCTAAAAGAGGTCATGCAGAATTCTGGAGTATCATTGGTATGGTGGAGTCTAGGAGAGAAATGATGAAGAAGTCTTGGGCCCCACTGCGTGAAGGTTGGCTGAAGAAGAATGCTGATTTCTCCGTAGGTAGAAGAAACTGGCCAGGGTGGTGTTGGTGTGGAGATCATATGGGTTGTCTCATTTGGGCTTGTTCCGATCAAGTGATGTGTGGGTCAGCCTAGGAAGGTGAAGCGTGGGCCTTATGGATGGGCTTGGAGCACTTAGTGTGTATTGGTCTATCGAACATGTGTAGAAGTGGACTGTGAAGAACAGGTGAGAATCATAGGAGATCCTCTGTATTTGAACCCCTTCCTATTGTCTCCTTTTCTTAAGGACATTAGATTGTTCCTTAATGGATCGAATTCCTTTGTCATTGAATCCATCTCTAGAGCTGCCAATAATGTGGCTGATGCTCTAGTTAAGAAGGCCTCATCCTTGGCGAGTAGGATGGTTTAATCAAATTCCACTACATGGCTTCTAGATCTTTGTAAGCAGGATGCTATTTTTTTATCTTGCCCTTATCAATAAATCATTTCTTACAAAAAAAAAAAAAAATCTACTTGTTAGGCAGACATGCCTTTTTGTAATTTCTGTATCGTATAGTTCTAATTTCTAAGCGCATACACATGACATTCCAAATAGTCATTTTTGTCGTTTGTAGGATTTCAAATAATCGAAGTCAACAATTTTATTTAAATAAATGCAACAAGTAGAGAAACTAAGACAAGCTCCAAAAGCCCATCACTATAAATACCCACAAGAAGAAGAAGAACTAACACAATTGCTTCCACATTTGCAAATCCTTATCAAGTATTCTACATTATTTGTCATTTAAACTTTTCTGGCAGCAGCAACCAATGTGAGATAATTCTGAAGATGGGTTTCCAGCAAAGAGTTACCTTGATTTTGGTTCTTGTTTTTGTTGTTCTACTTAGCCAAGGTGGGGTTGAGGCAGTGAGGGTATTGGCCCAAGATTTCTCAAGTTCAAATCGTATGATAAGATATCCTTCAATTTATTAGAAGGCCAAATTGAATATGGGTTGTTGGCTAGGTTGGTTGTCATCAGGCCATGTCCTCCTTGACGGATTTTTATCAGCTCCATTTTCAATATCCTCCAGTTTCATCCAGTGCACCGTTGGATGGTTATCAGGTGTCTTATTCTTATCCAAGGGTTAACATTTTTCTAATCCTTAACCACTTTCCTTTCCTACCTTCAACCTGTTTTTTCTCTTCCCATGACTGTGACCTCTTTCTTTGGCTCTAGCAAAAGCAACCTCACCACCACCGCATTGATGATCATGGAAGAAGAACAAACACCTACATAATTTTATTCTTCTTCTTGTGTTTTGGATAGTTCGAATAAAGATGGAATGACAAAGAAGAGGAGTTGATTCTTAAGCTCAAGAAAATCCTTCAATAGAAAAGTGAAAACCCAGAGGAATAAATCTAAGAGTGAAAACTCAGAGGAATAACTCTAAGTTTCAAACACAATCAGCTCTGCAATTTCATCCGAAGAACTACAAATGGAAATATCCTTGAGGAATCTATCTCCTTACCCCCAATTACATTATTCAGAAAAGTAAAATAATAAAAAAGTTTTTGAATTTCTTCATTTTCATCGGTTTCTTGAAATATCCCAACCTGGTTGTTTCTAGTTCAGTTTCTCCATCAAACTCTCTTTCGCATATGGAACTTGCAGTGGTAAGGTAATGGGCATAGGTCTTGCTCTCCATGTTGCGAAAAAAATTAGTAATGAAAATTTATGGAAAATTAGTTTAGGGAAGCGACAGAAAAACGGTTCTGGCCTGAGAACATTTTTCAGAAATGAAGATTTTGAAACTTTAGGGCAAAGCTGGGATGTTGGAAGAAGGGGAATAGGAAAGGTTTTGGAAACAGTTTGCACTGTCACGATGAAGGAATCTATAGCTGAAGGCTAAAGAGAATGGGAAATGAAATAGCAGGTGAGGCTGGTGCCGCCGGAACCCAAGATGGAGAAGGTAACAGAGAGGAGAGCCGAGAGGAGAGCCGAAGAGAGGAGGAAACCATGGTTTAGGATTGGAAAACTGCTGGCCCTAAGATAAGAATATAACACTTGTCAATCATCCAATGGTGCACTGGATGAAACAGGAGGATACTGAAACTGGAGCTGATAAAAATCCCTCCTGGACTAAGTAGAACAATAAAGACAAGAATCAAAATCAAGGTAGTTCTTTCCCGGAAACTAGTACATGCAAGATACATATTTGAAGCCAATGGAGGAGTAGTAGGATGGTTAGGAACCCGCTTCTCAGTGGAGAGGTCATGGGTTCAACTCCTATCGGCGGTATATGTATTATCCCTATCCCCATATATAAAAAGCGACTTTATACCAAAAAAAAATATATATATATAAATTTGAAATAACGGTTTGACATGTCGTTGGGCTTGGCAATTCATTTGTAAGGAGCATATAATGGAACATCATTCCCAAAAGATGCAAAGAGAGCAAAGAGAGACAAACACAAGGCTGGACTACCTTGCAATATCCCCCTCAATTTGTTTTATATGTACAAAGGACTGTGGAGAATTGGAAAATTGTACATGGAGATCAGGCATTGTTAAATTTTAAGCAAATTTAGTATTCTTTTCGTTGGTAATTCATAGAAATTTTGTGGTATTGTAAACAAAGTTTTTGTCTAATAAATACCCATACTCTACCCACGCCAATTATTTGAAATTATGCCCCAAACTATAGCATTACTAGGAGTTCCCTAGCAAGTTTCCATTGAAGTTCAATTTATGCCACCGTTTATGATGCTTTTGTCTTTTTTTTTTTTTTTTTTTTTTAATTTAATTCTCCTGGTCTTGCATTAGCAAGAGACCCATGCTTCCTTTGATAAATAAATAGAGTTTTACGTGTGGGTCTTAACCAAACTAACACCGTTAGTCGCCGTTAAGCATATTCAAATTTCAAACACGGAGGGACCAAAATGCCCTTCAAGTTATTTAATACATTGTGTTACTATATATATTATATATATATATATATATATATATATATATATATATATATATATATATATATATATATATATATATATATATATTTTTTTATTTTTTTATTTTTATATTTATAACACCCAACACATTTTTTTTTTAAACTTAAAAACAAAAAAAAAACGAGAGGGCACTTTGGTCCCTTCACTTTTGAAATTTGAATATAATTAACGGTGGCTAATATAGTTAGTCTACTTGTGACCCATATGTAATATATTGCATTAAAGGGACCCAACATCAGTTTATGGTACACTAAAGGGACCCATACATAAAAAAATCATAAATAAAAAAAAAGAAGAAAGAAACAAGGAAAAGACACCCTCTCTTTCACACACACACACTTTCCCTTAATAAATTTGCATTTCATAATTATTTTTTTCTGGGATGAATAAACAAGATACCATGAGTTGCCCAAAAAAAAAAAAAAAAAAAAAAAAAAAAAAAGAAAAAATAAAGGAGGAAGAAGAAAGAGAGAAAAGGAAGAAAAAAAAAAGAAGAAAAACCATGCATATTAGGTTAAGGCAACATCAAGACTTTGGACGGATAGCAATCCAGAAATTGATGGATATTTCGTAAAATAATTCACAATAGCTTGCAAAATCTTCTAATAATAACTTTTTGTTTCAACACCAACTTAAGAATATGATTGCCATTTGCCAAAATTTCTTTCTTGGGAAATATCATAGGTTGATGATCCAGAAAAGAACCATGAAACCAAGAAGAGCTTTGTAGTTAAAATGAGAATTCCACTCTTTTTATTATGTTGTTCATGATTTTTGTTCATTGAATTCGTATTGAATAATGACTGACAACTTTGAATATTTGAAATTATTTTTCTTATTTTAAATTTTAAAAAATTATATTGGCTACACTTAAAACCTAGAAATAATCCCCCAATTATTACATTCCTATGGGGAAACGCATTTGTGTTTTCTTTTATTTGCGAAGTGGTCTGGATACTAATCAAATTGTCAGTCATACATGACATTGATAGGGCCTTCTTTACTAGAGAATCAACAATGTAATTTCTATTTTTCTTAGATTTAAATAAAAAATATATTACTTGATTTGAATCTTGAAATAGGACTAGCTTACACACACCATGACATCAAGGTAATTTTTATATATAACTTAAATATATGGAGGGGTGTTGGAATTTTATAATTTAAAATTAAGGTTCACTCATGCTAGCTTATGCATACCTTTGTTACATCCTCAGGGGATATCTTTTACATATAAGTTACAAATAAAGCGGCCATAAAATTTATTTTATTAATCTTTTACATATAAGGTTTTCCTTTAACCCTATGGGGATGCATGCCAATTGAATAACAACCCCTCAAGGGTAACTACAAGATTTATTTCCAAG
Source organism: Hakea prostrata (assembly GCF_041222555.1). Lineage (NCBI taxonomy): Eukaryota > Viridiplantae > Streptophyta > Magnoliopsida > Proteales > Proteaceae > Hakea > Hakea prostrata. The sequence continues at coordinate 36,791,070 of NC_142606.1, read as the reverse complement.
AGCAATTTGCATAATGTTCTTAACAATTACTTTATAAACTTAAAGGGTATTTTTCATCTGGACCCCTGAGGTTTGGTCCAAGTCACTTTTAGTTCAGAAAAAGTTCTTCTTTGCATCTGACTCCCCTATGGTTTTGAAAAATGATAAAATAAGGACATATCATAATTTTAATGACCAAAATGCCCTTATGATGTAAGGGTCAAGATTGTACCATGTATGCCATTACATCCAACAGTTTATATTAAAAAGACAAATTATAATTGCAGCGACAATCTTTTTATTTTATATTCAAGGGTTTTAAGATTTCAAATTTACAAAATTATACCCGAAATACCAAGCGTCAAATTAATACTGTGCTGCCAATGTTAAAAAAGAAGACGCCTCATTGAAAACAGATACGTCGCACGCAGGAACGCAATACAAATTTACTTTCTGAGGAATTACAGTAACAATATGAATTTGTGATTCCACAATTTACCTAGTTTCAGCTGTGTTCCAGGGGCACCCCTCCCCATCGTCAACCTCTGACGGGTTCAAACTTCTTTCACCCCTCTTTGTATCTCTGTGTTTCTCTCACCCAGAACAATCGAAAATCTGGAGTATCAGTACAGGGACCGAAACACTCAGAAGAATGAAAGCAGCCCAAGCTAATAGAAAGCCCAGTGGAGAAGATTGGTGGAAACCAAAAAAACAGAGGAAGGTTTCCAACTTTTGGAGAGTTCGATTGGAATCCTTTTCTTCTACTTCTTCTTCTTCTTCTTCTTTAAGTGGTTGTGATGCTTCAACATCAAGGAGAGAGGTTTGGGTGGAGGCCCCTAATGTTTCTAAACTAGGTGGGTCAGCCATTAGACAAGGAGTTGAGTTCATAGGCCCCTCAGCATTAAAACAACAGGGGGAGAGACAGTGCCTATCAGCCGTTCGTGGAATTGTCTAAGTACAGATAGTGAAGTTGCCTCAACAGTGAAGGTTTAAATTCCCAAATCTTACTCGTTCTGCATAATCTGCATCGAAGTAAGGTGATCAGGTGAGTTCCCACATCTAATTTGTTCGAATCTCCTGGTCTTCTCTGCTCTTCCCTGTGACGATGAATCGGAAATCCTACTCCTGAATGCTTTATTCCTTCCTCCTACAACTCCACTCCCTACACTACGCGGGAATGATAAAACTCCTGCGAGTAGCAACGCCTGCGTCTTAGCGTTTTATTTGCTTCGATTTCATTGAGTTACAATCAAGGGCATAATTTTTGTAAATTTACAATCTTAAAACCCTTGAATATAAATAAAAAGATTATAATTGTAATTATAATTTGTTTTTTTAATATGAACCGTTAGATCGAAATAACATATATGGATACAATCTTGACCCTTGCACCATAAGGGCATTTTGGTCATCAAAATTATGATATGTCCTTATTTTACCATTTCTCAAAATCACAGGGGAGCCAAATGCAAAGAAGAACTTTTTTTGGACTAAAAGTGATAAGGACCAAACCTCGGGGGTCCAGATGAAAAATACCCTAAACTTAAATTAAAGAACTAATCCAACAAATGAACAAATAGTTTTTATTTTTGAGGTATGTAAATGAACAATTACATAATGAATAGAATAACAAATTTTGATACAATTTCCCCACAGATTTATAACCTTGAGAGATATATAATAAATGGGAAGAAATATCCAATATATGTTATAGTATGGTACTTACAACAAACTTAATATGGCACAAAATGTCCGCCCCACCACCTATGAGAGAGAGAAAATCCACGTCTATTGGCATCGAGGAAGTATAAGAGCCCAATATTGCCACGTATAAAAAGAATAAACTCTTCGATATTAAAAATTGACATTTCATATTTATTAATTTCCAGCACCACTAAGACTTGGCCCTGAAGATAATCGACCAAGCCAACAATCTATACTTGATTTGGCCTTCTCATAAATAGAAGGATGTTTTGTAAAATGGTTTCCACTTGCAAAATCTTCTAATAATAACCTTATTGCCTGAACGCCACCTTGATTGAATATGACAACAAAGACAACAAGAATAAAAACAATTGATGCTATTCGTCGGAATTCCATCTTCAAAATTATCTCCAGTTGAGGCTCAAGGAAAAACTATAGAACCAAGAAGGGTGACATTAACTAAAGATCGTTAAATGAGGATTTTTCTTTTCTTACCCCAAAACCAAATGAAGATTAATTGTGTAGCTATAGTTGTGATTTGTGTCTTGTTGTAATAATGTATATATATAGAGTTTTGGAGTTTGTCTAAGTCTAGGATTGTTGAATTTAATCATTCAATTGATATTAATTTTTTTTAATACGAGGTTAATTTGGACAAGTTTCAGTGCACCTTGACTACATCCTTAGGGTAGCTTTATATATAGTTTAAATATATTACTTGGGACAGTTGAACCATGACCTCTTCCCTTGGGATATTAAATATTGTCAAATAGTACTTTAATTTGATTATTTGAAATGGTCGTTGAGGATGAATATATTTTATATTATATTGGAAGTAGTCTCTGTGGAAATAAGGGTAAAGTTGCGTATGCTAACCCCTCTCTGGACCTTGCTAAACATGAGTGTTGTGCACTCATACAATCTTTCTTTTATTTTTTCGAATGCAAGAAAAATTCTATCTTTTTACCCCTTCTAACCTAATTGAGTTGTAGGATTTGACTGGAGTTATGTTGCAAAGGTCCACTCAGGTCTTCTCTCTTTTGTTCTTTGTTTTCTTTTAGAACAAATTACATGAACATTTCCTGGAGTTACAAACCTTTACATTTACACCTCTTCGAATTTTTTATTACAAACATTCCCGCATGCTTAATATTGTTAGTTTTAATTATAAAAAGACATGGTTGTCCTCATTGAATCTTATCCAAATAATTCCTACAATCCTCATAATACTCCTATAATATTCATCTTCCCAAACCAAACCTAGTCTAACCCCTTCTCTCCACCTCGCCACTCACCCAAGTCCTCTACAATCCGCCCACCTTGTCCCTTCCACCTTGAGTCTAGATCCTCTATCTGTTACAGTAGAGAATTGTGATTCCCTTGCACGCTTCCGTCACATATCTAGAAGGGGCCCATCTAGCTATAGCATTAATATAGTTGACCACAAATGCCCAGCTCTTCTTAGTCACTCGAACCGAAATGAGTAACAATAAACCACCAATATCCATTATCTACAGAAGAGAAGGCAAGAGAAGAAAAGATGAAATCTTACAGCATGAACCAAGAGAATCTCTGCAGCATTTGTCAACAAATTACAGATTAAATCTAAAAAATGAAATCTTACAGGCATGAAGGAAAGAGCATTTACACGGCAGTCTTCACTTAGATCAATCTAAACCCTAGCCCAACTATTTGAGTGTGATTCTCCCTTTGCTGGCGTTGGGAGACAATCACAGGTCGAGAGAAATTTTAGTCGTTGTAAACCGGAGTGACCAAAGAAGAATGTAGAGCCTAAGAATGGCAGTGTTGCGTAGGGTGTCCCGGTGCAAAAGGGGAAGTGAGTGAGGCCAAATTTCCTTGGTATTGGGAGAGGTGCAACATGTTGACTCGGTAATGTTGCTGAAGGAAAAATCCATGTTACCAAGTTAGTCCGTTGGAAATGACAACACCACTCTATAATTTCTTCTTCATGAAGGTTTCGTTCTGGAAAATTAGAGTTGGAAAATCGGCTGGTAGGAGAGCGTCGAAGCTCTTGTTAACAACGCGCCAACCAGAAAGCATTTGTATTGCAGAACCTAAAGTGAAGGTATCTAAATGCCCAATTTTAATCTTAGATACATTGGGCTATAGTTAGTGACTTATGACATAATAATGTAAATACTAAGGAACCTAACTTGCAGTTGTTTTGGAAGAGAGATACATCGAGTCTGGTGGTAATTACATACTCTAATCAACATATCTATGTAGAGGTTAAATGGAAGGGGGATAAATGTGGCCTCACAATGGTGCATGGGAGCCTTTTTAGAGCTGAACGATGATAACTATGGCTGGATTTGATGGTGTTGTTGATGCCATTGTTACCATGGATGGTGGAAGGTGACTTCAATGAAACTCTTAGATCCTCGGAGAAAAAGGTCTGGGAAGATATAATTTAGGCTCTGCAGTAGACTTTCAAGCAATAGTGGATTGCATGTGTGCTTGTGAGAAAGTGATAGATGTACTAGGAGACCCAGCTGTTCTCTATTTAGATATGTTTATAAATAGGTTGTACTCATACTTTATGATATTAATTGAATTCAGTTTCTAGGCGATCACATGGTATCAGTTAAGCTGTCTGGCTGACGCCATCTTGATCCTGGTGTTTGCTTTTTGGTTCTTTGACTTTTCGGTTCAGTTTCTTGGCTTTTCGTTAAGTTGTCTGGCTTTTTATCGTTCGCGTCTTGTGCATTAATGGATGAAATCTGATTGCTTTGTTTCTCGTTCTTTCATGGATGAAACTTGTCTTATGTGCCACCTTTGTGAAGTTGAAGGTCATAAATCATCCAACTGTCCACAACGGTTCAACCATGCCTTTGTCGGTACTTTTTTTCTTCTTCTACACTTGGAATGTCTGCTCTGTTCTCTGATAAGTCTCTCTGGATACTGGATTGTTGATCCAATTGTCATCTATCTGCAGATATTTCTAATTTGGCTCTCTGTGAGCCTTATACTGATTCTGAATCTATCAGTGTAGGTAATGGTCAAAGGATTTTAGCTACTCATATTGGTACTTCATATTCTACCTTATCTAAAAAGTGTTTTGCTCTATGAGATGTATTGTTTACTCCTGATGCACATTGCAATTTGTTATTTGTTGCTAAGTTTTCTGTTGACAATGCTGTTTACTTTATTTTCCATGCTGATTCATTTGAAATCAATGACACTTTGAATCATCAGACAGTTGTTCAAGGCCACAGTAACAATGGAATTTTTTTGATTCGTCTGCAAGCTTGCTGTACTATTGCTTTTGCATCTCTTCAAGATTGGCATTCTGGCTAGGTCATCCTGCCATTCAAAGAACTATTGATGTACTTAAATCTTCTGATATAGCATATAGGGGTACCTTACATAATTGTGAGGCATGTAGTTGTGCCCACAATCATCAACTTCCATTTCCTAGGTCTGTAACTACTTGTAGAGGACCATTGGATTTGATTCATAGTGATCTCCAGCACCATGTAATTCTTTTGATGGATTTACCTATTACATCTCTTGTTTTGATCATCATATGCGATATACATGGATTTTTCCAATGAAAAGAAAATCAGATTTACTATTTATTTTTGAGAATTTTAAGAAATAAGTGGAAAATTACTTCAATTGTACAATTAAGGCTTTCCAATTTGATGGCGGTACTAAATACAGGGCTTTAGTTCCTCTCTTTGCATCAGCTGGTATCTCACATCGTTTGTCATGTACTTACACTCTCTCACAAAATGGGGTGGCTGAAGAAAGCATCGCCATATAGTGGAGTCCAGCCTATCTTTACTGTTTTAGGCCGGTTTGCCTTCTTGTTTTTGGACAGCAGCCTTCAGTACAACAGTTTACTTACTAAATAGGCTTCCTGTTGCTGCACTTGGTAATGTGTCACCTCTTCAAGCTCTTTTTGATGTCAAACCAGATTACAAGTCTCTTAAAAATTTTGGATGTCTCTGCTACCCTTGGCTCCAACCCTATTCCAAGTCAAAGCTAGAGCCACGATCCACATCTTGTGTCTTCTTGGGTTACTCTTTGCAATATAAAGGATATAAGTGTTGGGCTATCTCTGCCAAAAAGATGTATGTATCTAGGCATGTTAAGTTTGTTGAATCCATCTTTCCATTTCGAGTGGCTCATTTTTCTCTTCCTGAAGTCTGTAAGATGCAATGGCATTCTCCAACTGTAAATTTGCCTTGTAACAACCCAACCCCTTCTGCATCTTATAATTCTCCAAATGGACATAGTGAAATCATCCCTCCCCTAGTAGACAATTTGGGTTCAAGGGGATATGGGTGTCTTGAAAGCACAAGTTTAATGGGCCATCCATCCATGGGTTATACAGATTTACATATTTGTAATGGGCCTATGTCACCGTCAAGATCCATGTCCTTACCAACTCCGCCAATGTTCTCTGCGCCCTTGGTTGCGCCATCTGAGCCTATTGTGCCCTCCATACCATCTGCACTGATTGTGCCTGCTGAGCCATCCACCGTGTTGGCTTGTTCTATTGACCCTTCTATTTTGGGTCCTACTATGTCCCATGATAATTCCATAGTTGAGGGGCATGTTCCTCCTGATTCTATGCATCCAATGAAAACTTGGTCTAAAAGTGGTATTTTAATTCCTCCTCAAACCAAATTGAATTTGGTGGCCACATGTGATGATTCAGAAGTTCCTACATGTTATAGTAAAGTGATGCAATTTTCTCATTGGCGTGCTGCCATGTTAGAAGAATTTAATGCTCTTATTCAAAATGGGACTTGGGTTCTTGTTCCCTCAACATCTGCTCAAAATGTTGTAGGATGTAAATGGGTCTTCCGTGTAAAGCGTATATCTAATGGATCTATAGAACATTACAAGGCCCGTTTAGTGGCAAAAGGCTTTCACCAACAACCCGGCTATGACTTGAATGATACCTTTAGTCCCGTTGTCAAACATACTACAATAAGGGTAGTTTTGTCCTTAGCTATTACTAACAAGTGGCCAATTTGTCAACTGGATGTTTCTAATTTGCATGGGGATTTAAGTGAAGATATTTTTATGAGTCAACCACTAGGTTTGTTGATCTTCAGCATCCCACACATGTTTGTCATCTCTACAAGTCTCTTTATGGTCTTAAACAAGCTCCTTGTGCATGGTTTCACAAGTTGAACTCTTTTATTATATCACATGCATGGCTTTGTTGGGTCTAAGACTGATCCATCTCTTTTCATCTATCAATTGGTTACAGTGGTTCTCTATTTTCTCTTATATGTTGATGACATCCTTGTAACTGGTAATGATCTCTCTTCCATTTCTTGTCTTCTCAAGACTCTATCTATGGCATTTATTCTCAAGGATTTGGGGGATATCCATTTTTTTCTTGGAATGGAGGTCACTCGATCTTCAAATGGGTTATTTCTTACTCAGAAGAAATATATTTCTGATTTATTACATCATACCAAAATGCATGCCGCTAAACCCATTCCAACTCCTATGGTTTTTGGGAAGCCTATTTTTGCTCATGATGGACAAAAACTTTCTAATGCCATTGAGTATCGTCATGTTGTGGGAGTTTTGCAATATCTTACTACCACGAGACCGGATATCAGTTTTGTGGTCAATAAAATAGCCCAATTCATGCATTGTCCAACGGCTAGTCATTGGAGTGCCATTAAACGAATTTTACGATATCTTTGTGGTACTGGTTGTCATGGGCTCTTTTTTGGATTATAGTCTTCATGCTCTTTAGTAGCATATTCAAACGCAGATTGGGCAAGGTCCTAACGATAGACATTCTACTACAGGTTTCACAGTCTTTTTTGGAGGACATCCTATTTCATGGGGTTCTAAGAAACAACGGACTGTTTTGCGCTCTTCAATTGAGGCCGAATATAGGGTCGTTGCTACTACAGCTACTAAGCTTCTATGGCTGCACTCTCACCTTTTTGAGCTTGGGATGTTCTTATCTACTACTCCTTTGATATGGTGTGACAATCTAGGGGCCACTTACATGACTTCCAATCCTATTTTTCATGCTCGTACAAAACACATAGAGATTGATTATCATTTTGTGTGTGATTTGGTGGCTTCCAAGCAGCTGTTTGTCCATTACATCTCTACTATTGATCAAGTTGCTGATATTCTTACCAAAGGCCTACCAAAGCAGTAGTTTCTTACAGCGGCACAAGCTTTGGGTTTTGGACTCCCTACGCTTGCGGGGGCGTGTGAGAGAATGACAGCTATACTAGAAGACCTAGCTGTTCTCTATTTAGAAATGTTTATAAATAGGTTGTGCTCATACTTTATGATATTAATTGAATTCAGTTTCTATGCGATCACTGTGCTGCTTGAATTATCATCAATAGGGAAAAAGTTCACTTGATCCAATCTTTGTCGGCAAGGAAGTGGTTAGGTGGTTCCTGATTGAGTGTTTAGTATTTAATGAAGGATGAGTTGACTGTTTTGGTGAAATAAGGTAACTGGTGCTTCTTGTACACTTGTCTGATCATAGTCCACTAGTAATTATTTATCATCATGGTGAGAAGCCTTCTAACTCTCCCTTCATTTTAATAATTTTTGGATACGCAGTACTAATTTAGAGAGGTGGTGGACGGCATTTGGAAAGAACTAGTGCAAGGGGACAAATTTTTATATTTTTTTTCTCCAAAATTAAAGAAGTTAAAGGGGTGTTTCGGGTTGGGGGTGAAATATGAGTTTCCATACATTTTTCATATCAAAGAAAGTTTTTTGTGAACTATTTACCAGAGAGTATAGTAGTATAGGATTTTTGTTCACTTAGTCATAGACATCCTATTAGGGGTGCAAGTTTGAACCTAATGTCCCAAACTTGCCTTAGCCTATCTTGAGCGGAGTAGGGTTTGGACTCAAATTCTAAACTTGAATTAGGATCAAGTTTGAAGTTAAGGTCGAATGTTTAATGTGGTCAGACTTGATACTACCCTACCCAAACCTGAGTTGGATCCTACATGATGATCTTGATCCTGATCCTGGCCATGTTTCACAAGTGATATTATCAATATCAATTATCTTTTTTCAAGAAAATAAAAAAGGAAAATTTCAGAGACATCCCAAGATAATTTGCAAAAAGTATAGACACCCTAAACTATGCTGAACAGATGCTAGTTTCTTTTTTCATGCACATGCCACATAGGATGATACATTTCCCCATCATATTTCATGCATTTTGTTTCTCACTCTTGCCTTGAATTCTCAGGATGGCCCATGTCATCCATAGCTTCAGATGAAACCTACATATATATACATAGTGTGTCAAGATAGGACAGTGTGAGTCCTACACTGATGTAAATGTAAGTAAATAGGTGGAGGGAGACACTAGTTGGAGAAGATCTGAACTCATATTGAAGTACTCATCAGGATTTTGGAATTTGTCTTTGTCCTACTCTTTTATTGATTTTGATTGACTATTTCAGCTGGCCTTAACTGGTATTGAGCTCAACCTTCTTCTTCAAGAATCATAAATTGGGAAACTACACCATCAAGTGCGTGGAAAAATATATGGAAGTGTACTACTTTCCCAAAGATTAGCAACTATATGTGGAGAATTTGCGCGGAAGCTATGATAACTAGGGAAGAACTACTAAAGAGGGGTGTGAATCTGGATGGAGGCTGCAGGAGATGCGGGTGCCAGGTGGAGTCTAGCTCTCATTTATTGTTTTGAATGTGATTTTGCAAGGGTCATATGGTTCGGGTGTGGGCTGAACTGGCTTTTGCCTGTGCAAAGGCCAACATCGTTGGTAGATGTGATTAAACAATGGGGAGGTGTTAGATTTAGGTCAAAGGAGGATAGAAGAATATTATGTAAAGTTTCCTTTGCTGTTTGGCACCTATGGAAGGCAAGAAAGGAGCTACAGTTTAACAACACTGTTGTCTCTCCTCATGAAGTGGTTCAACAAACCAACACGGCTATCAAAAAGGCTTGGAGGGTACTTGTAGATGCAAAGAAGGGGCAAGAAGTTAGAGAATTTATTGCCAGGCATGGTCAGCAGGAGGTTATTATGGCTCAATCAATTCCAAAGGTGTTTGAAGATGCACTCATGGGGGAAGCTGTAGCAATGCTAGAGGCTGTAAAGTGGGCAGTTCAAGTTGGCTTATCCTTCCTTTAGCTGGTTTCGAAAAATGAAAGTCTTGCGAATTTGTTGGTGGATGCAAACTTTCCTGGCCCGTTATATTTGGAGAATGTTAGAAAAGATATTAGGGACATGGCTAACTGTTGTAGTTAATGTCGTTTTTATTTTCTTCCTAGGGAGTTGAACATTGTAGCTCATTCCCTAGCCAGGGTGACCTTGTCCTCACCCAATAGGACTATTTAGCTGAATGTCCATGAGTGGATATTAGGTCTTGTTTCTTTGTATCCTCTGCCATTTGAACTTGATGAATGAAAGTAAATTACCAAAAAAAAAAAAAAAACAGGTATTGAGGCTGTAAGCTCTAAGAAGCTGGTACAACAAGCTTAAAATATATATTGAGATAGCCAAAATGCATGTTCATGCAACGTGTATACCAGTAGTTTGTAGTGGTTATTATATTATTCTGTCTCTCACCTTAGCAAGGTGGACAAGTTGGGGGTTAGGACTGAGATTCTGAGAATAAAAACCATCTTTTGAACATTGGAAACGTGTTTATCTAACCATTTGGGAATCGAATATGTCAAACAATTTGGGAATCCAATATTTCACTAGAAACTTCCGGAGCATTTGTCTTTTCTTTCTAACATTCTGCTGGAACATGCCATAGTTTATTGAACAAAACTTCTTTTGTATTTTCACTAAAATACCATTTATATTAAGTGTGAAAAAAAAAAATAAGGTAATTCTTTGTCAGAAACTAGTACATCTGTACATGCAAGATATAAATTTGGAATAATCGTTTGACACGCCGTTGGGCTTGATAGTTCATCAGTAAGGAGTATATGATGGAACATCATGTTGTAAATATGTTTAAAACTTTATATAAATATTTTATTTATTTTAATTGTGTCTTTTATCCATGGTTTTATTTAGTCCCACATCGGGTTGAAAGATTTGATTATATGGTTTATATATGGGTTGTGGGCTTAGATCCGGAAGGCCCAGTTTGTCATGGGCCCTATTCTAGAAAGCCCACTACTGGGTGAATACGTGGAGATGCCATTTGAGTGGCACTCTCCTGTAGGGAGCTGGAGGTACCTTGCTGAAGAGAGTTGAGCTGAAAGGTACCCTCACAGCCTTACCCTTTCACCCACAGCCTTTGAGGCTTTATATAAACTCAATTTTGTGCTCATTCTTGACACAGAATTCCTCCTCTTTCTCTCTCTCTCTCTCTCTCTCTCTCTCTCTCTCTCTCTCTCTCTCTCTCTCTCTCTCTCTCTCTCTCTCTCTCTCTCTCTCTCTCTCTCTCTCTCTCTCTCTCTCTCTCTCTCTCTCTCTCTCTCTCTCTCTCTCTCTCCCTCTCCCTCTCCCTCTCCCTCTCCCTGTTATTCTGTTAAGCAGTGAACATAACCTAATTATACTTTGAGTAAACCTTTCTGGGATGCAACCTTAAAGGTTTGGGCTGACTGATCTTGGGGTGAAGACACTTTTAGAACCCGTATTGCACAATTCGGGGTGTTTAAATACCTTAAAGAAAGTACTTCATGTGCATTTCAGCTCTAAAGGAGTACACTTTTAGAACCTGTATTGCACAATTCGGGGTGTCTAAATACCTTAAAGAAAGTACTTCATGTACGTTTCAGCTCTAAAGGAGTATTGTAATTACAACAATAGTTCTGGTGTACGTGCAGATCCCTCAATCGTTTACAACACATCATTCCCAAAAGATGCAAAGAGAGAATAACACAGGGCTGGACTACCCTCCAATATACCCCCTTCCTCAATTTGTTTATGTATGAAGGACGATGGAGAACTAGAAAATTGTACTTGGAGATTAGGCATTTTTAAACTTAAGCAAATTTATAATTCTTTTCATTGGTAATTCATGGAAAATTTATGGTAATTGTAAATAAAGTTTTTGTCTAATAAATACTGAGACTCTATCCATGCAGTCATCTGAAATTATGTCCCAAACTCTAGCATTACTAGGAGTTCCCTAGTAAGTTTCCATTGAAGTTCCATTTATGCCACCGTTTATGATGCTTTTGCCAAAAAATTTGTTTATCTTGCATTAATTTTTATTTTTATTTTTTATATTCTATTGTCTTGCATTAGCAAGAGACCCATGCTTCCTTTGATAAATAATAAAAAAAGAAGAAGAAAGAAAGTGGAAAGACACACTCACACACTCACTTTCCCTTAATAAATTTGCATTTGATAATTCTTTTTGGGGGATGAATAAACAAGATACCATTAATTGAAGGAAGAAAAAAAAGAGAAAGAAAAACCATGCATATTAGTTTCAGGCAACATCAAGACTTTGGATGGATGACAATCCAAAAATTGATGGATATTTCGTAAAATAATTCACAGTAGTTTGCAAAATCTTCTCATAATAAGTTTTTTGTTTCAACACCAACATTAGTTATTATAGAAACTAAGACAAGAAATATATGATTGCCGTTTGTAAAAAATTCTTTCTTGGGAATATCATAGGTTGATGATCTAGAAAAGAACTATGAAACCAAGTAAAGCTTTGTAATTAAAATGAGAATTCCACTCCTTTTCTGATGTTGTTTATGATTTTGTTCATTGAATTCGTATTGAATACACTCAAAACCTAGAAATACCCTCTAGTTGTCACATTCCTATGGGGAAACACATCTATGTTTTGTTGTATTTGTGAAGTGGTTTGGATACTAATCAAATTCTAAACAAGAGTCTTGTGCACTCATACAGTCTTTTCTTTTTTGAATGCAAGAAAAATTCTATCTTTTTACCCCTTCTAGCTTAATTGAGTTCTAGGATTTGACTGGAGTGTGTTGCAAAGGTCCACTCTGCCCTTCTCTCTTTTTTCCTTTATTTGTTTTAGAACAAATTACATGGTCCAAACTTTAATATTGGTAATTCATGGAAAATTTGGGGTAATTGTAAATAAAGCTTTTGTCTACAAATAACATGACTCTACCCATGCCAATCATCTGAAATTATGCCCCAAACTCTAGCATTACTGGGAGTTTCCTAGTAAATTTCCATCGAAGTTCAATTTATGCCACTGTTTATGAGGCATTATTTGCCAAAAAATTTTTGTTTATCTTGCATTGATTCTTTCTTTCTTTTTATTTATTTATTTATTTATATTTTTTTATTTATTATTAATATTCTATTGGTCTTGCATTAGAAAGAGACCTATGCTTCCTTTAATAAATAAATAAAAAAGTAGAAGAAAGAAATTAGGAAAAGACGCACTCACACACTTTCCCATAATAAATTTGCATTTGATCATATTTTTTCCGGGATGAATAAACAAGATACCATGAAAAAAATAAATAAATAAATAAAAGAAGGAAAGTAAGAACGAAAGAAAGAGTAAGAAAGAAGAAGAAAAAAAAAAAGGAAAAACCATGCATATTAGTTTTAGGCAACATTAGGACTTTGGACTGATGACAATCCATAAATTGACGGCTATTTTGTAAAATAATTCACAGTAGCCTGCAAAATCTTCTCATATTATTATTATTATTATTTTTTGTTTCAACACCAACTTAAGTTATCACAGCAACTAAGACAAGAAAAATATAACTGGCATTTGCAAAAATTTCTTTTTTTGGAATATCATCGGTTGATGATCTGGAAGAACTATGAACCCTAGAAGAGCTTCGTAATTAAAATGAGAATTCCACCCCTTTTCTTATGTTGTTCATGATTTTGTTCATTGAATTCTTATTGAATAATGACTGACAACTTTGAATATTTGAAATTCTTATTCTTATTTTAAATGAAGTGAAGGGAAGAGGAATTCGCTAGTATGAGAGAAGTCACTCGACCAAGTTTTTACATTCCTAGAAATACCCTCCAGTTTTTACATTCCTATGGGGAAACGGATCTGTGTTTTCTTGAATTTGTGAAGTGGTCTGGATACTAATCAAATTGTCAGTCATACACGACATTGATAGGGCCCTCTTTACTAGAGAATCAGCAATGTAATTTCTATTTTTCAAAGTTTTAAATAACAAAAGTATTACTTGGTCTCAAATCTTGAAATAAGACTAGCTTACACATATCTTGACCTCAAGGTAATTTTTATATATAACTTAAATATATGGAGGGCATTGAAATATATATATATATATATATATATATATATATAACATATATATATATATATAAAAAAAAAACATATATATATATATATATATATATATATAATATATATATATATATATATATATATATATATATATATATATACATAATATATATATATATATATATATATATGTTTTAATTTAAATCAAGGTTCTCTCATGGTAGCTTATGCGTACCTTTGTTACATCCCCTGTTTTTACATATAATTTACAAATAAAATGGCCGCGAGATTTATTTTACAAATCTTTTACATAAAAGGTTCGCCTCTAGCCCTAAGGGGATGCATGCCAATTGAGCAACTACACCTCAAGGGTAACAACCAAGATTTATTTCCACGAGCAGTTTGCATAATGTTCTTAACAATCACTTTTATAACCTTAAATTAAAGAACTAATCCAACGAATGAACAAATAGCTTTTCTTTTCAATGTATGTATATGAACAAATACATTAATGAATAGAATAACAAATTTTGATACAATTTCCCCCCCCCCCCCCCATTGACTTATAAGCTTTAGAGAGGAATATAATAAATGGGAAGAAAGATTCTATATATGTTAAGAGTATAGTCTAAGAGCCAAACTTAATATGGCACAAAATGACCGCCCCACCACCTATGAGAGACAGAAATTTCACGTCTATTTGCATTGAGTAAGTATAAGAGCAACACTCCCACGTATAAAAAGAATAAAGTCTTCGATATCGAAAATTGACATTTCACATTTATTAATTTCCAGCACCACCAAGACTTGGCCCCGAAGATAATCGACCAAGCCAGCACTCCATACTCGATTTGGCCTTTTCATAAACAGAAGGATATTCTGTAAAATGGCTCCCACTTTCAAAATCTTCTGATAATAACCTTATTGCTTGAACGCCACTTTGACTGAGTATGGCAACAAAGATAACAAGAATAAAAACAATGGTTGCTATTCGTCGGAATTCCATCTTCAAAATTATCTCTAGTTGAAGCTCGAGGGAAAAACTACAAAACCAAGAATGGTGAAAATAATTAGAGAACGCTAAATGAGGATTTTTCTTTTCTTATCCCAAAACCAAATAAGGATTTGTGTAGCTATAGTTGTGATTTATGTGTTGTTGTAATAATGTGTATATATAGGGTTTTGGAGTTTGTCTAAGTCCAGGAATTTTGAGTTTGTTCATTCAATTGACATTAATTTTTTTTTTTTAATCTGAGGTTCATTTGGAAAAGCTTTAGTGCACCTTGAATACATCCTTAGAGTAGCTTTATATATAATGTGAACATACTATGTGGGACAGTTGAACCATGACCTCTTCACTTAGGATATTAAATATTTTTATTTGAAATGGTCGTTGAGTTTGATTAAATATTATATTACATTGGAAGTAGTCTTTGTGGAAATAAGGGTATAGTTATGTATGCTGACTCTCTCTAAACCTTTCTAAACACGAATCTTGTGCTCATACAATCTTTTCTATTCTGAATGCAAGAAAAATTCTATCTATTTACCCCTTCTAGCATAATTGAGTTGTAGAATTTGATTGGAGTGTGTTGCAAAGGTCCACTTTGCTCTTCTCTCTTTTGTTCCTTTATTTGTTTTAGAACAAATTACATGGCTCAAACTTTAGCAATGATAATTCATGGAAAGTTTGGGGTAAATGTAAATAAAGTTTTTGTCTAACAAATACCATGACTCTACTCAAGCCAATCATCTGAAATTATGCCCAAACTCTAGCATTACTAGGAGTTCCCTAGTTAGTTTCCATCGAAGTTCAATTTATTCCACCGTTTTTGAGGCTTTTTTTGCCAAACAATTTGTTTATCATGCATTGATTTTTTTTCTTCTTCTTCTTCTTCTTCTTTTTTTTTTAATTTTTTTTTAATTTTTATTTTTATAACATTCTATTGGTCTTGCATTAGAAGGAGACCTATGCTTCCTTTAATAAAAAAAAAGAAGAAAGAAAGAAGGACAAGACGCACTCACACACACCCTTTCCCATAATAAATTTGCATTTGATAAATTTTTTTTTCCGGAATGAATAAACAAGACACCATAAAAAAAAATAATAATAAAAGAAGAAAAAAAGAAAGAAAGCAAGAAAAGAAATAGTAAGAAACAAAAAGAGAAAAATGAAAAACCATGCATATTAGTTTCAAGCAACATCAGGACTTTGGACTAATGACAATCCAGATATTGATGGCTATTTCGTAAAATAATTCACAGTAGTTTGCAAAATCTTCTTATATTAATTTTTTTTGTTTCAACACCAACTTAAGTTATCACAGCAACTAAGACAAGAAAAATATGACTGCCATTTGCAAAAAAAAATTTTCTTGGGAATATCTTAGGTTGGTGATCTGGAAAAAGAACTATGAACCCAAGAGGAGCTTGGTAATTAAAATGAGAATTCCACCCATTTTCTGATGTTCATGATTTTTTTCATTGAATTTGTAATGAATATTGACCGACAGCATTGAATATTTGAAATTCTTATTGTTAATCTAAATTTTGAAAACTTACATTGGCTGCACTCAAAACCTAGAAATACCCTCCAGTTTTTACATTCCTATGGGAAAACACATTTGTGTTTTCTTGTATTTACAAAGTGGTCTAGATAATAATCAATTTGTCAGTCATACACGACATTGATAGGGCCCTCTTTACTAGAGAATCAGCAATGTAATTTCTATTTTTCATTAATTTAAAAAACAAGCGTATTAATTTACTCAAATATTGAAATAGGACTAGCTTACTAACACCTTGACCTCAAGGTAATTTTTATATATAACATAAATATATGGAAGCATTGGAATTTAAAAAAAAAAAAAATTTAAATCAAGGTTTGCTCATGCCAGCTTATGAGTACCTTTGTTACATCCCCTGTTTTTACATATAATTTACAAATAAAATGGCTGCGAAATTTATTTTACAAATCTTTTACATATAAGTGTTCGCCTCTAGCCCTAAAGGGATACATGCCAACTGTGCAACAACTCTTCAAGGGTGACAACATAGAGTTGTTTCCAAGAGCAGTTTGCTTAATGTTCTTAACAATTACTTTTATAACCTTAAATTAAAGAACTAATCCAACGAATGAGCAAATAGTTTTTCTTTTCAAGGTATGTAAATGAACAAATACATCAATGAATAAAATAACAAGTTTCGAAACAATTTCCCCCGTTTGACTTATAACATTTAGTGAGGTATATAATAAATGGGATGAAAGATTCTATATATGTTAAAGTATAGCTTTAAGAGCCAAACCCAACATGGCATAAAATGACCGCCCCACCACCTATGAGAGACATAAATTTCACTTCCATTCACATCGAGTAAGTATAAGAGCAGCACAAGTAGAATCCACAAGTCTGATGTCTCGGTTGTTGTTCCTTGATTTTCATTTTGTGGTAAGCTGCTTTCCACAATAAAGTCAGCCAAAACTTGAGCTTTTATGGCTGTTCTTGGTTTGAACTCAATCTAGTACTCGCTCAGCTCCACTGCCCACCTGACCATCCTTCCAACTACATTGGGTTTTTGAAGAATTTTCTTGAGTGGGAAGGTGGTCGGGGCGGACAATTATTGGATGTGCCTAAAAGTAAGGTTTTAGCTTCCATGAAGCCACCAAGAGTGCTAGAGCTTGCTTATCTACGTTTGGGTACCTCGTCTTTGCATCAATGAGTACATGACTCACATAATAGACCGGGTTCTGGATTGTTTCTCCCTTTACCAATACAACACTTACTGCAGTTGGTGAAATGGCAAGATAAACAGTTAGAGGCTCCCCAATTACTGGTCGAGCTAAGACGGGTGTTGTCCCGAGAGATACTTTTAATTGCTCAAATGCCTGTTGGCATTCTTCTGTCCAAGTGATTTTTCCCGAGCTTGGTGTAGCCTTCAACGCTTTGAAAAAAGAGTTGTATTTTTCTCCCGCTCGGATATGAACCGATTTAGCGCCGCCACCCTTCCTGTCAAGCATTGGATTTCTTTTACAGTACTGGGAGGTTGCATTCCAATCGAGGCCTGGATCTTCTCGGGATTAGCCTCGATTCCTCTTTGAGAAACCATGAAACCGAGGAACTTCCCGAAAGAAACTCCGAAGGCGCATTTCTATGGATTTAGAAGCATTTGATAAGTTCTCAAACGTCAAAAGTTTCTTCAAGGTCTACTAAGTGTTGGGCCTGAACTAGACTCTTTACGAGCATGTCATCAACGTATACCTCCATGTTCCTCCCGATCTGGTGTTGGAAAATTTTGTTGACAACTCTTTGATAAGTAGCCCCTGCATTCTTGAACCTGAATGGCATTACTCGGTAGTAGTAGCATTCCTGATCGATCATGAAGGATGTATGCTTTCCATCTTCCCGACTCATTAGGATTTGGTTATACCTTGAGTAAGCATCCATAAAGCTAAGGACTTCATATCCAGCTGTTGCATTGATCAATTGATTAATCCTCGGGAGAGGATAACAATCCTTTGGGTAGGCCTTGTTCAGATCAAGTGTAATCAGACACATTCTCCACTTCCCATTCGCTTTTTTGACCATTACCACTGATACGGAGAAATTATGATCAGACCGGATTCATACCTGGTCCGACCTTCGACCCCGGTCGAGACGTAGAGAATCGACTCGCTCCCGAGCGAACCGGATCCAGAAGATGGCTTACTGAAGAAGAAAGCTTATTCGGCTGCAAGCGTGCCCTAATCCTACTTATGGATTAGGGTAATCACCCTAATGATGGCAGACTCGAATTGACGGCTGCGGATAATCATTATCGAAGGGATAATCATCGCATAACCTAAAGGTTATCTCAGGAGTCCTCTACTAGTCCAAACTAGTAGAAGTCTATTGCTCAACGGATCTAACTGTTAAGATCCAACGACTACCCAAAGAAGGCTCAAGTGCATCCAACGAAGGAGATTCGAAGGTACACTCTATATAAACCTCACTACCATACAAGGTGAGGGGATCGAAAAAGAATACTATATGAGACTCAGGTTCAGATACATACCGATAGACCTAAACTATCGCCGATCCGCTATCTAGATCACCTTTCCAGTTCTTCATTCCTTAGCTCGTGCTTCTAGCAGAGCCGTTTGTGATTAAGTTCATCAACCGACTTAGCCTTCGGAGGTGGACTCCCGACCCCGGCCGGTCGGGCCACATCCGACGCTTTCGTTTTGTGGGTCATCACGAGGAGATCTAAGGGCTGAGCAGATTTTGGACGCATCAATTGGCGCCGTCTGTGGGAAACAACTTGAAAAGCCATGGTGACTAGATCAGCAGCCGCAGCAGCCGCTGCACAATGCAATTCCGGTGTTCAGATCCTTGGAGTGAATAATCCATATATTCCCCAAGAAAGCCAAAATCCTATCGAGGTAGATGGTGGCCAGGGAGGACGTAATCCTCCTCCTTATACACTCCAAGATCAATTGGATCAGGTAAAGATTCAACTCTTGGAGGTGAGCCAAGCACTCCGCATGCTCACCAGACGAGTGGTTTTACCACAAGAACCTGATCAGCGCGATTCAGGGAGACGTGCATTGCCACGTGACCAGAGATTGGCTGAAGACCGGAATATCGGTTAGAATTTTCGTGAAGGAGATCGAGGACTTAGGAGGATCGATGATCAATCGAGGCGAGACAATCGGTTCGACAGACCGCAAGAGAGTACAACTGGTTCAAATACAAGGTTAGATACAGGGGTAAGAACTCACTCACCCACTGTCAGAAGAACCGTTCGTGATGATCGAGCAGTTCGCGACGAGCGGAATGCTCGGGAAGGACGGGCTGTTCGTGATGATCGAGTAGCACGGGATGATCGTGTTAATCGAGGTCGTGATCATATTGCTGAAGATCACCCGACCCGCATTGGTCGGGAATTGGCCAACATCAATGAGAAATTAGGGCGTTGGCTAAGGGAAGAATAACTGAAGATATTTACTCAGTCATTCGGAAGACTCCCTTTGCCGAGCCAATTGCGGGATACCAGTTTCCCCGTAACTTCCGTTTGCCTACCTTTTCAACATTTGATGGCTTCGGAGATCCAACAGCTCACATCGGCTATTACCAATGAGACCATGGCGCTTCTGTAATTCGATGAAATTTTATGTAGGGTTTTTGGTTCATCTCTCACGGAGCAAGCACAAAAGTGGTTTTCGAACCTCCCCTCTGGAAGGATCATAAACTTTGACGAATTGGCGCGCCAATTCATAGGGCGATTCCAGAGTGGAATACAGGTCAAGAAAACGGAAGAAACCTTGTTTACTGTCAAACAAGGAAAGAACGAATCAATCAGAGAGTTTCTGAAAAGATTCAACAAAGTGACGATGGAGATAGAAAACTTGGATGAACAAGTAGCCAAAATCGCTCTATTCACGAGACTCACTAATCGGAAACTCCTGGAGTTATTACTACAGGATATGCCTACGACTTATGCTGAGTTGGTACAGAGATGCCAGAAGCAGGCTGAAGTCATGGAGATTCTAGATGCGCGCCAAGGAGATAATAAAGTCTCCAATAAGGAACGGAAGGCTCCCTGAGCGAAGCGTAAGCCAAAGAAAAATTTTCGTGATCGGGTTGGAAAATCTCAGGCTTGGCGCCAAAGGTCCCCCGGTAAAAGTGAGTACACTCCATTGAATGCTCCTCGGGCTGATATTTTAAATATCCTCAAAAGAAAAAATATTTTAAAGTGGCCGCCTAAAATTCTTTTGAAACCCGGAGAGCAGCAGGATCGAGAAAAGTATTGCCGATTCCACAAGGACTATGGTCATTATACTAATGACTGTCGTCATCTGAAGGCAGATATTGAGAGATTGATATCTCAGGGACATCTGTCCAGTTTCGTTAGCAGAAGAAGGGAGGAGCCACGTGAGCCACGTACGGCTGCTCCTAAAAGGGATCGTTCGGTTAGTTTGGAACGATCAAGGGAGGCCCCGAAGTCTAAGAAAGGCAAGGAGGTGATTGAAGCTACTCGGTCACCAATCCTTACCATCTTCGGGGGACCAGAGCCCGAATCACTCCGGAGTCTAAAAGCAAAATCCAAATTTGTTGGAACCGGAGAGACGCAGAAGCGGAAGAAGCTGAATGGTGAAGATTCTATCACCTTTAGCGAGGAAGACGAAAGAGATGTTTGTTTACCTCATGATGATGCTATAGTCATCAAGGTAGAGATTGCACGACGGGAAGTGCATAGAGTTTTGATTGATACAGGGTCTGCAGCTGACCTAATTTCCTACGAAGTGTATCAAAAATTGAAGGTGGATCAGGACTTGATGAAACCTTCATCCACACATCTATATGGTTTTGCAGGGTCATCTGCAGTGGCGGAAGGATCGGTCCATTTTGATTTATCCATTGGAAGTTTTCCTAAGGAAACAACCGTTCGAATCAATTTTTTGGTGGTTCGGGAACTGCCAGCTTATAATATGATCCTCGGGCGACCATCTTTATCCAAGATAGGTGCTATTGTTTCAACAAAGCACTGAAGATAAAATTCCCGACCGATATGGGAATTGGTCAAGTCTCCTCTGACCAGAAGATCTCTCGACAGTATTACGTTGCCTATTTAAAAGACAAGGAGGGCCCGAGGAAGGTTACTTCCCTACCCATAGAAGTTCGGGATGATCGGGAAGAGATAGAGATGCAAAGACCCAAACCAGTGGAGAATCTAGAACAAATCCAGCTGTGTACCGAGGATGAGAAAAAGATTACTTATATCGGGTCTGAACAGCTAGAAGAATTTAAAGATGAGTTGAAGTTATTTCTTCAACAGAATAAAGATGTATTTGCATGGTCTCGTTGAGGACATGCCCGGAATCGATCGGGCCATTGCAGAGCACAAACTCTGGATAGATCCTAAGGCGAAACCAGTGATACAAAAAAGAAGAAATTTCTCCATTGAAAAATATGAAGCCGTTCGAAGCAAAGTTGAAAAACTTAAGAATTCTGGTTTCATAGAACCAATTGAGTGCCCAACTTGGTTAGCCAACGTGGTAATGGTAAAAAAGGCGAATGGGAAGTGGAGGATGTGTACAGACTACACAGATCTTAACAAAGCTTGCCCAAAAGATTGCTACCCGTTGCCTTGGATTGACCTCTTGATAGATGCGACTGCAGGATATGAAACTTTAAGTTTCATGGATGCCTACTCGGGATATAATCAGATCCTTATGAATAAGGAGGATGAGAAGTATACGGCTTTCATGACTGATCGTGAAAGCTATTATTACAAGGTCATGCCTTTTGGCCTGAAGAATGCAGGAGCAACATATCAGAGGGCTGTCAACAAGATTTTCAAAGAGCTGATAGGAAAGAATGTTGAAGCTTCTTTTGACGACATGCTAGTGAAAAGCTTTACAAAAGCAAATCATATTACAGATTTGACTGAGGTATTCTCAGTGCTGCGGAAATATCAAATGAAGCTAAACCCAGAAAAATGTGCCTTTGGAGTCTCCTCGGGCAAATTTTTGGGCTTCATGGTATCACAGAGGGGAATTGAAGCTAATCCTGCCAAAATACAAGCTCTGATTGATATGGAGGCTCCCAAAACTGTTCGGGATGTGCAGTGTTTAACAGGGAGAGTTGCTTGCTTTAAATCGATTCATCTCCAAGTCTGGAGAAAAATGTTTGCCTTTCTTCAAGGCACTTAAAGACCTGAAGGGCTGAAATAAAATAAGCGAATTAAAATAAGCACTTGGACAACCGCCGATCCTGTCCAGACCAGAGAAGGGGGAAATATTACATCTATATTTAGCGACGTCCCTTTCAGCGGTCGTGGCAAAGACTTGTTCGTGAAAAAGATAAAAAACAAGTGGCCGATTTACTATGTAAGCCACGTGTTGCTAGATGCGGAGACAAGATATTCACAGATTGAGAAGCAGTGCTCTGCTCTCATGATGGCCGCCAGGAAGCTAAGGCCATATTTTCGGGCTCATCCAATTGAGGTATTTACAACTTTTCCTCTTAGTAAAGTTCTTAACAAACCCGATTTGTCCGGAAGGATGGTGTCCTGGTCGGTTGAACTCAGCGAGTTCCAACTGAGTTTTAAGCCCAGAACTGCAATCAAGGCTCAGGCATTAGCCGACTTTGTAGTAGAAACTACTGCACCGGTGGAACCCAACATTGAGGATCCCATTATACCAACCACTTGGGAGGTATATGTGGATGGTTCGAGTAATAAAGATGGAGCAGAGCTGGAATTCTATTAAAAAGTCCAGCAGGATTTATTATTCGATATGCTTTGAGATTCGCATTTGAAGCAAGTAATAACGAAGCAGAATATGAGGCTCTGATAGCAGGACTTCGGTTGTCAAAAGCATTATCTATTGCAGATGTTACTATTTATAGTGACTCTCAACTTATAGTCAACCAAGTCCAAGGGGAGTATGGTATTAAAGAACCACGCTTGCGGAAATATCAAGAGATAGTGCAGCATTTCAAAACCAATTTCGGAATTTGAAGATATCTCGATTTCGAGGAATGAAAATTCAGTGGCAGATGAGCTATCCTGACTAGCCAATGCCAAGGAAAAGAATCTAGACCCTTCGGTCTACATTGAAGAGATAACTTTTCCAAGTTATCATGAGAAAGAAATTTCTTATATTGAAGCAGAACGTTGCTGGATGGATCCGATAATCGAGTATCTAAGGGATGACAAATTACCTGAGGATCCAATAGAGCCAAGGTTGATCAAGATTCGATCAGCTAGATTTGTCATTCAGAATGGGAGACTATACAAAAGATCTTATGCTGGACCCGTTATGAGATGTATAGGCCCCGAAGGAGCAAAATCAGCTTTGGCTGAGGTTCATGAAGGAATTTATGGAGCTCACATGGATGGACGGGCCTTGGCTCATAAAATTCTGAGACTTGGGTTATATTGGCCTAAGGTCCAAGAGGCTGCTATGGAATACGTTCGTCGATGTGGTAACTGTCAAATTCATGCTACAGTATCGAAGCGCCCGGCGGAAACTATGACTTCAATTCTAAATCCCATTCCCTTTGCGATGTGGGGAATTGATATCATGGGCAAATTCACCAAGGCATCAGCGGACGGGAATATCCGATAGTAGCAATTGATTACTTCACAAAATGGGTAGAAGCCGCGCACCGGCGGCAATTATCGAGAAAAAAGTGGAGAAATTCGTGCTTGAATCAATCATATATCGCTTTGGGATTCCAAAGATTATTGTCACTGACCATGGTACTCAGTTCGACTGTCCACAATTTGAGCAATTCTGTGGAACATATATTAAACAGCATCGTATGTCCTCAGTGGCATACCCCCAAAGCAATGGACAGGTAGAGGTTACTAACCGAATGCTACTGGAAGGAATAAAGAGAAGACTCGAAGCTGACAAAGCTTCTTGGGTCGAAGAACTTCATAATGTACTGTGGGCTTATAAAACTACGGTTTGAACACCTACAGGAGAAACTCCATTCAGGTTGGCATATGGATCCAAAGCATTGGCACCAGTGGAGATAATGGCGGGGACATTACGGGATCGTGAGTTCGAGGAAAAAGAAAATGAACAAGGACTGCTTGATAGTCTTGATTTGTTGGACGAAGTTCGGGCAAAGGCAATAGCACGAACTCAACATTATCAAAGAAGGATAGCGTCTCATTATAATACTCGAGTGAAGAATCATCGGTACTTAGCCAGAGATTTGGTGTTGAGAAACACCCTAGCTTCCGACCATCGTCACCAAAGAAAATTGGACCCTTCCTGGGAAGAACCTTATATGGTTGTGAAACCGGTCGGTTCAGGAGCTTACAGGCTGAAGAACATCAACACCCAGAAAGAGTTGGATTGTTCGTGGAATGCTAGGCATCTCAAGAAGTTTTATCCTTGATGATGATTTCAATTTTGTTCGCGATGTAATCATTTTCAACTCAATCAATGCAATTTTTGGCTTTCAACAAACTATCTTTTGATTGGGGGGCATCATACACCACATTCAAGAACAAGATCCAACTATAAGGCATCGGATGAAAATTCGTGTGGGTCCTTCAACACTTATGGAAATTTTTCGGACTTTCTTAAGTCGAGGCATCGGATGAAAATCCGAGTGATTTCCTTTTGCAAGGCGTCGGTTTGAAACCTGAGTAAGTTCCTTCAAGACTTATTGAATTTTTGAATTATCCTTAAGTAAAGGCATCGGTTTAAAACCCGAGTGAGTTCCTTCTCAGACTTATTGTATTTCTCCGGAAATCTTTAAGTAAAGGCATCGGTTTAAAACCTGAGTGAGTTCCTTCTCAGACTTATTGTATTTCTCCGCAATTTCATACTCTTTGTCCACCTTGTCCAGGAGAAGTATGGTCCTCGACCAAACTCGCATTCAGGACAAGCTCGTCATAATTGACTTCTTCCAGGGGAGAATAAACAGGAGAATCTTACAAATAATGCATAATATCTGGATCGGAAGGTGGAGGATCAATCTTATCCTTGGTCCAGTCGGGAGGAGGAATACCCAGGTCGGTAAATACTTCAGGATGGCAAACAACATTGTAGGGAGTCGTATCAAAATGAGGATCCTTCCTTAATATTGATTCCCATACTTCGTTCTCACCATCCCGGTACGCCTGCAAGTTATAAGCATTCAGCATATCAACAAAGGGCTTACTGTGTAAATTCTTGAAGACGCAGACTCTGCGAACATCAGTTGGAAGGGATTCGGGCAAAGGAATGATAGCTTGCCTTTCAGGTAACGTTTCAGATCCTTTGGCTCCTGACTTTCCAATTGTTCGCTCCAGTCGTCGGATCTTCTCCCTGGCATCTTCCAAGTCCGACTGAAGACGACCAATCATCGAATTTTTTTCTCTTGCCACCTCCCAAGCTAGATTCCGAAGGCGAGCAATCTCAACATCTTTAGCTTCAGAGATTTCCCGAAGCCTAGAAACTTCATTGCTCAACCCATCGAGCCTAGAAACCGCTTCCACTTGGTTGTGGAAGTTACCAAAGAAGACTCCCGCAAACAACTTCCGAGTTAACAAGGAGCAGAAAAGTAATTTTTCGGAATCGGAGGATAATGAAGAAAGACTTACATCACCAAGTGACTTCGTAAAGACTTCATCCGGAAGTTTGGAAAGAACCGCGCTCTCGAAGTCATTCGAGCAGCAGTACACCATTCCAACGCTCTGTCAAACTCGTTTGACACTAATTCAGGCGAAGGATGAAAAGGATGAGCTACACCAAGAGAAGGATGAGCTGCATCACTTGTCAACCAACGACGCTTCCTAGTGGCAAAATCCTCCAACTCTGAAGGAGAGGAGGAGGATGCCAAACAAGCATTAGAATGGGAAATAGGAGCAGCACCTGCTGGGACCACACCTTCATCAGACGCCAACATAGTTGCCTCAGATGCCCGAAGAGTCTCTTTCGGGGGTGCACCAACAGTCTCACCAGCAGGGGTGTCGGCTGCACCATCGGCAACGGAGTGATCAAGATCTTCCTGGGAAAGACGAGCGATCACTTCGGGCAAAGGAGACGCAGGGACGACATCAATAGAAACTGTGGGAATCTGACTTCAAGATTCACCGGCAGCAGTCGCCTTACGCTTGGAGGATTCACTAGCTAAAACCACCTCACTGGCCCCAACCACCACCGATGGAACGATTTTCTTGCAAGATTTTGCTCTGATAAAGTTTGGGTTGATCTTGGGAGCCAATATGCAAACAAACAAGCCGTATCAGTACAGAAATAAAACGACGACAACAGAGGGAAGACCCTAGTTTTTTATCACTTCCGACAAAAACAAATAACTAAACCCAAGTATAACTACTGTGCAGTTTACTCAGGGGGGAAGTGGGGAAAGAGATGAGTAATCAAGAAACTCACTTGATCAGAAGTTGATAGAGCTTTTGTTGGAGTACGAGGAATACGGAAGCAGGCCGAAGGACGAAAGGTCGCTTTAGCACTTTAGCAAATCTAACTTGCAGAAGGCAGGATAGATGGAGAGTACCCACGAAGGCTTTAAATAGCCTCAGGTATTAAGACGACGGTTGAAGGCTAAGGACAACCGACGACGTAGATCGAAATGACTCTTCGAAATCCGCAGAAAGCAAGATCAACGGTCGGAGGGATGCCACATGGAAACATGTGGAAACGAGCACCTGATGTAGAGATACCTCCAATCGTCGCATCGCCATTAAAATAATGGATATAATTCCAATTCATTGGAAACAGTGAATGGTATACAAAAGCAAGAAAACGTTTGAACTTCGCAGAAGGGAAACGTGCGGACTTTGCAATAAATGAAGTAGTGGGGAAGATTAATGCATCTTTTCGAAACACATCTTCATAATATTTCTACAAGATTATTATTCGGCGAGGAATGTGAAGTTAAGTGATAAGTTTTATCATTAATACTTTGATATTCAAGGCAAGATTTCGGCAGGAGACGGGGAAATATAAAGGCCAACATAAAAAAGAAATGTCTATTCACTAAATAGAGGGTAAATCTTTACAAAAAGATAACTCCCTAAGCCTTTTCTTCATTATTGCCCGAGGGACCTTGGTCAGGAGGACTTTTCTCAGGATCATGAGAAGAGCCTTCCTCAAGAATGGCATCGGCCGAGTCCTCTACAGCAGCAACTTGAGACTCGGCTTGTGATTTCTCCTCCTGGAAGTGCCGGCTCGTCACCCGGGTATGCCTCATATTGAGGGTCAGCTGGAAAAGGATCATCTTCTTCCTGAGCCCAGTCCGGGAGATCCATACCAACTTTCCCGAAGACCTCTTTGTGGCACACCTCACGAAAGGGAGCAGTATCGAAGGCAAGGATTGATCCGAGAATTCGCTCCCAAACGTCGTTCTGCCCCAAGCGATAAGCTTGAATGTTGTAGATACCTAGCAACTCGGAGAAAGGTACGCTGTTCAGGTATTTCTGAACACACTCCTTCCGAAGCTCTGGCTTTATATGCACGGGCTTGCTAGGGATCGCCAACTTCAGATGTTCTTCGAGCTCCCTACTTTTGAATTCAAGCCTGTCACCAAACAACGTGGCAGCTGCTTTTTGCTTCCTGGCCTCGCGCTCGGCAGCAGCGGCACGAATCTTCGAAGCTTCGAGGGCCTCCTTGAGGGAGATCACTTCTTCCTCATGCTTTTTCTACAGCTCCACGGCAGCTGCAGTTAGCTGGTCTATTTCAGAATTGGCTTTGGCAAAATTCTCTTCACAGGTTTGCAGCAAGGAGCTGGTGCGACCAACCCAGCTCAATGCTTCCATGTGTTGATAAAAGCTCAACACAACATTCCTGGGAAGGCAGA
This sequence comes from Hakea prostrata, assembly GCF_041222555.1. NCBI lineage: Eukaryota > Viridiplantae > Streptophyta > Magnoliopsida > Proteales > Proteaceae > Hakea > Hakea prostrata. The sequence continues at coordinate 36,762,883 of NC_142606.1, read as the reverse complement.
AAATATCAGAAGAAGTCATAAGAAATTATGAAAAAATAAGTAAGCAAGAAGACCGGTACCTTGTAGATTGACTAACAAGGGAGGTGTCATCCAGGGCTTCAAATTCCTGGCGATCAGAAGGAGCAAGACTGAGGGAGCTCCATTCTGCAGCTTTCTCAGGATCTCGAGTCACCATGTCGGTCAGCTTCAGGGTCCACTGGGGGGTGAAGACCTCCTCACAATCCGTTGAAGCTTTGGATTTTTTATTGGAGGGAGCATCAATTGTGTCATGCCTCCTCTTGGTTCGGGCGGAGGAAGAGACATTAGACCTCTCCACCATTGGATTCTTCCCTTTACCCGAAGCATCAGCCACGGGCCTGATATTCCTGATACCCCTATAAGAGGGGTCAGGAGAGGGAATAGAAGCCTCTTGATCTACGGTCAAGGCTCTGGGCGATCGTTGCTCGGCTGTCACAACGGCCCTAGCGGCCTTCACCCGCGGGCTCTCAGGGTTCATTCTTGGAGGCACTGCAAAGAAGAATGATAAGAGTCAGAATTAAAGACATATCACTTCAGTAAAATTAAAGGATGGTGGTTAGAAGCTCACAATGAGCCAATCCCCAGTACTGAAGAATGGAGTTATACTCCACTTCAAGTCCATGTATCTCTTGATACCATGGAATGGATTTGATCTTCCTGACGGCCGCCTCGTCTTCTCTGGATAAGGGAAGGCCTCGGTTATTCTCGGAAGAAGAAGTACACCTCCTCCAGGCGGTTGAGAAGTTAAGATCTGATGAAGGCGCTCGACAGAAAAAGTATCGTTCGCGCCATCTTTTGTGGTTAGAAGGGCAAGTTCCTTTGACAAGGATGCTGCCCCTCCAATCGAGTTCAGCCTTATTGCGTTTGGACAGAAAAATCCATCCGGGAGGATGGGAGATAGAAAGAACATGAAAATGTACAAAGAGAGAAAGAGATGGCTTAATGCCAAGTTCAAAACACAAACCCAAGAAGCCGACGATGAGACGCCAGCTATTGGGGAGGAGCATTCCGGGACAAATGTTCCAATGATTCAGAACTGCGGAGAACAAAGGATTAAAAAAGGGAAAGCGAACCCCGCTTTCAAAGGTGCATCTATATACAGAGAAAATTCACCCGAAAGGGTTGAATCAACCCTCTCATCAGGGTGGGGAGCCCTAACCTGATAAGAGGAAGGAAAATCAAAATCTTGGACAGCTGAAAGAAGGGTTTCCTCATTATAAATGGAGGGAACAGAGCCAGGTCCACCATCGGACCCGGAAGTTTTAGGCTGCCTAGAAGACTCGACAATCTTGGAAGATCTAGACTCAAGAAGGACAGGAGAAGTTTCGGTTTTTCTTTCTAAACCTTTTTGAGAAACTTCAGCAAACTCGCGCCAGAGGACAGTTAGGGTTTTGTTATCACTATCCGACTGTTCGGGAGCAGGAGAAGCAAAAGCCTCACTTCTATTACCAACACTGGGTACCAGAGAAGCCCTATCGTCCGCCATTACTTGTTTCAGTAAACTACAAAAAGAAAAAGACCAGTAAACTTACTGATTCAGTGAGGCGGAAGCTTGAGAGCAAGAAGGCGCGAAGCAGACAACAAAGGTTCAAATTCCAGACAAGAAGAATGAAACCTACGAAGACAACGAACTGCTTTTAAAACTCCCGCACGAGTGTTCGGGAATCTGAACGATCGAGATTGATTCAAAATCAACTATCAAGATTGAAAGACGTTTTGAAAGTTTGAACTCACGAATCCGAAATAGGCGTTCGGAAACCGTCGTTTGGATGACATGAGCCACGACAGATCAACTGCAAGGAGATATGTGGCCTTACACTCACAACGCTCGAGGAAAAGTGACCACCGCATTAAATGTGTTATGACATTTAATGAAGCATGCAAAGATTATCACCTGACGACGAACCCAGTTAAAAACCAAGCCCTCGGGATCGACCGAACGCTTGGTCTGGGGGGCTCGTGATATGGAGAAATTATGATCAGACCGGGTTCATACCTGGTCCGACCTTCGACCCCGGTCGAGACGTAGAGAACCGACTCGCTCCCGAGCGAACCGGATCCAGAAGATGGCTTGCTGAAGAAGAAAGCTTATTCGGCTGCAAGCGTGCCCTAATCCTACTTATGGATTAGGGTAATCACCCTAATGATGGCAGACTCGAATTGACGGCTGCGGATAATCATTATCGAAGGGATAATCATCGCATAACCTAAAGGTTATCTCAGGAGTCCTTTACTAATCCAAACTAGTAGAAGTCTATTGCTCAACGGATCTAACTGTTAAGATCCAACGACTACCCGAAGAAGGCTCAAGTGCATCCAACGAAGGAGATTCGAAGGTACACTCTATATAAACCTCACTACCATACAAGGTGAGGGGATCGAAAAAGAATACTATCTGAGACTCAGGTTCAGATACATACTGATAGACCTAAATTATCAGCGATCTGCTATCTAGATCACCTTTCCTAGTTCTTCATTCCTTAGCTCTGTGTTTCTAGTAGAGCCGTTTGTGATTAAGTTCATCAACTGACTTAGCCTTCAGAGGTGGACTCTCGACCCCAGCGGTCGGGCCACATTTGACGCTTTCGTTTTGCAGGTCATCACGAGGAGATCTAAGGGCTGAGCAGATTTTGGACGCATCAACCACATTGGCCAACCAAGTTGGGCATTCGATCGGCTCAATGAAGCCTGAATTTTAAAGTTTTTCAACTTCTATTCTTATCGCCTCATGCTTTTCAATTGCAAAATTTCTTCTTCTTTAGATCACCGGGGCTGCATCTTTCTGAATCCAGAGCTTGTGTTCTGCTACCCATCTGTCTATCCCAGGCATGTCACTCGCAGACCATGCAAAGATATCAGCATTGTCGCACAAGAACTTGGTCAATTCCTCTTTGAATTCGTCGGGTTGTTCTGATCCAATGAAAGTCCCCTGATCGGGTAAAGATTGGCTGAGTTGGATTCTCTCCAGTTTCTTGACTGGTTCTGCTCTTTGCATATTTTCTTCATCCCGATCGTCACGGACATCAATGGTTAAGGCGCTTCCCGAACTCTCTAACCTCCGTTTTTCTTTTAAGTAATTCACATAGCATTGTCGGGAGGTAGATTGATTGGAACTGCATTCACCAACCCCTGCATCGGTCGAGAACTTAAGTTTCATGTGCCTGGGAGACACCACTGCCTCAAGTGCATTGAGTGTTGGTTGTCCCAAGATCACGTTGTATGCTGATAAGTCCTTTACGATCATAAAGTTGACCTGAATGAGTGTGTCTCGGGGTGACTTCTCGATCCTTAGATCCAAGTGTATTGTTCCTTCTGCTATCACTGAAGATCCTGCAAAACCATAAAGAGGGGTTGCTGATGGGGTAAGTAGATCCTCAAATATCTTGAGTCTTTTGAAAGCCTCATAAGATATCAGATCAACTGATGATCCCGTATCAACCAAGACCCGATGAACCTCCCGGTTTGCAATCTTTACTTTGATGACGATCGCATCATCGTGCGACGCTATGACTCCGCTCAAGTCCTCATTTGTGAATGTTATGGGCACCAGGCATGGTGGATTTTGCCTCTTCTTGGGCAGGTGCACAACTTTGACAAACCGTGCTTTCTGCTTTGCCTTTCTAGTGGATTCCATGGTTGGGCCTCCCATTATTACGTAAATGGGTGATTCCTCCCGATCAACTTTCTCTTTCCCTTTGTCATCCTTTTTAGCGGCTTCTTTCGGGCTGGGCGATCGGGCTCTCTTTTTGGCTCGGGTGAATTTTCTTGGGGCTTTCCAGATCTTCGTACATATTGGCCAAGTTTGCCCTCTTGGATCAATTTCTCGATCTCTGACTTCAGGATTCGACAACTGTCTGTATGATGTCCATAATCTTTATGGAAGCAACAATATTTTGTCATGTCCCGATCTTTTGGAAGAGAGTGTAGCTTTCCAGGCCACTTTAAAGACTTCTTGTCCCAAATATTCATCAAGATCTCTGATGGCTTAGCATTGAGGGGAGTGTAGCTTTCCCGCCTTTGGTCGTGCTTCCATCTATTCTTTGATCCTTGGTTTCGTCATTCGGGGAGTTCTTCTCAATATCCCGATCGGGTCTTCTATCTCGATCAGCCTTCACCCGGGTGTTTATCACTTCATAAACGCTAGCTTGCTTCTGGCACTTTTGCAACAACGTTTCGTACATCTTGGGTTTGTCTGTCAGGAGGATCTCCAAAAGCCTTTGGTGCGTAATGTCACTCCAGAGTGCACTGTAGGTGACTTGGTCGTCTAGATATTCGATTTCAATGGCCACTTCATCGAAGCGTTAAGGAAATCCCGAATGGACTCACTTTGTTCCTGTCTAGATGGCAAATAGACTATCAGATGTCTTCTTGCTCCCGATTGCGCTCCTAAATCGGGCTATGAATTTATAAGCAAGTTCTCTGAAATTGTTGATGGATCCAAGCTGCAAACTGCTGAACCATTTAATGGCTGGTCCTTTGAGGGAAGCCGGGAATGTTCTGCAAAGAGACTCGTCTTCCCGCCCAAGGACAGTCATTACCGATTTGAAGTAGCTTATATGCTCCTTCGGGTTGGTTTTTCCTTCGAAAGGTGTGAAGGTTGGCATGATGAAATTCTGAGGGAGTGGCATGTTCATGATCTCATCTGAGATAGGTTCCTGATCAACCACATCCAGATCCTCATCATGATCCCGATCCTCTAATTTGCGCTCGACCTCCGCCATCCTTTTACGAAGACGATTTTGCCTCACTCCATTCCCATCAGATTCAATGGTATCCTCCCTTTGGAAATGTGTTCATGCAACTGACATTCTCGATTGGGTTGGTTGTGGGTGACTTTCTCCTTGATGCTCAAAATCTTCCCGATGACTCCTTTGAGGCAAGAATCGAGTTTTAGAAGGTACCGAAATACGATCCAAAACACTAATTCTGGTCCCGTTCGGAGTCTTTTGGCGATGGTCAGGACCACTATGAATTGATCTTTGACCCTCAGTCTGTCTCCTCTCGGGATACCCCTTTTCGGTCGGGACCTTTTGGTTGTCTGCAAAGCTCTTAGTAACCTTCCCACTTGAGTGTTTCGCCTTGGGCCTTGTTCAACTCCAATTTGATGAACCAAGTCCCTTAAAACTCCTTGCATCTCGAGCATTCCCTTTCGAAGTTGGTCTACATCTGCTGTAGTAGCATGTCCCTGAGGACCTTTAGACATACCTTCCTTGTGTGGGTTTTCTGGAATCAGGTTATCCTCGGGAGGATCCTATTCCACTTGGGTCGAGCGTTCGACCCCTTCTTATTGATGTGTTTGATCGTCTTGGTGGGGGTCCTTGTAATACCCCCCGTATTTCTAACCCGAGATCCGTATTCCAGGTCCGAGAACCCGAAGGTCTAGTCGGGTGAACTTGTGGAGTATCCGGATTGAAGCCCATGATCCATACCCAGGACCCATGGATCTGGATCCTATGTCTGAAAAGCCTGCCTTGGCTGGAGTGGGAAATTCTGGAAGTCAAGTGTCGTTCAGAGATGTCCGGAATGAAGGTAAGATCTCCCCCATCTCTTATTTAGGGCTAGGTTGACCTTGGGTATCAACCCCCTAGTAAAAGCACCCTTGTATGGCAAATTACATGGGGGCGGTTACTAGTGGCGGTCGCTTAACCTAAGCGACCGGCCCAAGCGACCGCCCGGTCTGTTTTCGGGGATTTTGCCCTATTTTGCCCCCAGACTTCTATAAAAGGCAACCTCCGTCTCATTAACGATTACTTTATTCGTTATTTCTTATTTGGGAGTTAAGACGGCTGCGGGGAAGATCCGAAAGAGTCTCGGAGTCGCGACGGTGGTTTGGAAGATCGGTTCTCTTCTTCTCCGGCTTTTCGGTGTGAGGTATTGAACTAACCCTTCGTTCTCTACTCTCTTATCTCCGTTAGTTTGGTTTTACCCTTTTTCCCTCGTCACTGGGATTACCCCTTGGTTATTCTTTACCCTTTTTTTTAATCTACATGAGATGGAATAACCATAAACGGAACCCTGCTTCTGTGAGATGGTAAATCCAATCAAGGAGAGGGTTAGGGATAATCCACTGATGATAGTGGATTGTTTTCTCTTACCCTTTTGGCTTAGGGAGTGTTTAATTCGAGACTTAGGATGAGATTACTCGAAAACCGAATTGAAATCGAGTAATCAGAAGCCTGAGTTTCGGATTGAAACTCACTGTTTTTGGGGCGGTCACTAGTGGCGGTTGCTTAACCTAAGCGACCGGCACAAGCGACCGACTAGACTGAAATGATGACCAAATAGATTTCGGTTTTGATTCAATTTGGTTTATGTGACTTATATATTCTAATAACCCTGTGTTTAGGTGATTACTGTTTAAAAGAAAAGTCTACTAATAATTACTGGATTCCATTTTACGGACGTTTCAGTATATGCAAGTAAGGACAGTCTATCTTATCTATTTATGTATACTTGACATGTTGATTTAGTAATTGTTATTCTTAATCGTACCAATATAAACTTGTAGTTTCATATATAATGTTGTTATACTACGCTGTTTACTTTGATTTCATATTTACTTTATGGTTTGTGATTGTTATGAGATGGTGGTAGTTGGTATATGATTATGATAGTTGGGGTATTCCTTTTGGGATATCTTGGCTGATGTTATCGGGAGGTTTGTGGAATGGGACACATGCCTGCTGATGCTTTCAAAGCACTATCATGATTAATTGATGACATTGTTAGGATGAGTCTAGATTGCATGGCTAGGTACCCCACATGCTACTACCCTTCGGTAGTGGAATTGAAACCGAGTGACCCGTGATGACGAGTGATGTGACTTGGTGGTCCACTGTTGGTCATGAAATGGTAGGGTTGCATATGTTAGGGTTGGGCTCATGGATGTCCAAGGACCGGACCGGGTGTCGGGAGGAATCATGAGAGCATCCGCCCCAATGATATGTGGATGACCATAGGGTTATGGAGTAGAGTCCAACAGAGGTAGCCGGTCCGTGAGAATTCTTACTCCTAGGTTGCGAAGGATACTTGAACCGAGTTGGTCGGTGCCATAGGGGATGTATCTGGACTTCATGTAATCATTATGACCTTGCATTGGATTAGAAACCAGGACATGCGCAGTACTCATTACCAATGGTCGTGGTGAGAGAGTGTGGACTTAACCCCTAACCATGGTTTGTGAGCCTGGTGTGGACTTTCCCTTTTTCCCCGGATCCCTACGAGGTAACCGGTCCTTGCCGGATCGGAGTGATGAGACTTACCAGAGGAGGGCTGGTGTTTATCTTAAAGCATGTCCTATTAGAGACTTGCATAGTTAGAAATCATAGTATCATTCATGTTTTGCATTCATTCATATTACTGTTGTATCATGGCATTTTTGGATGATGGATGAGATATATGATTGTTTCTTACCGAGTTCTTTAGAACTCATTCCTTTATTCTTTGTATGTTTTTAGCCTATACGGAAGAAGGATTTGTATCGAAGATGGGCTGGTTCCCTATGAAGGAACCATCCCTTTTGAAGAAGATGTGGCACCTGATGGGAGATGGAAATAGCATGTGCGGGAGTTCTGCGGGTGCATGGAGTGCGCTTATCGCACCGGTTGATGGTCGGAGGCGAAAGGTGGTCGGGCGGTTCGACCGAGGCTCGGAGAAGAATTGGAGAACCCCTCACCTCATTAAACTGGAATCTAAGTTCATTGACTTAGAGAAACAAACTGGAAAGAAACTGATTTAAACACTTTTATTTCGCTGCCCTCATTTTTGACTTATTCATTATTCTTTATTTTCTTTCCTTTGTTATTGGAGCATTTTGGGCTTCTGTAATTCATTTAATTTAGTTATTGAATATTCTTGCTCATGATTATCTGTATTTGTCTTAAATATTGTTGATAGACTAAAACCTTGGATCTTGTGACGGATCGCACCCACGGGTTGTCGGGCGGGTAACCGAGACCGACGGGTGGGGTGTGACAGTCCTCCCCAGCAGTTTCCTGCCGAGTACGCCCATTGTTTGCTCGTCTCACCATGACTTGGAAATTGTCTTTCCCATAGACTGCGCCAAACTGATGCGTTACAGTTATATTGATGTTGCTCCTGACTAAACATCCCCTCATGCTGAAGACGATGAGTGCTGCAAAAAGGGTCAGACGCGGGCCGGCTAGAATACCGGGCAACCGCCTCCGATGGCTAATTCAGATAGTGAATAGATTAAGGTCCTGTGCAAGGATTACACAAGACTATGCTCAGAATGTATTGGATGCTTACCGGAGGGGTATGTCCTTCTTATACTGTAAGTGTTACCTTTTATGTATTTGGTAAGTTTTATGCTTCCATGTCGTTGGTCCCGCTCGATCAGTGATTGGGTTGACCTTCTCAATCGAGAATGGTTGCCATATTGGTCCAGCATACATTACGCCTTGATCACGTTGGTCGGTTCTTGTCCCGACTGTTTGGTATGCGGAGCCCCGGTCGGGTCTGACCCGATTGGGTAGGAAACTTCCGTATCAATAAAGATGGGAAGAGAGACAAACACAAGGTTGGACTACCTTGCAATGTACTATTATTAATTTTTCATCAAATTTTTTTATATGCATGAAGGATTGTAGGCAACTAGAAAAATTGTACATGGTGATTGATATGGTCGACCACCATTTAGCTGACCAGGGGTCAGTTCCAATTGAATCTGGTCGGACCTTGAGATCCTAGTTGAACCAATTGAACCTAGTCAGCGTTTAAATAAGTTAAGATATGAAGCGTCACCACATGTTTGAGTTGTAACTAACCTCTCCGAGAATTGGGATAAGAGTTTTGATCAAATCAAAAAGGTCGAATTACTCCTGAAGTCCAGGATGGACTCCACAACCACAGTTCATGTTGGACTCTACAATCAATACATAGGTAACTTTCTATGATCTATATAAACCTACACCTTTGCCATTAATAGGTACGCATTCTAGGGTTACTTCCTCTAGCATTGAGAGATCTGCAACTTCCTTTCTTCTTCTAATGCTGTGTGCTTCACTAATTTGGTTGTTGGAGGCGTTATTCGACCAACCCAGTTGTTGCAGGTTAGTTCGCTTGCTTTGCTAAACAAGATTTTGGAGCAACAATTTTTGGCTCCTCTATGGGAAACTGATAAAAAAGCCATCATGCATACAAGGTTAGGATTGCTAGTTTGGAGTAACCTGAACGATATGAAAAGAAGGCTAATCAAGGGGATGCACCCAAGGTGATGGAAAAAATTGAAGATCAAGAAAGAAGATCTTTCCAGCCAACCATCACGAAGGAGGGGGTAATAATGAAATTCCGGCCAAAGAAACAGATTGTGTTGATAGGCCGTTTGAGGAACTAGATGAAAAACAAAAAAAAAAAAAGCTGAAAGATTTAGGCAAAGATGACTTATATTTTGTAGTAAAGGAAGGTCCATTTGTTTCGGCACTTTCAGAAGCAAACCTGCCCAAAAACTTCAAGTGCTTCACCTTCACTATGTTCGACGGGACCAAGTACCCTAGGCATCACATTTATGCACTACAAGTTAGTAATGCCCTTGTATAGGCATAGTTGAGTAGCCTTGTGCCAAATATTTCCAGCCTCAATGACCGGAGCAGCGTCCGAATGGTTTCTAGGGTTAAAGAATGGGTCAATTTCAAATTTCAACCAGCTTGGTTGAGTCTTCCTGTCATGCTTCCATAGGGGGTAAGTAACAAGGAAAAAGAGGATATCTTGTTCTTTATAAACAAGGTCATTCAGAGTCAATCGGGGACTTCCTTTGGAGATTTAACAATATATTATTCAAATTGAAAATCTGGATGAGAAGATGGCTTTTATGCACTTTATCAAGGACTTACCCATGAACACCATCTCTAGGATCTGATGTTGGATATGCCAGAGAACTATGTGGATTTGCTCAATTGATACCATAGGCATGCAAATATATTGGAAACAATTGAGTCCAGGAAGATGGAGCTTGGCATAGAGACAAAAGCTAGTAGAGACAAACTCCAATAGAATAGAAGTTCGACTACTGCAACCAACAAAGATGTTCGACCATATCCAAAAAGCCAGTCTCCTGAAGGAGCATATACTCTGTTGAATACAAGCTGCTCGGAGATTCTTATGCAGATTAAAGGTCATGGACTTCTTAAGTTGTTGAGCAAGCTTCAGTCTTGACCTAAAGAATGCGACAAAAGTGTGTACTGTGAAATCAAAAAGATCATGGTCATTGGACTAACAATTGTAGACAGCTGAAGGCAGAAATTGAGAAACTTATCTCACAAGGGGATCTAAAGAAATATCTTAGAAGAAAGTAAGAAGCTCTTGGATCACCTATCAAAGACAAGAAAAGGTCAAGGTCAACTAGCAGAGAAAGGCATGGAAGCCCTAGTAGAGGTCGACCAAGGACCGAGAGATAAAAATCAAAAGAGCAGACAATCTGCAATTTATACAGTGCTCAGTGGTCTAACAGAAGAGTTAGTCAAACAAGAGAAGAGAAAAACCCTGGTATATAGGCAATGCTGAACTTGAGAGTTGGGAAACTAGGGTCACATCAAAACCCATCACTTTCTCCTCAAAAGGCATGCAAGATGTCAAGACTCCCCCTTGACGATGTTCTAGTAATTAAAGTAATTTTGGTTGGCACTAAACTTCACAGAGTTCTTGTCGATACTGCTTCATTGGCAAATGTATTATCCCAAGAGGCTTTTAGAAAACTTAAATTAAATGAGAAGATGCTTGTCCATGTGGTGCTCAATTGTATGGATTTACAACTCCTCTACTCCGGCCAAAGGGGAACACTTAGGTTAGACCTAAGGGTTGGCGAGCACCCACACGACAAGGTTGTCCAATCAACCTTCATGGTTGTTTGGGACTTGTCAGCTTATAATGTCATCTTAGGTCGCTTGACCCTCAGTTCTTTAGAAGCTGTAGTGTCAACATTACACATGAAGATGAAGTTCCTGACCAAGAATGACATTGGTGAATGTAGTGCTAATCAAAAATCTAGTCGACAATGTTATGTCAACTATATGAAGAAAAGAACAAAAAATAGTTCTACCATGACAGTAGAAGTCAAGGACAATTTGGATGAAGAAGCAATGTAGAGAATAGAACATGTGGCAAAGTTGGAGAGAATCCTGCTTAGTTTTAAAGACTCTAGTTGGGGAACGATGATTGGTTCCGAGCAAGAAGCATATTTCAAGATTAGATTAACTTAGTTCCTAGAAGAAAACTTTGACGTCTTTGCTTGGCATTGATAGACGAGTGACCAAGCATAAGGTATATATTGATCCTTAAGCAATTTCGGTTGTCCAAAAAAGAGAAACTTCTCTGTTGAGGAGCATGAGGCAATTAGAACAGAGGTTTAGAAGTTGAAGCAATCAAGATTCATTAAACCCATTGATCATCCAACTTGGCTGGCGAATGTAGTGATGGTAAAGAAAGCCAGCGGCAAGTGTGTATTGACTACACCGACCTCAACAAAGCCTGTCCAAAAGACTACTTACCCCTTCCAAGAATCAACCTTCTTATAGATGCAACGGCTGGCCATGAGATGCTCAGTTTCATGGATGCCTACTCTGGGTATAACCAGATTTTAACGCATCCAAATGATGAAAAGTACATTGCTTTCATGATTGACAGGGACAATTACTACTACAACGTAATGTCTTTCAAATAAAGAATGCTGGAGTGACCTACTAGCGAGTAATAAACAAAATTTTTGCCTACTAGATTGGCCAAAATATGGAGGTCTATGTGGATGATATGATGTAAAGAGCACCTCTAAGACCGACCACATTGCTAACCTAGAAGAGGTGTTCGATGTACTCTGAAAATACAAAATGAACCTCAATCCAGAAAAGTGTGTTTGGGGTCTCATCAGGAAAATTCCTAAGTTTCATGGTGTCTCAAAGAGGAATTGAAGCCAATTCTAAAAAACTCAAGACAATTCAGGATAAAAAGCCACCAAGAAACATATGAAAAATCCAATGTCTTATTGGTCGGGTGGCAGCATTAAACTGGTTCATTGCTCGGTTAGGAGAAAGATGTTTACCTTTCTTCAAAGCCCAGAAGAATGTCACTAGTCAGAAGATAGAAATATGAAACGAAGAATGTCAAAGCTCTTCCGTCCAATCCCTAAGAAAGAGCTGCTTCTTTACCTAGCAACATCATCCACTGTTGTCAGTGTAGTGTTCATACAAGAAGAAGGTACCATTAAAAACCAAATATATTATATAAGTCATCTATTTATTAATTGATGTTGAGACCAGGTACCTTGAAGTAGACAAACAAGCCCTTGCTTTAGTAACAGCTGCTCAAAAACTTACACCATATTTTCAGTCTCATCCAATAGCAATATTGACAAATTTCCCACTAAAGAAGATCTTACACCAACCAAACTTAGTTGGTCGACTAGTCAATTGGACTATTAAGCTCAGCAAACATCAAATTGAGTTCCAATGCAGGCCGACCATTAAAGGCCAAGCACTAGCGAACTTTATTATTGAAGCTCAACATCCAAAAGACGAGTAGGTGGAATATGAGTTTGTCCTCGAGCAAGTGAAAATATGGGTTCTATTTGTAGATGGATCCACTAATGTGCAAGGGAGCAGAGTAGGGTTACTCCTACAAAGCCTAGGCGGTTTGACGGATGGGGGATCCGATTGCCCACATAAGTTATTACCAATAGACTATGGCGGTTGCTCGTAACTCAAATGAGATCTTGTGTAGAGTGTTCAGGTCATTGCTTGGAAAGGGGTCCAATTTGGCCTCTTTGTGGTGCATGGGTGTTGTTTTAGAGCTGATCGCCGAAGATTGTGGTTGGAATTGACTAGTCATCTATGTTCTAATATGCCATGGGTTGTTTTGGGGGATTTTAATGCTATCTTGCGGTCTTCTAAATGAAAAGGCTCAGGATGCTTTAATTTGGAATCTTCGGCGGATTTTCAAGCTATGGTGGACGACTACAATTTGTTGGAGCTGCCGTCTTTGGGTCGAAATTTTACTTGGTCAAACCATCGACAAAGTGGTAATGTTTTATCAATGTTAGATATAAGTTTTTGTATTGCTGCCTGGCTTAATATTCAAGAAACCAAGGCAAATGTTCCTTTCAGGTTTAATAATTTTTGAATGACTGATGATTTTTTTCTTGAAGTGGTGGGGGTGGCTTGGGGGAAACATTTTTTGGGTGATCCATCTTTGTGTTGGCTCAAAAATTAAAGTTTCTTAAGAGTGTGCTAAAATCTTAGGCAAAGCAGATTTTCCCAAAAATTTTTGGAGGTTAAAAAAGGCTGAGGTGGAGTTGGAGGCTATTCAAAAACAATAGATGATCATGGGATGAATGATAATCTTTTTGCTTAGGAAACAAAAAAAAGTAAAAAATAAAAAATAAAAAAACCGAGGTTACTGCAGGCTATTAAATGGCAAGATTCTTTGCATTGTCAAAAGGCAAAGTGCGTTGGTTAAAAGATGGTGATAGAAATTCTAAGCTTTTTTTCACTTATTTGTTAAAGTTCATAGAGCTAAAAACTCTTTCAAGTCTCTTAAAAAGGAGCATAGTTCTTGGACATATGGGAAGGATGAGCTACATGATTATGTTGTTTCCTTTTTTGAGAGTTTTTATAAATAGGGTACTTTTAGTCCTCATATGGATTTGTTGGCAGTGATTCCTAAGTTATTAACTGAAGATGATTGTCAATCTCTAAAGGGGCTGCTTTCTGAGGAGGAAATAAAAAGGGTGGTGTGGGAACTTGATCCAGATAGTGCTCCTGGTCTTGATGGTGTTTCAAGCAATTTCTTTAGACATTGCTAGGACATTATCTCTCGTGATTTTGGGGCTGTTGTTTCAACTGTTTTTCGGCGTGGGAAACTCCCTAAAGGGGTATAATAGTTTCATTACTTTGATTCCGAAAGTGGCGAATGCTGCTTCTTTGGATAAATTTTGGCCAATTTGCATGAGCACTTTTTTTCTGCAAATTTGTGTCAAAATGCATGGCTTCTTGTCCCAATCTTCTTCTTCCCAAATTGATTTCTGATGAACAAGGAGTTTTCAGAAGGGTAAGTTTATTTCAGAAAGTATTTTGTTGCTTCGGAGCTTACCAATATATTGTTTTCATCTGTTAGGGGAGGTGGTTTGGGTCTTAAAATTGACATCTAGAAAGCTTATGATACTTTATCTAGGGAGTTTCTCTTTACTATCTTGAGAAAATTTGGATTTCTTGATATTTGGGTTGGGTGGATTCAAGAGATTTTGTGTTCATCTAGAATTTCTATTCTACTGAATGGGGGTCCTGTGGGATTTTTTGGTGTTGAGAGGGGGCTGCGTTCAAAGTGATCCCATCTCCCCTCTTCTCTTTCTTTTAGCAGAAGAAGTGTTGTGTAGAGGTCTTCGAACGGTAACTAAGTTAGGGCAACTTAAGGCTTTGCATGGTCCTAAGGGTTTGGAAGTGCCATCCTTTCTGTTAAATGCTAATGATATTTTTAAGTTTGCTAATGCTTCTTTGAGATTTGTCAAGGGATTAGTGGTCTTTCTGGGAAAATATCAAGATTTCTTTGGTCAACATATCAACTTTGAAAAAAGTAAACTCTTTCTTGGCAAAGTTGCTCATAGGAGGCAAAAAATTTCAGAACTTCTTCATGTTTCAACAACCTCTTTCCCTACAAAGTACCATGGTGTTGCTATTTTTAAAGGGAAAGTGACTTGATCTAGGCTGCTGCCCGTGCTTGATAAAATTAAAAGTCTCCTTCTTGGTTGGAAAGGGAAGCTCCTATCTATGGCAAGAAGAGTGGAATTTGTTCGCTCTATAGTCTCTAGTATGCCCATTCATAATTTTTTCAATATACTGGTAGCCAAGAACTATTATAAAGCAAGCTGAAGCATGGATGCGTAATTTTATTTGGGCTAGAAATTTAGAGTCAGTAAAGAAAGTCACCATCAAATGGGAGTCTGTGTGCGCTCCAAACTTTGAAGGCGGGTTGGGTCTTCATCGTTTGCAAGATGTCAATTTTGCTTGTCTCTACCGGTTGGCCTAGCAAATAAACATAGTAACTGTTTCTTTTCAAGATTTTTGAGAGGAAAGTTGATTGATGATAAGGGAAATTTGTGGAATTCTAGGATTCGCTCTTCAATTCTTTTTTGTCAGAAAAAGGTTTGATAATTTTTTGCTTCTCATGAGAGATGGACAGTGGGCGATGGGACAAAAATAAAATTTTGAAAGGATCGTTGGTTAGAAGACTTTACTGTTGCTTCTCATTTGGAGGATCCTCTCATTTTGGTGGAGAAGTTGAATCTTACAGTGGCGGACTTCTTTCTTGATCGACAATGGTGTTTTATGGGGGTGCAATCTCCTCATTTAAAAGAAATTTTGGAGTGTGTCAGTCTTATCCATCTTCCAGTTGGTTTCCATGAAGATATTTGTCATTGGATTAGAACTGTTTTAGGAGAGTTTTCAATGGAATCAGCTTGGGATATGCACAGGAAAAAGAGTGCGGTTGTGGATTGGGCGAAAAAGATTTGGAAATTGAAGTTATTTCCTAGGCAGCGGATTTTTTGTTGGCTGGTTTTCCATTGAAAATCCCTGTTGATGCTATTGTTATGTCCAAAGGAATCTCTTTGGTTTCACGATGTGGTATCTGTCTAGAGGCTTCTGATGATATTCCTCATATTTTTCTTCTTTGCTCTTTTGCTAGCAGTTGTTGGGAGGCTTTGTGTTCTTTGTTCGGTTTCAGTTGGAAGCCTTCCTATTCTCTTCAAGATAGTTATAAGTGGTGGTGTATGCAGGGTAAGTCTTTGCCTTTGGGTAATATGTGATTCCATGGCTGCTTCTTGCTATTATATTATCTATGGTTTGCTCATAACAAATATCGATATGAGGAAGTGCGTCCGTCTAAAGATTGGGTTTTGTGTTAGATCTTCTTTGATCTCAGTTGTCATGATTATGTTCTTCATAGTAGAAATGTCCCTCCAATGGTGTTTGCTCAATCGTGAGCGATAGGTATGAAAATTTCTATTAAGAACACTACTCCTCAAGAAATTTTATGGGTTTCTCCTTCTGTAGGATGGGTTAAGCTAAATGTCGATGGTTGTTCATTAGATAATCCTGGTATGGCTGGTGTAGGTGATTTGTCTAGGGATGAATCATCAGTTGTTCTATTATAGCACTTATTTAGGTATCAAAAATAATTTTGAGGTTGAAATGCAGGCCCTAATGCAGGGTATAAAATGGGCAAGACATTTAGATATTCAATGTTTATGGATAGAATGCATTCAGTGGCAGTTGTGGTTTTAATTCAACAAATGAAGATTCCATGGTTTTTCTTACAGCGTAGGAGAGGTGTTGATTTTTTTCTTGCAAGTCGTCCTTGGAAAATTTCACATTGTTATAGGGAAACAAGCAACTGATTTCTTGGCAAATCGGGTGGCGAGACGGGGTTCTTCAGCTGTTAATATACCCTAGACAGCATTGATAAGGAGTGAACTTGATTCAGAGGTTTCTAGTCGTTCTCGTTTCAGATTTTGATTTGCTATCTATGATTATGTGAGTTGGACCCAGTGAGGTGGGTATATTCGGGGCAACTGAAGTTGCGGGGTTGAGGGTTGGCTCTTTGATTGTATGTTTGAAAATTTTCTTTTTGCTTTTTAATACAAATGATCCTTCTAGCGAAGGAAAAAAAAATGAAAAAAAGAAAATGAAAAAGAAAAGGATGCATACCAACTGAGCAACAACCCCTCAAGGCCAGGTAACAACCAAAATTTATTTCCAATAGCAGTTTGCACAATGTTCTTAACAATTACTTTCGTAATCTAAAATAAAAAAAACTAATCCAACGAATGAACAAGTAGCTTTTCTTTTCAAGGTACGTATACGAACAAATACCTCAATGAATAGAATAAGAAATTTTGATACAATTTCTCCCATTGACTTATAACCTTCAGAGAGGTATATAATAAATAGGAAAAAGATTCTATATATGTTGAAGTATAGCTCTAAGAGCCAAACTCAATATAGCATAAAATGACAGCCCCACCACCTATGAGAGATAGAAATTTCACGTCTATTCGCATCAAGTAACTACAAGAGCAACACTCCCACGTATAAAAAGAATAAAGTCTTTAATATTAGAAATTGACATTTTACATTTATTAATTTCCAGCACCACCAAGACTTGGCCCCGAAGATAATTGACCAAGCCAACAATCCATACTTTATTCGGCCTTCTCATAAACAGAATGATGTTTTGTAAAATGGCTCCCACTTTCAAAATCTTCTGATAATAACCTTATTGCTTGAACACCACCTTGATTGAGTATGGCAACAAGACAACAAGAATAAAACAACGGTTGCTATTTGTCGGAATTCCATCTTCAAAATTATCTCTAGTTGAAGCTCGAGGAAAAACTACAAAACCAAGAAGGGTGACAATAACTAGAGAATGCTAAATGAGGATTTTTCTTTTCTTACCCCAAAACCAAATTAGGATTTGTGTAGCTATAGTTGTGATTTGTGTGTTGTTGTAATAATGTGTCTATATAGGGTTTGGAGTTTGTCTAAGTCTAGGATTGTTGAATTTGTTTATTCAATTGATATTAATTTGTTTTTTTTAATCCGAGGTTCATTTGGAAAAGCTTAAGCGCACCTTGACTACATCCTTAGAGTAACTTTATATATAATGTAAATATACTATGTGGGACAGTTGAACCATGACCTCTTCACTTAAGATATTAAATAATTTTAAATAGTACTTTAATTTCATTATTTGAAATGGTCATTGAGTTTGATTAAATATTATATTACATTGGAAGTAGTCTATGTGGAAATAAGGGTAAAGAAGTGTATGCTGACCCTCTGTGGACCTTTCTAAACACGAGTCTTGTGCACTCATACAATCTTTTATTTTTTGAATGCAAGAAAAATTCTATTTTTTTACCCCTTCTAGCTTAATTGAGTTGTAGGATTTGACCGGAGTGTGTTGCAAAGGTCCACTCTTCACTTCTCTCTTTTGTTTCTTTGTTTTTTTTTTTTAGAACAAATTACATGGCCCAAACTTTAGCATTGGTAATTCATGGAAAACTTTGGGTAATTGTAAATGAAGTTTTTGTCTAATAAATACGAAGACTCTACCCATGCGAATCATTTGAAATTATGCCCCAAACTCTAGCATTACTAGGAGTTCCCTAGTAAGTTTCCATCGAAGTTCAATTTATGCCACCGTTTATGAGGCTTTTTTGTCGAAAAAAATTGTTTATCTTGCATTGATCTTTTTTCTTCTTCTTTATTTTTTTTTAATTTTTATTTTATTTCTTATATTCTATTGGTCTTGCATTAACAAGAGACCTATGCTTCATTTAATAAATAAATAAAAATGAAGAAGAAAAAAAGAAGGAAAAAATGCAATCACACGCACAGTTTCCCATAATAAATTTGCATTTGATAAAAAAATTTCGGGAAGAATAAACAAGATACCATGAAAAAAAAAAAGAAGGAAAGAAAGA
Source organism: Hakea prostrata (assembly GCF_041222555.1). Classification (NCBI taxonomy): domain Eukaryota; kingdom Viridiplantae; phylum Streptophyta; class Magnoliopsida; order Proteales; family Proteaceae; genus Hakea; species Hakea prostrata. Next base: position 36,744,375 of record NC_142606.1, on the reverse strand, counting down.
TTAAGAGAGAAAAAGAGAAGAAAAAAAAAATGAAAAATGAAAAACCATGAATATTAGTTTAAACATGAAGACTTTGGACGAATGACAATCCAGAAATTGATAGATGTTTCGTAAAGTAATTCACAGTAACTTGCAAAATCTTCTCATTATAATTTTTTTGGTTTCAACACCAACTTAAGTTATTACAGCAACTAAGACAAGAAAAATATGATTGTCATTTGCAAAAATTTATTTCTTGGAAATATCATAGGTTGATGTTCCAGAAAAAGAACTATAAACCCAAGAAGAGCTTTGTAATTAAAATGAGAATTCCACTCATTTTCTGATGTTGTTCAAGATTTTGTTCACTGAATTCGTATTGAATAATGACCGACACCTTTGAATATTTGAAATTCTTATTCTTATTCTAAATTTTGAAAAATTACATTGGCTACACTCAAAATCTAGAAATAACCTCCAGTTTTTACATTCCTATGGGGAAATGCATCTGTGTTCTCTTGTATTTGCGAAGTGGTCTGGATACTAATCAAATTGTTAGTCATACACGACATTTATAGAGCCCTCTATACTAGAGAATCAACAATGTAATTTCTATTTTTCTTGGGTTAAAATAACGAACGTATTACTTGACTCGAATCTTGAAATACGACTAGCTTACTAACACCTTGACCTCAAGGCAATTTTTATATACAACTTAAATATATGGAGGGGCTAGAATTTTTTTATTTTAAAATCAAGGTTCACTCATGCCAGCTTATGCATACTTTTGTTACATCCAATGTTTTTGTATATAATTTACAAATAAAATGGCCGCGAGATTTCTTTTACAAATCTTTTACATATAAGGTTAACCTATAGCCCTAAGAGGATGCATGCCAACTGAGCAACAACCCCACAAGGGTAACAACCAAAATTTATTTCCAAGAATAGTTTACATAATGTTCTTAACAATTACTTTTATAACCTTAAATTAAAGAACTAATCAAACGAATGAACAAATAGCGTATCTTTTCAAGGTATGTATATGAACAAATACATCAATGAATATAATAACAAATTTTTATACAATATCCCCCCCCCCCAATTGACTTATAACCTTCAGAAAGGTATATAATAAATGGGAAAATGATTCTATATATGTTAAAGTATAGCTCTAAGAGCCAAACTCAATATAGCACAAAATGACCGCCTCACCACCTATGAGAGATAGAAATTTCACGTCTATTAGCATCAAGTAACTACAAGAGCAACACTCCCACGTATAAAAAGAATAAAGTCTTTAATATCAGAAATTGACATCTTACATTTATTAATTTCCAGCACCACCAAGACTTGGCCCCGAAGATAATCGACCAAGCCAACAATCCATACTTGATTTGGCCTTCTCATAAACAGAAGGATGTTTTGTAAAATGGCTCCCACTTTCAAAATCTTCTGCTAATAACCTTATTGCCTGAACACCACCTTGATTGAGTATGGCAACAAAGACAACAAGAATAAAAACAACGGTTGCTATTTGTCGGAATTCCATCTTCAAATTTATCTGTAGTTGAAGCTCGAGGAAAAACTACAAAACCAAGAAGGGTGACAATAACTAGAGAATGCTAATTGAGGATTTTTATTTTCTTACCCCAAAACCGAATTAGGATTTGTGTAGCTATAGTTGTGATTTGAGTTGTTGTAATAATGTGTATATATAGGGTTTGGAGTTTGTCTAAGTCTAGGATTGTTGAATTTGTTTATTCAATTGATATTAATTTGTTATTTTTTAATCCGAGGTTCATTTGGAAAAGCTTAAGCGCACCTTGACTACATCCTTAGAGTAGTTTTATATATAATGTGAATATACTATGTGGGATAGTTGAACCATGACCTCTTCACTTAGGATAATAAATATTGTTAAATAGTACTTTAATTTTATTATTTGAAATGGTCCTTGAGTTTGATTAAATATTGTATTACATTGGAAGTAGTCTTTGTGGAAATAAGGTAAAGTTGTGTATGCTGACCCTCTATAGACCTTTCTAAACATGAGTCTTGTGCACTCATACAATCTTTTCTTTTTTGAATGCAAGAAAAATTCTATCTTTTTACCCCTTCTAGCCTAATTGAGTTGTAGGATTTGACTAGAGTGTGTTGCAAAGGTTCACTCTGCTCTTTTCTCTTTTGTTCCTTTGTTATATTATAGAACAAATTACATGCCCCAAACTTTAGCATTGGTAATTCATGGAAAATTTTGGGTAATTGTAAATGAAGTTTTTGTCTAATAAATACGAAGACTCTACCCATGCGAATCATCTGAAATTATGCCCCAAACTCTAGCATTACTAGGAGTTCCCTAGTAAGTTTCCATCGAAGTTCAATTTATGCCACCGTTTATGAGGCTTTTGCCAAAAAATTTGTGTATCTTATATTGATATATTTTTTTTAATATTCTATTGGTCTTGGATTAGCAAGAGACCTATGTTTCCTTTAATAAATAAATAAAAAATATTAAAAAAAAAAAGAAGAAAGAAAGATGGAAAAGACACACACACTTTCCTATAATAAACTTGCATTTGAAATTTTTTTTTTCGGAGATGAATAAACAAGATACAATGAATTGGAAAAAAAAATATTAAGAAATAATAAAAAATAAAAAAAAAAAAAAAGAGAAAGAAAGAAAGAAAGAAAGAGAAAGAGAGAAAAAGAGAGAAGAAAAACCATGCATATTAGTTTCAGCCAACATCAAGACTTTGGAATAATGACAATCTAGAAATTGATGGATATTTCGTAAAATAATTCAAAGTTGGTTGCGAAATATTATTATAATAATTTCTTTGTTTCAATAGCAACTTAAATTATTACAGAAACTAAGAAAAGAAAATATGACTACCATTTGCAAAAATTTCTTTCTTGGGAATATCATAGGTTGATGATCCGGAAAAAGAACTACGAAACCAAGAAGTGCTTTGTATTTAAAATGAGAATTCCTCTCCTTTTCTGATGTTGTTCATGATTTTGTTCATTGAATTCGTATTGAATAACAATCGACAACTTTGAATATTTGAAATTATTATTCTTATTTTAAATTTTGGAAAATTACATTGGTTACACTCAAAACCTAGAAATACCCTCCGGTTGTTGCATTCCTATGGGGAAATGCATTTGTGTTCTCTTGTATTTACGAAGTGGTCTGGATACTAATCAAATTGTTAGTCATACATGATAGGGCTCTCTTTACTAGAGAATTAACAATGTAATTTCTATTTTTCTTAGACTTAATTAAAAAATGTATTTCTTGACTCGTATCTTGAAATAGGACTAGCTTATGCATACCTTGACCTCATGGTAATTTTTATATGTAACTTTAATCTAGGAGGGGCGTTGAAATTCTTTTATAATTCTAAAATTAAGGTTCGCTCATGCCATTTATGCGTACCTTTGTTACATCCTCAGGGGATATCTTTTACATAAATTTACAAATAAAAGCGGCTGCAGGATTTATTTTACAAATATTTTGCATATATGGTTCGCCTCTTGCCCTAAGGGGATGCATGCCAACTGAGCAACAACCCCTCATGGATAACAACCAAGATTTATTTCTAACAGCAGTTTGCATAATGTTCTTAACAATTACTTTGATAGCCTTAAATTAAAGAATTAATCCAACAAATGAACAAATACTTTTTCTTTTCAAGGTATGCAAATGAACAAATACATCAATGAATTAAACAAATTTTGATACAATTTCCTCCATTGACTTATAACCTTCATAGGTTATAATAAATGCCCAATTTTAATATTTAATAGATTGGGCTATAGTTTGACTTCTTACATTATAATGTATAAAATAAGAAACTCCCAAAAAAAAAAAAAGCTGGATGTTGTGGTGTTGAGGATGTCATTGTTACCATGGATGGTGGAAGGTGACTTTAATGAAACTCTTAAATCCTTAGAGAAAAAGGTCTGAGAAGATATAATTTAGGTTCTGCAGTACACTTTCAAGCAATGGTGGATTGCATGTGTATTGCTTGAATTATCATCAATAGGAGAGATGTTCACTTCAAGGAAGTGGTTAGTTGGCTCGTTATTGAGTGTTCTGTAATTAATGAAGGATGAATTGACTGTTTTGGTGAAATAAGGTAGCTGGGGCTTCCAGTACACATGTCTGATCATTGTCCACTGGTTATTATTTCTGATCATGGTGAGAGGCCTTCTGACTCTCCCTTCCATTTTAATAATTTTTGGACATGCAGCCCCAAATTTAGAGAGGTGGAGGACGGCATTTGGAAAGAACTAGTGCTTTCTTTTTTTTTTCAAAATTAAAGAAGTTAAGGTGAAGGATGAGTTTCCATACATTTTTCACATCATAGATAGTTTTTTGCAAACTATTTATCAAAGATTATAGTAGTATAGGATTTTTGTTTGCTTGGTCATGGACATTCTATTAGGTGTGTAAGTTTGAGCCTGATGTCTCGAACTCGCCTTAACTTATCTTTAGCAGAATAGGGTTTGGACTCAATATCTAACCTTGAATTAGGATTATGTTTGAAGTTAGGGTTGAATGTTTCACATGTCTTCCATAGCTTGTTATTCCCAGATTGACACTGAGAGGGCGGGGGGGTGAATCAGTGTCTTCAAAAATTCACCACAATGTGGCTGGGTCTACCAGACAGTGTACCACTCGTAGCTATCAATTGCACAAGGACACGTCCACCACACACCACAATGTGGCTGGGTCTACCAGACAATGTACCACCACTCTGCAATCAAGGCACTCCAATATGTGCAACAAAGAAAAATAAACAAAAAACGCAATGCACCAGAGTTTACGTGGTTTGGCCAAATTGCCTACATCCACGGAGTAATACCCTACCTAGGGTTTCGTATATTACTCAATACACTCCTAGATATTTTGACTGCTACAACAGTCCAGGAACATCAATCCCTGCTATAGTCTAATATGCAATTCAAACAAGGGCACCAACTCCAACCCCCTAGACAAGCTCCAACTTGCTAGGTCACAATGTAAACCAATAATTCAAGTTCCCCAAATTACATTCATGATCTAGGTTCTTCATCATTAAACATAACCTAGAAAATAATAGACAATAACTTGTGAATACGGGTTACCTCAACTTGTGTAAGATGCATGGCAACAATACTTGTTTCTCTTTTTCTCCAACTCCTTTTTTTCTCTTTTCAATCTTTTTCAGTTTTCTCTCTTTAAAAAAAAAAACATACAACCATGTTCCCTTCTTTTCTTCTGCTGCTTCTTCTTCCTTCTCTTTCACTTTCTTTCTTGTTCAGCAAAACAAAAGACTTCTTATTCCCAAGCTTCAGATCTCCAAAGCCAACCAAAGTCTTTTGGTTCGACCTCCACGCTCTTCCCAAGCTCCTCAAAACGTCCTCTTTCTTCTGTTGGAGTTTGCTCTCCTTTTATAGATTAATTAAACTCAGAGTTTGAATCAAACTCAGAGTTCCTATCTGACTTAAACAAGGAGTGTTTTGACGTATAAATTGGACTAACTTAGAGATCTTCAATGAACAATCCCACCGTTGGATTTGAAGAGCAAGAAGTCGTGAAGCTCTCCTCCAAAAATAGGCTCAATCGGACACTGGATGACCATCCGATGAAGAGGTTGATCAGAACTGGACAGAGACCCTCAACAACGGAATTCTTGAGAGACCCTCATCAATGGGATTCTTGAGAGACCCTCAAAAACGGGATTTTTTAGTTTTCTTTATTTGAATTGGATTCTTTCTTTCGGAACCTTTTTGTGTGTTGCTGTACCATATCAAAGCCCACTTAAATTGCCAACAATGACAACATCTTCATTTTAGGCCAATGGAACAACAGCTTCAAATCAAACGATGGTATGAGTAGTGTGTCAAGAAACGAAGGTATGAGTAGGTGAAGGGACACCTAAATTGGAGAATATCTGAACTCATTTGAAGTATTAATCAGGCTTTTGGAATTTCTCTTTGTCCAACCCTTTTGTTGATTTTGATTTGACTATTTCAACTGTCCTTAACAGGTAATGACAGCGTAAGCTGTGAGGAGCTGGTACAAGAAACTTAAAATATATATTCCAGCAAAGAAATAAAAAGCTTAAGTTATATTCAGATAACTAAAATGCATGTTGGTGCAACGTGTACACCAGCAGTTTGTAGAGGTTACTACATCATTTTGTCTCTCACCTTAGCTTAGCGGACAAGTTGGGGTTAGGACTGAGATTCTGAGAATCAAAACCATATTTGAACATTGGAAACTTGTTTGTCAACCAATTTGGGAATCCAATATTTCACTCTTCCGGAGCATTTCTCTTTTCTTTCTAATATTCTGATGGAACATTCCATGACTACATGGAATAGTTTATTGGAAAATTTTTTTTTATTAAGTGTGAAAAAGAAAACTTACATGAATTAACTCAAATATTTTTTGGAGTCTATGTTTAATATACGTTTGGTAAATAATCATATTCTGAAAATGACATTTTTTATAATAACTTTCTAGTATTTTAATTGAAGAATGATTGTCAATTTTAACTATTTTTTAAAACCTGTGATCAGAATATTTGAGAAGAAATTTAAAAGCATGTATAAATAAAATTTCTATTGAGTGCTTCAGATCAGCTTCCCGTCAGGGAAGAACCTTTATGCTCCCACAATCCTTTTGAACCATAAAATAGGAGGTGGGTCCTAATGAAATTCCTGACTCTGATTTTCCTTTTAATATTCCCGTCTCTCTTATTTTTGTGGTTCAAAAGTGTTAAGAAAGTACATTGTTCTCTTGTGATGACAAGGTGATTTAGACTCCAAAGTTGCACCCTTCCATAGGCAAAATGTGTTTTTAATATTTTTACGTGTCATATTCTTTAATATTTTTGGTAATTATGTGTCATATTCTCGGTTAAACGTAACTTGCAAACCAAGCTTAGCGAGAACATAATGACCCAAGAACCCCTTCAAGCGGCCGAACTACACGTTATGCAGACTTCCCTTTTGATAATTTAGTATCTTATGGTTCTAACCACTCAGGGGCGGACCTGCATTGGGGGATTTTTTAAAATTTGTTATAAATTTCGTAGTTTTCAGGTTTTTATGATAGTTCCTTTATTTTTCTTCAGCTTTTTCTCTTTCTACATGTGAAATGTCACTATTTGGCCCCCCCCAATATTGAGAACCATTTTTAAAGGTAATATAATGGATATAAATGTCATTCCAAATTAAAAACTAGTTCCTCAATCCCTATTTATTCTCCCCTTTCTTCTCTCTTATGTTTTCTTCCTATTTATTCTCTTATCTTTTTATAAACGTGGATTAAGGAAATTTTTTGAAAAAAAATCTTATTAAGTATTCAAAATTTCATTCCTAATTAAAAATTAACTCCTCAATCCCTATTTATTCTCTCCTCTCTCATATTCTCTTTCTGTTTATTCTCTTCCCTTTCTATAAGTATGGGTTAAGGAAAAATTGGAAAAAAATCTTCTCCACAATTAGGTATTCTTTCTCTTCTCAATTTATTTATTGTTTCTATTTTTTTATTAATTTTATTTGATTTTATACTATTTGTTTCTTTATTTCTTTTACAATTTTTGTTATTTGATTTTATATTGTGAATAAAATGTCTATAGTTAGTAAGGTAAAACTACCATTGGTTTACATCTACTAACTAAGAAAATTTTGGTTTGCGTATGACTTTCTAGGGTCGAATTCGTGTTTTTTTTTTTTTTTTTTTTTTGTGGCTTTAATTTATCTATATTTGTCAAAAAAAATTATTATCAATAGTGGGCCCTACAAAATAAGCATTAGTGCTTCCCAACGGGAAGGTTAACTGGACTTTTATTCTTCGGCCCCCCCCCCACTTTTGAATCCTGGGTCCGCCCCTGTAACCACTTATGTATGATGATCTCAAAGAGTCAAAGTCTTTCTTGGTTTTCATGTATTTCAAATAATCAAAGTCACGAGTCCTAATTAAATTGAATAACACAAGGACAGAGACTTTGGAAATCTGCAAAAGCCCATCATTAGAAATACATACAACAACACGTAACATTTGCAAAAACTCACTAACCTGAGATAATTCTAAAGATGGGTTTCCAGCAAAGAATTACCTTGATTTTGGATCTGATGCGTCCAAAATCCGCTCAACCCTTAGATCTCCTGAGAATGGCCATGCAAAACAAAGCGTCAGATGTGGCCCGACAGCTGGGGTCGGGAGTCCACCTCCGAAGGCTAAGTCAGTTGATGAACTTAATCACAAATGACTCTGCTAGAACACAGAGCTAAGGAATGAATAACTGGAATACGATTCAGATAGTAAGCATTTGAGTGTTCACGTTCAAGTGTGTGTATCTAGATCCCCTTCCCTTGTAGGGAGGCGATGTTTATATAGAATGTACCTTCGAATCTCCTTCATTGGATGTATATGAGCCTTCTTCGGATAGCCGTTGGATTTGAACAGGTAGATCCGTTGAGTGATAGACTTCTACTAGTTTGGACTAGTAGAGGACTCCTAGGATCGTTATCTGATGATTATCCTTCCGAAAGTGATAAGTGACAGCCGCCCAATTCTGACTGCCGTCATTAGGTTAATTAACCTCCTCCATAAGTATTGGATTAGGGTGTGCCTGTAGCTGATTTAGTGTTCTTCCTCAGCAAGCTACCTCCTGAACCTAGCTCGTTCGGAAATGAGTTGATTCCCTTCGTCTCTACCGGAGTCGAAGGTCGAACCATGAATGATCCAAGTTCGATCATATTTTCTCCGTATCAAGATCTTCTTGTGTTTGTTGTTGTACATAGTTGTCAAGGTAGCGCTGGAGCAATGAGGGTATTGGCCCAAGATTTTACAAGTTTAGATCATTTAATGAAACATCCTTCAATTTATGAGAAGGCCAAATAGAGTATGGGTTGTTGGTTAGGTCGATTGTCATCAGGGCCAAGTCCTCCTGGTGCCGGAAACTAGTATATACATACAAGATATCAATTCGTCAGTAGGGAATTCATCAGTAGGGAACAAAAGATGGAACGCCATTCATAAAGATGGGAAGAGAGACGAACACAAGGTTGGACTACCTTGCAATGTACTTTTATTATCTTTTCATCAATTTTTTTTTTTAAATGCATGAAGAATTGTAGGGAACTAGAAAAATTGTACATGGAGATTCATATGGTCGACCACCATTTAGCTGACCAGGGGTTAGTTCCAATTGAATCTGGTCGGACCATGAGATCTTAGTTGAACCAATTGAACCTGGTCAGCCTTTAAATAAGTTAAGATATGAAGCGTCACCACATGTTTGAGTTGTAACTAACTTCTCTGAGAATTGGGATAAGAATTCTGATCAAATTAGAAAGGTCGAATTACTCCTGAAGTCCAGGATGGACTCCACAACCACAGTTAATGTTGGACTCTACAATCAATACATAGGTAACTTTCAATGATCTATATAAACCTACACCTTTGCCATTTATAGGTATGATTCTTGGGTTACTTCCTCTAGCACTGAGAGATCTCAACTTGCTTTCTTCTTCTAAAGCTATGTGCTTCACTATCTTGGTTGTTGGAGGCGTTACTCGACCAACCTGGTTGTTGCAGGTTAGTTCACTTGCTTTGCTGAATAGGATTTTAGAGCAACAATTTTTGGCTCCTCTATGGGAAACTGATAAAAAAGCCATCATGCATACAAGGTTAGGATTGCTAGTTTGGAGTAACCTGAATGGTATGGAAAGGAGGTTAATAAAGGGGATGCACCCAAGGTGATAGAAAAAATTCCTTATAATGACGCCTTTGCAGGTTCATCCAACCGGTTTGTGATCATCGATCAGTTTAATGAATTATAGAGACAACTATTAGATATGAACGAGTTAACAAGTAATTCCACTAGGTCTTAGCCAACAAGAAAATCTTGTAATCTTGATAGAGGGTAGGATGATAGAGCATCAAAATAGCAAGATGGACGAGCACCTCCGCCAAATCGATCTCCACGACCCTCTCAAAGAGGTCAAGAAAAAGGAAAAGGGAAGTTGGTGATCCTAACCGAGCAGCATGTGGGGCAGCATCCGTACACATAGAGGACCCTCCCCTAGGAGATGAAGAAATTGAAGATCAAGAAAGTAGTTCTTTCCAGTCGACCATCACGAAGCAATGGATAATAATGAAATTCCGGCCAAAGAAACAGATAATGTTGATAGGCCGTTTGAGGAACTAGATGAAAAACAAAAAATGTCTGAAAAATTTAGGCAAAGATGACTTATATTTTGTAGTAAAGGAAGATCCGTTTGTTCGGGCAATTTCAGAAGCAAACATGCCCAAAAACTTCAAGTGCTCGACCTTCACTATGTTCGACGGGACCAACTACCCTAGGCATCACATTTATGCACTACAAGTTAGTAATGTCCTCGTATAGGCATAGTCAAGTAGTCTTGTGTCGAATATTTCCAGCCTCAATGACCGGAGCAGCGTCCGAATGGTTTCTATAGGGTTAAAGAATAGGTCAATTTCAAATTTCAACCAGCTTGGTCGAGTCTTCCTATCACGCTTCCATAGGGGGTAACTACCATGAAAAAAGAGGATATCCTGTTCTCTATAAACAAGGTCATTCAGAGTCAATCGGGGACTTCCTTTGGAGATTTAACAATCTAACTATTCAAATTGAAAATCTGGATGAGAAGATGGCTTTTATGCACTTTATCAAGGACTTACCCATGAATGCCTGCTCTAGAATCTCATGTTGGATATGTCAGAGAACTATGTGGACTTGCTCAACCAATGCCATAGGCATGCAAATATATTGGAAACAATCGAGTCCAGGAAGAAGGAGCCTAGCACAGAGACAAAAGCTGGTAAAGACAAACTCCAATAGAATAGAAGTTTGACTACTACAACCAACATAGATGGTCGACCAAATCCAAAAAAGCAGTCTCTTGAAGGAGCATATACTCTGTTGAATACAAGCCACTCGAAGATTCTGATGCAGATTAAAGGTCAAAGCCTTCTTAAGTGGTTGAGCAAGCTTCAGTCTTGACCTAAAGAACGCGACAAAAGTATGTACTGTGAAATCATAAAGATCATGGTCATTAGACTAACAATTGCAGACAGCTGAAGGCAGAAATTGAGAAACTTATCTCACAAGGGGATCTAAATCATAGAACAAAGTAAGAAGCTCCGGGATCATCTATCAGAGAGAAGAAAAGGTCTAGGTCGACCAGCAGAGAAAGGCGCGGAAGCCCTAGCAGAGGTCGACCAAGGACCGGAGATAAAAATCAAAAGAGTAGACAATCTCCAATTTATACAGTGCTTGGTGGTCCAACAGAAGATTAGTTAGACAAGCAAAGAGAAAAACCTTGGTATATAGACAATGCTGAACTTGAGAGTTAGGAAACTAGGGTCACATTAGAACCCATCACCTTCTCCTCAAAAGACATGCAAGATGTCAAGACTCCCCCTTGACAATGCTCTAGTAATTAAAGTATTTTTGGTTGGCACTAAAGTTCATGGAGTTCTTGTCGATACTTCTTCGTTGGCAAATGTATTATCCCAAGAGGCTTTTAAAAAACTTAAATTAAACGAGAAGATGCTTGTCCCATGTGGTGCTCAATTGTATGGATTTACAACTCCTCTACTCCAGCCAAGGGGGAACACTTAGGTTAGACCTAAGGGTTGGCAAGCACCCACACGACAAGGTCATCCAATCAACCTTCACGGTTGTTTGGGACTGGTCAGCTTATAATGTCATCTTAGGTCGACCGACCCTCAGTGCTTTAGAAGCTGTATTGTCAACATTACACATGAAGATGAAGTTCCCGACCAAGGATGACATTGGTGAATGTAGTGCTAATCAGAAATCTAGTCAACTATATGAAGAAAAGAACAAAAAATAGTTCTATCATGATAGTAGAGGCCAAGGACGATTGGGATGAAGAAGCAATGTAGAGAACAAAACATGGGGCAAAGTTGGAGAGAATCCTGCTTAGTTCTAAAGACTCTAGTTGAGGAACGATGATTGGTTCCGAGCAAGAAGCATATTTCAAGATTAGATTAACTCAATTCCTAGAAGAAAACTCTGACGACTTTGCTTGGTTGGTAAATGATTTGCTTGGCATTGATAGACGAGTGACCAAGCATAAGGTATGTATTGATCCTTAAGCAATTTCGGTTGTCCAAAAAAGAGAAAACTTCTCTGTTGAGGAGCATGAGGCAATCAAAATAGAGGATCACAAGTTGAAGCAATCAAGATTCATTAAACCCATTGATCATTCAACTTGGCTGGCGAATGTAGTGATGGTAAATAAAGACAGCGGTATGTGACGAATGTGTACTGACTACACCAACCTCAACAAAGCTTGTCCAAAAGACTACTTACCCCTTCCAAGATTCAACCTTCTCATAGATGCAATGGTTGGCCATGAGATGCCTAGTTTCATGGATGCCTACTCTGGGTACTAATCAAATTGTCAGTCACACATAATATTGATAGAGCCCTCTTTACTAGAGAATCACCAATGTAATTTCTATTTTTTTTAGATTTAAATAACAAGCGTATTGCTTGACTTGAATCTTGAAATAGGACTAGCTTACTAACACCTTGACCTCAAGGTAATTTTTATATACAACTTAAATATATGGAGGGGCTAGAAATTTTTTATTATTTTAAAATCAAGGTTCGCTCATGCCAGCTTATGCGTCCCTTTGTTACATCCCCTGTTTTTACATATAATTTGCAAATAAAATGGCCGTGAGATTTATTTTACAAATCTTTTATATATAAGGTTAACCTCTAGCCCTAAGGGGATGCATGCCAACTGAGCAACAACCCCTCAAGGGTAACAACCAAGATTTATTTCCAAGAACAGTTTGCATAATGTTCTTAACAATTACTTTTATAACCTTAAATTAAAGAACTAATCAAACGAATAAACAAATAGTGTTTCTTTTCAAGGTATGTATATGAACAAATACATCAATGAATAGAATAACAAGTTTTTATACAATTTCCCCCATTGACTTATAACCTTTAGAGAGGTATATAATAAATGGGAAGAAAGATGCTATATATGTTAGAGTATAGCTCCAAGAGACAAACTCAATATGGCATAAAATGACCGCCCCACCACCTATGAGAGACAAAATTTCACGTCGATTCGCATCGAGTAAGTATAAGAGCAACACTCCCACGTATAAAAAGAATAAAGTATTCGATGTCAGAAATTGACATTTCACATTTATTAATTTCCAGCACCACCAAGACTTGGCCCCGAAGATAATTGACCAAGCCAACAATCCATTCTCGATTTGGCCTTCTCATAAAAAGAAGGATATTTTGTAAAATGGATCCCACTTTCAAAATCTTCTGATAATAACCTTATTGCTTGAACGCCACCTAGATTGAGTATGGCAACAAAGACAACAAGAATAAAAACAATGGTTGCTATTCGTCGGAATTCCATCTTCGAAATTTTCTCTAGTTGAAGCTTGAGTAAAAACTACAAAACCAAGAAGGATGACAATAACTAGAAAATGCTAAATGAGGATTTTTCTTCTCTTACCCCAAAACAAAATAAGGATTTATTAGGGCGTTGGCAGGGCCGGGGATTAAAAAACAGTCAAATCTAACCCAAACTGTTTTTTTTAAAAAAATAATTTGTGGGTGGGGGGTACCCCCAATATTTTTTTTTTTTTTCCCCCCCCCCCCCCCCCCCCCCCCCCCATTAGCTATAGTTGTGATTTGTGCGTTGTTGTAATAATGTCTATATATAGGGTTTTGGCGTTTGTCTAAGTCTTGTATTGTTGAATTTGTTCATTCAATTGATATTAATTTTTATTTTTTTAATCCGAGGTTTATTTGGGAAAGCTTAAGTGCACCTTGACTACATCCTTAGAGTAGCTTTATATATAATGTGAATATACTATGTGGGACAGTTGAACCATGACCTCTTCACTTAGGATATTAAATAGTACTTTAATTTGATTATTTGAAATGGTCGTGGAGGATGATTAAATATTAAATTTTATTGGAAGTAGTCTTTGTGGAATTTATTTATTTATTAATTTTATAATCAAAGTCAGCTAATGCCAGCTTATGCGTACCTATGTTACATTCCCTGTTTTTACATATAATTTACAAATAAAACGGCCGTGAGATTTATTTTACAAATCTTTACATATAAGGTTCGCCTCTAGCCCAAAGGGGATGCATGCCAACTGAGCAACAACCCCTCAAGGGTAACAACCAAGATTTATATCCAAGAACAATTTGCATAATGTTCATAACAATTACTTTTGTAACCTTAAACTAAAGAACTAATCCAACGAATGAACAAATAACTTTTATTTTCAAGGTATGTATATGAACAAATAAATCAATGAATAGAATAACAAATTTTGGTACAATTTTTCCCCCCCAATTGACTTATACCTTCAGAGAAGAATATAATAAATGGGAAGAAAGATTCTATATATGTTAGAGTGTAGCTCTAAGAGCCAAACTCAATAAGGCACAAAATGACCGCCCCAACACCTATGAGAGACAGAAATTTCACGTCTATTTGCATCATGTATGTATAAGAGGCAACACTCCCATGTATTAAAAATAATAAAGTCTTCGATATCATAAATTGACATTTCACATTTATTAATTTCCAACACCACCAAGACTTGGCCCCGAAGATAATCGACCAAGCCAACAATCCATACTCAATTTGGCCTTCTCATAAAAAGAAGGATATTTTGTAAAATGGCTCCCACTTTCAAAATCTTCTGATAATAACCTTATTGCTTGAATGCCACCTTGATTGAGTATGACAACTGATGAGGAAAGAATAAATAGACTTGAACCAATTCGGTTTGAGTCCAGTCCAACCAGGTCGGAATCAAACCAGTTCGGTTTAAGCCTAATTCGACCAGCTCGGATCAAATTAGGCCGACCAAGTCAAGGTTGGTCAAATAAGTACAAAGGCTGAATAACAAAGTAAATCTGAATAAGACTCTAGCCAAAGAAAGGGAATTTAGTCAAAGACTCAACTACTCGTATTTGAGTAGGATTCAATGACTAAGATTCGGATCATAACATGACTAAAGTTTGAGTCACACTCAAACTCATACTAAGAAAAGCTATAAAAAGGTATGAGAACACAAGAGAATGGTACTGCTGAATAGAACTATCACTATTCAAATTCTTATTGTTCATTAATTTCTTGTCTTCCTTAGTCGGATCCCTAATTAGATCGTCGGAGGTGAAAACTCGACCTCCACGGTCGAGCTCATTCTTGCAGGTTCAACCGGCTAAAGGGACGAAAATGATTGTGCAACAACAATTGGCGCCATCTGTGGGAAACTCTGATCAAAAAGCCATTATGAGGACAAGATCAAGTTTGGTAATCGAAGAGGGGTCTGAGGAAGAAAAGGAGGTAGACCAAGGCAACCTGGGGGGCATTCCGAACCTCCCAGGAATGGAAAAAATTCCCGAACTCCAGATTCAGCAAGATCCTCCAATTCTTCCAGACCCTCAAGCAAGTCAATACGCCACAATGCATCAAATTGTCGAAGTTCAAAAGGAACAATTTGCGATGAGAAAAGAAATCTCATCCCTAAGCGAGTTGATCAAGATGGCCATGCAACACGTAATTGCTCCCGAAGCAGATTCTCAGAAAAAACAAAAAAGTCCCGAAGAGAGCAGGCGTGACCGACCACCCGTGATCGACCAGATACCTTAACAATCTCAAAAGGAGCTGCAGAAAGAGACAACAAAGTCTCGAACCTCAAAAGAAGTTATTCAAGAAAAGAATCCTCTAGTTGACGAAGATGGAAGATCGAGGAAGCAACACAGATCCAGCCAAAGCTTCAAAGGACAAAAAGAACCATAATGGTTCAAAGAAGCGGGATGAAGAGATGAATAAGCGCATCATCGACCTTGACGAAATAGTCAAAAAATTGAAAAATCCTGGCAAAGACGAGCTATACGCCATTTTAAAAGAGGATCCTTTCATCAAAAGCATCTCGGAAGCAGAGATGCCAATAGGTTTCAAATGCCCTACCTTCACTGCATACGACGGATCGAAGTGTCCTAAGCATCACATCACCCATTATAAGTCCGTCATGTCTACTTCTAGACATAATGAAGCAGCTATGTGCCGTAGTTTTCCAGCGTCATTGATTGGAGCAGCATTAGATTGGTACCAAGCTCTGCCTCATGGCACAATAAAACGTTTCGACCATCTAGGTCGGACTTTCTTATTGCGTTTCCAAAGCGGAGTAGAAACCAAAAAGAGAGAAGATACCTTCTTTGCTATAAAACAAGGGCGAACAGAGTCCATTAGAGATTTCCTTGCGAGATTCAATAATCTGACCATGTAGATTGAAAATCTGGATGAAAAGATAGCCTTCCATGCCTTGTACCAAGGACTCAGCCATGAAGGCCTACTTGAGAGACTTTTGTGTGACATGCCTAAAACGTATGATGATCTCAGAGAGCGATGCCACAAACAAGCAGAGATATTAGAAACAATTGAATCTCGAAAGAAGGGGCATCCAACCACTGAGGCAAGAACACACAAAGAAAAATACCAACCCATCAGAAGAACGACCATAGACCCGACTAGGGATGGTCGACCTAAACGGGATGGGTCACCAGCTATGAGGAGATCAGAAATCCTGATGCAAATTAAAGATCGAGGAATTCTCCAGTGGCCCAATAAGCTACACTCTCATCCAGGAAACAGTGATAAAAGCAAATATTGTGATTTTCACAAAGATCACGGACACTGGACGGATGACTGCCGACAACTAAATGAAGAAGTTGACAGGATCATCTCTCAAGAGCAGCTCACAAAATACCTCCGACCTACCCAACTTAATCAAAAGCAAGTAGAAGGGGGTAAGAAAATGTACATATCTCCAAGCAGAGAAGGACTCCTAAACAAGTCCCGACCACGGGAAGGAGGAGATGATCAAAAACGACCACCAATATTTATTGTGTTCGGTGGCCCAACTGAGGAGTCAAGCAGACAAGCCAAAAGAAAAGCACGATATGTGGGGAATGCCGAGCTTGAAAACCCAGGTGAGAAGATCACTTCAGAACCAATCACCTTCTCATCCAAAGATAAACATGGGGTAAGCACTCCCCATGACAATTCCCTTGTCATCAAAGTCACTCTGGCCGGAACAAAGGTCCATAGAGTCCTGGTAGATGCAGCGTCATCAGCAGATATCTTGTCACTAGAAGCTTTCAAAAAATTACAGCTAGACGAGAAAATGTTGGTACCCTGTGGAACACACTTATATGGCTTCACAAGAACCTCAACCCGAGCAGAGGGCACCATCAGGTTAGATCTCCGTATCGGCAAATACCCCAGAGACAGGGTCATTCAAGTGAATTTGTCTGCTTATAATATGATCTTAGGACGACCAACCCTTTGCACTCTAGAAGAGGTAGTTTCATCCTTACACATGAAGATGAAATTCCCTACAAAAAGGGGAATAGGAGAATGTTCCGCGGATCAAAAGGGAAGCCATCAGAGTTACGCCAATTACATGAGAAAAATAGTAAAAACAAGCTCTACCATGACGGTTGAAGTCAAAGATGATCGAGATGAAGAAAGCATGCAAAGGGCCGAACCAGTAGAAAAGTTGGAAAAGATTAGGCTAAATTCCAAAGAAGATCAGGGAACTATGATCGGAGCAGAACAAGAAGAAAAGTTCAAAAATAGTCTAACAAGATTTCTATAGGAAAATGCTGACGTCTTTGCATGGTCGGCAGAAGATATGCCCGGAATAGACAGAGAAGTAGCCGAGCATAGATTAAACATCGACCCTCAAGCGATTCCAGTAATACAAAAGAGAAGAAAATTTTCTTTGGAAAAGCATGAGGCCATCCAAACAGAGGCTCAAAAGCTAAAACAATCCAAATTCATTAAACCTATTGATCACCCAACTTGGCTGGCCAATGTGGTAATGGTAAAAAAGGCCACCGGAAAATGGAGAATGTGCACAGACTATACCGACCTCAACAAAGCTTGTCCAAAGGATTGTTATCCTTTACCAAGGATAGACCTGCTTATTGTCGCAACGGCCGGTCATGAGATGCTCAATTTCATGGATGCCTATTCAGGATATAACCAAATCTTGATGAATCCAGCCGACCAGAAACACACAACATTCATGACGGACAGGGATAGTTACTACTACAAAGTAATGTCCTTTGGTCTAAAAAATGCTGGGGAAACCTACCAACGACCGGTCAACAAAATTTTCGAGTAGCAAATAGGCAGGAATATGGAAGTATACGTCGATGACATGCTGATAAAGAGCACATCTCAATCCAATCACCTCAAAGACCTAGCAGAAGTATTTGAGGTACTCCGAGCATACAAAATGAAGCTCAACCCAAAAAAATGCGCTTTTGGAGTATCTTCAGGAAATATCTGGGGTTCATGGTATCCCAAAGAGGAATAGAAGCTAATTCCGAAGAAGATAAAAGCCATACAAGAGATGAAACCACCAAAAAGCATCAAAGAGATACAAAGTCTCATTGGTCGGGTGGCAGCCTTAAACAAGTTCATAGCCCGATCAGAGAGAGATGTTCTCCTTTCTTTCAAGCTCTAAAAAATATTTCCAAAAAGGGAGTACCACAGTGGAGTGAGGAGTGTCAACAAGCTTTCAAGCATCTGAAAGAAAAGTTGACTACTCCACCCTTGCTCGTAAGACCGACCACAGGAAAGGAACTAATCATCTACCTAGCAACTTTGCCACTGGCCGTTAGCGCAGTACTAGTGCAAGATGAAGGAAAATAGAAAAATCCCGTTTACTACGTGAGCCATGTACTCCTTGACGCTGAAACAAGATATCCAGAGGTGGACAAGCAAGCTTTGGCTCTGGTCATAGCAGCCAGAAAACTGAGGCCATATTTTTAGTCACATCCTATCACAGTATTAACAAACTTCCCCTTAAAGAAAATACTGCACCGACCAGACTTGGCCGGAAGACTGGTATGATGGGCAGTTGAGCTAAGCGAGCATCAGATTGAGTTCCGACCAAGACCAACTATTAAAGCACAGGTCCTAGCCGATTTCATCCTTGAAACTTTTGAACCAAAGCATGAGCAAGAAGAAGAGGCCGCTTCGGAAAGTATCAAAAGATGGATACTCTCGGTGGATGGTTCTAGCAACACATAGGGGAGTGGAGCGGGTTTGCTACTAATAAGCCCAGGAGGATTCCAAATACGGTATGCACTACGCTTCCAATTCAAGGCATCAAACAATGAAGCAAAATACAAAGCGTTAATAGTAGGTCTTCGTATAGCAAAATCCCTTGATATTCAAAACATCGAAGTCAGAAGCAACTCACAACTAATTGTGAATCAAGTGAACGGGCTATATGAAGCAAAGGAAAAGAGGATGACCAAATATCTAACCATGGTCAATCAATACAGACAATGCTTCAAAGACATCCAAATCCAACAAGTCCCTAGAGCATAAAATGAGTAGGCAGATGCCCTATCTAGATTGGCTACAAATGAAATGGAGGCAGACCTAGTCATATATATGGAAGAGCTACAGTTTCCAAGCATCAGTCTAACCGACCAGATGCACATATAGACCGAGCACAGCTGGATGACTCCAATAATCAATTATCTGGAAAGTGATTTACTACCAGAAGATCCAAAAGAAGCTAGAACTATAAAGCAAAGAGCAGTCAAATACACCGTCAGAAACAACAAGTTATACAAAAAGTCTCTAACCCGACCATTGTTACGATGCGTAGGGGCTCCAGAGGCAGCTGTCATCCTAAAAGAAATTCATGAAGGAAATTGTGGAAGTCATATAGGAGCCAGAGCCTTAGCAGACAAGGTAATAAGGCAAGGATACTATTGGCCCACACTACAAGAAGATTCGAAAGCTCATGTCCGCAAATGTGACAAATGCCAGGCACATGCCAACATACCTAATGCCTTTGCAATGCCTCTAACATCAACCCTCTCTCCGATTCCATTCGCTAGATGGGGGATAGACCTGGTAGGAAAACTACCAAAGGCCACAGGGAGCAGAGAATACCTAGTGGTGGCAATCGATTACTTTACTAAATGGGTGGAGGCTGAAGCACTGACATCCATCAATACCGACCAGATGAAAAAATTCGTCACACATAATGTCATGTATCGGTATGGTATCCCAAAATTCATCGTCACCGACCACGGTAAACAGTTCAAAAATGCTAAATTCGAATGATTCTGTAAAGAGCAAGGCATAGAACATCGTTGGTCTTCTGTAGCATTTCCACAAAGTAATGGTCAAGTAGAAGTTACTAATAGATCAATGCTTGAAGGATTGAAGAAGAGATTGGACCAAGCTAAAGGCAGATGGGTAGAAGAGTTACCTAAAGTACTATGGTCTTACCGAACTACTGCAGAAACGACCACCGACGAATCTCCATTCCGACTAGCTTATGGAGTCGAAGCTCGGGTTCTCGTAGAAGTTAAGGTCGGATCTCTCAGAGAAGAAGAATTCAATGAAGAAACAAACATTGAAGGAATGAGGGCAAATATAGATTTCATTGAGGAAATCAGAGATAAAGCACAATATCGCATGGAGGAATACCAAAGACGCATTGCAACATATTACAATGCAAGGGTTAAACCGCAACAATATCTCCATGGAGATCTAGTCCTCCGCAAATCATTTGCTTCTGATCCCACAAATCAAGGAAAGCTTGCTCCAAACTGGGAAGGACCGTACCTTGTAGTGGAACAAGTTGTTGCCCCGGGAGCATACAAGCTGCGAGATCCAGAAACCGAGCAACTAATACCTCGGACCTGGAATTCAAACAACATGAGGAAATACTATCAATAGTATTAAATCCTCAACAAATTTTGAATTTTTTTTCAGTTTTTCTTTAAATTGTTTAGATATTCACGCAATAGTCCGTGATTCAGACATTATAAATTTTTTATCCATTGAATAAAGTTTTTGAAGTTTCAACATATCATCACATCTCAAGCTAGAATACCTAGCTAAGATGATCGAAAGAGTATAGACAAGAGTTAAAATTCATAAACCGACCTACTAAGGTCAAAAAGAAAAGCCCTAAGTCACTTAGGCATAAAAAGCCCTAAGCTACTTAGGCACAAAAAGTCCTAAGCTACTCAAGCACAAAAAGACCTAAGTCACTTAGGCAACCAACCTACTAAGGTCGGGAAAAAAGCCCTAAGATACTTAAGAATAAAAAGCCCTAAGATACTTAGGCACAAAAGCCCTAAGTCACTTAGGCATAAAAGCCCTAAGTTACTTAGGCACAAAAGCCCTAAGTCACTTAGGCATAAAATGCCCAAACACAAGCAAAAAACCCAAGACAGACACAAAAAGACCAAGCACAGGCAACCAACCACAAGGCGGAAAAAAAGCCCAAGAACAGGCACAAAAGCCCAACACAGGCAAAAAGCCCAAACACAGGCAAAAAGCCAAGACAGACACAAAAGACCAAGCACAGGCAACCAACCACAAGGGAAAAAAAGCCCAAGAACAGCACAAAAGCCAAGTCACAGGCACAAAAAGCCCAAGCACAGGCAAAAAAGCCCTAAGCACAGCACAAAAGACAAGCACAGGCAACCGACCACAAGGCGGAAAAAAAGCCCAAGTCACAGGCAAAAAAGCCCAAGAACAGGCCAAAAGCCCTAAGTCACAGGCAAAAAAGCCAAGATACAGGCCAAAAGCCAAAACGCCAAAAGCCCAAAACAGCACAAAGCCCAAGCACAGGCAAAAAGCCCAAGCAAAAAAAGCCAAGCACAGGCAAAAAGCCCTAACCTACGGCAAAAAAAAACCAAACAGGCAAAAAAGCAACTAGAAAAAAGCCCCAAGTCACTTAGGCATAAAAAGCCCTAACCTACTTAGGCCAAAAAAAAAACCTAAGTCACTTAGGCATAAAAAGCCTAACCTACTTAGGCCAAAAAAAAAAAACCTAAGTCAATTAGGCATAAAAAGGCCTAAGCTATTTAAACACAAAAAACCCTAAGTCACTTAGGCAAAAAAAGCCCTAAGCTACTTAGGCACAAAAAGACCTAAGTCACTTAGGCAACCGACCTACTAAGGTCGGGAAGAAAAGACTTAGAAATACATTAGGCAACAAAAATATCAGATGGAGATATGCAAACAACCAAGCTTTACTATTCGGAAATGAAGAGGTAACTGTCAACAAAAGCCTTGTATATTAAATAAACTATTCCGAACAAGCAAAGGTTACAAAAAGAAATAGCACAAAGAAAAATAAAAAAAGGACATCAATACAATAAAGCAAGTAAAGATTTGCTATTCGTGCTCTTTTGGGCTGCCCCACTCTTTGAAGAAGACTGACCAGCCTCGGGCAAAGGATCCCAGTTTGAATCTAAAAAGTCAGTCACCTCAACTGGTTGAGGCTTGGGAAACCCTGGCCGGTCAGCACTCCAAGTAGGACGAGAAATCTTAAGGTCGTCATAGATTCCAGGGTCGATCAAGTCTTTAAACCTTTCCAAGTCCAAGTCCTTAAAGGCTGCAATGATACCCTTGAAGGCATGACGCCGGGCATAAATGTACCCTGGTGCAGTGACTTTGGTCATGAACTTCTTACAGCTGGACGTCTTGACCCACTTTTTTATCACCTCAATGCGAAGCTCGTTGGGGATATCTTCAAAGACGCAAGGAGCTTTCTCCTCAACTGCCTTCATCAGCTTGGCCACTTGGAGATCCGAGCTCTCTAACTTGGCTCGAAGGCTAGAGATCTCAGAATCCTTGCCAACCAAGGAACCTTGGGTCTCCTCCAGGCTAGTTTGAAGAGAGGATTTCTCAAGTTCTATAGCCTCATTCCTCCCCTTCAAGGCAGCAACCTCGATGAGAAGCTCGGCTTCCCAAGCAATCAAGGAACTGTTATTTGACTTCAAGGCTGCCAGCTCCTCTTCCAACTTCTTGTTGAGCTGATTGGCTTCCTGAAGAGAAGAAAAGTCTTGCCGAGCAAAGTCAATGCTTTGACCCAGAGATTGGACCAAAGCACAAGCCATCCTGCACACAAAAAGGCAAGGAGTTTACAAATGAAATAAGGAAAAGTAACCTTTAGTACAAGAAAGAAATATCTATACCTCACAGTAATATTGTGCGTTTGCAGACGACCAAAACTTTGAAGATATTCAAAGTCGGATGGAAGGATAGCTCCACCCAGCCACTTGTTGGCAACTCTAGACATCGAGGGAGACTCACCCCTGAATACCGAGGAGTTTCCATCCAACGACCAGTTTGGTCAAAGAATATTGGTAGAGCCCGAGGAGCTTGAAGCCCTGACCTTAGCTGAAGTCTGTTGACCAGAAATATCCTCACCTAAGGAGGGGTGAGGATCAAAATCCGAGCTCTTCTTACTGGCCACCCTCTTTGGTGGTCGGGGAGGAAAGTCAAAAGGGTTTCCTTTCCGAACATGAGAAGATGTCTTATCCTTCGCAGCAGTCTTATCCTTAGATGGAGAAGCCCGATCAGCCTTTACTTTATCTGGCTTGGTCGGATGCTTTGTCTCCACCTCTAGCATGGTAACTGCAGCATCTGCAAAATCATCCGTACCGAGCATCACTGCATCATTTCCCGAGTAAGATAACTTGGCAAAACAAGGATGAATAAAAGGATAAAGCAAAAAGTAAAAGCATACATCTTACCGGTCAAGAAACCCCAATGATGAAGAATATTGGGATATTTCGGACAAAATCCACTCACAGCAAGCAAGTTTCGATCTTCAGTAGGGATCATCCGAATACGATCCCTTGCTTCTTGCTCGGATAATGAAAGGGGAGGAAGAATATTTGAACCTTCCCTAGGAATCTTGGGCCAGGAGATCGGAAAATCAAAAGGAGAGGGAGGGCGAACAATGAAGTATCTAGACCTCCAACCCTTAGTATTTGAGGGAAGGGTCCCTGTTCCAACGAAGTTACCCTCCCATCCAGATTGAAGAGCGGTTCATTTGGAAAGATAGAACCAACGACTTTGCTCCTGCTTCTTATGCATAAAAAAGTGAAGGAACAAATTTAAGGTTGGAGTCACACCGACCTCAGATTGCTTACAAAAGCCCCAAAAACAAATTATGTTACGCCAGCTATTTAGCACTAACATCCCTGGGCACATCCCAAAATGATTTAGAGCTTCAACAAAGACTGGGTGCACGGGAAGCCTCAAACCACTAACAAAGGCATCCTCATACACAACAAACTCATCCGAAGGAAGTCGGTGAGCACGCTCATGAGAGGCAGGGACTCTAAGCATAAAATCATTTGGTATCGCATACCGATCTCGGATGAGTTCCAAGTCACTCTCAGTCAGCTCGGAAGGAAAAAAGCTAGGCCCTGAACTACTCGGATCGAAATCTATGTGTTCGGAGGTCCTAGGAAGACCTCTCTCAAAAGCAAGCTCGGAAGGAGAAAGACTATTCAGCCATTTTCTCTTGTTCGTGCTAAAACGAGCACGGATACTTAAAGTCCTAAACTCCTCATCACTAAGCAGGTTAGGACAAACACCAGGAGACAAGGACGGATCAACAGAGGTACCACTCTTAGAATCACTGTACCCAGAAGAGGAAGCCTCATTGTCCCCTAGGTCGAACAGTCTCACTCTCAAAAGATGAATGACCAGAAGGAGTATTAGAGGGCCTAAAAGCTTTCTTTTTAACACCCATCACTAAGTAAGAGCTACGTTTACAGTCATAGAAATAGAAACAAAAAGAAAGGGAAAATACAAACAGATTCAGAATACATAATGAAAGAAAAAATGAAATAAACCCAAATGACCGTGAGAAGTAAACAAACTTATTGGTGATCAGAGGTTGGCAGGGAGAGCAGCAATGAAGGTAGAGGGAGAGAAAAACCTTCTCAGCAACACTGTTCACCTTTCTTACACACACAGCTCGCAGGAAGCAGAAATGAAAAGAAAAGAAAGACAAAGGGTTTTATATTCTCCCAAAAAATCCTAATCTAAGGGATGAAAAAGAAAGCCTGTAGAACCTCCCAAAAAGATCTCGATCCAACGACGCTAAATGAGGATTTTTCTTTTCTAACCCCAAAACCAAATAAGGATTTGTGTTGCTATTGTTGTGATTTGTGTTTTGTTGTAGTACGTGTATATATAGGGTTTTGGAATTTGTCTAAGTCTAGGATTGTTGAATTTGTTCATTCAATTGATATTAATTTATTTATTATTATTATTTTTTTAATCCAAGGTTCATTTGTCTAAGTCTAGGATTGTTGAATTTGTTCATTCAATTGATATTAATTAATTTATTATTATTATATTTTTAATCCAAGGTTCATTTGGAAAAGTTCAAGCGCACCTTGACTACATCCTTAGAGTAGCTTTATATATAATGTGAATATATTATGTAGAACAGTGGAAGCATGATCTCTTCACTTAGGATATTAAATATTGTTAAATAGTACTTTAATTTTATTATTTGAAATGGTCGTTGAGTTTGATTAAATAATATATTTTATTAAAAATAGTCTTTGTGGAAATAAGGGTAAAGTTGTGTATACTGACCCTCTGTAGATCTTTCTAAACACGAGTCTTGTGCAACTAATACAATCTTTTCTTTTTGAATGCAATAAAAATTCTATCGTTTTAACCTTTCTAGCCTAATTGAGTTGTAGGATTTGTCTAGAGTGTATTGCAAAGGTCCACTCTGCTCTTCTCTCTTTTGTTCCTTTATTTTCTTTTAGAACCATGGAAGGAAATTTTCACGGGGCAAAAAAATGGATCGAAATCGATATTGCAACCCCGGAAAATCGGCGATCCGGCGAAACAACAACCTTCGCCGGAAAATCGGCGACCGCAAACAACAACCTCGCCGGAAAATCGCCGTTCGCCGGAAAATCGCCATTTTGCCGAAACAACAACCTATGGTGTGCCGTAAATCTTTGACCAGGATTCTTCGTGGTAGAAGAAGAGAAGAAGCCGCTTTAACACTTCGTATTCATTCACTCTCCCTCTCACTTGGGCCCCCAGCCGAGAAGCCACCGAAGATTAGCGGAACAAGTTTGTTTGGTTTCCTATTCATCTATGATCTCATCGCGGAACAAATGCCCGCGCAAGGCTCCATGGTGGTGGTGTGTGTTGCGTTGTTTCATCTCGTGGGAAACTCCGCCGCGTCGCAAGAAAAGAGAAGAACGAAGAAATGAAAGAAAGAGAGGAACACAAGTACGACACGCGAAACCCCCGCCCGCCAATAGAAGAGAGAAGAAGAAAGAAAGAGAGAGAGGAACGAGACACCAGCTTTTAGATTAAAAAAGATAATAAAAAATGAAATTTAGGATGGGCTTTTGTAACCATCCACGTGGTTGCTCATTCTTCTTTTTGTCAAATCAGCATTTAATGCATTTTCCACTTTCCCCAGCCATTTTGTCTTTTCATATTTTGTATTTAATGCATTTTCCCCATCGCGAGACTTTCACCAAATTTCGCCGAAATTTTGGGCGAAATTCGCCAATTCATCTTGTTTGCCCATGAGCGAACCACCGAATTCAACCGAAATATCGTTCCTTGCTTAGAACAAATTACATGCCCCAAAATTATTGAGGTACTGTGTCAAGAAACAAGGGTATGAGTAGGTAAAGGGACACCTAAATTGGAGAATATCTGAACACATTTGAAGTATTCATCTGGCTTTTGGAATTTCTCTTTGTCCAACCCTTCTGTTGATTTTGATTTGACTATTTCAACTGTCCTTAACAGGTATTGACAGCATAAGCTGTGACAAGCTGGTACAACAAACTTAAAATATATATTCTAGCAAAGAAATAAAAACCTTAAATTATATTCAGATAACCAAAATGCATGTCCGTGCAACGTGTACACCAGCAGTTTGTAGAGGTTACTACATCATTTTGTCTCTCACCTTAGCTTAGCGGACAACTTGGGGGTTAGGACTGCGATTTTGAGAATCAAAACCATATTTGAACATTGGAAACTTGTTTGTCAATCAATTTGGGAATCCAATATCTCACTCATCCGGAGCATTTGTCGTTTCTTTCAAAGATTCTGATGGAACATTCCATGATTACATGGAATAGATTATTGGAAAAACCTTTTCTTTTTATTTTTTATTTTTCTAATAAAACCATTTATATTAAGTGTGAAAAAAAAAAATTTACATGAACGACAATCAAATACTTTTAAGAGTCTATGTTAAATATACGTTTGGTAAATAATCATATTCTGAAAATGACATTTTTTTTTATAATAACTTTCTAGTATTTTAATTGAAAAATGATCGTCTAAGTACAATTTTAACAGTTTGTTAAAACCTGTGATCAGGATATTTGAGAAGAAATTTAAAAGCATGTATAAATAAAATTTTTATTGAGTGCTTATTTTCAGGTTAATTATAGATTAGGACCACTAGGGCCAAAGTTGTGAGTTCAGATCAGTTTCCCGTCAGGAAAGAACAATATGCTCCCACAATGCTTTTGAACCACAAAATACGAGGTGGGCCCATTGTGGGTCCCACTGAAATTCCTATCTCTGATTTTTCATTTAATATTTATAGATAAACCCTACCTCTTATTTTTGTGGTTCAAAGGTGTTAAGAAAGCACATTGTTCTCTTGTGATGACGAGGTGATTTAGACTCCAAAGTTGAACCCCTCCATAGGCAAAATGTCTTTCATGTTTTTACGTGTCATGTTCTTTATTTTTTTTTTGGTAAAATTATGTGCCATATTGGTTAAAGGTAACTTTTTTTCTTGGTAACCAAGTATTCTTTATTCAGCTGGACAAGCCAAGGGAGCAAAAGAGCATAACACTTGCAACCAAGGAGAGGAAATAAGCCATACAGTCGAGTCCGAAATAGACTAGGCTTTTGAGCTGGAAAGTTTGCTACAGTATTAGACTTCCTAGTAACATGATCAATACTACAAGAAATGAAAAAAGTCTTCAAGTGACTTATGTCCTCCACTATTGATGCATAATGTACCGGAGTTGGATTCATGGAGGGGTTGTTTAAGCACTTTACAAACTTTAAACAATTAGATTCGACCAATACTTCATCCAAGCCTTCACCCAAGGCATGTAATAAGCCCATTCTTTGTGCTAAGGCTTCACTCATAAATGGGTCTTGAAAATGGGCCGGTTCAGATACAACCAATAAGGGCTCTCCTGTATGGTTTCCGATTACAACTCCCAAACCACCCAAGTCCCCATTGGTTTTTAATGTTGCATCTGTGTTTATCTTTACTTGGCCTCGTGGGGGGAGGGGTCCATGTATGTTGATCTACCACCTGAGATGATACGGGCTGTAGAGAAGGTTGGTAAGCTGAAACAGTGTGGGCCTCATGAAGGATGGGCTTTGCTGATGTAAATTCTATCCATGCTTTGGTTGTTGTTTGGACCACTTCAATTGGAGTCCACTTCTTCTTATTAAACACATGGTCATTTCTTGCAACCCAAATATACCAACACATATAAAAGCATAAACCTTGGGCTTCTTTTGTCTTGATGCTAGAACCCATATTGATTCTTTGTAACTCTTGAATCCACCGATGCAACTCAAATTGATCATGAGAATGAAATCTATAGCCCATAAGGCTTGCAAACCAACATGCTTTTGCAAATGAACATTCAAACAAAATATGTGGTGGAGACTCATTTGAAGAACCACACCTTGTACATGATGGATCAATGGGTATGTTTCTTCTCTGAAGAGCTACTCCTGACGCTAAACCCCCTGTGATGGCCCTCCAAACAAATTGCTTGACTTTGGGTAGTGTCTTGACCTGCCAAATAAATTTCCAATCCTTTGGTGTCAACAGTTTCCAAGGAGGTGTATGGGATGATGTGGCTTGGTCCTCTTTCATGTTCTCCTTTTTGCTAGCAATCGTATGGTATACCGACTTCACTGTCAACTTGCCATCCTTGCTACCAGCCCAATAAAGCTCATCTTCTTTTGGAGACAAGCTAAGTTGGGTTTTCAATATTGCTTTTCTATCCTCTTCATGAAAATATTGGTGTAAGATATCTCTCTTCCATGTTCTACTATCTTGGTCAATTAAGTCCGCAACCCAATACAAATCACAACCTATTGGTTTTGGGTGAATGAGGGTGTAGTTTGGTAGGATAGGTAGCCACTTATCACCCCAAATCTTCACCTTTATGCCATGCCCAATTTTCCATACCATGTGTTGGATTAAGGCCTCTCTTCCTTCTAAAATGCTGGCCCAAGCCCATGATGGTTGGTTGCCTTTTCCTGCTTCTAAAAAAATCACATTGTGGGAAATATATAGGCTTTTGTGAAAGAAGCCCATAGTGAATTCGGTTTTGCCCAAAGTCTAAAGGCAACTTTTGCAAGTAAGGAAATATTTTGTCTATTTGTATATTTGAAGCCCAAACCACCAAGAACTTTAAGTTGATATATTCTCTCGAATCTCTCCCATGCAACCCAATGCATTTTATTTTTTCCTTCCGTATCTCCCCAATAGAAATTGGCTGATTTCTTTTTGATCTCCCTATGAATAGATTTAGGAAGTTTGAAATGTGAAATCACATAGTGAGGGAGGGCAAAGGCTACTGACTTTAATAGGATTTCCTTGCTTGCATGGGATAGGAGTTTTAGTTTCCAACCTTCAAGCTTTGAGGTAACTTTATCAGAAACATATAGCCTTGTTATCTCCTCCTTTTGTGAGTGATTCTCTTCCTCCTCTAGGAGTGTCATAACTTTCACCGGCCTATCCTCCCTCTCCTCAGTTTAGCCTCTTCTCTCACCCCTCATTGTTACCTGAAAACCTGAACCTACACCTTGGTTTACAGTTTAATCTAGTTTCACCAAAACTTCTCTCTCCCTCCTTACAGTGACCTGAATACTCGATATTACATCTACCCCATGGCTTCAACCTCCTCAACTCCAGTTCCACCACCTAACCCACTTGATAAGGAAGACCCTTTTCTAGTTGATGATGGCCAAGAGGATAGAATCATTTTCTCTCCATTGAACACCTTGGGGGGCAAAGTCATGGAAGGCAAAAGGTATAGAACCCAAGCTGTAATTGAAGGGTTAATCAAAAGTTGGAACTCTAGAGCCCCAATAGATGTTATTATGATGGAGGAACACATGTATACTTTCCATTTTCATCATTAGTTAGATCTAAGAAATATCATGGCGAACAGTGCCATATGGAGTGGCATAACGCATAGGAAGCTTCTTGAGACCCTACTCCTAAACAAACCAAAGACCTACAAAGCCCTTCTCAGGAAATGCTAGAAACAAGAGAGCATGTACAAGTTAATTGAAGCACGAGTGAAAGCAAACAAGGAGTGTAAATTGGACGGGGAGCGAAATGGGCAAGCGACCACTCGAGCAAAAAGTTGGTCAAAGGTAAGTGGAGGAAAGACTTAGAACAGGAGGACTACACCCCTCTCAATGCCAAACCCTCAGAGATATTGATGCAAATTTGGGATAAGAAGCCTCTAAAGTGGACCGGGAAGCTTTATTCTCATCTAGAAGATCGGGACATGAACAAGTATTGTCACTTCCACAAGGATTATGGCCACCACATAGATGATTGTCGAAGCTTGAAGTTTGAGATAGAGAAGTTGATAAGAGAGGGAAGGCTTGGACAGTACGTCAAAGGTCGGGTCACGCTTGGGAAAGATCACCACCCAAAGATCAATGGAGACCTCGCTCCTCAAGCCTAGAAGATGCCAGGAAAAAACCCGAGAAAGAAATTGACTGGGAAGCAACTCCCGTATATGTGGATTTAGGAGGCCCGATTGTCGAGTTGATCAAGAAGGCGAGAGAAAAAAGCTCTATTTGTAGGGTTTGTTCACCTTCCCAAAAAGAGGAGAAACCAGTCCTGCCCCGAGCCAATCACCTTCACCGATGTAGATTTGGATAGGGTCTTGACCCCATTTGATGATGCGATCGTCATAAATATCAAACTGGAAAATTGAGAGGTCCATCGGGTTCTTGTGGATGCAGGCTCATCGGTCAACTTGCTGTCACATTAAGCATTCAGAAGGTTGAAGCTAGAAGATGAAAGGATGCCACCTTGCGGGACCCCTTTATATGGGTTTGTGGGATCTTCGCCAATAGTAGAAGGAACAATTCAACTTTTTTTATCTAAGGATCGGGACCTTGCCGAGAGACTCACTAGTTCGGTTAACTTTCATGGTGGTACGGGATTTGTTAGCATTAAACTTGATACTTGGTCAGCCGACACTCAACATGTTGGAGACACTAGTTTCACCCATTCACATGAAGCTTAAGTTCCCGACTGATGTTGGAGTCAAGGAGTGCAAGTCCAACCAATCAAAATCTCGACAATGCTATGTTAGTTATTTGAAGCAAAAACAAAGATCAAAGAGGTCAGGGAACACGTTGGCCGTCTAGATACGAGATGATTGGGACTAGGATAACATGTAGAGAGCTAAGCCGGTTGAAAAGCTAGAATGGGTCCAACTACACCCGGACTACCCATAGTGTGGGCCCACACTCAACATGTTGGAGACACTAGTTTCACCCAAGCACATGAAGCTAAAGTTCCCGACTGATGTTGGAGTCAAGGAGTGCAAGTCCGACCAATCGAAATCTCGGCAATGCTATGTTAGTTATTTGAAGCAAAAATAGAGATCAAAGAGGTCAAGGAACACGCTGGCCGTCGAGATACGAGATGATTGGGACTAGGATAACATGTAGAGAGCTGAGCCGATTGAAAAGCTAGAACGGGTCCAACTGCACCCGGACTACCCATAGTGTGGGACAATGATCGGGTCAGAACAGCCAGGGTTCTTCAAAAAGAACCTAATCGAATTTTTATGAAAAAACTTAGATTTCTTTGTCTAGTCAGCAGAAGACATGCTCAGGATTGACCAGAGGCTAGCTAAACACAAGTTGTGGATTCAAAAGGATGCGGTCCCAGTCGTCCAAAAGAGGAGAAATTTCTCGTTAGAAAAGCACAAAGCAATCCTAGTGGAGGTGGAAAAACTGGAGCATTTGGGCTTCATCGAACCGAGTGAATGCTCGACTTGGTTGGCCAACTTTATAATGGTCAAGAAGGCGAACGGGGAATGGAGAATGTGCATTGATTACATGGATCTCAACAAGGCATGCACAAAGGATTGCTACCCTCTACCCATGGACCATCTCATCGATGCAACTGTAGGTCACAAAGTCCTAAGCTTCATGGACGCTTATTCGGGGTACAATCGATGAACCGGGAGGATGAGAAGCAAACGGATCGAGAAAGCTACTACTGCCCAATAATGCCATTCAGATTGAAAAATGCAGGGGCAACTTACCAACAGGCCCTAAACAAAATTTTCAAAGACCAAACCAAGAGAAACATGGAAGTGTACGTAGATGTCATGCTCGTGAAAAGTCTTGTCTTGGCAAGACACTTGGTAACCTGGAGGAGGTATTTCATGTACTGCAAACTCATAAGATGAGGTTAAATCTAGAGAAGTGTGCGATCGGGGCACCATCCAGAGAAGTTCCTTGGCTTTATGGTATCCCAGAGGGGTATGGAAGCAAATCCCAAAAAATAAAAGCTCTGGTGGAAATGCAGCCCCCAAAAACCATAAAGGACATCCAATGCCTTATTGGGAGAGTAGTTGCACTAAATTGTTTCATCGCTCGAGTAGTAAGAAATGTAATTCGTTCTTCAAAGCCCTAAAGGACACCGTGACACAAGGTCAAAACATATGAATAGAAGAATGTCAAGTGGCATTTAACATGCTCAAGAAAACACTTGGGACTCCACTAGTATTGGCCAGACCAATACCCAAGGAAAACTTCATCATCTACTTGGTTGTTTAACTAGTTGCAATAAGCGTGGCATTGGTAAAAGGTGAGATGGCCAAAACCCGGTCTATTACGTGAGTCGCATACTTGTCGATGCAAAAATCAAATACCCGGACATTGACGAGCAAGCATTGGCCTTGTTGATAGCCTTGTAGAAGTTGAGACCCTACTTTCAAGCACACCCAATCATGGTGATGACCAACTTCCCTTTGAAGAAGATCTTGCACCACCTAGATGTAGCTAGACAATTGATCAGGTGGGAGAACGAGCTGAGTGAGTACCAGATTGAGTTCAAGACAAGATCGGCTATAAAGGTGCAAGTGTTGGCTGATTTCATCATTGAAAGCAACCTCCCCCAACCAATAGAAGAAGACTATGATGAGGTATGGTTGTAGAAATAGACAGCTCAAGCAATAACTTGGGATCAGGAGTGGGTTTGACCCTAAGAAATCCGGATGGCTTCAAGATTAGCTAAGCCCTAAGGTTCAACTTCAAAGCCTTGAACAACGAGGCCTGGTATAAGGCTCTTCTAGCCGATATATGAGTCGCCCGAGCATTGAGTGGTTTAGGAGCTAGAGGTAAGAGGTGATTTGCAATTAGTGGTGAATCAAAGGGGGAATATGAAGGCAAAGAAAGTGGATGGCTAAGTACCTTTCAAAAGTGGAACAATTCAGAGCCAATTTTGAATGGGTAGTCATCAAACATATCCCTTGGAAAAAAATGAAGAACCAAATGAACTATCTTGGCTGGCCTTAGCAAAGTATAAAACTCTTGGATCAGCTGTATACATAGAAGAACTATCTTGCTCGAGGATCTAGGCGACCAAATTAATGGAATTGGAATGAGAACCCAACTAGATAGACCTAACTGATCCTACATAAAAGATAGTGTACTCTCAGCCTAGCAGGAGGAAGCTAGAAAGGTTAGGAACCAGGCGGCCTGGTTCACTATACTAGATGACCACACGTATAGGCGGTCATTCTCCAAACCTCTTTTGAAGTGCACTGGTCCCTCTTAGGCCAAGTATGCCCTAGATGAAGTTCATGAAGGGATCTGTGGTGCCCATATGGGTAGAAAAACTATGGCATAGAAGATCCTAAGGTCGGGATTATATGGCTGACCATGCAGCAAGACGCTCTAGAGTATGTTTGCAAATGCAAACAATGTCAGAAGCATGCGACCATCCTCGAAGGGCGGTACCACTAGCCTCGGTCTTGAGCCCGATGACTTTCACTATGTGGGGATGGATATAATCGAGAAATTAACAAAAGCTATAAGGGTCGGGAATACATCATCATGGCTATTGACTATTTTACTAAGTGGGGCATAACATATAGCTTCCATAGCAGAGAAGCGAATAGAATTTTTTTTTTTTTTTGAAAATAAGGTCATCTACAGGGTTTCGGATAGCACGGTGCTAGTAATAGACAATGGCAGGCAATTTAGGGGAGCAGGATTCGGGACATTTTGCTCAAGATATCACATTGAACATCGGTATTCATCTGTAGCATACCCACAAAGCAACGAACAAGTAAAAGTAACAAATCGGACATTACTGGATGTGATAAAAAGAGAATGGAGGAAGTTAGGCCTTGTGGGTCGAAGAGTTGCCCAGCGTTCTATGGTCTTACAGAACCATTGCTTAAACTCCAACAGGTAAGACTCCTTTCTGTTTAACTTATAGGACATAGGCCCTAGCCCAAGTCGAGATCCTGGTTGGGTGAAAAAGATACCAAGGGTACACTAAGGGTTCAAATAAGCAAGGACTCAGGGAAACCTTGATTTCCTAGATGAGGTTTGCGATATGGCCGACTATAGAAATCAGAGTACCAGAAGAGGGTGGCAAGATATTACAACTCCCAAGTAAAAAACCAAAGTTTTAGATCGGATGACCTTGTACTACGAAGGGTCAGGGCTTCAAACCATAGGAACCAAGGAAAATTGAGTCCCACTTGGGAAGGACCTTACGTAGTTGACAAAGAAACGAGACTAGGGGCATATAGTATGAAAGAGCCTATGACCGGGAAACCAATCGATCCGTCTTGGAATGCCGCTAAATTGAGAAAATTTTACTTGCAAGTTGTTAGCGCAATCAATAATAAAAAATTGACCCAATTGTTTAGACGATGTAGCACTTACCCATGCAAATTGTGGCCCAATTACGGCGCCTCATTCGAGGACGAATATTGTAACGTGTGATTGCCCGATCAAGGGCCCAAGCAATAGCACGAACATTTCAAACGCACCTTATTTGAGGTCGAATATTGCAACATGCAATTGCCAAATCAAAAGACTGGATAATGACTCGAACATCTCAATCGCACCTCATTTGAGGATGGATTTAGATATGCCTCAATTTTGATTGCGTGACAACCCCAACCGTAAGATTAGGGAGAAGTTATTGCCCCGTGAGTTTATCATTAACATCCACAATGATTGGAATGTCGCCCAAACCCAATTTACTATTGTTGGGGGCTACGAAGGGTGTGACCTACTTGTTGAACCGATTAGGTAAACATGCCTTAAACAAAAATCAAAACAACCCAATACAATGTGCAAATGCAATACAAGTGCGAAATAAAGCAAGTATGGAGCATCATTTCATTTCAAAAACCAGGTGTGACCCAAGAATTACAAAAGAAGCTCGATACACAAAGAGTCCTGAGCAGTGGTTAAGAAAAAATAAAAAGAAGAAGGAAGAGACTACAAAGAAAGAGTTTTAAGTTGCGGCTGGTGAAGATGGATTAACAAGAATGACAAAGGGATTGGGTCAAGATCCTCTTCCTGAGGAGCAGCATCTCTGGGACTTCTTCCCCTCAATCTCAAGCTCCGGGGTCAAGCCATCAGCTATAGGCACAGCTTATGGGGGCGGTGGTGAATCGAAGAAATCTAGGGCATCAAGATCTTCCACGGGCAAGATCTTGAGAAGGCCTACGGGACGAGGCATTTGAAGTTCATCGAACACCCATGGGTCAAGGAACTTGTGCAGCTTCTCCATCTTCGTGAAAGTGGTCTATTGTAATGCCAACTTGAATGGGTGGTCCCTCCCCTTTTGAAACACTGATTTTGAAAGGGTTATCTGCAGGTTCTTGAACTAGGGAGTTTGGAAATACTCCTCCAGAACACGTCTCCTCACCTCCTCAAGAGACTCCCCAGACGAGGAGGACACACCCTTCAGTTGCTCGACCGACTCCTTCAGCTTATTTCTTTCCTCTTCAAGCTGATCAAGAAGGGTGGTAGCCTTGTCCAGATTAGAGGAGGCTTTCCTGAACTTCTTCCTGAGGGACTTTACTTTCCCCTTGTACTTGTCTCGGCTCTCCTTCAACACAAATTTCCCCTTCCGTAGGGACTCCTCCTCCCCTCTAAGAGCCTTGAGGTCCCGTTCAGCCCGGTGGGAGCTGTGGCGAGCTTGCTTTCACAACTCCTACGAGAGCCTCCGTTCCTCAACACAATGGAGAGCCCGATCGGCCACCTCTGCAAAGTAGTGGGCCACCCCAGCCAAGTACCTAAGGAAACAAAGTGGTGAAAAACCAAAGGAAAATGCAAGTACAAAAATGGGAGGCGTTCGACAGTTTTAGAATTTACCTGTAAACATCCGGGAAGACCCTTTCATTCTGGGAATCCCTTAGAAACTCCCAATCAAATGGGAGGGTCGACTTCTCAATTTAGCTCTGGGAGGTGTCTGGATTGTCAAACACAGAGTCCTGATGATTAAATCTCATTGCGGGACAAAACGCTAGATGGCTCGGATGAAGATAGAACCATCGACACCCTCGCACATTTTTGAGGGATGGCCCAAGGGGTGTCCTGAGGGGGTGCGCTAGCCCTCTCGGAAGCCTTGGGGTCGGCTCTCTTCTTGGGACTTTTTGTTAGGAGTGGAGGCTTGGTAACGACGGCGGTGGTAGTGTCAGGAGTTGGCTTTGGCTTGGGCGGGGGTTTCCTAGCCCAAGCTAGAGGTACAACCCCATTAGCTACGGCCGTCAAGGCATCCAGAGAAACTCCTGTATGCACTGCAAAATGAAAACAATGTCCGGGTTAGGCATAAAAAAACAAGGAAAACAAAAAATAACAAATAGTAAGCGAGGGGCTCACCCAGGGTGAAACCCCACAACTAAATACAGATGTGTATTCCATGGCGTATCCATGGATGACACACGAATCCCCCTAGACCCGGTTGATCTCCTAAACAAGTTTCATCTCTTAAGGAGTTAGATCAAACTTGGTGTTCAATCTGTCGAGCTCCTCCCTTGTCCTCTCTTGGAAATTCGTAATGAAAGGCTTGGGAGGAGGATTGCAGAATAGGAAGAACTCCCTCCACTTCTTTGTGGTCGATGGGAGGGTTTTGTGCTCCATAAAATTACCCTGAAATTCAAGCACCAAGGACAACCTCTTGGCTTGGTAATACCAGTTTCTCCGGGAGTGGGGGTAGAGCAAGAAGAAGTGGAGGAATAGGCGAAAAGTCAGGGCAATGCCCAGAGTATGGCAAAAGTTGGCAAACCCTATGATGTTATGCCAGCTATTTGGGCTGAGGTTGGGTGGCCAAATTGAGAAGTGGTTAATAACCTCCACAAAAAGGGGGTGGAGGGGGAGACATAATCCCCCAATGAAGGTATCAAAATATAAGGTAAAAAACACCTCGAGAATATCGAAATACTTAAGGAACTGGCTCAAGTCTTTGGAAGTGAGAGTACATGGGTAGAAATCTGGGCCTGATGAACTTCATACATAATCTACATGCCAGGGTGTGCGTGGCTTGGCTTGGGCTCAAGCCAAAGAAATGACACTTAATTTTTCCTATCAGGCTTTGGGGGGAAAGAGCCGCAAGACCGCATAGAATGCAGGAATGGAGGACGAGGAATGGAAGGTTTGGTTCGGGATGAAGAGTAAGCGTAAGAAGTAAAAGCAAGGGCAGTTTTGTCCTTTGCATTAGAGGCAGGTCGATTGAAAAGATTAGGTTTTACATCAGACGGGACAGATGAGGATCCCGGGAGACCCCCAGATTTAGCAAGGATTGAACCAACCGGATCACCTCACTGAACTTTTTTGGGTCATCATCAGCGGGACTATACTCAGGGGAAGGGTCTGACAGGTCCTCAGAGGATTGCTCATATAATTCCTTGAGGCAATCGTTTGCAAGGTAGACAGCTCCCGTCTAGTCACTATTACCTTTGCTCGCATAACCTTGCTGGGTAAGATGGGATTTTTTTCCTTGGATTTTGGGGAGATCAAACATAAAACTACGGTTGGGAGCTAGACCACGCTTCTAAACCATATTGTAAAAGGGAAAGAACTTATTGGTCGGGAATATGTGCTAGTGAGCAAAAGCGAAGGAAGATCAAGAGCTGAGTCGAGAGCAGTGAAAGTGATGCACAAGGTACCAACAACAAGGAAATGAGGGGTATTTATACCTCTGAAAGAAGTGGAAATAATCTTAATTTGACGGTTGGGAATCAAGTGATCAACGGATGGGATCGCTTGACGATTGAGTTAATCGAGAAATCATTACTATAAGTTGTCCTGTCAGGTGATGTGTAACAGCATGACAGGGGCTAATGCTTGGGGAACTCAACCGTCGCATAACCATTAAGTGATCCGGGAGATGAGAGCGACTAAGTGAACGAACATCGTCCTGAGCCTGAGCTCGACTTAGACCATACTGCCCAATAGCAATCGCTATCGCAGGGGCTGGGGGGATAGTGTTACAGATGGAATACATTTGGGTGCGGGTCGGGTTGTATCCAGGTTGCTACCACAAAGTTACCCAGTTTGCTGATCAGGAAACATCCATAATGGTCAAGGCCTAAGAGGGAATGCCACACCAGCGCCCGAGGCAGGTAAGGAAACAAACCCATGAAGGAAACCTCCATTGGGGGATCAAATCACAGCGATAGCCAAGCATAACACACGGGATATCACTGGCAGTAAAGAAGGTAACTTAAGCAATATAAATAGGGGGCAATGCCCAAGGGTAAGGATATACAACTTTTTCTCATTTTTCTCCAAGAAAGCTTTGCTTGGAGTTTTTGTCTGATCCCTAATTGACTCAACCATCGGAGGTGGCTTCCCGGCATCCCTATGACCTGCTACTGACCTTCTTTTGCAGGAATAATTTAGCACCAAGTCAGGATGTTGGTCAAACATAACAATATGAAACAACCATGTCAATAGAACTATCATTAACAAATAGCAGACTGCCACCACCTTCTCATCTTCATCTCTTCTCTTGACCTAATAACTTGAAGGCCTCAATGAAAAGAATGCAAACTTCATTGCAAGACACAAGACCATGCACCTCATTCTTCCCCAGTGAAATCTATAGATATCCATATAATTAACCGAACAAAACCCCCCAAATGCATGTGATTAAGAAAAAGGGACCTTTTCAGGTACCCCTCCCATGAGATTTGCAGGGAATGAGAAGTAAGAAGATGGGACAAGGGGAAAGAAACATCCAAGGGTAAATAAATTTTTTCAATGTTGCATTTAATTTCAACAAATGGGTAATTACTTAGACACATGTCATGCATCCATGAAGAAATGGACCGTATCACGACTGGGCACGATAAAAATCCATCATACTTAATGCACGTGGGGCGGCACTCAAGTATTATTACTAGATGTAGGATTCATAGAGCAGATTCCATATGGATGCTTCACATCGTTCATGTATGTTCACATTTGCGAAAATTCTGCAGACTCAAAAACAATCTTTTTTTTAAACCAACCAATGTGAAGAGCCCGTGAGTATGTTATCTGTTATAACTAAAGACTAATACTTATTTAACATTTTTTTAATTTTTCCTTTTTTTCATTTTGACCCTTAATGGTAGCAAACAAGAGTGGAAGTTTGGCCCTAATGGCCTAGACCTACCTTGAGCCGAAACAAAGTTTGGGTTTAGAATTGGCCTTAGGGGTAGGTAAAGGTTGGGCCAAGATTAATCAGTGTTAAAGTTAGGACTGGGCTAGGGTGGCCCTAATTAGTTTCAGTGCCATTTTAAGGTTGATTGTTTGGCTTGGGCCAGTTGATCCGGCCTAGCCTTTTATTTTCTTGGGTCGGGAGGGGAGGTTAGTGATAAAAATAGGACAATAATATGGATTATGAAGTCATGACTTCTTTAGTTAAGCCAGAGACAAGGTCAAAGGCTGGGGTGAACTATCCAACTTAGCTTGAGGTGACGCAGCTCTAACTGTAATCGAAGTTAGGATTAAGATCAAACTACGGTATTGAGGTCAAAGTTTTAAAAACCCAAGTATTTCAACCCTAGTAGCATAAGGTTGATTTCCTATAAACCTTTTGCACTTTGACATTTGTATTTCATGAGTAAGTGAGTTTCTTGATTTTGACCAATAGGGTACGCTGATATGAGCTCAACCATATAAATATTTAAATGTTAATTATAGCAAACAAAAACATTGAAAAGCATGAAATGAAAAAAAAAGGAAAATGCTAAAGGTCCGTAGAGATCTATCTTTTGCTGTTCCTCAGGTTTCTTTAATTCCAGAACTATAAGCTTGATCCATAACCATTTTTTTTTCTTTTTTTTTTTTGATAATCCATGGGCTGGATTCTTCGAATAGTCTATTTATGTTATGATAGCCTTTTATGTAGAGGCTTTAAGATGAAGGAGGTCTCAAGTTCAAGTGTTCATCAATACACATATTGTCCCTCCCCTCCCTTCCCCTAGCCTATGGGGCCCCGCTTCTTATGACTTGGTTGATGATTCTCCCAAAAAAAAAAAAATTTATATATATACACATCCTGTATCTGCAAACAATTACATTTACATCTCTAAAGTCTACTCTATTATGTTTATATCCCTTATGTTGAGCTGATTCCAGAACTATGGGTGGTTCCCTATGCCTGGCCCCGTTGTGATTGTATCCCTGCCCTTCAACATAATTCCATCTTGATAATTTCCTGGCCTATAAATATTGTTGGCTTTCCATTCAAGCTGAGAAATCATAAGAAATTTTTATTTTAGAATTGAGGTTGTTTGAGCCACCTTGCGCTCTTCCGATTGACTACATCATTAGGGAATTAGCATTATACATAAACGAGGCTAGGAAATTATCAAGATGGAATTCTGGTTTCAAACAAAAACTTTCTCTTAATTTATTGCATATATATACCCTTTGGTAAGTGATCAAACCATTGTTATGTTAATCACCATATAGAATCGAAAAAATTAATCTGCAAAGAATGTAATTTATCAATGAAAAGAAATAATTAAATTGTTTACATCAGTTTCCTTCTCTCTCTATATAATATTTCCTCCACAGCTACATACGGAAGTTATATTTTTGCATGGATGTATTAATGGCCAGGACCACTAGGACTTGGCCCTGATGATAATCGACCAAGCCAACAAACCATACTTGATTTTGCTTTCTCATAAATCGAAGGATACGTCGTCAAATGATTTGCACTTGCAAAATCTTCTGATAATATCCTTGTAGCCTCAACACCTTCTTGACTAAGAACAGCAACAAAGATAAGGAGAACCAAAACCAAGGTAGCTTTTCTCCAGGAATCCATCTCTAAAATTATCTTAGGCTGGCTGCTTGATCTCCCAAGACTTAGAAAGGGTCTCTTTAAGTTCACAAACAGGTGTTCCAAACGAAAAAAGCAAGAGATAGATTTGAGGATCTGCTAGAAACTGCAACGGTGGATTTCAGTTTGTGTTTGTGCTTTACAATTGTGGAAGAATTTATAGGGATTTTGGTTTCTCCAAGTCCATCTATAATCGCTGATGTCAATTCATTTAATAAGTATCATGTGTTGACCAGTGACTTAGACCGAATTTGAATGGTCTATAGATTTACCATGGACTGGAGAATATTGACAAACACTGGAAATTCAAAAACGTTTTCGTGGAGAGAAGGTAATCTTCTCCTTTTGTGTTTACCAGGAAAAGTGTTTCTCACATGATGGCTGTCTAAAGTCAATGGTGTGGGAGTTGAAATTGCATGCACGGCAAGTAACGTTTGGAGAAATTGCTGTTGAAAAAGCTCCCAAACACATCAGGTTGTGAAGTAAAACGTTTGAATTTTGAGGTGTTAATCACTTACCTCTCAGGTAAGCGTTGGAAGGTTTTTATTAATAACTTGAAGTAGTATTGTCACATCTAATTTGAGTGAACCCATGAACCAGGGTGAACTGTTTGGTATTATTGAATTTATTATTGGACCCATCAAGAGAAGACAAGAGTAAACCGCTGGGTTCTCCCCATAAAGCCACATTTCCATGAAGGCTTATACTACCTAGGGTGCCACATAAGCATTGGCACTTAACGGAATAAAGTAGGCAAAACGTCAGTGGGGATGTCACTCTCGGAGAAGAGCTGGGTGAGATAGAGCATTAAATGTGTCATTTAATGCACAATTCTCAAATCTCGAGAACTTAACTTCAGTTGCCAAAACATCAATCTGCATTAATTACATGTCGAATCAACAGATATTTTGAATGATAAATCATTCCAGCTATGATGTCTTCATGGCTTCTTCAGCTAGCCAAGTGCAACACTTAATCAGGACTCTTCATAGAGTATATGTCAATCTGAGGGAGCAGGAAATTCTTCTTCATAAAAGTGTGATGACTTCTCAATATAAAGGTAACAGATGGAAGATAGAACATAGGCCAGGTGAGAAAAACAATATCATTTACTCTCCTACAATTACTCTAAGGCATTGAATGTTATTTAAGTCCTAAATCCCTCACCATGAGGTCTTGTACA
The DNA here is from genome assembly GCF_041222555.1 of Hakea prostrata. Lineage (NCBI taxonomy): Eukaryota > Viridiplantae > Streptophyta > Magnoliopsida > Proteales > Proteaceae > Hakea > Hakea prostrata. The sequence goes on along the minus strand of NC_142606.1, from coordinate 36,701,881 downwards.
TGTTATCATGAATCTGACTTGACCATCTGAGGTGGTTTCCCATCCTCAGAGGCAGCCCACTCTCACAATTCATTGTGCCACCAACAAATCTAAAACCAATTCAGTCCATCTTTCGACCAATTTAGGACTTGTGTAGATTCGAGAGCAACATTTGGTGCCGTCAGTGGGAAATATAATCTTCTTTCCTTTGTGTTCTACCTAAAAAAAAAAGAGTAGAGATGGCTCGAGACAACTTTGATAACAATGGTTCCAAATCTCAGGGATGCCAACGTGGAAGGAGGAAAGCTACTACACGAAAGGAAACAACATCCAAGGATACCTCAAACTAGCCTTCACGTGAGGTACCACTTCCACTAATGGAACAAGGAACCCCCACAAATGTGGAGCTACCCTTGCAGAGGACCACCTGAACTCCAACCTATGATCCCATGCAAGCACAAGCTCTTCAGATGAAAATGATGGAAATGATGAACTCTTTCCAAACCATGGTGAATCAATGGAGTCAACTTATGCCACCAATAGGTCCAACTATGGTATTGACTAAGACAATGGTTCCCTCCCTTGTTTATCCTCAGGATGGGGCCCAGGGAAAAGGAACACCTTTGCTCCCCACTAACTCGGCAAAAAGCAGACATGATGATGGCAAAAAGGCCCAAGGAATTGCACCTTGCTCTATCTTTGCAAACTAGGCACATCGTGACAAGCACTCCTTCCCTAGGGCTAACTCCAAAGGACTTCCTCTCCCTAAGATTGGGAAAGCCCTCAGGGAACATTTGTTGAGTCAAACGCTTCCATGGCAGATGATGGAGGCTCCAAAGCCCCTCAGGAGGTGTGAGATGATCACTTGTACCAGCAGCTCAAGGACATGAATGAACACCTCCATCATCTAGACAAAAAGGTTCCAGATGAGGTACAGTTGGTTCTCAGCCAAGACCCTTTTATTCCAGCAATCATTGCAACACCATTGCTTATGGGTTTCGAACTCCATCTTTCACTGTTTATGATGGGACCACTAATCCAATGGCTCACATTAGCCATTTCACTTCCATTATGACGATGCGTGGAGGGGATGCCATCAAATGCATATGCTTCCTAGCTTCTTTGACAGGATTAGCTACCACTTGGTTCTCTCACCTGCCAAAGCACTGCATCAATACTTTCCAAGAATTGGGCTACGCCTTTGCAACACGATTCAAGAGTGGAATAAAGAAAGATAAGATAGAAGACAACCTTCTGCACCTGAAGCAAGGTTGTACTAAGTCCATTCGAGGTTTCATCACTAGATTCAATAACATCTCTATCCTTATCAAGGATTTGGATGATAAGGTAGCTTTTACTACCTTCAAAAGGGTTGTTACCAATGAAAAGTTGGTCACATCCATAGTAGAAAGGAAACCAAGAACTCTAGTTGAACTCCTAGACTTAGGGTATGAGATGGCCACAGTAGAAGAAGTACTGGAGGCAAACACAAGTGATTACAAGGAAAGGGAAAGACCTGTGAAGCAACCTACACGTGAAGAAAACTTCAGACAAAGACCTCCGAGAAGAGAACAAAAAGGGAAGCAAAAGTAGCAAAATAAAACTTGTTGATGATGATGATTAAGAGACTTTAACTCCTCTTAACAAGTCACGCTCTGCCATTTTGACGCATATTTGAGACACTGATTTATTGAAAAAGCCAGGAAAGATACATGCCAGGCTAGAAAATAGAGCTGAGATGTCCAAGTTTTGCGTCTTAACACCGAGATAAAGGGCATCACTCTAATGATTCTCAAATGCTCAAGGTAGAGATTGAAAAGTTAATAGCCGGTGGACACCTAAACTAGTATATCAAATCTGGTTGTCGAGAGGAAGTGTCTCCTCAACGAAGACGTAGTAGAAGCATTAGGACAAAGCGAGAGGGAAGGCTCTTGCCACTTCTTGGGACGAGGATCTTCCTAAGATTAATATTATCTTTGGAAGACCCACTCTCGAATCCTTTCGACAAGCAAAGAAAAACTTGAGTGTGGTAGGTGCCGTAGAGCCCTCCAAAAACACATGCTTCACTCACAGTGACCCAATCACATTTGATGAGAAGGAGTTGGTGGATGTGTAGACTCCCCATGATGATGCTATTGTCATCAAGGTCATACTAGCCAACCATATGGTCTATAGAGTCTTGGTGGATACAGGATCATCCGTTGATATATCATGCTTTCTGCCATCTTAAGATTGATCAAGAGGCTCGACCCCAGTCCTACCCTTCTATATGGGTTTGCAGGAAGTTCCCCCACTGTGGAAGGGACTATCCAACTTGATTTAACGGTTGGAACAACTCCTCGACAAGTCACATTACCAACCATCTTCATGGTTGTCTGTAACAACTCAGCCTACCACATCATATTCAGGAGACCAACTCTTAGTGCCCTTGGTGCCATTGTTTCTGCCAGACATATGATGATGAAATTCCCAATAGAGGAAGGGGTGGGCATGTGCAAAACTGATCAAAGGCAGTCTTAGAATTGCTCCCTTAACTTCATCCAGAAACAACCTTCAATGCCGACAAGTAGCATGACGATAACAGTTGAAATACGTGATGACAGAGATAAAGCCAGATTCAAAGAGGAGTACCAGTGGAGAACCTTCAAAGGATTATGTTGAGTCCAATGAATCCAGAAAAAGGAACTTTCATAGGTTCGGAGCAAGGGGAGGAGTTCAAGCAACGATTGACAGCATTCCTAGTAGAGAATTATGATGTCTTTGCTTGGTCTATTGAAGACATGCCAAGGATTGATCGAGTTGTTGAACATAAGTTATGGATTAATAAGGGGACTACACCAGTCATCCAAAAGAGAAGGAATTTCTCCCTTGAGAAGAACCAAACTATCCATCAAAAGTTGAGAAACTTGAAAATTCTAGATTTATTCAGCCCACTGAATGTCCAACATGGCTAGCCAATGTGGAGATTGTGAAAAAAGCTAATGGAAAGTGGAGGATGTGCAATGACTACACAGACCTAAATAAAGCATGCCCCAAAGACTGTTACCCTCTCCCCATAATTGATCTATTGATCGATGCAACTGTTAGTCATGAAGTGTTGAGCTTCATGGATGCATACTCAGGCTATAATCAAATCCTCATGAACCTAGAAGATGAGGCCCACACAGCCTTCATGACAAGCTGAGAAAGTTATTATTACATGCCTTTTGGGCTCAAGAATGTTGGGGCCACTTACCAACGTGCTGTGAACAAGATCTTCTGCTAGCAAACTGGCAAAAACCTGGAAGTGTTTGTTGATGACATGTTGGTAAGAAGTGTGAAATGACAAGATCATATCACTGACTTGTTAGAAGTGTTTGGAGTGCTTAGAGCACAGAGAATGCATCTCAATCCTGAGAAGTGTGCCTTTGGAGTCTCTTCTAGAAAGTTCTTGAGCTTCATGGTCTTTGAACGAGGCATTGAGGCCAACCCAAAAAAATCAAAGCCATCTTGGAAATCCAACCACCAAAGACTACCAAGGAGATACAATGCTTAACTGGAAGAATAGTAGCCCTTACCCGCTTCATCGCACGCTCTGGGGATCAAAGCTTGCCCTTCTTCACAACCTTAAAGTCTGTCAATGCCTCAAGGGGGCCATCTGGATGGCTACAAGATTTTGAGGAGCGAAAAGTTAAGTACTACTCCTTTACTTACTTTCCCTCTTCCGGTAGGCAAACTTTTATTGTACCTGGCCACTTTGCATAATGCTATAAGCTCTCTTTTGATTCAAGAAGAAAAAGGCATCCAAAGGCCTGTTTATTATGTCTCACATGTTTTACTTAAGTCTAGGTCTTGATACCCTGAAATTGAGAAGTAGGCCTTAGCAGTAGTGGTGTCCATCAGAAAACTCAGGCCATACTTCCAAGCCCATCTAGTAACTGTCTAACCAATGTACCCTTAAAAAAGATCTTACATTGGTCAGACCTAGCCAGCAGGATGGTGTCATGGGCTATTGAGTTTAGTGAACATCATGTTGATTTCAAACCGTGAACAACTATCAAATGCCAAGCCTTAGATGATTTTGTGGTTGAATCTTCCTATGGATGGACCTCATTTCAAGAACTGGAGATACAGTGGCAACTTGGACACTCTATGTAGGTGGGGCCAGCAATGCATTTGGAAGTGGAGCAAGATTGGTGTTGCAAAGCCCCAATGGTTTCACTATCAATTATCCCCTTCATTCACTTTTCCAGCAACCAATAATGTAGTAGAATATGAAGCATTGGTGGATGGTATGTGATTAGCACAGTCAATATGTATTAAGAACATATCAGTTTATAGTGACTCACAACTCATGGTGAACCAAGTTCAAGAGATATACAAGGCCAGAGAAGGAAAAATGCCCCAATATTTGGAAATGGTCAAACAGTTGAAGGGTTACTTTACAAGTTTTGTTATGAACCAAATCCCCATGGAAGATAAAGCTAAGGCTAATATATTGGCTAAGCTAGCTTCTGTAGGATTTGAGGATATCGAAGCTTCATTCTATCAAGAAGTGTTTCAAGTACCTAGCGTTGAAGAAATGGAGCTCATGGATATAGACGAAGAGGAGCCATCTTGTATGGACCCTTTGGTGTCATATCTCTAGCATAATCTCCTACCAAAGGACAAGGAGCAGGCTCATACCATCAAGAGGCAGCAAAGTACACAATGATGGGAGGAGCCTTGTACAAGCATTCTATTGAAGGTCCTCTCCTTAGGTGTGTTGGGCCATTAGGAGTGCAATATGCCTTAATTGAGGTACATTAATGCATATGTGAAGCACACATGGGGGCTAAGGCCCTGGCCCTAAAAATCCTTAGGCAATGTATTTACTGGCCAACCATACTAAAAAGCTGCTCAAGATTATGTGTTAAGCTGTTAGCATTCTCAAGTCCATTCTCCAATCCAAAGAACCCCAACTACACCTTTGGTATCAATCTTGAGCCTAGTTCCTTTTGCAAGATGGGGGATGGATATCTTAGGACCTTTTCCCCCAGCATCAGGAGGAAGGAAATTTCTTATTGTGGCCATTGATTACTTCACAAAATGGGTAGAAGCTGAGTTTGTGGCCTCAATCACAGAGAAGCAGATGGAAAAGTTCACTTTAACTAAGGTCATCTATAGTTCAGCCTCCCAAAGATCCTCACTACAGATAATGGAACACAATTTGACAACACTGCCTTCAAAGAATTTTGTCTCAAGTATCATATAGATTTCAGAAGAGCTACTATAGCCTACCCAAAATGTAATGGTCAAGTTGAGGTCACTAACAGGACCCTAACTGATGGGATTAAAAGACGTTTGGATGACAGCAACAGACAATGGTTGGATGAATTACATCATGTTCTATGGGCTTACAGGACTTCCTCTAGTAACTCCCACAAGGGAAACTCCCTTCAAGCTATCTTATGGCACAGATGCCTTGGTACCTATATGATATGGAGAGTTTATGATCAGACCGGGTTCATACCTGGTCCGACCCTCGACCCCGGTCGAGACGGAGAAAACCGAATCGCTCTCGAGCGAACCGGATCCGGAAGATGGCTTGCTGAAGAAGAAAGCTTATTCGGCTGCAAGCGTGCCCTAATCTTACTTATGGATTAGGGTAATCACCCTAATGATGGCAGACTCAAACTGGCGGCTGCGGATAATCATTATCGAAGGGATAACCATCGCATAACCTAAAGGTTATCTCAGGAGTCCTCTACTAGCCCAAACTAGTAGAAGTCTATCGCTCAACGGATCTAACTGATAAGATCCAACGACTACCCGAAGAAGGCTCAAGTGCATCCAACGAAGGAGATTCGAAGGTACACTCTATATAAACCTCACTACCATACAAGGTGAGGGACGGATCAATCGATCAAAAAGAATACTATCTGAGACTCAGGTTCAGATACATACTGATAGACCTAAACTATCAGCGATCTGCTATCTAGATCACCTTTCCCAGTTCTTCATTCCTTAGCTCGTGCTTCTAGCAGAGCCGTTTGTGATTAAGTTCATCAATCGACTTAGCCTTCGGAGGTGGACTCCCGACCCCAGCGGTCAGGCCACATCTGACGCTTTCGTTTTGCAGGACATCACGTGGAGATCCAAGGGCTGAGCAGATTTTGGACGCATCACTATACAAGTTTTGGTAGGCTCCCTATGGTCATGTTAATATAGTGAAGGTACAAATAAAGAAGGTATCATACTCAATTTGGAACTCCTAGATGAAGTTTGAGAAGTTGCTCTCTTCCGAAATGTAGCTTATCAGAAAAAAGTTTCCAAATACTACAATTCGAGAGTCAGAAGTTGCACTTTTCGGAAGGGGGACTTGATACTTCACCAAGCTGATGTTTCTAATCCAAGGGGAAGAAACAAATTGTCTCCAAGATGGGAAGGACCCTATTTGGTAACTCTTGAGCTACAGCCTGGCACATATAAACTTCAAGATCTTAAGACAAATCAATCTATTGCTCGTGCGTGGAAATACACTTGAAAAGATTCTATCAATAAGGAGCAAGGTGTCAAGTTAGATAAGTGACTTCGCGGCAAGCCAAAGACCACTGAGAAGTCACTTATCTAACTAAGGGTGTTTATCCTAGAAGTCACTTGTTGAAAGAGGATATTTATCTGAGAAGTAACTACGTAGCTCCACCGGGTACATATACTTAGAAAAATTTTACTGAATTTTGGATTGTCAGTGTAGTGTATTCAGCCACTTGTTCAATACATGTTTCATACAAAGGCTTAGTTTTTGAAGAAGTTCTTAACCAAGGAAGATATAAACAAAATTGAAATACTCAATGGAGTAAAAACTTTACTTGATATTCATATTGAAGAAGTACAAAATACATCAAAGGATTATATAAGGAAAGAAAAAGATTACAAAGGGGATTTTACAAAAATATCAAGGCAAGATCTACAAGAAAAAATGTTTAAGCATTGGTGGAGGCAACAACAACATCAACATTTGGCTCATTAGGAAAACCCTCCAGATCTATAACATTTGATGAAGGCCCAAGCTCTTTTGGGAATTCACCCTAGGGCACCTCTTCTATTTTTCCTTCTTCTGGAAGGGCTTCCTCTGCAAGTTTGGATAAGGAGTAAAAGGAAGTCTTCTACATAAGGATCTTCAGTAGTTGTTGGAGGGGCAGGATCAACAGCTGTTTTTGGAGTAGGCACAGCAAGTGTTGGAGTAGCCATCCAACTGTAGACAAGCAGACCCAATCTTACACAAGTGTTGGCGTTGAATGGCACTAGATAGAATAGCTTCATTGTCTCGTCAGGCAATTTCTTAACCATGAATGAGAAGGCTAAGTCAAAGCTGAGCTCAAATCCTGGCATGGCCGCCTTGTTAAGCTCATCTTGATATTCTTTGGAAGCCTTAAATCTCTCCAGCATTTTCTCCACAACAGCATAAGCTTGTTCCTTCAATGCAGACACTTGCTAATGGAATCGTTGAAGTTCATCTTCAAGGGACTTCTTCTCAGATTCAATTCTTGCATTCTTGCCTGTTATGAAGGTATTTTTACTTTGGAGCCTTGTTGTTTCCTGCTCCAAGTCCTCAATTCCCTTCACTCTCTTGGCCAATTATTCCTTGACGTGAGCTAACTCTTTGGCCACGACATCCTTGGCCTCAAGGGCCTCCTTCTCCCCTTTTCTTGCCTCCTCCTTTCCTCTCTTATGATGTTTGGAGTTAGCTGCTGCCTCCCCAATTTCTTCTGTATTGCCTCTAATTCAATGTTTGCAACAACCCATTTTTGTTGCCTCCTTTAAGTTGGCAGTAAGGTCACTAATTTGGAAATCAACAACAGAGGTGCTCTTACGCAGAGCCACCACTTCAGTATAAAGGTCCCAACTTTTTCTGGTTAGTTCCCCCATCTGACTCACGACAATACAGGCAGTCTTGCAACACCAAAAGCCTAAGCCAATATCATGGGAAAGAGTCAGTGTCATGAATATAAGAGTTGCACTATAAAGAGTTACTTACATTGAGGCTATAGACTTCAGCGTGCCCATGGTCATGTCCTTCATGCACTACTGGTCTAGAGGAGCAACTCATTGTCCAGCCACTGTTTGCATTCAAAGGACTCCTTCACCATAGAAGCTCCATCAAAGATGAGCCAGTGAGGGACCCATCTCATGAACTTAGTTATGGGCATTGGGCTCATGGCCTCCACAGCTGATGAGGCCCTGCTACCTATTGTTGTTGCTAGTGATGGTGGTGTGATGGTGGCTGTGGTTGTTGTGGTTGTTGGATTAAGGGTGGGGAGGTGACCCTAGTGGCAGGGCCCTCACCAACCCCCCTGCTTGAGGAACCCCCAGTGGATGTCATTCCACCGAGAAGTGACCTTTTAGCAGAAACTTGTCTCCTACCCTTGGTGCCAATGTAGGAGTGCAGATCTAGGCAGGCCTCCTCCCTTGGAGCCTCTCCAGCTTGGCTCCTTGACTCTGCCATCTCACCACCTTCTCCTTACCCTTGCGAGGAGAACCAAGATGCTTCTTGTTGTCTCCAGTTTGCAGTCCTGGCTCTACTACTTGAGAAGCTACTTTTTGGGAAGTTGTAGAAGGGGCAACAAGGGGAGCCTGCAGCTTGACAGCCCCAGCCTTTTTGTTGTAGTTTGGGCCATCTCTTCCCTAGCCTTAAGGCCAATGCCAACCAGAGTTTTAGTTCTCATTCAGCAAGAACTTTGGCCAAAGGTTTGGGAAGATTGTTACAATTGACAGGAGGACCATTCTAGGTCCCCTTGGTCTTGTCACATTCTTCATACACTGCAGCTTGAGCAGCCAAGTATGTAGCCAGGAGAGCCTTTCTATCTGCCATTGGAGGCCTTGAACTAACAAGATTGAATCATTGTTAGAAGATGAAGTGCAAAAAGTAAAAATTAAAGGAAAATGACAAGGTTGGTGTCAAGGAGGCTCACCCTCCATGATCCCCCACTCCATCTTCCTCCTATGAATGGGCACTCCCTCACAACGCACAAATCTCTAGAAGATCCTATCCTCTAGATCAGATAATTGAGGCTTGACATTGATCTTCCTTAATCTACTGCTTGTGTAAGTAGACCACTCCAGAATTGTGCAACCATAAGGAGGGAGACAAGATATGTATCTGTCCCTTCAGCCCTTATTATTGAATGGCATGGTTCCCTCCATGAACACCTGAAACTTCATTTGAGTGATTCCCCTCTTACTAAAACTATGCCATCCCTCGTTTTCAACGGTCTTCAAGGAGAAGACACTGCAGAATGTCTTCAGATTGAGCTATGCCCCCATGTTATGGCAGAAGCCCACAAATCCCACTAGGCTTCTCCACCCATTAGGAGCTAGCATCCCTGGGTTGAGGTTGAAATGGTAAAGGACTTGCATTATGAAGGGATGGAAGGGAACTCTCATGCCACCAAGCATGGAGTCCAAATAGAGAGGGAATTCACCCTCTCTCAGTAAACAGGCCCTTTCAGAAGTTCCTAGAATCCTCACTTGGAAATCTAAGGGAATTTTGAAAGTAGACATCATAAGGTGAAGGGTGATGGGGACGCGAAAGAGAAGTAAATTATTGGGGTCCTAACTTGGTGGTGAAGTTAGGATGTCTCCTATCTAAGGGAGTCTCAAACCCTTCATATCTAAGTGAGCAAGCTCTGCAACATCTTCTCAGACGCGCCCACTGCTGGAAGTAGTTGTAGGGTTTGAAGTTGAAGGGAGGAAAATCTCCTATAAAAGGGTCACCCCTAATGCCATGCTCCTTCCAAGGCTCCCTAGGGATGTTAGGGTTTCCTTGACCATCAAAATTCTTGATAAGCTTTCTACCCATGATTAAAAAGTTACGATGAGAAACTTACTATGTTTGGAAGAGATGGTAAGAATGAGGCAGCTGAGAAACTTCACATAAAAACTGTAGAAGACTTGGAGAGTTTTAACAGTTGCAGAAGCAGTAAAAGAAGAAGAAAAGGTAACGACAAAGGGCCAAGGGTTTTTATAGACAAGTGAAATATGAATGTGCAGCCCAGATTACTTCAAGATCAACAGTTGTTAGCAAGTAATGTTCCCCCTCCCTCATTATCCCCTCCCTCATTATGAGGAGCGGTAATGAGGGAGGGGGTTGGGTGAAAGTGGCAATCAAGTGTGCGCATTGGGTATTGTTCATGTCACCTCATTTTACTGACGTAACTGTCAAAGCATTAAATGCACTTCGTCAGTTCATGCATTTAAGGGCTCCACATGGATGTCTTTGCAAAGTTACTTCCCAGACTTGTGTAGTTTGATTCCAAAAACTAAAAGGGCTAATGTTACACCTAATTTGAGTGAACCTATGAATCGGGGTGAACCATTTGGTATTATTGAATTTATCATTGGACCCATCAAGAGAAGACAATAGTGAACCGTTGGGTTCTCCCTGTAAAGCCACATTTCGATGAAAACTTATACTACCCAGGGTGCCACATAAGAATTGGCACTTAACAGAAAAAAGTAGGTAAAATGTCAATGGGCATGTCGCTTCTCAAAGAAGAGCTGGGCGAGACAGAGCATTAAACGCGTCATTTTACGCGCAGTTATCAAATCTCGAGAACTTAATGTCAGTTGCCAAAATATCAATCTGCATTAATTACATGTCGAATCAACGGATATTTTAGATGATATCTCATGCCAGCTATAATGTCTTTATGGCTTCTTAAGGAAGATTCAAGATCTTGGCTTCTTCAGCTAGCCAAGTGCTACACTTAATCTGAACTCTTCATAGAGTATATGCCAATTTGAGGGAGCAAGAGATTCTTCTTTATAAAAGTGTGATGACTTCTCAGTATAAAGGTAACATATGAAAGATAAAATGCAGGCCAAGTGAGAAAAACAATAGCATTTACTCTCCTACAATTACTGTAAGGCATTGAATGTTCTTTGAGTCCTAAACCCCTCACCAAGAGGTCTTGTATCATCCTGAATATGACTTTACCATTTGAGGTGGCTTTCTGTCCTGAAAGGCAGCCCACTCTCACAATTCATTGTTTGTGCAACCAACAGATCTAAAACCAATTCAGTCCATCTTTGGACCGATTTAGGACCTGTGCAGATTCGGGAGCAACAAGTACAAATTGTGTAGGACTCTTCTACAACAATAGAATCAGTACAAGAAAGAAGATAGGAAGATTCAAACTTATTTGAATTTCAAATTTTCAAATTCAGAGTCTTGCGCTTGACTGAGTCTATCGTCCTCCCTCAAACTATTGGGCGGTAGCCACAATAGTTTAGCACGATGCTACTAAAATAATGAAGCAGTAAGGCCTTTCATAAAAGTGTTTGCAAGCTAATCCTAGGAGTGTAGAAAGTGGACATTGATCTTCTTTTGAAACACCAAATCTCAAACAAAGTGATAGTGAACTTTGATGTGCTTAGTGAGGGCATGAAGTACTGGATTCACACACATTTGAGTTGCAGAGAGGCTATTACAGTAGACTTGTTTAGTAATAGGGACCCAAAGATCCAAAAGAATGTAAGTGAGCCATAAGATCTTTGAGGTGGTAATGGCCAGTGCTTTGTATTTAGCTTCTGCACTGGACCGAGAGACCGTCGGTTATTTCTTGGATGCCTAGGAGATAATATTGGTTCCTAGATATGTGCAGAACCCAATGGTAGACCACTATGTGTCAGGGTAGCAAGCCCAATTGGCATCAATATGAACAATCATCAAAGTTAGAGAAGTGGGTTGCAATTGAATACCTGCTCCAAGTGTGTGTTTAATATAACATAAGACACATTTGACAGCCTAAAAATGCTCGGTGGTAGGATGGTGCATAAATCAACAAACTTGGTTAACTACATAAGATACATCTGGTCTAGTTATAGTTAATTATTGCAGAGCCCCATCAATGTGGCGGTACTTAGTTGGGTCGGGTAATGGCTTACCACTTGGGGGGGACATTTTACTTCTAGGGGATACTGGTGTGAAGCATGGTTGTAGTTTTCCATACTTGTCTGCTGAAGAAGATCTAGAGCATATTTGTTCTGTCTAAGTAGAAGACCTTGTGGATTTCTAATGGCCTCAATCCCCAAGGAATAATGTAGAGAACCTAGATTAATCCTGGCAAACTCGTTGGTGAGACGAGTAATGAGAGCTTGGATTTCTCTCGTAGTAGCTCCTGTTAAGATAATATCATCCACATATAAAAGCAAAACTACCAAGCCTTTAGGGGAAGCATAAGTGAACATTGACCTGTCACCCTTACTTTGTGTAAACCCAATGTGTAATAAGTAATTTGTAAACCGTTGGAACCATGCCCTTGGAGGTTGATGAAGACCATAGATAGCCCTCTTGAGATGAAATGCATGAGATTGATGGGTTGCATCTCCAAAACATTGATGGGTTGCATCTCCAAAACCTCGTGGTTTCTCTATGTACACATTCTCCTATAGTGTTCCATTTAAGAACGCATTTTTAACATCCAGCTGGTGAATGCGCTAGTTCTTGGAGATAGCCATGGTGAGGACAATTCAAATAGTTGTAGGTTTCACCACTAGACTAAAAGTGTCGCACCCCTCCGACCGAAATCGGACTTGCTCGACAACCCGTGGGTGTGATCCACTACCACAAGGTCATCGATTTAGCCATCAGTAATAATAAATACACACAACGCCAAATCAAAAGCAAATGATAGTTCAATAATTAATGTCAAGGAACAAAGAATCCAAAATCCAATGAAAAGTAATAAATGTAATCCAAGGTATGAATCAAAGGAAATGTATTTAAAGAATGTTTTCAGCGAAAGAAAAGAAAATCTCATAATTTAATTATTGTTCTTGTCTTTCTCAGGACTGGCACAACCTTCCTCTAATTTCTCGAGAAAAGGTGTCATTAAAACCTCTCTCATCGACCTATCCAAATGACTAACCACTTGGATCCTCCTTCCATTAATAGGTGCCATAAGAGCACTCCATGCACCTGTAGGAGACTCGTGTTTTACAACACCAATTCCCATTGACATATCCACAGTCTCTTCATTGGAGTTCTCCCGTACATATTGAACTTCTCCCGCATCTGTATAGTCATCTAAAGAAAAATAGAGACCATCCATAGAGACAAGTTCTGACGAACTCGGTAGGCAACTATCCCATATACACATAGACATCATAAACACATCATGAGTAAAAGTGAAATTGTGATAAGTAACAGTATGGATGCATCTAGCAGATAACCATGCAAGTCTTTAATAAGGCAAACATGCTTTAAGATATAACACTAGCCGTACTCTAGGTAGATCTCATCACTCTGATCTTTCACGGACTGGCTACATTTATTGGGATCCCGAGCAAGGGGGTACGGTCCTCCTCAATCAACCTTGGCTAGGTCCACCCTTTCTCGCTACAACCATTGGCATGAGTATTAGCGCATGTCAGGGATTCTAACCCAATGCAAGGTCCTACGGTAACATACTACTGTGGTCTAGATACCTCCCGGTGGCACCAACCAACTCGGTTCAGTATCCTTCTCCACCTAGGAATGAGAATCCTCATAGATTGGTCACCTCTGTTAGACTCCATTCCCTAACCCTATAGTCATCCACATATTGTTGGGGTGGATGCTCTCATTTCCCCTCATAACTCCCAAGCTGCCTATTGGGTGCCTATGAGCCCAACCCTAACATATGCAACCCTACCATTGCATGATCAACATGGGGCCACTGAATCTCCGCACGGACTAACTTCTGCTATTAGCTGAAATAGAGTCACATCACCGTTATCAGGGGTCATTCGGCTTCAATACCCCTATCGAAAGGGTAGTAGCATGTGAGGGTACCTAACCATGCAGTCTAGACCTCCTAGGTATGTAAACCAAAAACCAAGACAGTGCTAGAGGCATTAGAGAATAGTGTCCCGTACCACAATCCCTGATATCCCAAGCTAGGAATACCCAACAAGGATAATCCTCAATCATAATTGCACCAAACACATCATATCACAACAAGTAATAAATTAAAATACATCTAACATTATCCATAACATGTCATCATGAAATAAGCATATTTAGCTATTGTTACAACAAGTTATAAGACTACATACATGTTCATAGTGATAGGCAAATCATCACAACATCATGTCAATCATACATGCTATTGTAACCTCACCTATCTTAGCGGAAATATCACGAAAAAGAGTATTAAGTCTCTTAAATAACCACTCCAACAAACCTCATAGATCACCTAGATTAGGGTTAAGAGGTTTCATTAAGGTCTGAGATCCAAATTGAGTGAAAACAACATCAAAACAGCCTCTAGAAGTGGATGGGTTGCTTGAGCTGGTTGGTTCAAGCGACCTCCTTAAGCAACCACCCACTTTTTTGGCAGTTTTCCAAGTCCGAAATTTTGACTTTGATCACCCATCCTAAATATGATTTTGGATGGATTCAAATCTGAACTTCGTCCTTAGAACTCTAGAGAGAGCATCACACGTCAGATCACAAAAGAAGAATGATTTGAATCCACATCATCTTCTTTGACAAGATCAGCCCTTGATTTGGATATGACATCTCCTGGCATGATCCAATCGAGATCATCAATGGAAAAGGATCTAGTCACTCCAACACACCACTATAGAATTTTAGAGGGAGGAACTACTACTACTCTCTAACAATATAAAACTCCAGTAAGATAAAGAGAGTTCTTAACTAACCTCTAAAAGATATGAAAGTCAAAGCAAGATCCAAGCCTTCTTCGCAAATCGAGGGTTCTTCACCACCAACCACATTTACACAGCCTTTACTCAGTCCACAGAAGCCTCCATAAATATAATAATGTGAAATTAGGTCATGGATGGCTATTTATAAAGGGCTAGGGGAAAAACAGGTTTAAAACCCATAGCCAAACTGACCAGTCACTTGGGCCGGTTGGTTAGGTCAATCAACCGCCTTAAGCAACCACCCCTAGTACTTTTCAGTACTTGGGTGCTTTATTCTCCCGTTGATCCCCAACACCAATTTAACATAAACCAATACATGGGGGGCTCTTACCTTGATCTCGTACATCTTCAAACTCGACTTGTCTCATGCTGAAAATCCATCTGCTGAGTCCATCTGGGTTTTGACCTAGATCTTCTTCGGGTTCCTAGTAAAGTAGATTCTTCACCAGCAATATCCAGATTCATGGGCTCAAGGTCTAGATCATGGGCTTCAATATAGATAGCCCACAACTTCTTCTGGCTGTAACTTCAAGTAATTGGACTTGCAATACGGATTCCGGGTTAGAAATATGGGGGTTATTACAAAAAGTTTCCGTGAAATCAATATTGGGTTGATGATTGTAACCTTTGGCAAAAAGTTTAGCCTTGTATCACTCAATTGAGCCATCCCTTCTTGTCTTGACATGGTATACCCATTTACAACCAACTATATTCATGTCTTTGTTGTAGGGAACCAAAGTGTAACATCCAGCCCAAACCTAGCCCGGACACCCTTTTTATTTTGGGATAAAGAAAGACTTGTTTGATATTAGACCTTAAAGTTGGACTTTAGTTTCAATATTATTATCTTTGAAAACCTTAGGAAGCCATGTCAGACCTTTCCCTCAGGGTAGATTTGTAATGTTTGGCCTTATCCTACCTTGGCCCGGCCCGGGACCTATTATGTTTGTAGGTCCGAAAACCCAAAGTGGGGGAAATGACACTTGTGGACCCTTTTGGTTGATGATTTGGTGTCGGAACCCAAGCCCGTGAACATTGACGATGATGCCCCTCACTTGAGAGCATTGTCAGTGTTAGTTTTGAATCTGCACACCGAAGATGGGTGAATTAGTTGAAATACCAAATGAACTCCTGTGCTCAATCCGAATATATTTCTGGAAACTAGACTTCTTGATTGAATTGTGGAAGAAAACCTCACTCAATTTGACCTTGTATAGCCTTTCAAATCCCTACTTGAAGTTGCTGTTCTAAACCTGAGTTTTCTGCTGAAATCATTTTGGTCGATCATTTTGGTCGATACCATCGACCAAAATGTCCCAGTCTGCCAAGTTAATGATTCCATGGAATATTCCTTTTCTATTTAATATGACCTCGAGCCTTGAGCCTTTTGCAATCATTTTTCTCACCTGGGAACGTGGGGAGAGCTTCCCAAAGCAGCTCCTTGGTTAGTGTTAAGGGTATCTCATCAAAGACACTTAGTTTATCATTGATTCTTGCCTTCATCTTCTACACTAAGGTAAGACTCTTCATTCCACTCTCTACCCTACCATTTTCTACTCCTTTCTATTGTCATCTTGCTGATGGGACATTTGGAATGGTGCTGCAACCTTGCAACCACCACTCCAAGTGCCTACTCATGCTCAATCCATGATTCCCTTAGCCATTCATTGATGCTAATGCTTATATCTCATGCCTAGCATATGTATTCCATGCTTTACCTATTAACATCATACCATTTGATATCAAACTGAGCTATAAAGTGTATTATGTTCATGTTTAACATTGCCATATGATTCCAATCGAATTCATATTAGTTCCTCTAGCTATTGCATGCTATTCCTCATCAATGCAAGCAATTCCAACTCATGCCATGATGTTTATCACTTGAACTTGATAGCTCAAATTGGGGCTTTTTAATTAGACCATTGGATTGGGTTAATTCCTTGATTTATAGTGTCCTACTACTGTTGTTAAGTATGCCTCCAAGTTCCAGATTGATCCGAATACCGGAAGACTCATTTCGGACCAAAATCCCCAAAATCCACTATTCTGCCCGAGGACTATTTTGGTCGATCATTTTGGTCGATACCATCGACCAAGACCATCGACCAAAGTTGTTGCTGACAGCAACTTTGGCCAGTTTTGATCCAATTGACATCCAATCTTCCCGATTCCTTCTCTAACTTATTATTGATGTTTGTTTAGGGCCTTAACAATTATTTTGGACTATTTCTTGGTACTCTCAATTCATCATCAACTCAACCTAAGGTAAGGATGGTTATCTCCATAAACATATAGATCATCAACTTATGATTTATGTTCTTATTTATGAATAGAATCTCTTGATTTCTTTTAATCGTTATAAGACTGTGATATACGTGTTAGAACAGTAGTATTGAAATCTTTATACTCTTGTCATGTTACATTACTATTCTTGTTTACTTATGTCTATGATGATTCATTTCAATATCATGATTTAACTTGTATTATGAAGATATATTGGATGCATGAGAAGTGATGAACTTGAATATGTGATTGTCTAGGTATAACTTGGGATTGGGGAGTGTCCTATTGACACTTCTGTCCTTGGACACCGGAGGGAATAGTATGGGATGTTCTCCGATGGTGCCTATCGACTCTTTCCCGGGTTATTGGATGACATACATAGGATTGTCTAGTTGTTTGGCTAGGATGTCCCTGTCGTATCAAACCCGAATCGGAAGGGCATTGAGACCGAACGACCCATGGTAGCAATGGGGATTTGTGGGCACTCAAGACCGGTAACCAATCCGTGAGAGGTCATAAATCTCATTGTGGGGGCCATTTATTGGTAGGGTTGCATATGGATAGACTTGGGCTCACGGACGCTCAAGACCGGTAACCAACCCGTGAGAGGACGTGAGAGCTTCCCGTTTACTATATGTGGATGACCAATAGGGTTGATGAGTCCGTAATCCGGGATTACGCTGACTCTAGTGTGAAGGATACCGGAAAGGATCACCGGGGGGCGAGGAATGGACGTATCCGGAACCGAGATGATATGACTGAGTAGATGACTTGCATTGGGCTAGGCTTTACTGTGACATGCGCCAGTACTTGACCAAATGGTGATGTGAGAGAGCGGTGACCGATCCCCTTACCACGGCTTTTTGATGACTTTACCGATCTTCCCCGGGCATTCCCAAGATATGGAAATGGGAGAGTGACTGACGACCCAGAGAAGTACGGTGCTATGACTTAAAGCATGTCTACCCTAGATGACCAGCATACTTAGAGTTAGATTCATATTTGCATCATATGTCTCATATCATATTGCATCATGCTATGCTGCGCATCATATGATTTATGTTATTATGGAATAACTTTCCTTGCTGAGTTCTTTCGAACTCACTCCTTTTTGCAACATACTTTGTTAGACTTTCCTGCAGTACTACCACCGTTGGATCGTGGCAATCAACCCTCTCGGAGGCCGAGTTGAAGACTTGTATCATACCGGTGGCGATGAACCAGTTGATAAAGACGAGTAGACCGAGATCGGGACTTGTTTGTAGCAGTTCAGTTTTATATTTCTGTGTTAGGGATGGGATGTCGCCTCATTCCCTTTTTAACCTCTTATTTGAATTGTCGGGACTATAGCTTAGTTGTTTCACTTGTTATTTGGTGAATCGGTTGTAACCTTTACTTTAGTCGTTTCATCTTCCGCTAATATTATAGGATGGGTTTCCTCCCTCCTTTTCACTCTTGATTGTTTATACTAATGAAATCCTTTCCACACTCTGATGTTATTTGTGAATCCTTCTGAGGTACTTTCTCGACTTTTATTATTGAATTATTTGGAAATAAGGAATTGTTCTTGCTTTTGATTATATTATT
The DNA here is from genome assembly GCF_041222555.1 of Hakea prostrata. Taxonomy (NCBI): domain Eukaryota; kingdom Viridiplantae; phylum Streptophyta; class Magnoliopsida; order Proteales; family Proteaceae; genus Hakea; species Hakea prostrata. The sequence goes on along the minus strand of NC_142606.1, from coordinate 36,683,356 downwards.
GTGCTAAGTGATTATGATCGTTCCTAAACTTGATCGGCGGGACAGTAATTCACTCCCCGGGTAATCCAGATAGGGTATCCCCTTGGTGGATTTAGGGCGGGATGTGACAGAGTCCAAGTGTGATTGTCAATGAGGGCTTTAAATTCAGCTTGCATAGCATCAACCCACTTGGGATCTTTTGAAGCCACTTTATATGTTCTTGGTTTTGGTGGGTGTGTGGTAGATAGAAATGTTTGGGGTATGGGGATGATGAGTGGTAAATTAGGAAAAGGGAATTTTGACTTGTCTATTGCTAGTTTGACTACAGGTTACCATGGGATGGCGTTAGGTACTTAACTGGGTGGGTGGCAGAGGGGCTTGAGAAGGTTGTTTGGTTGAGGTTGGTGGTTGAGAGGTTTGAGTAGGTTATTTGCTTGAGGTTGGTGGTGGAGCTTGAGTTGGTAGGGTTACCGGTGCAATTTGGGATATTTGATGGAGTAGGATTAATCAGTGGGGTTAAGGTTGAAGATAGGGGTGTTGATTCGGTGGTGTAGCGGGAAGAAAGGTTGATGTTGTAGAAGGGTGTAAAGGTTGGGGTATGGGAAAAGTAATAGGGAGTGGGACTTGGGCTACAACGGGTGTGATGGTGGGTTCTAATAGTGGGTGGTTCTTATATGAAAAGATATCCTCATTGAATGTGACATATCTTGAGACAAACTCTTTTAGTAATTGGATCCAGGAAACAATAACCCTTATGAGATGGGCTATACCCAATGAAGATACAAGCCTTGGACTTTGGGTCTAACCTATCTATACGATACGATTTTAAATTTGGAAAGCATTGACAGCCAAAAACCCGCAAAGTAGGATAATCCAGTGAGGATCCAAATAAGACCTCAGTTGGTGATAGGCCTTTTAAAATAGGTCTAGGTATCCAATTAATCGAGTATACAGTAGTAGTAAAGGCCTCTAGCCAGTATTTCTTGGGCATATGTGCTTGAAATAATAATGAAAGACCCATCTATGTAATATGGTTGTGTTTTTGTTCAGAACCACCATTTTGTTTTGGAGTATATGCGCATAAGATTCTAGATACAATACTAGTAGAATCCAAAAATTCCTTAAAATTGAACTCCTCTATCAATTCTAAACCACCATCATTTTGAAAATATTTGATGGTTGTGTCAAAAGATTTTCAACCATCCTTTTGAAATGTTGGAAACAATCAATAGCATTGCCCTTAGATTTTAAAGGGTAAAACCCAGTAAATCGACTGTAATCATCTACAAATGTAATGTAGGAATGGAAACTACTGATAGAGAGAATTTGGGTGGGACCCCACAAATCACAATGAATCAATTCTAATGGTCTAGAAGTTTTATGAATTGAAATGGAAAAAGGAAGTTTATGGTGCTTTCCTACTTGACAAGATTCACATAACTGTGCAGATGAAAAATTAATGAAAAAATTAAAAACATTTCTCTTACGCAATTGTTGCAAAACTTTTGAAGATGGATGACCCAGTCTGCGATGCCACAGTTCTGATGGAAGGGTGGAGCTGAATAGAGCAACTGGAGATGTGACACTGGAGGAGAAGGCGTATAGACTATCTTGGAGTGGTCCCTTGAGAAGGATGGCGCCTAACTATGAGTCCTTAACAGTGAATCCCCACGGGAAGAATTCAACAGAATAATGATTATCTTTCGTTAGTTGTGAAATAGACAGAGTTTCGGTAAGATTTGGGACAACTAAAACATTCTTCAAAGACAAGAAAGATGTGGGGGTGGAAATATGAGTACAATGTGGGGTGGAAATATGAGTATACCCAATATCAGAGATAGAAATTTTCGTACCATCATCTCTAGAAACATTTGAAGAGTGTTGTAACATGGTGGGATTGAAAGTCATATGAGATGTACGTGGTACCTGAGTTTGGAATCCATTGTGCATCATGCATGGTTTGGGGCCTAAAATGGGATGAATTGGTGTGAAGACCAGCATATTGGGGAGGGAGGATTTCACTCTTTCGACTTTGAGAATATCTGAAATAACATCTATTTGCAATATGACCAATTTTGGCACAAATCTGACATTTGGGAGGGGTGCGAGGGTACTGCTGATATTAGGGTGTGGGATGTCATTGAAGGAAGGCAAAAAAATAAAAAATAAAAATTTTTTTTTTTCTTTTTTTTTTTTTGGGGGAGGGGGGGGGAGTGGTGGGTTTGGATAAGTTTGGTTTGAAAGAAAAGAGAAACAACAACAGGCTTTGATCACGGAATTCGGTCATAAGACCTACATCTCCAAGGCTCAAATTAAACCCAATGCCCTATCGAACACGGCAATCTTTACGTCAGAATGTACAACTTTGAGCATACATCATACGTCTCTAAGAGATAACTCAAAACCTTAGATTACAGACAAAGAAAATCCAAAATACATCACTGAACATCAAAAAATAGGGAGGACAGAAGAGCAAGCCCTAGTCCGTGAAGGAGGCAACCCTAACTGCATTACATAAAACCATCCCAGAAATAATACTTATACCCCGATTCAATACAGAACTGAATAGGCAATGGTCCAAGGTGGTATTTAACCAAGATACAACTGAATAACCGAATGGGCCAAATAACAAACCAAATGAAACCTGTAAAATTATAGAGTACACCTCCACAAATCTCTCCCTTAATCTTTAATGCCAAAACCACCACCGAGATCTTCGACAACGCTCCCAAAGGTAATCCACCCGGCCCTTCTTACGAGCGGGTGGAAGATAACGAAAGTTTCCATGGTGCATTGGAGTTCCATATCATCACCAAAACATTCTGTAAAAACAAACACAAAACATAGCAGACATACGAACAAAGAAACAAATACAAACTCTACGAGAAAACAAAGCTAACCAAACACAAGAATAACAGAAAAAAAAAATTAATATTTAGTAAATAAACATAGGAATGAACCAAGAATTCAGCAAGCATTTCCCATCTGCAGTAAATCCAAATAGTGAGCAAACCTAACAAATGGAAGCACCTTGGTGCCACAATCAGCATGTCTCTGTTCAGAGGGGATCTTCTCAAACAGCGGAACGCCAGCAGTTATCATATCTCTTACAAAGAAAATTTTAATGTGAATGTGCTTAGATCTATCATGGCATGCAGTGTTTTTACATAAAGATATTGCACTCTAATTATCAACATAGACAATAGGTTTAGAATCCAAAATGTGCAACTTATTAAGCAAACCTTTCAACCAAATAGGTTCTTTGACACATTCAGTGACAGTAGTGTACTTAATTTTTGTAGTTGACAAAGCAACAACAGATTGTTGTTGGACCTTCCCACTGATACAATTACTTAATGATAAGAAATAATAAACTGACAAAGACTTCCTATTATCCCTATTATTGGCAAAATCTGAATTAGAATACACTTCTAAACAAAAATTTCCTTGTTTTTTCTTGAATAGCAAACCCTTATTAACTGTTTCTTTAAGATATTTTAACAACCATTTTAAAAGCAAAAAGTGATATTTACCAAGATGAGCTATGAATCTACTAAGTATACTAACAACATATGCTATATCAGGCCTACTACATATCATTAGGTAAATAATAGAGCCAGTCATATTAGACCAGGGACATTAGACATGTTAGCCCTTTCATCATCATTCTTGGGACATTGATCACTAGAGAAAGAGAAAAGAGCAGTTAATGAGACTTTAACTGGCTTAACATAAAGCATATTAAATTTCTCGAGGAACTTAATAAAATCAGAAGTTTGATTAATATAAAGTGTTTCCTCCTCCTCGTTCCTATGGATGTCAATGCCCAAAATCCTCTTAAAAGGTCCTAAATCTTTCATTTTAAAATCAGTCTTATCTCTTTAATTTCAGCAGTCACTCGAATTCAAAGCATACTATTAATGTGTCTTCAATCTACATACAATAGCAAATAAACAAGGGTAGAATTGGTATTAGTAAATACAAATAGCTATCAAAATCACATCTAAGAAATCAACACTCAACATAAAATAATCAAAATTTGTTGTTTCATTGCCTAGAAAGAAGAGAGAGAACAACAGGTTTTGATCACAGAGTTTGGTCGTAGGACCTATGTCTTCAAGGCTCAGGTCGAACCCAGTTCACTATGAAACCTTACAATATTTACATCAAAATGTACCACTCCGAGCATATAACATAGAACTCTAAGAGAGAAATCAAAATCCTAAAGATTACAGACCAAAAACCCAAAATACATCATTGAACATCACAGAACAGAGTGGAAAGAAGAGAGAGCCCTAATCTGTGAAGAGGCAACCCTAACTGCATTGCATAAAACTAGTTAAAGATAATACTTATACCTTGGTTCAATAAAGAACTGGATAGGTGCCGGTTCAAGGTGGTACTAAACCAAGATAAAACTGAATAAATGAATGGACCAAATAACAACCAAATGAATCCTATAAAGTTACAGATTACACCTCTACAGAAAGGTCTCTCTAATTTTTATTAGGAGGCATGCAAATACCTTGGAGGACTTCTTAGCGTAGGTAGTGATCATAAGGACAAATGAGGAACGTTTGTTAATAGGGTATTTACCCGAAAAAGGAAAAGAAAAATCTCAATAGGGAATATCCTAGCTGTAGGGTTAGGGTTAGAACCCACCAAGATAGACACTTAACACTAACTTGACTCTAACCATTGAATCAATAAAATAACACAACCTTTTATTTTTTTTATTTATTTATTATTATTTTTTTTTTAGACAAAGTAGAATTTTATTAAAAACTACCATGTAACATCACCTGCTGGAAAGAAAATCAACTAACCCAATGATCGAAATGCGGCCACTGGCCACATTGTATTACACAAAACTGACAAGGCCCTCCTTGCCAAAGTGTTTGCTATACTATTAAATGCCATTGAATAAACTGAAAAATACAATGATCAATATATTAGTAAGACAAAATATATCATGCAGGACATGTCACACAACCAATGGTTGGTCTCCCCTTGGGTCAACCAAATAGGAGAATACCATTTGTATTGTGATAACATGCTATTTTGTGTGGAAAGAAAGAAAGTCTAGGGTATATTCACACGAGAAAACCCCAACCCTAATAGAATAATGCACAACATTTTGACATGGATAAGAGATTTACATATTATACCAATACAGCCCTATGAGCTAAACCATCCACAACAACAAAGAGCCCTAAAAAACGACCATAGCCATATGCCATGCATATATAATAATCTCATCATGAAGATTGTGCACTCCTTTATTTTCCTATTTGTGAGGGTATTTAACTCAGATCTAGATAACACAGTATGGAGTGTGGGGTTGATATGGACCGAGAAGCTCATTATATTAACTATGGAAGCATAGAAAAGGGGGGCCAGGCAAGAGGCGGTCATCCAAGAGATTTTGGATGGAATCTATCAAGTCCAACAGACACACATGCAAATGCAAGAAATTTGGTGCAATGACAAAGGCGCCTTGGATCTTCTTTTATACCCAAAGATTACCTCATGGCCAATTAACCTAATCCTCTTTTTGTTAGAATTATCATTATGTCTAAGAAATATAATAGTTTGTATGTTTAAATCCCCCACACTCAAAAATTCTTTCACAAGCTTAACAACTAAGGCAATGGTAGGAGCCACTAAGGATTTTAACGAACTCTGTAATTACCATAGTTAATATTATTAATTTTTGAGTTTTTTACATGAGTCTGTTATGAATGTAACTTACTAGTCTCCCAACTCTATAAGGAGACTAGCAGAGAGGGGGAGTTAGAATTTAAATTATTGTAAAACTCTTACTCCTTTCTATTTAAAGATAATGAAACCTCACCCCAGAAGTAAGTTGATTTGGGGTTTTCTTGCTGTGGATGTAGGCTTCACAATGAATGCCGAACCACGTTAATTCTTGAGTTCTTGTGTGAATGTTTATGATAAATTCAACATGGTATCAGAGCAATGATAAATTGTTGTCGAGTTGTGTGGAGATCGTGAAAAAATATGTGGCAGGAGAACAATGAAGGTTTTGATTGATTGGTCAAAGGTACGATTTTAAATACTAGAATCGTAGCGTTTCTTTTATTTATTTTCATTTCTTTTCTTTGTGCTTTGCTAGATCGGATTAAAAGAAAAGAAAAATAAAAACAAAAACAAAAACAAAAAAAACAAAAAAACAAAGGACGGAAGAAGAGATGCCCATCCAGTTTTTTTGTTTTGGATCTTGTTTTGAATTTTTTTAAAAAAAGAAGTTGTAATAATTACTTTTAAGTAATCTATATTTTGTTGTGAGTGGGAAGAACGTGTGAAGTGAAGAAAAAAAGATTCAGTAAAAAAAAAAAAAGGAGAAGAAAGAAAGATATTTTGTTTTATTCAAATTGGTATCGTACAAGTTGTTTCCACAGGATTTTGTGTGAATGTGTTTTGTACGGGGTTAAGTGGTTTTAAGGTTTTTGGACGTTCCAGACTCAGTGAAAGTATCGAATCGAGGAGATTTTGCTATATTGGTATATGATATTATGGGTTCGTACAGAGATCTTCCCATGGCAAGTTCTTTAGCAATACAACACTCTCTTGAAAAAATTATATCTTTACTGCAGAACTTCATTCAGTCTCATGGTACTACTCTTGCTCTCTCTACTTTTCAGAATTCATTTATAGTTGATTCGGGTGCAACCGACAACATGTGTCGATCTACCACTCTTTTATCTGATTTGAGCACTGATAAGTTACAATTTTATCCTCCTATTACTGTTGCCAATGGTACTACTGTCCCAATCTAAGGTCAAGGAAAATTGAACCTATTTTCAGCCAAGACTGATGCATTATTTGTGCCATCATTATCTGTGAATTTATTATCAGTTAGTAAAGTTACTCAGAGTTTAAATTGTAATGTGATTTTTTCAATGGACAAGGTAGTGTTCCAAGACAGTTTAACAAGGACAACGATTGGTGAAAGTAGACTGCAGAATGGACTCTATATGTTAGATCTTACAAATAGCGCCTTAACTTCTATGAATAATCATGAGAAATCTCAACTCTTGCATTGGCGTATGGGTCACCCTTCTGATAAGATTTTACGATCTTTAAATCCTTGTTTATCTTTTAATTCTACTGGTTATGATGCCTGCCATTTTTCCAAGCAACACAAATTACCATTTCCACAGAGTACTCATGTTTCAAGTGCATTATTTGATCTAGTGCATTCTAATGTTTGGCAATCTCCTGTAGACTCTAGAGATGGATTTAGATATTTTGTTTCATTTGTTGATGATAAATCTTGGGCTACATGGTTGTATTTATTGTCTTCCAAGAGTGAAGTGCTACAGATATTTCATGAATTTTGCCAGATGATTTTGACTCAGTATCAAACTCGCATTAAAGTTTTGCGAACAGATAATGGGACAGAATACACCAATAGGGCCTTTCAATCATATCTCAAAAGTTTGGGAATATTACATCAAACTTCATGCGCAGGGACTCCTCAACAAAATGGGATTGCTGAACGCAAAAACAGACATATTCTTGAGGTGACTCGATGTTTATTATTTCATGGGAATCTTCCCAAGACTTATTGGTCAGATGCTGTCAGCACGAGTTGTTACTTAATCAACCGTCTCCCCAGTACAGTTTTGAATTTTAAAATACCCTTTAGAGGTTCTATATGATCGTCCCATCGTGATGTTTCATCTTCGAGTTTTTGGTTGCATTGTTTATGTTCATGCCCAGGGTGGTGATAAACTTGATCCTCGTGCTCGCAAATGTGTGTTTTTGGGATACTCCTCTACTAAAAAGGGTTACAAGTGCTTTGACCCATCTACTGGTAAACTTTTTATTTCACGGGATGTGTCTTTTGATGAAACTCAGTTGTTTTTCTCTAGCAGGAATCAAACTCAAGGGCAGCTAGATTACAGTGAATTTGTTCCTGTCCATTACCAAGTATACCCGACAACATGTCTGTAAGAGCTGATGCTAATGAAGACAATGTTATGGGCGACACCACAGAAGGTAGCACTACCACAAAAGGTAGCACTGATATAGGTGATGACACTGAAGATACTGACGGAAATCTACATGGTGAAGCAACTACAAATGTACTTATTGCAGAAAATGATACAGTTGAAACTATAGCGCAATTACCAATTCGCAGATCTACTCGGGCCTCTCAGCCTTCAGTGAGATTGCGCGAGTTTACTACTTATCATACAGCTAAATTCTCAATCCAATCTCATATAAGTTATGATAATATCTCCCCTCAATATTTTGCATATCTTTCGGCTATTGAAGACCACAAGGAGCCGACCAATTTTATTGAAGCTAAGAATTCACCTAAATGGGTGAAGGCTATGAATGAGGAACTAGAAGCTCTTCATAAAAATAAAGCATGAGATATAGTGCAACTCCCAAGTGGCAAACATCCAGTTGGATGTCGTTGGGTCTACAAGACCAAATTCAAGAGTAATGGGACTCTAAAGAGGTATAAGGCATGGCTTGTTGCCAAAGGATATACTCAAACATATGGAGTTGATTATAGAGAGACATTTGCTCCTGTAGTTAAAATGAATACTATAAGAGTGTTAATGTCAATTGCCGTTAATTGTGGATGGCCACTTTTGCAAATGGATTTGAAAAATGCTTTTTTTACAGGGAGACTTATAAGAAGAAGTTTATATGGAAATTCCTCCAGGCCACCCATTAGAAAAACAAGATGGACTTGCTTGTAAATTGAAGAAAGCAATATATGGCCTAAAGCAATCACCACAAGCATGGTATGAAAAGTTAAGTACATCTCTTATTAGATTTGGATTCACTAGAAGTGGATCAGATTCCTCCATGTTTGTGAAGAAAGCCTCCACTGGCACAACAATAATTTTGGTATACGTGGATGACATTCTAATCACTGGAGATGATCCTGAAGGAATCAATACACTCAAAGAATATTTGAAGAAGACTTTTGACATCAAGGACTTGGGACAACTTCGATACTTTCTTGGAATTGAAGTTGCCAGATCTAGTAAAGGATTATTCATCTCTCAAAGGAAATATGTTCTTGACTTGTTGAAGGAAACTGGCAAATTGGGTGTGAAACCAGCCAACACACCCATGGTTACACTTGTAAGGTTACTAATGATGATTCTCCATTGCAGGATAATAATTGTTTTCAAAGGTTGGTTGGAAAATTGATTTATTTGACCATTACCAGACCTGACATTGCATATGCAGTGAGCTATGTCAGTCAGTTTATGCATAATCCTACCAAAGGGCACATGGAATTGATTAATCATATATTACGTTATCTGAAGTCTTCTCCAGGAAGGGGCATTTGCATGAAGAAGAATGGACACACAAACATTGAAGGATATGCCGATACAGATTGGGCTGGCAATCCTACTGATCGAAGATCAACTACTGGCTTTTGTGTATTCGTAGGAGAAAATTTAGTCTCTTGGAGAAGTAAAAAACAAAATGTTGTTGCTCGTTCTAGCGCAAAAGTAGAGTACAGAGCAATGGCATCTGCCACTAGTGAATTAATTTGGATTGATGCCCTACTTCAAGAATTGGGGGTGAGAGGTTCTAAAAAACCCATAAAGTTGTTCTGTGACAACCAAGCGGCTACACACATTGCCTCTAATCCAGTGTTTCATGAAAGAACTAAACACATTGAAGTTAATTGTCATTTTGTTCGTGAAAATGTTCATGATGGAACTATAGAAACCCCTTATGTAAGAAGTGAAAATTAGCTTGCAGATGTCTTCACCAAAGCTTTGGCAAAGGGATTGTTTCAAATTGCATTGAGCAAGTTGACATCAAATGATGTCTTTGATCCAACTTGAGGGGGAGTGTTATGAATGTAACTTGCTAGTCTCCCAACTCTATAAGGAGACTAGCAAAGAGGGGGAGTTAGAATTTAACTTATTGTAAAACTCTTACTCCTTTCTATTTAAAGATAATGAAACCTCACCCCAGAAGTAAGTTGATTTGGGGTTTTCCTGCTGTGGATGTAGGCTTCACAATGAATGTCGAACCACGTTAATTCTTGAGTTCTTGTGTGAATGTTTATGATAAATTCAAGCCCTCCATTTTCATGGGAAACAAGGCGCACCCCATTAAAATAAAAACCTTGCAAATACCCCCTCCACCGGAGGAACATTTGAGGAGAAGCAATGCGTACCTCACTTGCATTTTTTTTCTTCTTCTCCTGCAACGTTTCTTCTCCTCAAGATGAGGTACGCATTGCTTCTCCTCAAATGTTCCTCCGGTGGTAATCATGGGTATTGATTGACAGTAGTGATGACAGATTATAAGGCATCGTGAGTAACTGTGAGGAGTGAGGTGGTATGGCTTTGAAAATAAGAAGTTCAAACGTTACCATATGTAAGGGTAATATGGTCATATTAAAATTATTTAACAAACCTAAGTAACAGGGTTAACGGTGGAGGGGTATTTGCAAGTTTTTCTATTTTATTTTAGAGGGGGTGCGCCTTGTTTCCCATGAAAATGGAGGGGGCTCATGTAAAAAACTATTGAAAATGAAGTTCAAATGTTACCATATTTGAAGGTAATATGGTCATATTAAAATTATTTAATAGTCCTAAGTAGGGGTGTCAACGGTGTGGTTTGGGGCAGTTTCGGGTTGAAAAACAGCTAGCCCAAACACGGCCCATTAGCAAAATAATGGTTTCGGGCCAGTTTCGGTTTGGTGCGGTTTGAGTTCGGGCTAACTAACGGTTTGGGCTAACAGTTTAGATTCGGGTTGACTAACGGTTTATGGTGTGTACAAAAAAGAACAAAAAAAAAAAACAATTGAGCATCCTACAACAAAAAGCGAAAATTATATGGAAAGCAAAGTTGCTATTGGTCAATTAATTTCTATTTAAAAAAAACCCACCCATTCTATAGAAATCAATAACCTAGATATTAAGTAGTAAAATGATTATTTGATCTTTGAATTCATGCTTAATTTTTTTTATTGTCTAATACCAACTACCTAATGGTAATATAATGATTCAAATATTATTTAATGTAAAATTACAAAACGGGTTGTAAAACAGATTATAATGGGTTGTGGTTCAGTTTTGGGTTAGTGCGGGCTCCACAACCCTCAGCTCAATTACGGCCCATTTTGGTTCAGGCCGGTTCGGGCTATAACGGGCTGGTGCGGTTCGGTTTTAACTATTCGGACTATAAATTGACACCCCTAGTCCAAAGTAACGGGGTTAATGGTGGAGGGGGTATTTGAAAGGTTTTGATTTTAAAGGGGGTGCCATTTGTTTCCCATGAAAATGGAGGGGGCTCATGTAAAAAACTCTTAATTTTTTGTTTTATCATATGAATAAAAAGAAAAGAAAAGAAAAGAAAAGAAAAGAGGAGATTACCATTAATTGCACAAAAATCCATTTGAAACCTCTTGACACCGTGTCCTTCACCGCTTGGCGTAATGCTAATGCCTCACCCATCTACAAAGAATCAAAATGGTAAGCTATTGAAATAACCTCTAAAATTTTTACCCAAAAAAATAACATCTTAAACAAACTGTAAAAAAGCTCCAATTAAGCAAGTAGCCAACTGGGGGACAGTTGTTGGAGTGGCTGACGTGGCGTTGCGGTTTGGGGCAGATGCAATGAAAGTTCAAAAACCGTCCGCGTGTGGTCTAGCAGGATAAGAGTCATAAGACCAAGCCAGTTGAAGCTGTGGTAATCGCAAACGGTTTGAACTTTTTGAATCTGTAGACACAAATTGACCTACTGTTGGTCCGTGAGAACCTGCCAAGTCAACATTGGTAACTGCATGTCTGCATCATCATCTCCCACCTTCCTATACACTCTAACTACGGATATATATATATATATTAATAATCTAGTACTTAACTCTACAAAGTTTGGCTACGGTTCTAATCAAATGCCAAGTGGTGACCTTTCAAACTATCTTTAATTAATGTATTTTTTTTTGTGTTATAATTTTGGGTAATTTTCATTTGGACCCCTGAGGTTTGGTCTATATCATTTTTAGTCCAAAATAACTGAAACTTTGCATCTGCCTCCCCTGTAATATAGAAAAAGTCAATTTAAGGACAAATGATCAATTCTATGACGAATTTGCCCTTTTTTTTTTTTAATTTAATTTAATTTTTTTTACATTTTAAGGAGTTAAAATTTATTAATTTACAAAATCAGACCCTTCTTCATTATTCGATTCCCAAATGCTTAGTTCTATCAATTCTAAATCCTTAATATCCAAATCCTAATTGAAGATTTGAAAATGAAAATTAATGGGTGAAATGTAATCTCCAACTCATGAGCAAGGAATCGTTTGCGTTTTGGCGTCAGAGAGAGAAGAGAGCCCAAAAGATGGATGGAAAGCACGCTGAAACCAGATCTTGAAAGCCATAAACCAGCTCTAACACGTTGAAATCATAAACCAGAACCAGCTCAAACATGCTGAAATGACAGAAACCAAAAACATGTAGAAACAAATCTTGAACTAAAAAATGAGAAACGCAGAACCAAAACCACAGAACCAAAAACGCCGATCTGAGAAGAACTAGAAGAAACTATAGCTTGATCTTCATCTGAAACGTTGATTTGCATCTGAAAGCAAAGCAATGCAAAATCAGGAAAGTTATCCGTAAATCTCATTGGAAAAGCTGAACAGGTTTTCAGAAGAAGAGGAACGCAGATCTGAGGAACAAATTTCACAAATCAAGAGAAGGTTCAAGAAGAGCCAGTTCTTTGAACCACAGCAAGTAAAATGAACCAGGGTAAAACGAAGCAGGTAGTATTGAGAGACCATGTCTATGGTCTTCTTAAGGAGATAGACACGATTTTCAACAAAGGCACCATCTATCTAAAGGTTTCTCAAGCTCCAAAGCCATTATGCTGGAAAATATCTACTTAGCCTGTGATCCAAGACCAATCTGGTCAAAGAACCTACCGAAACATGTAGAAAATGCAAGCGAGGCTGGCTCGGTGTGACTCAATACTTCTTGTTTCAATTTACTTCATTTGATTTCTAGTCGATCTGGTTTCAGCGTTCGAGATGAGCTTCTCGTAAGTACTTTAATTCCATCTTTTGAGCTCTCTTCTCTCTCTGAGCCCAAAATGCAAACACCTCTTCTTAATGAGTTGAAGATTACGTTCAACCCATTAATTTTCATTTCTTAATTTTCAGCCAGGATTTGGAAAATAAAGATTTAGAATTGGTAGAACCAATGATTTGGGAATCGGGTAGTGAAGGAGGGTCTGATTTTGTAAATTAATAAACTTTAATCCCTTAAAAAAAAGAAAGGAATAAGGGCACATTTGTCATAGAAATAATAATTTGTTCTTAAATTGACATTTTCTATAGTACAGGGGAGACAGATGCAAAGTCTCAGTTTTTTTGGACTTAAAATGACATAGACCAAACCTCAGGGGGTCCAGATGAAAATTACCCAAAAATTTAAATAAAAAATGCACTTAGCATGGGCTGATGAGGACACATTAAATGCTAGAATTATCAATAAATTGAACTATAAATACCCCACTGAGATGTTGATAAACGGTATACAATCTCTACTATTGTTCCTCTTAATTATATCAGATATGCACTTAGCATTCAGACTAAAGCCCTGACCTCGTGGTGGTGTTGTAACCTAATCTAATTTTTACTTGCAACTGACTAATCCCTATACTTGGAATGCTCTTTTATGAATAGGCTCCACTCTTTTCATTCAGCAAATTTTATACACCTATTTGATTCAAAACTTACATGCAATACTAATATTATTATTATTATTTTGAAGTAGGACAGTTTTAAAATATAGGGATGGGAGTATTACTATATATGCCGTCTACAAGGGTTGAACCTATAACATCTTTACTAAGAAAAATGAATATTTACCACTCTACCAATCTTGCATTGACAATATTAATTTATTTTAACAATAAAAATTAAAATATAACTCCACAATTGGGTAGAGAACTTTGCTTGATGATTATATATATATATATATATATATATATATATATATATATATATATATATATATATTATGAAAGAAAAACTTTAATTAAAGGCAAGTTAGTGCTGATAGCACCTACATATTGTACGTGAAATATTAGTACAACCATCCAGCTGTGTAGCTGCAAAATATGCATAGTTTTCAAAATGCAAAAGGAGCACTGGGTTAGGGAAGTCAACATATTTCACAAATTTTGTTGTTTCAGTTAATTCCATTATCCTTGATAGTTCCTCTAGAGGCCACTTCTCTGTTGTCAGCCTCGGTAAGAGCTTTGTGATTTAATGATGATTAGTCCAGATCTCGTCTATGCTTATCCTCTTTCCTTTCGCAATATGCATGCCTAACTGTAGGCCAAAAAACATAGTATTCATTATCCCGCTAAATTCCCGCCTTCCAAAATTGACAGACTGTAGATGTCCGTCTCTGCATATCCCAATGCTCCAACCTGTTACTCCTAGCTGCTGGCAATGGATCCCTGCACATATCAAAATTTTTTTTGTTAACATGTAAGGTATGCATACACAACTTATCTTCTAGATCATCTAGATGAAAGTTATTATTTTGGTATTCTTGATTATTTAATGACTCCCTATCTTCATTCATTTGTAGCTTCAACACCTTAATCCAATGATTTGTATTATATAACACCACCATTGGATTATGTGGTTTATAATTAAAAATCCTCTCATTTCTTACTTCCATATGAAGTAACAGGTAATAATGATTATAATTAGAGTTGAAAGCGTTTTGCCGTTTTCTCCAGTACAAGAGATTACCCCTTTTATTTGACCACAGAAGCAACCACATTTTTTTTTCCTTCTTTTTTATTTCTGGTAACGAAGCAACAATAAATTTATTGTCTATACCTTTTGCGACGCCGATGGTGATCAAAACCGTCATTTGATAAGCACAATGAATACAAATATACTAATATAATGGATAAAAAGTTTGTTTACGATTTTCTTTTATTTCCTAATGATCTTTAAGACCTACATATTACCAATTGGAAAAGGTTGAGGAGGCTGCCAATGTGTCGACATGTGTTATTTCTCTCCTCCCTGTTCGGATAGAATCTAGTACTCTGTTTTAAATCAATATATGATAGCCTACTTTCTTCTTCTTTGTCAGAAGGAAGTTCATATATTAAAAGCAACCAGTGAAATCCTGTTGGGAAAAAACACCACCCAGGCCCAGTTAACTTTTTCCAACTGCATATAAGATCATGAAAGAAAAAAATACGAAAACGAACTCTTGAATTATGATATGTGAATAGTGTTCGTGTAGGATCCACATGCGTATTGCGTGAAATTATACTAAAATAATTACCACAAGGAACACAGACACAACAATTTACGTGGTTCAGTGTTGCCTATAACCATGGGTGTAATGAGACTTCTTCACCATAAGAGTGAAAATAAACAAAATAGCAACGCCTCACCCAAAATAGCTATTGGTCTCCAGACCATAAGCAGCTTCAACCTTTATCTACCCATCAAATGAAATTAAGGAAGAGGAAGCAGAGAAGCTTGGGAGCTGCAATGGGCCTCACAAAAGGAAATGGAAGGAGTTGATCAACTGGAGCATTTTTTTAGTGCTCACACCCGTGGATTTTGTCGATGCATGCATAGATCCACAGGACACAATGGAACTCTATAGTTGGAATTGTACAGGTCTTGGGGGAGCTTCTACAATTTGGGCATTGAAGAGCTTGTTGAAGAGCTCATCCCCTGATGTGTCTTTTTTGATGGAGATCTGTACTATTGACAGTTGAATTTCAAAAAATGGCTAGGTCAGTTAATCTTCCCAATGTATTCACTCTCTCCAATCAATTTTGATGGTGGATTATGTCTTATGTGGAAAGGAAGTGTAAATATCCAAGTTCTACGGGCTGATAACAAGATTTTTTGCTGTTATGTACAGTGTTCAACATCTAATCCTTTCTGTGTGACTCTTGTGTTTATGGAGATCCAATTAAGGCTTACAGGCATCTTGTTTGGGAAAAGTTGAGAGAGGTGGGCATAAATAGGTTTGACCAATGGATTTGCTTTGGGGACTTTAACTCGGTATTATCTTGGTATGAGAAGGCTAGTGGTAATTGTAGAGGGGGTGGGGACATTCTTGCATTTCAGGAGGTGGCGGAAGAGTGTGGCTTTATGGATTTGGGATGTCAAGGACCCAAGTTTACATGGAACAACAAGCGAAAAGGTATAGGGAACATTAAATCTAGAATTGACAAAGTGTTTTCAAATAATAGATGGATGTTTTCCTTCCTTGAAATGCAGGTGTTCTCGAAGGCTGCTATAAAATCTAACCATGCTCCTGCGCTGGTAGACACGGATAGCTTACCACTGAGGGGAGAGAGACAAGCATCACACACATAAACAAAATCTTTTGAGATGACTGGTAAACTAAAACTAGGAATCAAATTTCTAACTACTTTGGAGGTAGGATGACCTAATTTTGAGTGTCAATTCTCAAAAGAGGTTTTCTTGCCAACTAATGCTTTAGGTTTGGAGCTCAACTGAATCTTGTATAGTTCGTCCTTAACACAACCTTGAAGGAGACATTTCTCTACCATATGATCCTTCACATTAACATATATCAAGATGAAATTCAAACATAGCATTATTATCCCATGAAAATTGTGAGATTGATAGTAAGTTCTTGTAGATAGAGGGCACATGAAGAACAAATAATTGGAGAAGATGTAGTACCAACATTGATGTTATCAATATTATTTATGGGAAGACCAGCACCATTGCCAATTTGAACCCAATCGTAACCATCGTAGGGTTGAGCAATGTATAGATTCTCCAAAGAATTGGTGCTATGATGAGTAACACCAGAATCAGGGTACCAATTTTTGTTTGGAAAAGAAGCACTCAAAATTTCAGAAATATTCATAGAAGGAGGTGTATGAGTGGCACCTTGAATGGTATGGCTCAAATGTTGATAACAATCTTTGGCCTTGTGTCTAAGATGATCACATATCTAACAAATAATGCGGTTACCATTCTAATAAGAGGGCTAATATGCATGAGAACCAAGGTGCGGAGAAGAGCGACCATGACCGGATCTGCCCCTCTATGAAAAATGCCCCCTAAAGGACTATCTTGGAGGCTGAATGGTGGAGGATTGGATGCTAGCCATGTTTGCCATTGGAGAAGAAGCATCAACAATAGAAAGTTCATCACGTAACCTTATCTCATGAGTTAACACATACCTCGTAATTCATCATATGAAATCGGAGATGGACAAATGGTAACGGCAATCACAAAGGGAGACTCGACTCCCAAATCATTTAAAATATGGAGACATAGTTCATCATCATTCACAGACATTCCAACAACAGCCAATTGATAATAAACATTTTTAATTTGAAAAAGGGAATCATGGGTTGTACTGTTACCTCATCGAATATTTTGAAGTTGAAGGCGAAGTTGCAATAATACAAGCAGAAGAGCAAGTAGAGTAGATCTTCTCAAATTTTGACCAAAATTCTTTGGAGGTGGTACAACCAACAACTTGCGCATGAATTGGTTCAATGAGGGAAGCAATAATCCAACACATTAATAACTGATCTTGACGGTTCCACTTATAACTGTCAATATTAGATCTGAAAATTTCAGCATCATCTTTGTCAAGGATGGTAGCATGTGGGCAAGGAGAAGAACAATTCACAACAACAAATAAATCATATGTCTTCAAAAGTGACACAATTTGAGATATCCATATCAAATAGTTTGTTTCATTCAGCTTTGTTGAAAAGAAGCCATTATGAGAATCTTGGAGCTCGATATCATGCTAAAGTCCATAATTTTCAATAGAAAAGGGTAAGAGAGAGAGACATTTTTTAGAGAGAGAGGGGGGGGGGTAAGAGAGTTTGACACATAGATGTAAGTGGTTTGGTTGATCTTTGCAACCTACGTCCACAAGAATGTAATTTGTTTCTTTGAGATTGACTATAGTACATATTGCCTATTTTTAGTTACATGAGTCCTCGTTCAACATTAATCTTGGATCTTACTCTAGAGTTTGAATTACACAAGTTATCTCTTTGTGGTTGGTATGAACAATATCTCATGTGTTTTTGAGTATAACTCTAAGTTTGATCCACTTGTGGATAAGATGTCATCTGTTGGATTCATTTAAGTAGTTGAGTTTGAGTTTGGTTCTTGAAGCCTTGCACACATGGAGTAGTGGTGGCTAGGGCAATCCCAGATTCATCTGGAATCGCTTGTGGTCTTCTTGTTTTGCCCTCAGATTGCAACAATATATATATATATACACACACAGTTGGTGTTTATACATTTTTCTAAAATTATCCTCACAAGGTTGCTCGTTTGGAAAGGCCAAACCTCTTAGTGAAGAGGTTGTGGATTTGATTATGCTTAATGGTATATTATGTAATACCCCCATCCCCAATATATAAATAATTGTTTCTTTCAAAAAAAATAATAAAATACCAAAATTACAGGTTTGTAACTATTTGTTCATCTCAACAGGATCCAGCTCTTTCAAATCCAAAATGACAAGAATAAAAGGGCAAAAAGTTGGTACTTCATATGGTCTTTCTAAATAAGGGTAATTTCATCTTATTGGCTTCTTAACTCTAATGAAGGGCAAAATGGACATCAAATATCCAACCTGTACCTCTTAATAATGTTAAATTTGACAGGGGCAATAGTAATTTCGTAAAACAATCCAACTAAAAAATAAAATAAAAAAAAAAAATTACGCATGAATTAAAGCACATTTGGTAATGGGCCAAAAAATAGGAGTTGTGGGCCCCTATTGTTGAGACTTGTTTCTAGAGCATTTTGACAGGGTATTTTGGTAATTTTTGGGTTTAGGGTTTTCTCCCTATGTCGCTATGAAAAAATCTTTTGTCAGAGTAGGTAGACAACATTTTAGGCGGCTGCTTCTTCTTCGTCATTTTAAAACCCTCAAAGAGCTCAGTTGTGAGTGTGTGTACCTTTAGGTGAATCACATAAAATTTGGTCTTATGAGACTATGCATCTTCTCTTTTCTCATTTCCATTGTGTAGCTTTTGAATAGGCTGCATCATACATCCTTCTCTCATCATTTGCTCTATTTCCTTTTGAGCCCTTGCAGTAACCATCTCATTCCTTCCATTATTTTCTCAAAAAAGTTTGATCTGCTCGCGATTATCAAAATCCTAAACCTTCTCCTCTCATCTTCATTTCTTTCATTCTTTTATATTTGTCATACCATCTTCTCTCTATTCATTGTGATTGCTTGTTGAATACAATATTTCCAGTATCCCATTGAGTCTGATGGAGGGTATCCCATAGAACAGCCATTGTAGTTGAACCTTGCATTTGGATCAAAAGAGAGCTTTGGGTATCTTACCTAGAGAAGATCTGGGATGGTTGCCACCCAGCCTAAGGTCTTCTTCTATGTCAGAGTTCAATTTGCGACTATGTAGGACATCAAATGCTCACTGCATGGCAGCTCCACAGGTTAGTCAATGTGATGACATATTTCTATTTTATTTTACAATTTGTTATGTTGGTATCAATTATTGCTTCCCTCGTTTGCATTTTTGTTAACATTCTCTCAAGCTATGTTTGTTGGTGATATGGTCGTTGATGGTGAATTCTCACCGGATTCTGTGAAGAGGAAGCCTTGTAGTTGTCTTCTTCCACATGAAGGTCGTGACTCCCTCTGATACCCTAAGCCCTTCTCCCCAAACAATGAAACCCTCAATCTGGGGTTGTAATGCATCTTCTTAAGGTCCCTTAAATCAAGGGCCTTGGCCGTATATAATTGTAATTTATTTAAGTAATTATTCTATGTCTAACCAATGGTCGAATCATGGACCAAAGTAGCAACATAAAAAAACCTCTCCATTTAATTCTAAATGGAGTATCTAATGATATTCATCTTACATGCAAGCATTTAATTATCCTCCAAATCTGGTGTGCAAATATTTTATTTGATGGTCTTTTATTTAGTTATTATCTTAGTAGCAAATCATTTTTTAATTCTCATTCAGCATATTTTTGTCCAGGAACTTTTTCCAAGGCTAGAAATGTGCCAAAAACTTAGCAAGTGCATTACTAGAGAAGAGATGGAGAATTACTATTTCCACCTAGTTAAGAAGCATGACAAAAATGGAAATTTATACAATCGGATCAATGATTTACCAGGAACCCCCAGCATGGTTCGGGCAAGAAGCAGCACTGAAGGGATGCTATGAATGCTCATCATTTGGTCCAGAGCTTTAATGCTAAGTGGGGAGATAAAATCGTAGGGGAAGAAGTGAATAAGCATAAAGATAAACAATGTCGAATCGTAACTTTAGCCATTCTTGACATCATTTCTTCTTGCTTTGATCTCTCAAATTCCTGTTGAAGTGCTTCTTCTACCAACAGTTACATTTTGGGAGTTGCAAGTTATTAGAACTTGAACATACTCGTTTAATGTAATCTCTGCATAACTGGGAAAAGACCAAGTTAACTAGTCCTAACTAGCGTTTGCAAATTCTGTTCTCTTGTGTATCTTTTCATCAATTTTGCTTTCTCGAGGGAAAGAAGGCATATGTATAAAGTTCTTTTGGATCGTTCTTCATTTTCTTTTGTAGAGATACTTTGTAATCTTGTAACCTTCTTCCATTATATAGTGAAACATTCTTTAATTTTATCAATAGGACGTCACATTGGTGAGTGAACCACATTAAACCTTTGTATTTATCATTTTATTATGTTTTCTTTCTCCAATTGGTATTTTGGGTGTTACTTTTGATTGACTTGAGGCATGACTCAGATGTAGCTAGCAGTAAATTTTGTAAAGATTTCACGGTTCAGCTTACCATGGTAAAGAATGCAGCAGTAACAATAAACATCACTACACACCCAGGGCATCTTTGAGATCAACTAGACATGGCCCTTATGTTATAATTCTGGTTGCTGGTTCTTGGTTTTGAGTTCTTATGGATTCACTAGAAGACTAACACACATGGAAACTGCAGGTTACATCTTTCCTAATTTGCAACCAAGTCAGCCATACAACAATCTCGATACAAAATTCTTTCCCCCTATCAACCTGCTCTTTTACCTATTTTTGCTTCTAAAAGCCCTGATATAGAAGAATAAGAAGAAGAAATGAAACATGAGATGTGAGGGATATCGAATCAGACCCTAAAATTCTTGCCCTCGAACGTTTGGCCAAACTGCCTATCAGGCGGGACTATGTTCCAAGAGGTGGAGGTCCAGCAATCACTGTTGGTAACCCTAAAGGAGAGAGACTAACCCAGATCCAGTACCTCTGGTTTTGTCACACTCATTCCTAGCAGCAGCCATGGCAGCTTTGTATCCTAGCAGCAGCCAGAGCCTCACGACTGATAGCCATTCTGGAATCTGCAAAGGACAAGAGTTATAGTCATTTTTGAAAAAAAAAAAAAAAAAAAGGAAAGAAGAAGAAGGAAGAAAGAGGCACAAGGGGGCCCACCATCCATGATTTCCCAGAGGAACAGTGGAGCATCGAAGTTCATCTCGCTGCCATGGACAGGAACCCCCAGTCCTTGGGCAAACAACTCGTAGAGAGCACGGTCTTTTGGATCTAGTTTGGGCTTGGTGTTCAGTTGCTTCAGGATGCTCCTAGTGATCTCAGGCCACTCAACTAGGGCACACTCTTGAGGTCGAAGATAGGCAATATACCTGCCCTGCCACCCCTTGTCACTAGTGGGAAGTGTATCATCTTTTATAATTTGGAACTTGGTGTTGGGAGTTCCTCGCCTGCTGAAGCCTAAACCACCCCTCTCTCTCAATGGTTCTCAAAGAAAAAATACACTTGAAGACATTCAGCTTGCAATCAACGTCCAAGTTATAGCAGTACCCTATAAACCCCACTAGGCATCTCCACCCATTCGGAGCAAGCATCCCTGGGTTGAGGCCGTAATGGTATAGGACCTACATGGCTGAAAGGATGGAGAGGCACCCTCATCCTTCCTAACATGGAGTCAAAATACAACAGGAACTCTCTCTCCCTTAGTAGGGACGCTCTCTCACAGGGACCTAGGAACCTAACTTGGAACTTAGAAGGAATCCTAAAGGTTGTCCTCATCAACTCTGTGTGTTGAGGAAGAAACAAACTATGGAAATACAAGGGGCCAGACTTGCAAGAAAAATTGAGTGCCTATAGTCCAAAGGGACTTCGAAGTTTGCATCCGGAGGTAACTCCCCTTCAGAAGGGTTTCTTGGGGCTGCATCCCCACGCAGGGGAGACTTCTGTCCACTTGCTAAACCAAAAGCATGGTCAAGGGAAGGAGAGGAAGAAGAAGGTGGGAACCTACCCTCGAATGGTTCACCACTAATCCCTACATCCTTCTAGGGTTCTGGAAGGGCCTTAGAGGCACTGTGGGAATCGTACTTTTTCACTAGTTTCCTACCCATGATTGATAGTGGCGAAAAAGACTTACGAGTTGGGGGTTGCAAAAGGCTTTGTAAGGAACTTGGTTCATAAGAAAGTATTTGCAGAGTTTACAAAGGAAGTAAGGAGGAAAATAAAGGATAGTTGAAGTTGCTTAATTTATAGGCATTGAGAGTGTGGCGTTGACGGCTCTAATCACTTGAAATCTACAGCCCTCAGTGTACAACATTTCCATTTCTATATCGGTTCAGTGATCAAGGAACATGGTAACAACTATCACGGATTTGCACTTTTAAAAGAAATAGGTTGATCACAAGGAAAGAAGGAAAGAGAGACAGATGGACACATACATTGAAGGAAGAAACAAATCCAGAAATATTACCAAAAGACAAAGAAGAGAGAGGGAGCTAAGGGGTTGTATGATAATGATTCTGTGCCAACTTTTTCAAATCCTGTGGTTTTTTCACTTGCGGGTTTTTCCACGTTAAAAATTCCTATGTGTTTGTTGTGGTTTGTGTTTTGAATGCTTGATCCATTAGTGTTGT
This sequence comes from Hakea prostrata, assembly GCF_041222555.1. Classification (NCBI taxonomy): domain Eukaryota; kingdom Viridiplantae; phylum Streptophyta; class Magnoliopsida; order Proteales; family Proteaceae; genus Hakea; species Hakea prostrata. The sequence continues at coordinate 36,660,421 of NC_142606.1, read as the reverse complement.
GTTTGTTGTTTTAATTTACACTAGCATATTGTTTAACCCCTCCCCCCAATCAAATTGTTATTTAGCATTGAGTTTTTATGAACTAAATCAGGTGAGATCATAATTGACACTAGGGATATGGCCTTTCAGTTTTCTTCATATTTTAAATCTTTATTCAACACATCTAAGATTCCTATTTTGTTGAAACATTATTTAAACCTATAATCTCGATTGAAGAGGCAAACTTCTTGAGACCATCCCTTCAGAAGAAGAAACCCGATGGGTAATCCTCAACTTCTCTTCTTTTAAGGCTCAGGTGCTAACAAGTTCTAGGTATATTTTTACAACATGTTTTAAGAACTCATAAAGGCATAGCTATGTTCTCTTGTCACGAATTTCTTTTCATCTTCTGTGATGTTTTTTCCAAATAAACCATACTCTAATAGCCTTGATACCAAAAGAGCATAATGCATCGCTTGTTAGTCAATTTCATCCAATAAGTTTTTGCAATGTTAGTTATAAAAGTATAGCCAAACTTTTAGCCAATTGCCTTAGACCCCTCTTGTCAAAATTCATATCTTTGCTTCAAGGGATGTTTGTCCCAGAACAACAAATCTACGACAATATAAGAATATAAGCATTGTGCATTAAGAATCTACAACAAATCATTATTTGTTGAAAAATAAAAAGAAAACCCCCGGGGGGGGGGGAACAAAAAACAACTTTAAATGAAATTTAAGAAAAGAAAAAAGGGGACCCCCCCCCCCCCGCCCCCCGCCAAAAAAAAAAAAAAAAACCTCCTAGGTTTTGGAGAACATTGGATTGCTCTTATCAAATCTATCTTTTCCTAACCTCCTCTATAAAACTTCATGCCTCACCCTTTGATTTCTTTTACCCATCTAAGGGTATACATCAAGACTGTCCGCTTAGACTCTTGACAGTCTACAGGGACCTCAAAGAATTTATTGGTATCAAAACTGAAAAATTCATCCAAGAAATCACATGTCTGTTTTTTCGAGACGATTCCTTTCTATTCTGCCAAGCAACAGAACATCATCTCCAAACCGTTAAAGCAATTTTAAAATTTTTTTCAGACTTTTCTGGCCAAAGTATTAATTACTCTATATGTGGATTATTTTTAGTTCTAATGTCTCATCTCAGTCTCGTGTTTTTTGTTTCAAATTATTGGAATTCCAGAGATGAATGTTTCCAGAAAATATTTGGGAATTTACTTGTTTCATTTCTTGCTCTTAACTTAGGACTTGCAATTCTGGTGGACAGAGTAGTATCACGGTTGATGGAGATCTCATGATCTCTCTTATGTAGGTAGACAAATGTTGGCGAAGTCAATACTATCATCTATCTCAACTTACCACATGGGACTTCTGGAATCCCAAAATCCATTTGTCAAAAAATAGATAGCATCATATTTCAATTTAGGCCTAGAAATTCAGATAAGCCAAACAAAGGAACTTACATTCACACATCCTTACTTTCACACCAACCCTAGAAGGTGGCTTGGGGTTTCGTCGACCTTCCTAATTCCGTAACGAGGCTCTCTTATTAAAACAATGTTAGGCGTTTAATATCACAGCCTGATTCCATTTTTTTATTTTTTGGTAGAAATAGGTCTATATATTCACGCGCGACCCACGCAAAACATCAAGATTACATTAATCTAAATACCCCGGATCCAAACAAGGCCAAAGAGTCCGGCACGTAACGGACACAGCCTTATCGGCAAGGAAGTCAGCTACAGCATTGCACTCCCTTTTAACATGAACAAAAGAGATACTCTGGAGTCGAGATGCAAGAATCACCACATCCCATACAAGGTGTTGAATGTCCACTGGTATCAATTCCAACTTGGTAATGTAATTGATCACTTCCACCGAATCTGATTCCATAAGGACACTGCAGAATCCTTCCTCCAGAGCAAAAGAGACTCCTTCACGAAGAGCCAAAATTTCTCCCACCAGAATTGAGTCGAACTGGGTTGGTATCACAAACCCTGTGATGGGCCTTCCCTCCGAAGCCCAGCCCACTCCCATTACTATTCAAGGAAGCATCAAAATTAATCTTCACCGTATCGCGAGGAGGTCTACACCACCGATTCTGAGCTCCAGAAGCTTCTTCTTGTCAATCAAGAATCTCAACTCCAGTCTTCCCATCGTTGAAGCTCGAGAACTCCAGCATCTTAGCCATCACTTTCTCCGCAACCTGTTCTGGAGACCAGAGTCGCCCCTCAAAAATCAGATCATTCCTCGCCTTCCAAATCCTCCAGCAAGTATAAGCGATCAAGGACGAAGCTTCCTTAAACCCTTTCTTATCCTTAGGCAAACAAACTCTCCACTCACTAATTACTTTATGCAACAAAGGATTGGTCGGCGGCAAGAAAGAGAGAGGAGATGCAAACCAAACCCTACGAGCGAAATGGCAATCGAACAAAATGTGGTCAGTTGATTCAGGTTCCCCACATCTGTAACATCGTGGATCAAAATGTGCAATTCTTTTGGACAGCTCCAACGCAGAAGGTAAGGCCCCTGAACAAGCTCTCCATAGCATGTGGTTGATTTTAGGAGCAGCATAACGATTCCAGATATTTTTCCATACCACCGGATTAATCTGATTTTTACATGAGATTGTTGATGATGATGGTTGATTGCTAAGTTCCCATTCTTTCAACTTTTGGATGTGATGATATGAAGATTTTACAGAGAAAATTCCACTTCTTGCTGAACCCCATATTTGTCTATCTTCCCTGGGAATTAAGTTTATCACAATCTTTGTAATTGCTTATGCATCTTCTCTGCCAAATACTTCATAGATCAGATCTCTCTTCCAGGTTCTCAAATCATCATCAATTAACTCAGAGACCCATACAATTCCTTTATGATCTCTGTTACAGTTTTAAATTTCAAACCCTGGATTTAATAGAATTCATAAATCTTCCCAAACACGAATGGATGTACCATTTCCAACAGCCCACAGAAGTCTTGATTTTAAAATCTTCCTCCCCTCCATGATGCTTCTCCATGCCCAAGATGGATTTGACCCAGCTTTAGCAGATAGGAATTCATAATTGGGAAAGTAGATCTGCTTCAGAAATCTCACCCAGAAGGCCTTTGGATTGCCCCATATCTTCCATGCTAATTTGCTTAATAGAGCCAAATTTTGCATTTGAGGATCCCTAAATCCAAGCCCTCCCCTGTCCTTTGATTGGCACATCCTCTCCCATGACACCTAGCAGATCTTCCTTTTATCTTATGTTCCGCCCCAAAGAAAACTAATCGCATCTTTCTTTATTTTCTCATGATGAGCTTTAGGAAGAATGAAGTGAGAAGCTGCATAGTTGTTGATGGAAGACCCACAGATTTGAGAAGAACTTCTTTTCCAACCATAGACAATAGACTTGATTTCCAGCCCTACATCCTCTTACTTGTTCTTTCTTGAATATCTCTGAATCCCTCCTTTTTAGAAGCTTTATGGGAGACCTAAGTATTTCTTTGGGGTCCCCCAATAGGAATCTTCAAAATTCTAGAAAGCCATCTTTTAACTCTGGGAGCAGTATTTGGGCTGAAATAGCTAGAAGATTTCTGTTGGTTAATTTGTTGGCCACTAGCAGCACAAAATAGATCCAAACAGGCTTCGATGTTGTGAAACTCCTGAAGGCTTACTACTGAAAATACTACTGTGTCATCAGCAAACACCAAATGAGAAATTGGATTAGTCCTATTCCTCACTTTCAGCCCCACAATGAGTTTTTCCTGTAAAGCAACTTTGAGAATTGCATTGAGAGCTTCAGTACACAACACAAAGATAGCAGGAGATAGAGGATCACCCTGTCTAATCCCTCTAGAAGGTTCAATGACACCCCTAGCAGCCCCCATTCACTAGTACATGATAAAATACAGACTTGATACAGGACATAACTAGATTCACCACTTCTCAGTGAATCCCAATTTAGATAATGTTCCTTCTACAAATTTCCACTCAAGGCTATCATAAGCCTTCCGGATATCTAGCTTCAAGGCCATTACTTTCTTTTTCCCTTTCTTTTTATTTATGATGTAATGAAAGCATTCATGGGCCACTAGAATATTATCCGAAATACTTCTATTAGGGACAAAAGCAGACTGGGGTTCACTAATGATCCTATCTAGAATACCCTTAAGTCTCGATGCAATAACTTTAGTGGCAATCTTTACAGATACATTGCAGAGACTGATAGGTCTAAATTGGTCAATAGCATCAGGCTGGTTACACTTAGGAATTAAACATACATAAGTAGAATTAATTTCCTTAGGCATAATACCAGAAGAGAATAGTTCTGAGACAAACTTACAAATGTCTTCATCCACCAGATCCCAGTAATGTTGATAGGAAGCTGGAGGGAGGCCATCTGGTCCAGGAGATTTGAGAGGAGCCATCTCTTTCAATGCAACCTTGATCTCCTCTTTGCTAGGAACTTTCATCAGCATATCATATATTCTTATGTGACCTTTGGGTGAATTGATGAGAGTACATTGTAAAGGGCTGCCTCATCAATACCTTGAGAAGAGTAGATATCCTGATACTTATCAAGCACCTCCTTAAATACTTCATCTTCAGAGCTGGTCCACCTTCCTGAACTTAGTTTTAACTTCAAAATTCTATTATGGTTCCTCCTTTGGATCGTAGAAGTTTGGAAAAATTCAGTATTCCTATCCCTTGCCTTCAGCCACAACTCTAGATTTTTGAGCCCACATTTCCTCCTCTCTCTTCAATTCAATTTCTAGCAACTAATGTAATTTACCTTCTTTTCCTTCGTCCATATTTGGTTGATGAAGAACATCTTCCAATTCATTTAGAAGGTGTGCAATCTTTGTTTGCACATGACCAAAAGTGTCTCTATTCCACTTTGTGAACTTCTTTTTTACACTCTTGGACTTGGCTACTAACCTTTCAGCAACATCATTCCCTCCTACACAATTTCAAGCTTGGCTGGCTATATTTCTGCAATCTTGATGCTGAAACCACATTGGTTCAAATCTAAATGGTCTCATACCTGAGCTTCTACCACCCGTAGTGTCAATCACAATAGGTAAGTGATCTGAACCAGTTATGGGGAACCACCACTGATGCTTCATTAAATTGGTTTCTCACAGCCTGACTCCATGTGGCTTGAACCTTAATGGGCAAATTTTCCCATGATAAATTCCCCATTGACCTGTCAGTCTTAAAAAAGGGGCTCTTGTCTTTGGAATAGTCTGACTACCACATTCTCTAATTAAAACCCTTTGTTACTAGACAGAAGTAATGGGAAGTCGACTGCTTTCTCAATTGATGCATACGAAAGGAATTAAATCCCCTAAATCAAACCAGTTGGGTCGCCCAAGACTATCAATCAGAATAGAAGAGATACACACCTTTACTTTTATCTTTCTTATCAATACATTTTGTTTCTAAGATTTTCTTCCAGGATACATGGGATGAAGACATGTCGGACTGTTCTCTCATTCAGGCGACAAATACACCACTAGGCTGGCTGCTGTATACTTTTCAACCCATTCTGATCATAGCGAAGTTAAGTACTTAAAATGGTGGAACTTTTTAACGAAAAGAATTCACTTTTCATCCAAGGTACACATATTTTTTCTGGAGAATTCTATCTGATAGTATCCCTCTTAAAACCAGCATTGGTAAGTGGTTTTCCATTTCAGAATTATGCCCCTTGTGTGGAACTTGGCACTTATTATTAGGAAGTGAATTTTCTTAACATCTACTGGAATTTTCTTAACATCTACTGGCTTGCGGTCCTTTTGGCATAAGATCGAAAAGAGCATGTCACTGCCTCATCTATGCTTGATCTCTGTTTGCAATGGTGTAATAAACTTTGGCTGGCAAACTCCTATGTTAACTTGGCTCCTCTCGGTTTTAGGATTGACATTGTACTTACATAGGGAAGGTAAGGAATCAAGCCCTGTTTGAAGCCAATAAACCCAACCCCACTGTTGTCCTACAAACAATTTACTTTTGGTTAAACGAGTCACAGATACAGCACACTGTAGTGCTGTATGGTTGATGTGCCATCATTGATGCTTCCCATGAATTATTAACAGTAAGCCCCACCCCTAGTAGGTATTCCCATCCAGTCAGTCCTAACTGGAATTTGGTTACTAATTCAATCCTCATCGGTTGCAGGTCTTCGCCCCACTGGGGTAACCGGTTGGGTTTGGGGATACTTTTTGGTCCATAATGGACATGCTATACATTGTGAGATAGACTCCTACCAATTTGACACCAAGTTGGAGACAGTATTGAAAGGGATCGTGATTGGCTTGAACTTTGCAAATGCCAATGGATTTGAACTCAGTCACATAAGGACCAATCCCAAGACAGTGACTGATCACCTCCTGCCCAAGCCAACAACTGTTGTTGGCCTTGGTTTTTTGGCTCCTGTACTAGCCCAACTATCGGATGATCTAGCTAATATTGTAATATCTAGATTTAGGTTTCCATCTATGATTGTGTGTATGTCAAGTACTGTGCATATCAGACAAAAAGTAAAATAAAATAAAATAAAAAGAACTGTATATATATATATTATGAAACCCAGCTACAATTTGTACAGTCCTAGTACTGTCTGTATTCGAAAAGGGGTTTCCTATAGTAAGCCACTGGTGTAAGGTACCCCAGTGTTGTTTAACCAATCATCTCCATGTATGAAGTTGGAGACAGTGAAGTTGGCAGCATCAGTGGCATTGATGACATGGTAACCAGCCCATGTAACTCTCTGACCAGTATTAGACCCTGGCCCTGTATTGTTGTATTCAGCATAATAGAGAGTGTCCAAAGCAAAGTTACCCTTCCACTCTGCCCAACCAGAAGGATCTATCAAGTTATCCATGTGAGTTTGCATATAGACAGTCCTGGAGTACTTCTGCCATGGCCTTCCCAAGTAAGTCTTTGTGGTGGAGTTGCTCATCCTCAGTTCTGCCGTTGCCCAAATGTTGCAACCCTGGAAGGAAAAACCAGTGGTTTGGTTAGGGGCATATCTACCTTGTGCTGTGATGGCATTGAATTGCCCAATCATGGGCAACCTTGCATATATATTGCAGTACTGGAAGACGACAGCAGCGTTGCCAAATATGAAATCTACAGTTCCATAAATGTCACATTCACGATAGAATTGGTCCAGAAAATGCGCATACAAGGTATCTTGGTAGCCTACAAGACTACACCTATAGAAAGCTGATGTATTGGCTCCATTTCGAAGTGCCACTGCTTGGTGTTTGATCGCTCCAGCAGTGTTTTGGATCGTTAGATTAACACCCACGAACCCTTTACCAGTCACGCCTGTCATTGAACCACTGTAAATGTTAATCTTCATGCATTATTGAAAAAAATAATGATAAAAAAGAAGGGCAAACCCACAATTTTTGTTGAGGGTGTCTCCATGCATTATTGGACGTAAAAATTGCTATTAAGATTCTTCTAGGTATTGTTCCACGGGTTATGGTGCTAATGCAGGCTATGGGGCTGCAGCTCAGTGGCATCCTATTGGTGCTGGTGCTGTATCTGGTCAGTCTCCAAGTGGAGCTGCCAGGTATGGTAATCAAGGTTATGGGTATGGTAGTTATGGTGGAGGAGATGGATCTTATGGTAGCCAGGGTGGATATGGTGCTGTAGGTGGACGAGCTGGTAGTGCGCCAAGCAACAATGCTCCCACTGGTGCTGGTGGCTATATGGGAAGTGGCTATTGGTGATTCAAATGGAAGCTCAAGGTATTCAAATGCTGCATGGAGGTCCAATGCTTCACAAGCAAGAGGCAATGGGACTGCCCAAGCGAAAAGACCTCCAGGTGGTCAGGTTGGTTTTGGAGGTGCTCAATCCAGGCAGGCATATCAGGGTGATTGGAATCTCTGGTCTCATTATATATATATATATATATATAAAGTGAGACCAATACCGTATAGAAAAGTGCTATGTGGTTACACGGTGACTGTATACCATAGTTATGGTCTACCCCCTTATAAGGCACAGCAGAAATTAATCCACACTAATTATTTGTCTTTCAAACAGACTTTTCTTCCCATATGATTGCTTCTCATCTGACATGGAGCAATCATACAGTTAGATCGCAGCAGATTTTGGGACTGGTTGGATTGCTTAAATCCCAGTAGTTTGCTGTATTAGTTAATGCTCTTTAGTATTTACTTTCAAGTTGCAGTATTTTATTTTTCTTGCTTAGTGTTGTCTTGGAAAAAAAAGAATGGAAAATCGTAATGGGTTTGAAGTTACTCACTGAAGGTCGCAGAGTTGAAGGTAGTATAGTTATCATCCGCACTGCGGTTCCCAGTGATAATGGTCTGGTTGATACCAGCTCCGATCATCATGATGTAGCGTTTGTGTTCGTCTACTGAAACATACTCTGAATAGATTCCGGCAGTGACGTAGATGAGGAAGTAACCACCACTGGCATCTGTTTTGTCTGGAGCTGCAGCAATTGCATCAGCTATGGCTGTAAAATTACCACTTCCATCTTGAGCCACCACGACGGTGTCTCTAACCACAATTTTGTCTTCCAAACTAGATTCCAGAAGTTTTCTTCCACTAAATTTCTCATAGAGCCCATTATCATGGCTTGACATTCTCAACGGTAATGGACTTTGTCGACCCACTTCCAAGTCGGAGAACAAGAGCTTTCTCCCAGTTGGCTTCGTTGTCTTCGTCTTCTGATGACGAACCCAACCACAAGTGAAGATTGACAAAGAAACACTGTAAAGTTTGGTTCCACTGGTGAGAGGGGTATAAACACTATTCTTCACATACGAAGCTGAAGATGTGGATTCAAGCTCATCTAAGCAAGTTTGCTGGTTGGTTATTACTGCACTAAGAAGGGTTTGTATATCCTCAGCTTGCCTGGCAGGGATTGTAGTTGTTGTGGTGTTGACAGATTTAGTTGCATTTGTCAAGAAATCCACGTTTAGGCCTGCTAAAAGACTGCAAGCTTCAACGGCACTAATGGCAGATTGAGATAAACTTGATCGCTGTGGAGCTGAAAGGTACCCATTGATCAAGCGTTGGAATTCCAATGCCTTTGATAGTGATCTACGAATTGAGAACTGCCCATAATCATAGATGTTAGCTGATTGATTGTTTGGGAGAACAAATTTGCAGTAAGAAGGATGTTGGGTTGCTTGACAGATGGAATCATGAGTGGTTGATGATGAAAACTGAGAGGAGAGGAAAATGACGAGGAGAAAGACAAACATGCTTGAAGAAGCCATAGTTTTTCAGCACGAAATTAAATTTCTAGGTTGTGAATGGGCGTTAGTGGAGACAAATTTATAGACAGATTAATCACATAACTTGAATGAATGTACTTAAGAAACCTTAGATCGATGGAATATTAATAAAAAGACGATGAACTTGCAATTCTAGAAGTTCAAGTCATACACAAAAGTACAAGATCAGAAAGCCAATCCATATTTAGAATATCTTTTGTATTAAGAAATCACAGACGGATGATGGGGTCTTGTATTAAGAGAATGGATCTGTAACCTCTCTTTAGTATTATTAGAATTTGAAGTTACTCAGTTACACTTACACAGGCCATTTGAAACATTGCCATGAATAACCATCGATGGATAATGGGGCCTTGAATTCAGCTATTTGTATTCCTTCTGTAGCTAGCTCTACAGCCTATACCTACCTAGGTGGTGACAATTGCATTTTGTGTAGGTCATTGTTTCAATGAGAAATAGAATGATTAATAAATATAGAACTCCACTAATTATTTTTGCATTCAAAACAACTACTTCTCCAACAACTTTAATGTGAATCCATGAACGTGAATATTAAATGTTTCTATTGATTTTATGTAATATTGCTACGCTTTGTTGTTGGAAGAAATTCCAACTAAAGCATCAAAGTTTTTTCTATTGTGATCTCAAGGCTTGGCTTGATTGTCAAAACATCATTGTACATTTAGTCTTAAACTAAGAATAATCTCCTCATCTAATATCCCTTGTGACTTTGTTAGAATAACTTAGAGTAATCATTTCACATCACCAATTACTTGGAGTGTTAATATTAATCAATCCAAAAACCATCATTTTCAAAATGTTTATCTCCAGAGAAAAAGTTTTGGCTACCCTAATTATGCATAACTTAAATGCTATTTTTATGCATGGCTGTTTCATGTAGTATATCAATTTCCTTTTCAAACTAAAAATAAAGGAATATTATATTTCCGGTAACATTTAAGCCTAACCATTTGATAAATGAACTTAAGAAAACTCAATTTTCTGAAAATGATAACACAGCTGGGACAAAATCATACCAAATTTGTGGGAGAATCAGGAGACGAAAGGGAATACGTCAAGATAGTGGAAAATATGTTCTCTCTCTCTCTCTCTCTCTCTCTCTCTCTCTCTCTCTCTCCCTTATTTATTTATTTTTTATTCTAGTAGAAAATATATTATCTCTTAAATAGGTTTATTACAAGTTAATTGTCTAATATCCTAGTGGGCCTTGTAGCTGTTACAAGATAAGTCACCGATTAATCTACCATCCCCAAATAAGTGAGAACTTGAGTTCTTAATTGCAAACGTCTATCCAAAGGTCAATTCAATTTACTTTAACAAACAATTGTGTTTTTATAGAACAATCTAGGTAGGGAAAGAATGAAGCTCACAACTTGTTCGAATTAAAGCCTCATAGAGTTAATAGTGGTTTCACACCCATAAATAGCAGCTGGGTTTCACTAGCCCCAAAGCTGGTTTTGGGTGAATGTATTGGCAAACAAGGATATTCCAATGGAAGGAGATGTACTATCTATCTGAACTATGTGGAGATAATTAGGAGGAGACTATGTGGCATATTTCTCTCTTGTGAATGGATCAAAAGAATTGGAGCAGCAGAACCTCTCGAATTGAGTTTCGAATTGAGAACGGAACTTATAGCCCAAGACTCAATTCTGTACCTCTGCAGTCAACTTTTAGCAAATTACCAACTAGACAATAACTCCACCCAGTTGTTCTTTTCAGTTTTTATGACTTCTTGCTATTTTCTTTATCACTTCTTGCTATTTTCTCTGGATAAAGAGGAATAATGTGTGATTTAATAAAGTAAAATTCAACCCATATAGAGTATTGTCAAATATTACCGAATATTACTAGATGGGTAAGAGAAGCAGAATTTTACAAGGCAAAAACAATAGAGGCCACCCTTGTAGAGAGCAAATGATTGATATGACCCATAAAGAAATCTGCTCATGTGATTTTTTTATTTTTTTTTTTGGTAAGCAAACATTTAATTAACTGCAGGGCAAGAAAAACCCAAGACGTCCTGATTACAAGCTTCAAGAAGCCAAGGAATGGAATTAGACAAGACAGTCCTACTTGCCAATGACTGGGCCTTCCTAGCTAGAATGTCGGCTATAGAGTTAGCCCATCTAGAAACAAAATGAACCGACCAAGACGGTTCAAAACCTAACAACTGACAGATATCCTCCACCACATGATGGGAATCAAGTTGAACATGACAAAAAGGATCTTCAAAGAAGTGGACCAGGGTCTTCGAATCAGACTCAAATAAAACATTAACTAAGCCTTCCTGCTTCGCCCAAAGTACCACTTCTCTGAGAGCCAGGGCCTCTCCCATGAGAATAGAAGACGAATCAACTGGGATAGAGATGGCGAATCGGCAGGAACCTCTGAAATCTCTCACGACAAACCCTATACCGCCGAGATCTCCATCTTCTGCTCATGTGATTTAGCTGACATGATAGAACATATTTGCTCACTGGTGTTAATGCGTGTAGGGAAATCTAATAAACTCCTGAAGGTGAAAAGATGAAGTGTGGCGATCGTAGATAGTAACAAGGTATATTTTCTAATGACAGGAAGATTAGACAAGGAGAATGAACCTGGGGCAAATCCTCATATGCACTACAACAAGGAAAATAAATATATACCTACAAGAGGTGTGCGGCAACCATTGTTCAAAATGACGGCAATATATCACCATGATGGTCCCTAGCGACACGATTCAGACCTCTAAAATGGCATCATCAATAAGTCAACTAAATCGGCGGTTTATTGCCATTGTCGGTGCTGTATGGGGAGTGTCGGTCGAATTTTCAACCGATTTTTGCACATTTTCTCTCTCCTCTCCAAAGCTTCCTAGAGCATCTCTTTCCTATTTTTTGCATTTTAAACATTAGATATCAGTATAGTGAACATTTGGAGTTGAACACAAACTTTTTAGATGCCCTATAGCAGGTGGGGTTGGAATAGAATCCAATGGTCCAATAATTTTACCACAACAAGGTGAGATATCAGGAATTTTGAACAATTAGAACTTGTATTTATCTTTTAAATAATTTAGTTAAATATCGATACAAATAATTGTAGATCAAGTTGTTTAGGGACTCATTTGGGTCATTCAATGTAGATGTTGCTATTCAGGGCAAAGAAAGTAGTGTTCCAAGTTAGATCTTATATGCATAAATGCATAAGTAGATTTTATGTTAAGTATTAAAGTTCTAACTTAATAAATTTGTGATAATGCAGTTAAGTAGTGGTATCTCTATGGGAACAATGCATTCAACCTCTAGAGACTGGCGATCAGGATCATGTCTCAAACTTGCTCTGCCTTTGGGTGCAAGAGGAATTGGAGTACATTTAATATGATCTACTGCAAGAGGAGGAACCAGTTGGGAAGCTAGCGCCTAAATGATCTAATGTTTTGCCACTATAATATGAGGTTGAAGATACAAAATGCCAAGGAATAGGCTGAGAATAGTTGTAGAGCATCAATCTCGATGATATATTTGAGGTGGGTGCAGACGAGAGGGATCCCCTCACTTAATTGCTTTTAGACAGGGATGAGTCGATGTTGGACTAGCCTAGAGTGAGGCTGACCCAAAGCTAGCTTGAACTACAGGAGTTGATGTAGATGAGTTTATGGCCTCTCGAGATGGGAAGGAACATGCATGTGAACCAAAGGTAGTTGGTACTATTGATGAGGATTGGATAGCGGCACCAGGCATGCAACACAACAATTCGTATGACACACTCATTCCCAGTCTGACTAAGAGGGATGACGACGATAATGATGATGGTGATGGTGGTGGTGGATTGGAAGAGTGTTTGCAGATTCCACTACGAGAGACACAGTAGCCCTGACTCAAATACACTAGGGAGAGTCTTTTCACACATGCCACCAAGGATTAGGATCATGGTGGTGAGCAGTATCGTGGTCATGATACAAGCCACAACCGGAAGGGGAAGGGCCATGGGTAGCAACACTAGCACAAAGGTGGTTGGTGATGATGTCACCTATCCGCACAGCTCTTATGGATCATATGGTTCTTACATAAATCCTTCAGCTCTAGATCTAGTAGATAGCTTAATAGGAGCGATGGGGTCCATGAACTTGGATGAATCTATAGGTTCCACAATTGCTTATGGGCCTATCGGTTTTTATAATGTCCCTCCTCCTCAAGACATTATGGTATGGGTATCGGCATCCCATTTATTGGTTCGTATTATGGGCACTCGCACGACGATAGTTATTATGAATGTGGTCTCTTGAGGTTAGAGTCAGTTGCGGAGTCCATATTGGGCTCGTGGTAGACTGACCCACCATCTACGCAGTCATTGGCACTAGTAGTACCATCACCACTCATGTAGGACCTTCTTTGGCCCTATTCTCACTTCGTTCACATGGGAGTTCTCTTGGAGGCGGAAGATGATCGCTATAGAGTTGCAATTCAGGACAATCTAGACAACTATAAGAATCAAATGAGATGGGATCAGTATGTAAAATGGTTGGGGGGAGAGGATGATTGGCACCTCTGGGTTGGACAGAGGGGAGTCAGGATGAGTTGGGTCCACCTAGGCATAGTACTTGGTATTGAGAATTTGAGATTTGAGATGATTTGATGGCAGATAGGCCCACCATCTACATAGTCATTGGCCCCGGTAGTATCATCACCACTCATGTAGAACCTTCCTTGGCCCTGTACTCACTTCCCTCATATGGGAGTTCTCTTGGAGGCGGAAGATGATCGTTATAGAGCTGCAATTTAGGACTCCCTAAAGGATTAACAATGAGGTTGAAGAAGTCAAATATAAAAGCAACAAATGCTTAACGCATGAATAATTGGACTCAATTTGACTCATCAGATGCAAGCAGTCTCTGATTACGTAATCATTCACAATACAAGGTACATCTATATGGATTTAAGTCTATTCGTATGATCAGAAAGGACAAAAGAATGAGCTAATTTTAATGAGCTAATAAATTAGCCAAAAGCCAAATCTTTTAAATATCATTTTTTATGTTATTTGATATTTTTCACCATAGACTTTTTTATAATTCTTTTCTAGTAATTAGTCAGGCGTTTTGTTTGTGATTTCCCCTCACAAAAGAGGGGAAATAATGTTTTAGCTCAGAATGACCTTGACTACAAAATCACAAAAATAATGGGACCTAAAAAACCCCAACCCCCCCCCCCCCCCCCCCAAAAAAAAAACCCCCCCAAAACCCCCCCTTTTACCCCCCCCCCTCCCCCCCCCCCCCCCCCCCCCCCCCCCCCCCCCCCCCCCCCCCCCCCCCCCCCCCCCCCCCCCCCCCCCCCCCCCCCCTAGATAATTTTATATTATTATTTTACATTAATTCAAAATATTCTACAGAATAATAGAATCGAGATGATCATGCCTTCATCAAACACTCAACTTTGATTAAGCTTTATTTGTAACTGAAGGTCACCTTACCCAGGCTAGTCATGCCCTCCGAACTATAATTTGAATCTAAAGCTTGTACAGACTTAAGATGGATAAAATATCTAATACAGTAATAATACTAAGGATAATCATCAGATTGGTAAGCAGAACAAGAATATGTTTAAAAAAATTTAAACCATCTTTGTATTACATGCCCTCGAGGTGAGGAAAACAACTTCACGTGACACAATGGATGGAGGTTAGATCTTTAAGGCCATTGTCCCAAGTCTTAAAGATTGAGACTTCCACACTACATTTGGTGTGGAGCTCTCTCTCTCTCCCAAGATAAGCAAATCTAAGGATGAAGAAGTAGGATAGTTTGGAGGGACTCGGATTCCATTTCTCAATAATTCATGTCCCCATATTAAAAGTAATGTCAAATCATTTCTTCAATGCCAAGAGTTCAGCTTCTAGAACTTCATTTATTTTCTCTTTTACTTAGCAAACAATATAAATCAAACACCTCTTTTATGTTAACCTTTTAAATTAAATTGCATTTTTATTGTCAAATAATTTTTTAAATTTCTTCTTAACTAGAAAGAAATTTTAGTGTAAATCTCAAACTTCTTCAGTTATTTTAATAAATAAACCCCTAAGTTACCCTTTCAAGTAATAAATTATTAAAATTCCAAAATAGCCCTTTGTTTCTATAAAGATATTGACATCTTCCTGTCCCATAACCCACATCTTCTTCAACCGCCGTTCTTCTCCAAGTAACAACTCCACACTTGAAGCCAGCAACCTTCTCCTTTTGACTACCTCAGTTCCCATAACCCTTTATCTGGCTAAAAATGAAACTCATCCTCTTATGGTGTGGACAAGATGAAGATATCTCATCTGTATGACCCACCTCTTCATCATCTTCTCCCTACCTGACCTCTTCTTCCTCTCTCTCTCTCTCTCTAATCTAATAAAAAATAACAACATATCGCCAACATAATTTTTTAATTTATAATGGTACTTTTGACCATAGAACTTAATTTCGCCAGTTTCGCCCCTGGCGGAAACGAAACCAGGGGGCGAAAACAACTTAAGCAATATATCGCGAGATATCGGCCAAATCTCAACGATTTCTCGATATTCGGCGATAAATGCGGGGCTCGTGGGAATTTTTCATTAATTATCGTTTGAATTTATGTGATTTTCTCTCTCCTCACCCACACCATTCCAGAGCTTCTCTCTCCTAGTTCTAGGTGTGTTGGCCATATTTTCATCCGATCTTCGACATAAAACCGCAGTACTCACTTCATTCTTGATGGGTATAGCATTATTCGCGACGATCAAACAAGATTTCATACAAATCTGGGTGTTTTTCATCTGAGAGGTAAAGTATTCTTCACTAAACTGTTTTTTTTTAAATGCATGCCATAATATTGTTGGATGGGTATGAAATTAATATATGTTGAATACAATAGGCTGATCTACAAACTCACGGAGTCGAAATTTTTTTCCACTAAGTAATTTATTTATTTATTTTCGGACGTCAAAAATTGTATTTTATACATTTTAAATGCTTGCTTTTTGCATGATATATGTGATGCATTGTGATTGAAAAAATATATGTGGATCCCCATGGGTCGATCTACAGACTCATGGAGTCGGAAAAATTTTTGACCCAACAAATAATTATTTTATTTTTTGGAATTTATTAAAATATGAATATAAAATATAAATAATTATGAAAAAAGAGAAAAAATCAGGAATAAATAAGGAAAATGATTTTGAAAATTAGAGAAAATTATAGAATACCTATATAATTATTTTCAAGTGCTTCTTGTATGGTTTCATTGTCGGTTTTGATATGGTAACCTTTTCTTTTGTCGGAAAAATTTAAATATTGTTTAAAATATTATATTGGTATTGTTTAATTGTTTATAAGATCATTTTTGTTACAACAAACCAATAGTTATCATGTCTAGTGGTGGGAGAGGAGCAGGTTCATAGGGCCAGGGACAGGGACAGACACAGGGAGCGGCGTTTGCAGGGAGGGGGAGGACTGATCCTGCATGGTAGTATTGTGCTGTAATTGATGGCAACAAAAATAAAACAAGATGCAACTTCTGTGGTAAGGAGTTGAATTCAGGTGGCATAAGTAGGTTTAAGGCTCACATCATTGGTAGTTCAAAGGATGTGGCCACCTGCACTGAGGTGAATGCGGATATCATAAAGGCAGTTAGAGAGATGGAGAAAGACAAGGGGAAGAAGAAACAAGATAAGAGAAGGGTAAATGAAGCATTGGATGAGGTGGTGCGGGCACCATCATCTTACAGAGTTGATTCAGATTCTGATCAGGAGGTTGATCCTGTTGATTTGAGAGAGCGGGAGGAGAGGGATGTTAGACGGGCGATGGTTGAGAGTAGGGCGATGCAGTACCAGGAGGAGGAGAGGGCCAGAGCTAGATTTACAGGAGCTGTTACCTCTAGGCCTGTAGGGGCTGGAGCATCTGGATCTAGGGACAGGGGTGGTATGCGTGGTATGTTTAGCCAATCACGAGTCCAGAGGGTCCTTTCTACGGCTGATGTACGGGGATCACGTCCACGTGACTATCCACAGAGGTCGGATCCTATCCTAGAGCAGGATCCTGATATTTTTAGAAATAAGGGTGCCAAGCAGCCCAAGATCACAGATGCATGGAAAGGGATGGCAAAGAAAGTGAAGAAGGCAGTGTCGAAGTGGATGTACTACAGTTCGGTTTCAGCACATATAGCACAGGGTCCTTATTATAGTAATATGGTTGACACTATTGCAAAGGCAGGTCCTGGATATCGTGGTCCTACCCCTAATGAGGTGTTGACCAATTTCCGGAGAAGGACGAGCTCCAAGAGTACATCAGTAGTTTGAGAATATTTTGGGAGACATATGGATGCACCATTATGTGTGATGGATGGACCGGTCCGACAATAAAATCTATCATCAACTTTGTGGTGTATTGTGATCGGAAGACTGTGTTTCTAAAATTTGTGGATGCTACTGGGCATACAAACGACCACATGTATATTCTTGGACTTTTGCAGGATGTGATTGATGAAGTTGGGAAGGAGAATGTGGTGCAGATTGTCACCAACAATGGCGCCAACTTCAAGAAAGCCTGTGAGGTACTGATGAATACAGCTGGATATAACCTATATTGGACACCCTGCGCAGCTCATTGTATCGACCTCATGTTAAAGGACATTGGCAAGATCAATATTATCCAGAGCACAGTGGAGAGGGCCAAGCAGGTAACAAATTTCATCTATATTCATACTATTGCTCTGCATATGATGAGGTAAGCATGCGGTGGTGAGCTAGTGCGACCCGGTCCTACGAGATTTGCCACGAATTTCATCGCCCTCAATAGTATTCAGGAACGGAAGGCGGGCTTGAGATCCATGTTTTCATTGGAGGAGTGGTTCTCATGGGTTGGATCAAAGTAAGTTTTTTATTTTTTTAATTTTTTATTTTTTTATTTTTTTTATCTATAGTCTCTACTATTTGATTTAACAAGTTGTTAACTTCTTATACCTTTATACTATGAAATATGAATATCTAGTATGTAGTATTTATTACTAACTTAATGTGTGATAATTCAGTACTAGTAGTGGGCGCACCGCACAGACGACAATCTCGTCTGATGAGTTTTGGAGGAATGTGAGAATTGTGCTAGAGACCTTAGATCTTATAATAAAGGTCTTATGTATGGTTGATTCCTCCGTCAGGGGGCCCACTATGCCGCACATATATGCAGCCTTGGAGTGAATGAAAACAACAATCCAAAGAGCTAACCCAGAGGTTTTGTTGCATACTTGAACATTGTTGATGCTAGATGGACCGCTCATCTAATGCATCCGATGCATAGGGCGGGTAAGTAGTTAGTGTGGGTTACTACTTATTATTAATAATTTGTAACTTGTAGTAAATATTAATTCTTTGACTGTGAGTTTGTGAATTGTGCAGCCTATTATCTCAATCCAAAATATCAGTACACTAAAAATTTGGGATTGCGGTCAGACCTGCTCGGTGCCATTATGGAGGTTATTGGGAAGTTAGAGCCAAACGCAACAGTCCAATCAAATTGCCATATGAAAGTTAGAACTTAGAAACTTAGAACTTAGTACTTGCTTTTTATTTGTGAAAGAATTTATCTAACCATCAATACAAATTATTGCAGATAAAATACTTTAGGGATGCACTGGGGACCTTTGGTTCAGTTGCTGTTGCTCAAAACCGACAAAATTATGATCCAAGTTAGATGCATGATTACATTTTACATATAATTGAGATAAGTAGGATTTTTGTTAAGAATTAAAGTATTAACTTGCATTATTTGTGATAATGCAGCTGAGTGGTGGATTCTATATGGGGACGATGCAGAGAACCTCCGGAGAGTGGCAGTGCGGATCCTCTCCCAGACTTGCTTTGCCTCTGGGTGTGAGAGGAATTGGAGTACATTTGGGATGATTCACTCCCACAGGGGGAATAGGTTGGGAAGTCAACGCCTAAATGACCTCGTGTTTTGTCACTACAACATGAGGCTGAAGTTAGAGAATACCCATATAAACACTAACAGTGGGACAGACAGGGACATCCAGCTCGATGATATCTTCGAGCTCACTGCAGATGACCAACATTCACTCACGGATTGGTTGTTGGATAGGGGCGAGCCAGTGTTAGACTAGCCTGGAGGTAGGCCAGACCCAATCATTGCTCAAGCTGTGGGAGTTAATGTAGATGAGTACATGGCTTCTCAAGAGAGGCAGGTACATCAGGCGGTTGCCGCCACAGTGGATGAGGATTGGATGATGCAGCCTGTCACGCAAGATGATGATCCAGATGACACCCTTGCTCCCAGTCCCAGTCATACTCGGAGGGATGATGATGACAATGGTGGTGGTGGTAGTGGTGGTGGAGGAGGAGTACAAGAGCGATATCATGTTCCATTATCAGAGGCACTGGATCCCCCCCAGAGATACACTAGAGAGACTCAGTACACACATGCCACCCAGGATGACGATCATGGTGGTGAGTTTATCGTGGTCATCCTACGAGCTACAATCGGCCAGGGAGGGGGGGAGTTTCAGGGGGGAGCAATATCATATGCATGGCCAGCATGGGTATGGGTCGTATGGCTTTGGTTATAGTGACGATACTCGATCATATGGCTCATACGGCCATTTCGATCCGATGGACAGGTTGTCAGGAGTGATGGGGTCCATGACCTTGGAGGAGTCTGTAGGCTCCACACCTGCTAATGGCTATGGTGTCCCTTCTACTTATGGACACGATGATATGTCGTTTAGGAGTTCGCACTATGGATATGATGATGGATCTTCCATGAGCTTGGGTTCACAGGAGGGCAACACGTTTGGTGGTTGGGGTAATGATGTTTGGGGTTATCAGCATCAGGGTGTCCCGCTTATGCCTCCATTTGGCTCACAGAGAACTACTATGTTTGAGGCAACATACAGATATCCTTTCGATGCTACGATGTCAATTGAAGAGCTCCGTTCACGTTACCCCCCTGAGGGGAGTAGTTTTACAGTCATGGATGATGAAAACTATAGAGGCCTGATTTCCTTGTATGTAAACAACCATCAGCATGACATGTTTTGGAGTGACTTCAAGAAAATAATGGAGCGGAAGTTTAATGTTGTAGCCTATGGGCCTTGTACCCAACTATCAACGGAGATAGAGCTGGAGGACATGGATCCACCAAGGCATAGTACTTGGTATTGAGTAGTTGTATTTGTGATACGGAGAAATTATGATCAAACCGGGTTCACACCTGGTTCGACCCTCGACCCCGGTCGAGACAGAGGGAACCGACTCGCTCCCGAGCGAACCGGATCCAGAAGATGGCTTGCTGAAGAAGAAAACTGATTCAGCTACAAGCACGCCCTAATCCTACTTATGGATTAGGGTAATTACCCTAATGATGGCAGACTCGAATTGACGGCTGCGGCTAATCATTATCGAAGGGATAATCATTGCATAACCTAAAGAGTTATCTCAGGAGTCCTCTACTAGTCCAAACTAGTAGAAGTCTGTTGCTCAATGGATCTATCTATTAAGATCCAACGACTACCCGAAGAAGGCTCAAGTGCATCCAACGAAGGAGATTCGAAGGTACACTCTATATAAACCTCACTACCATACGAGGTGAGGGAGATCGAAAACACACAATCTGAGACTCAGGTTCAGATACATACTGATAGACTTAAACTATCAGCGTCTTACAATCTAGATCACCTTTCCCAGTTCTTCATTCCTTAGCTCTGTGCTTCTAGCAGAGCCGTTTGTGATTAAGTTCATCAACTGACTTAGCCTTCGAAGGTGGACTCCCGACCCCCGCGGTCGGGCCACATCTGACGCTTTCGTTTTGCAGGTCATCACGAGGAGATCTAAGGGCTGAGCAGATTTTGAACGCATCATTTGGCGCCGTCTGTGGGAAACGACTTGAAAAGCCATGGTGACTAGATCAGCAGCTGCTGCACAGCGCAATTCCGGTGTTCAGATCCCTGGAGCGAATAATCCAGATATTCCCCATGGAAGCCAAAATCCTATCGAGGTAGATGATGGTCATAGAGGACGTAATCCTCCTGATACATTCCAAGATCAATTGGATCAGGTAAAGATTCAACTTTTGGAGGTGAGCCAAGCACTCCGCCTGCTCACCAGACGAGTGGTTTTACCACAAGAACCTGATCAACGCGATTCAGGGAGACGTGCGTTACCACGTGATCAAAGATTGGCTGAAGACCGGAATATCGGTTAGAATTTTCGTGAAGGAGACCGAGGACCTAGGAGGATTGATGATCAACCTAGGTGAGACGATCGGTTCGACAGACCGCAAGAGAGTACAACTGATTCAAATACAAGGTTGGATACAGGGGTAAGAACTCACTCACCAACTGTCAGAAGAACCGTTCGCGATGATCGAGCAGTTCGCGACGAGCGGAATGTTCGGGAAGGATGGGTTGTTCGTGATGATCGGATAGCACGGGATGATCGTGTTAATCAAGGTCGTGATCATATTACTGAAGATCACCCGACCAGATTAGTCAGGAATCGGCCAACATCAATGAGAAATTAGGGCAGTTGGCTAAGGGTAGGATTGCTGAGGATATTTACTCAGTCATTTGGAAGACCCCCTTTGCCGAGCCAATTGCGGGATATCAGTTTCCCCATAACTTCCGTTTGCCTACCTTTTCTACATTCGATGGCTCCGGAGATCCAACAGCTCACATCGGCTATTACCAACAGACCATGGCAATTTCAGGTAATTCTGATGAAATTTTATGCAGGGTTTTTGGTTCATCTCTAATTGGAGCAGCACAAAAGTGGTTTTCAAACCTCCCCTCTGGAAGGATCGTAAACTTGATGAATTGGCGCGCAAATTCATAGGGCGATTCTAGAGTGGAATACAGGTCAAGAAAACGGAAGAAACCTTGTTTACTGTCGAAGAAGGAAAGAACGAATCAATCAGAGAGTTTCTGAAAAGATTCAACAAAGTAACGATGGAGATAGAAAATTTGGATGAGCAAGTAGCCAAAACTGCTCTATTCACAGGACTCACTAATCGGAAACTCCTGGAGTTATTACTACAGGATATGCTTGCGACTTATGCTGAGTTGGTACAGAGATGCCAGAAGCAGGCTGAAGTCATGGAGATTCTAGACGCGCGCCAAGGAGATAATAAAGTCTCCAATAAGGAACATAAGGCTCCTGAGCAGAAGCAGAAGCCAAAGAAAAATGTCCGTGATCGGGTTGGAAAATCTCAGGTTTGGCGCCAAAGGTCTCCCTGTAAAAGTGAGTATACTCCATTGAATGTTCCTTGGGCTGATATTTTAAATATCATCAAAAGAAAAAATATCTTGAAGTGGCCGCCTAAAATTCTTTTGAAACCCGGAGAGCAGCAGGATCGAGAAAAGTATTGCCGATTCCACAAGGACTATGGTCATTATACAAATGACTGTCGTCATCTGAAAGTAGATATTGAGAGATTAATATCTCAGGGACATTTGTCCGGTTTTGTTAGCAGAAGGAGGGAGGAGCCACGTGCGGCTGCTCCTAAAAGGGATCGTTCGGTTAGTTCAGAACGATCAAGGGAGGCCCCGAAGTCTAAGAAGGGCAAGGAGGTGATTGAAGCTACTCGGTCACCGATCTTTACCATCTTCGGGGGACCAGAGCCCGAATCACTCTGGAGTCTGAAAACAAAATCCAAATTTGTTGGAACCGGAGAGAGACAGAAGCGAAAAAAGCTGAATGGTGAAGATTCTATCACCTTTAGCGAGGAGGACGAAAGAGATGTTTGTTTACCTCATGATGATGCCATAGTCATCAAGGTAGAGATTGCACGTCGGGAAGTGCATAGAGTTTTGGTTGATACAGGGTCTGCAACTGACCTAATTTCTTACGAAGTGTATCAAAAATTGAAGGTGGATCAGGATTTGATGAAACCTTAATCCACACATCTATATGGTTTTGCAGGGTCATCTGCAGTGACGGAAGGATCGGTCCAGTTGGACTTATCTATTGGAAGTTTTCCTAAGGAAACAACCGTCCGATTCAATTTTTTGGTGGTTTGGGAACTACCAGCTTATAATATTATCCTCGGGCGACCATCTTTATCCAAGATAGGTGCTATTGTTTCGACAAAACACCTGAAGATAAAATTCCCGACTGATATGGGAATTTGTCAAGTCTCCTCTGATCAGAGGATCTCTCGGCAATGTTACGTTGCCTATTTAAAAGACAAGGAGGGCCCGAGGAAGGTAACTGCCCTACCTATAGAAGTTCGAGACGATCGGGAAGAGGCAGAGATGCAAAGACTCGAACCAGTGCAGAAGCTGGAACAAATCCAGCTGTGTACCGAGGATGAGAAAAAGATTACTTATATCGGGTTTGAACAGCTGGAGGAATTTAAAGATAAGTTGAAGTTATTTCTTCAACAGAATAAAGATGTATTTGCATGGTCTGCTGAAGACATGCCAGGAATCGATCGGGCTGTCGCAGAGCATAAACTCTAGATAGATCCTAAGGCAAAACCAGTGATACAGAAAAGGAGAAATTTCTCCATTGAAAAATATGAACCCGTTCGTAGCGAAGTTGAAAAACTCAAGAATTCTGGTTTCATAGAACCAATTGAATGCCCAACTTGGTTGGCCAACGTGGTAATGGTAAAAAAGGCGAATGGGAAGTGGAGGATGTGTACAGACTACACAGATCTTAACAAGGCTTGCCCTAAAGATTGCTATATGTTGCCTCGAATTGACCTCTTGATAGATGCGACTGCAGGATATGAAACTTTAAGTTTCATGGATGCCTACTCAGGGTATAATCAGATCCTTATGAATAAGGAGGATGAGAAGTTTACGGCTTTCATGACTGATCGTGAAAGCTATTATTATAAGGTCATGCCTTTTGGCTTGAAGAACGCAGGAGCAACATATCAGAGGGCCGTCAACAAGATTTTCAAAGAGCTGATAGGAAAGAATGTTGAAGCTTATGTTGACGACATGCTAGTGAAAAGCTTTACAAAAGCAAATCATATTGCAGATTTGACTGAGGTATTCTCAGTACTGCGAAAGTATCAAATGAAGCTAAACCCAGAAAAGTGCTCCTTTGGAGTCTCCTCGGGCAAATTTTTGGGCTTCATGGTATCATAGAGGGGAATTGAGGCTAATCCTGCCAAAATACAAGCTTTGGTTGATATGGAGGCTCCCAAAACTGTTCGTGATGTGCAGTGTTTAACAGGGAGAGTTGCTGCTTTGAATCGATTCATCTCCAAGTCTGGAGAAAAATGTTTGCCTTTCTTCAAGGCACTTAAAGACTTGAAGGGCAGCAAGGAAGCAAAATGGACTGAAGAGTGCCATAAAGCTTTCGAGGAGTTAAAAGAAGCACTTGGACAACCACCGATCTTGTCCAGACCAGAGAAGGGGGAAGTATTACAACTATATCTATCGACGTCCCTTTCAGCGGTCAGTGCGGTACTTGTTCGTGAAAAAGATAAAAAACAGTGACCGATTTACTATGTAAGCCACATGTTGCTAGATGCGGAGACAAGATATTCGCAGATTGAGAAGCAGGCTCTGGCTCTCATGATGGCCGCTAGGAAGCTAAGGCCATATTTTTAGGCTCATCCAATTGAGGTATTTACAACTTTTCCTCTTAGTAAAGTTCTTAATAAACCTGATTTGTCTGGAAGGATGGTGTCCTGGTCAATTGAACTCAGTGAGTTCCAAGTGAGCCTTAAGCCCAGAACTGCAATCAAGGCTCGGGCATTAACCGATTTTTGTAGTAGAAACTACTGCATCGGTGGAACCCACCATCAAGGTTCCCATTATACCAACCACTTGGGAGGTATATGTGGATGGTTCGAGTAATAAAGATGGAGCAGGAGTTGGAATTCTATTAAAAAGTCCAGCAAGATTTATTATTCGATATGCTTTGAGATTTGCATTTGAAGCAAGTAATAACGAAGAAGAATATGAGGCTCTGATAGCTGGACTTCGGTTGTCAAAAGCATTGTCTATTGCAGATGTTACTATTTATAGTGACTCTCAACTTATAGTCAACCAAGTCCAGGGGGAGTATGGTATTAAAGAACCTCGCTTGCAGAAATATCAAGAGATAGTGCAGGCATTTCAAAACCAATTTTGGAATTTGAAGATATCTCAGATTTCGAGGAATGAAAATTCAGTGGCAGATGAGCTATCCCGACTAGCCAATGCCAAAGAAAAGAATCTACACCCTTCGGTCTATATTGAAGAAATAACTTTTCCAAGTTATCATGAGAAAGAAATTTCTTATATTGAAGCAGAGCGTTGCTGGATGGATCTGATAATCGAGTATCTGAGAGATGACAAATTACCTGAGGATCCGAAAGAGGCAAAGTTGATCAAGGTTCGATCAGCTAGATTTGTCATTCAGAATGGGAGACTATACAAAAGATCTTATTATGGACCCCTTATGAGATGTATAGGGCCCGAAGGAGCAAAATTCGCTTTGGCTGAGGTTCATGAAGGAATTTGTGGAGCTCACATGGGTGGACGAGCCCTGGCTCACAAAATTCTGAGACTTGGGTTATATTGGCCTAAGGTCCAAGAGGCTGCTATGGAATATGTTTGTCGGTGTGGTAACTGTCAAATCCATGCTACAGTATCGAAGCGCCCGGCGGAAACCATGACTTCAATTCTAGATCCCATTCCCTTTGCGATGTGGGGAATTGATATCATGGGCAAATTCACCAAGGCGTCAGGCGGACGGGAATATTTGATAATAGCAATTGATTACTTCACGAAATGGGTTGAAGCCGATTACCGACAGCAATTACTGAGAAAAAAGTGGAGAAATTCGTGCTTGAGTCAATCATATATCGCTTTGGGATTCCAAAGATTATCGTCACTGACCATGGTACTCAGTTTGACTGTCCGCAATTTGAGCAATTTTGCGGAACATATATGATCGAGCATCGTATGTCCTCAGTGGCATACCCCCAGAGCAATGGACAGGTAGAGTTTACTAACCGAATGCTACTGGAAGGAATAAAGAGAAGACTCGAAGCTGACAAAGCTTCTTGGGTCGAAGAACTTCATAATGTACTATGGGCCTATAGAACTACGGTTCGAACACCCACAGGAGAAACTCCATTCAGGTTGGCATATGGATCCGAAGCATTGGCACCAGTGGAGATAATGGCGGGGACATTACGGGATCGTGAGTTCGAGGAAAAAGCAAATGAACAAGGACTGCTTGATAGTCTTGATCTGTTGGACGAAGTTCGGGCAAAGGCAATAGCACGAACTCAACATTATCAAAGAAGGATAGCGTCTCATTATAATACTCGAGTGAAGAATCACCGGTACTTAGCCGGAGATTTGGTGTTGAGAAACACCCTAGCTTCCGACCTGCGTCACCAAAGAAAATTGGACCCTTCCTGGGAAGGACCTTATATGGTTGTAAAACCAGTTGGTTCAGGAGCTTATAGGCTGAAGAACATCAACACACAGAAAGAGTTGGATCGGTCGTGGAATGCCAGGCATCTCAAAAAGTTTTATCCTTTCGCAAGGCGTCGGTTTGAAACCCGAGTAAGTTCCTTCAAGACTTATTGAATTTTCGAAAAATCTTTAAGTAAAGGCATCGGTTTAAAACCTGAGTGAGTTCCTTCTCAGACTTATTGTATTTCTCCGGAAATCTTTAAGTAAAGGCATCGGTTTAAAACCCGAGTGAGTTCCTTCTCAGACTTATTGTATTTCTCCGGAAATCTTTAAGTAAAGGCATCGGTTTAAAACCCGAGTGAGTTCCTTCTCAGACTTATTGTATTTCTCCGGAAATCTTTAAGTCAAGGCATCGGTTTAAAACCCGAGTGAGTTCCTTCTCAGACTTATTGTATTTTTCCGGAAATCTTTAAGTAAAGGCATTGTTTAAAACAACTAAGACCTAATTCAACAGCGATTCAAGAGGCTAGCAAAGTTCAAGATGAAGTTAATTTCTTATTTCTTCAAAAGATCGAAAGAGGCCAGTATCAAAACAATTACAAGAGCTGGATACAATCTTCGGTCAAAAAAGAAAGTCATCATCGATGACTGTTAAGAAGTTATACAAGATCGACACGACTTTGCTAGAACAAGCATATGAGTCAACCATTGGTGTGG
This sequence comes from Hakea prostrata, assembly GCF_041222555.1. Lineage (NCBI taxonomy): Eukaryota > Viridiplantae > Streptophyta > Magnoliopsida > Proteales > Proteaceae > Hakea > Hakea prostrata. The sequence goes on along the minus strand of NC_142606.1, from coordinate 36,633,030 downwards.
ATTCAAGGAAAAGAAGAGGAGAAATGAGGATTACAAAAAATATTTCGGTATGCATAAAATCCTCCGCAATTTCATACTCTTTGTCCAGCTTGTCCAGGAGAAGTATGGTCCTCGACCAAACTTGCATTCAAGACGAGCTCGTTATAATTGACTTCTTCCAGGGGAGAATAAACAGGAGAATCTCCCAGATAATGCATAATATCTGGATCGGAAGGTGGAGGATCAATCTTATCTTTGGTTCAGTCAGGAGGAGGAATACCCAGGTCGGTAAATACTTCAAGATGGCAAACAGCACTGTAGGGAGTCGTATCAAAATGAGGATCCTTCCTTAATATTGATTCCCATACTTCGTTCTCACCATCCCGGACGCCTGCAAGTTATAAGCATTCAACATATCAACAAAGGGCTTACTGTGTAAATACTTGAAGACGCAGCTCTGCGAACATCGGTTGGAAGGGATTCGGGCAAAGGAACGACAACTTGCCTTTGGGGTAACGTTTCAGATCCTTTGGCTCCTGACTTTCCAACTGCTCGCTCCAGTTGCCGGATCTTCTCCCTGGCATCATCCAAGTCCGACTGAAGACGACCGATCATCGAATTCTTTTCTCCTACAACCTCCCAAGCTAGTTTCCGAAGGCGAGCAATCTCAGCATCTTTAGCTTCAGAGAGTTCCCGAAGCCCCGGAAACTTCATTGCTCAACCTACTGAGCCTAGAAACTGCTTCCACTTGGTTGTGGAAGTTACCAGTAAGACTCCTGCAAACAACTTCCGAGTTAAAAAAGAGCAGAAGAGTAATTTTTCATAATCAAAAGATAATGAAGAAAGACTTACATCACCAGTGACTTCATAAAGACTTCATCTGAGAGTTTGGAAAGAACTGCGTTCTCAGAAGTAATTCGAGCAGCAGTGCACCATTCCAATGCTCTGTCAAACTCGTTTGACACTAATTCGGGCGAAGGATGAGAAGGATGAGCTACATCAAAAGAAGGATGAGCTACATCACCTGTCACCCGACGGCACTTCCTGGTGGCAAAATCCTCCAACTCCAAAGGAGAGGAGGAGGATGCCAAACAAGCACTGGAGTTGGAAATAGGAGCAGCGCCTGCTGGGACCACACCTTCATCAGACACCAACATAGTTGCCTCAGATGCCCGATGAGTCTCCTTCGGGGGTGCACCAACGGTCTCTGCAGCAGGGGCGTCAGCAGCGCCATCAACAACGGAGTGATCAAGATCTTCCTGGGAAAGACGAGCGATCACTTCGGGCAAAAGAGGCGTACGGGCGGCATCAATAGAAATTGTGGGAATCTGACTTGAAGATTCACCAACAGCAGTCGCCTTACGCTTGGAGGATTCACTAGCTGAAACCACCTCACTGGCCCCAACCACCGCCGACGGAACGATTTTCTTGCTAGATTTCGCTCTGATAAAGTTCGGGTTGATCTTGGGAGCCACTATGCAAACGGAAAAGCCGTATCAGTACAGATATCCAACGACAACAAAAAAAAGAAGGGAAAACCCTAGTTTTCTATCACTTCAGAAAAACCCGATTAACTAAACCCCAAGTAATACTACTGTGCAGTTTACTCAAGGGGGAAAGTGGGGAAAGAGATGAGTAAAAAAAAGACTCACTTGTTCAGAAGTTGATAGAGCTATTGTTGGAGTACGAGGAATACGGAAGCAAGCAGAAGGACGGAATGTCGCTTTAGCACTTTAGCAAATCTAACTTGCAGATAGCAGGATAGATGGAGAGTACCCATGAAGGCTTTAAATAGCCTCAGGTATTAAGACGACCGTTGAAGGCTAAGGACAACCAACGACTCAGATCGAAATGATGCTTCGAAATCCGCAGAAAGCAAGATCAACGGTCGGAGGGATGCCACATGGAAACATGTGGAAGTGAGCACCCGATGCAGAGATACCTCCAATCGTCGCACCGCCATTATAATTATGGGAGTATTTCCGATTCATTGGAAATAGTGAATGGTGTACAAAAGCAAGAAAATGTTTGGACTTCGCAGAAGGGAAACGTGTGGACTTTGCAATAAATGAAGTAGTGGGGAAGATTAATGCATCTTTCCAAAACGCATCTTCACAATATTTCTACAAGATTATGATTCGGCGAGGAATGTAAAGTTAAGTGATAAGTTTTATCATTTATACTTTGATATTCAAGACAAGATTTCGGCAGGACACAGGGAAATGGAAAGGCCAACATGAAAAAAAAAATGTCTATTCATTAACAAGGAGGTCAATCTTTACAAAGAAACAAAAGATAACTCCCTAAGCCTCTTCTTCATTGTTGCCCGAGGGACCCTGGTCGGGAGGACTTTTCTTAGGATCTTGAGAAGAGCCTTCCTCAAGAATGACATTGGCTGAGTCCTCTATAGCAGCAACTTGAGACTCGGCTTGTGATTTCTCCTCTGGAAGAGCCGGCTCGTTAGCCAGGTATGCCTTATATTGAGGGTCAGCTGGAAAAGGATCATCTTCTTCCCGAGCCCAGTCTGGGAGATCCATGCCAACTTTCCCGAAGACCTCTTTATGGCACACCTCACGAAAGGGAGCAGTATCGAAGGAAGGGATTGATGCGAGAATTCGCTCCCAAACGTCATTCTGCCCCAAGCGATAAGCTTGAATGTTGTAGGCACCTAGCAACTCGGAGAAAGGTACGCTGTTCAGGTATTTCCGAACACACTCCTTCCGAAGCTCTGGCTTTATATGCTCGGGCTTGCTAGGGATCGCCAACTTCAGATATTCTTCGTTCTCCCTACATCGGAATTCAAGCTTGTCACCGAACAACGTGGCTGCTTCCTTTTGCTTCCTGGCCTTGCGCTCGGCAGCAGCGGCCCGAGCCTTCAAAGCATCAAGGGCCTCCTTGAGGGAGATCACTTCTTCCTCATGCTTTCTCTGCAGCTCCTCAGCAGCTGCAGTCAGCCAGTCTATCTCAGAATGGGCCTTGGCCAAGTTCTCTTCACAGGTTTGCAGCAAAGAGCTGTTGCGGCAAACCCGGCTCAATGCTTCCATGTGTTGATAGAAGCTCAACACGGCATTCCTGGGAAGGCGGAAAATATCAGAAGAAGTCATAAGAAATTATGAAAAAATAAGTAAGCAAGAAGACTGGAACCTTGTGGATTGACTAACAAGGGCAACGCCATCCAGGTTTTCAAATTCCTGGCGATCAGAAGGAACAAGACTGAGGGAGCTCCACTCAGCAGCTTTCTCAGGGTCCCGAGTCACCCTGTCAGTCAACTTCAGGGTCCACTGGGGGGTGAAGACCTCCTCACAATCCGTTGAAGCTTTGGATTTTTTATGGGAGGAAGCATCAATTGTATCATGCCTCCTTTTGGTTCGGGCGGAGGAGGAGACATTGGACCTCTCCACCATTGGCTTCTTCCCTTTACCCGAAGCATCAGCCACGGGCCTGATATTCTTGATACCCCTATAAGAGGGGTCGGGAGAGGGAACAGAAGCCTCTTGATCTACGGTCAAGGCTCTGGGTGATCGTTGCTCGGCTGTCGCAACGGCCCTAGCAGCCTTCACTCGCAGGTTCTCGGGGTTCATCCTTGGAGGCACTGCAAAGAAGAACAAGGGTCAGAATTAAAGACATATCACTTCAGTAAAATTAAAGGATGATGGTTAGAAGCTCACAATGAGCCAAGCCCTAGTACTGAAGAATGGAGTTATACTCCACCTCAAATCCATGTATTTCTTGATACCATGGAATGGATTTGATCTTCCTGACGGCCGCCTCGTCTTCTTTGGATAAGGGGAGGCCTTGGTTATTCTCGGAAGAAGAAGTACATCGCCTCCAGGCGGTTGGGAAGTTAAGATCCAATGGAGGCGCTCGACAGAAAAAGTATCGTTCGCGCCATCTTTTGTGGTTAGAAGGGCAAGTTCCTTTGGCAAGGATGTTGCCCCTCCAATCAAGTTCAGCCTTATTGCGTTTGAACAAAAAAACCCATCCGAGAGGATGAGAGATAGAAAGAACATGAAAATGTACAAAGAGAGAAAGAGATGGCATAATGCCAAGTTCAAAACACAAACCCAAGAAGCCGACGATGAGAGGCCAGCTATTGGGAAGGAGCATTCCGGGACAAATGTCCCAATGATTCAGAACTGCGGAGAACAAAGGATTAAAAAGGAAAAGCGAACCCCGCTTTCCAGTGCATCTATGTACAGAGAAAATGCACCCGAAAGGGTTGAATCAACCCTCTCTCATCGAAAGGGGAGCCCTAACCTGATAAGAGGAAGGAAAATCAAAATCTTGGATGGCTGAAAGAAGGGTTTCCTCATTGTAAATGGAGGGAACAGAGCCAGGTCCACCATCGGACCTGGAAGTTTGAGGCTGCCTAGAAGACTCGGCAATCTTGGAAGATCCAGACTCGAGGAAGGCCGAAGGAGTTTCGGTTTTTCTCTCTAAACCTTTTTGAGAAACTTCAGCAAACTCGCGCCAGAGGACAGTTAGGGTTTTGTTATGACTATCCGACTGTTCGGAAGGAGGAGAAGCAAAAGCTTCACTACTATTACCAACACTAGATACCAGAGAAGCCCTATTATTCGCCATTACTTGTTTCAATAAACTACAAAAAGAAAAAAGACCAGTAAACTTACTGATTCAGTGAGGCAGAAGCTTGAGAGCAAGAAGGCGCGAAGCAGACAACAAAGGTTCAAATTCCAAACAGGAAGAATGAAACCTACGAAGACAACAAACCGCTTTTAAAACACCCGCACGAGTGTTCGGGAATCTGAACGATCGAGATTGATTCAAAATCAACGATCGAGATTGAAAGACGTTTTGAAAGTTTGAACTCACGAATCCGAAACAGGTGTTCGGAAACCATCGCTTGGATTACGTGAGCCACGACAGATCGACTGCAAGGTGACACGTGGCCTTACCCTCACAACGCTTGAGGAAAATTGACCACCGCATTAAATGTGATATGACATTTAATGGAGCACGCAAAGTCTATCGCCTAACGAAGAACCCAGTTAAAAACCAAGCCCTCGGGATCGACCGAATGCTTGGTCTGGGGGGCTCGTGATACGGAGAAATTATGATCAAACCGGGTTCATACCTGGTTCGACCCTCGACCCCGGTCAAGACAGAGGGAACCGACTCGCTCCCGAGCGAACCGGATCCAGAAGATGGCTTGCTGAAGAAGAAAACTGATTCAGCTACAAGCACGCCCTAATCCTACTTATGGATTAGGGTAATTACCCTAATGATGGCAGACTCGAATTGACGGCTGCGGCTAATCATTATCGAAGGGATAATCATCGCATAACCTAAAGAGTTATCTCCGGAGTCCTCTACTAGTCGAAACTAGTAGAGGTCTGTTGCTCAACGGATCTATCTGTTAAGATCCAACGACTACTCGAAGAAGGCTCAAGTGCATCCAACGAAGGAGATTCGAAGGTACACTCTATATAAACCTCACTACCATACGAGGTGAGGGAGATCGAAAACACACAATCTGAGACTCAAGTTCAGATACATACTGATAGACTTAAACTATCAGCGTCTTACGATCTAGATCACCTTTCCCAGTTCTTCATTCCTTAGCTCTGTGCTTCTAGCAGAGCCGTTTGTGATTAAGTTCATCAACTGACTTAGCCTTCGGAGGTGGACTCCCGACCCCCGCGGTCGGGCCACATCTGACGCTTTCGTTTTGCAGGTCATCACGAGGAGATCTAAGGGATGAGCAGATTTTGAATGCATCAATTTGTATTATTATATACTTGTATTTTTCTTACTAATATAATAGTTTTGTGCATATTTATGTTAGTTTAATTGTTTAAAATAAGGCTGTAAAATTACAGTTTTACCGGTATATACAGTCGATTATATGCCGATCTAGAACACCAATTTGGGTGAGTTTTTAGGCAAAACCAACCATTCCATTGTGTTTATTGGCATCAAATTAGGCTACCCACCAAATTTCAACTCATTTGGACCAAAAATAACCCATTGAAACAAGGGGGCGAAATTTGCCGAACTGGGTGGCGAAATATTGCCAAAATTTTGGCGATATTTTGCCGTTTTGCCTAGTTTGCCGCCCGGCGGACGGGGCGAAACGAACGAGAAATCATTCCGTGCTTTTGACCCTAAATTCATAGGTAACGACGTCATGTAGGTTACCATGGATCAAAACTTCCGCTTCACCATCCAATGTGATGTGATCGCATGATTAGATAATGGGTTCTAGTAATATAATACCAACTTCTACCATATGTGATTGGAACTATCATTTTGTGGTTCAATGTCTCTATCAAGATGTCAACATGCATGACTATGACTATACGACTATACGTGTATGTGCTCATGAAGTCTAAATCCTCTAACCACAAAGGGGAACAATTCCACACCACACATAAATTAGGAATCTCATCTCTAAAACCTAAAATACATGGTCTTAAAGGTGGGTTCCTTAATGGGGAATCATCCCCTCTCTCTCTCTCTCTCTCTCTCTTCCCGTTGATAGCTAGGTAATTTAAAGTCTTGATCGTCAGTCTCAACCATTATCTTCTCTCACAGCTTTTTCATCTTGAGGAAAGAGCAAATGCATGATCTTTTGGACATGTAACCATCGACCTTCTACACATCTTGCTTCTTAGAAAATGAGAAAGAGGGCAACAGGTGGCACGGCTGTAACATGAATTCCAGTTTGAATTAATTTGTAATGTCCCAAGTGGCATAATTGATCACAATAGCCGTTTTGCATAGTCTAAGAATAATGTAAGGGTGTCAAAACCTAATCCGAACTGTTAAAACCGGATTGAACTGGCCTGAACCGAAGCTTAATGGGTTGCATTTGGGCTGAAGTTGAACAACCTCAGCCCGCATTGGTTCGGAATGGTCCGGGCCAGGACGTGTGTGGCCGCTAGCCCGAATCGTTTGGCGAGAAACCAGCCAAACCCAAACCAGTCCGTTAAACCTGTTATAAATAAATAAAATATAAATATAAAATACAGGAAAACCCCCAAGTATCCATTTGTTTTCCTTAATTGTTTTGCTTTGAAATATGCAAACAACAAGCCTATCAAAGCCTTCACCATTTGGAAGATGGACTAAGTAAATATTTAGCAAGTGTATTATCATTTGAAAATCTTTTAATGTTTTATTTTGATCCATTTTTACAAGTGTCAAGAAGGGGGAGGAGAATCAACAGAGACAACCCACTAAAATTCATCAAAATGTTAGCTTTCTTTTGTATATTAGTTCTATAATTTTTACTTCTTTGTATAAAAAAAAAAATTTTGGTTTTGAACAAACAACACAAGAGACTTGGAGAGAACTTAATGTTTATATGTGTTCACGTGCTCTTGATAAATTCCATACATCAACAAGGTACTCGAAACATAAGAACCCAAACCCAAACCCAAACCGTTAGTAAACCCAATTCTAAACCATTAGTCAGCCCAAACCTCACACAGGCTCAAAACCGGCCCTAAACCATTATTTTCTTAATGGGCCGTGTTTGGGCTGAGAGTTTTTCAGCCTGCGATAGTTAGGCCCAGCCTGAAACCGGCCCGACACCCCTAGAATAATGCTTATTATGTACCCAAATGAGCAAGCTGCAAGCTTCGGGCAGTTTCGTTGATTATATACTAATATAAGAAAGAGAGTTCTCCGAAACTAGCTTGTCTCATTCTTTGATTGATGGTTCACTTCATTCTTTTAACGAGATGAAGCTTTTCATTGGCCAAGGCCATTGCTTCTTCGTTTCCCTCTATTTTGGCGATTTAGAATTATGCTTTTAGGTTTTGAGTCTCTCTGTGACCATGCCCCAACAGAAGCCCACTTTTTCCAAGATCCTTAGGGTTTTCAGCTTTATTCCCACAGAGTTACCAAGATTAGGCAGAATACCAAGATCGAAAGAAGATGTCGAGCAGAAGATTTTCTAGCTCAATCTCATCTCTCGATGCAGCTTTACCATCGACATGGGAAATCTGTTGCTTAACCGCACCATCTATAGTTTTTTGAAGCTTGGAACCGTAATTTCTTTAATATCTTCTTATCGTCTCTATGTTCTCATTCTAGAAAGATTCAGCATCATTCTTGGTGTGATCTATTCTTGCAGGTCACAGCGGCGAGAGTAGAACTTCCCTTGTTTCTTTCTTCTTTCTCCTACAACTACTCTTCCAGAAAACCTAGTTCAGTTGAAACTTGATGTCCAATTCAAAGTTCAAAGCTTTCTTACTCTCTTGCGGTAGGTCCAAAGATTCCTACATTTCAATCTTCATACTTTAGCGATTTCTGGCAACTGAATCTCATTCGGTGAAGTTTCAACGATTTTCGTCAGTTTGCGCTTGGAAATCCAATTTTCTGTCGATTTTTGTAAATATTGATTTTGATGGCTTTTTTCTTTTATTTCAATACTTTTCGAACCAGGTGAATTTTGCCGAAATATTTTACCATGTATAATACAATTTCAACATTAGTTTTGGACCACAACACACACACACACTCAGTAAAATGAACTAAACAACATAGCCATGATATGAGATCCATGAGATTCATGTACACACTAATATGACCCACTGATACATAGGAGTGGGTTAAAATAATACATCATCACCTCTAGTCACGTATTATTACTAATACCCTCCCACATAAAGTTAATGGTCCTGAAAGTAGTCTGAGTTTAGACTGAAGAAAATTGAACCAAACAACAGAAGACTCTTAGTCAAAATATAGCTGCTCCGAAGTGGAGATGTAGCGTACAAATAAGTCTTTTTTGGAAACTTTGTCATGAACAAAATAAAAATCCACCTCAATATGTTTGGTACAAGCATGAAACACTAACTTAGTTGAAGATACATGACACCAATGTTGTCAAACCAAAGCATGTGAGTGGTGGACTAAGGGATTCCCAACTCACATAATAAAGATTGAATCTATGTAATCTTAGTACTGGCCACAACCATAGCCCGATACTCACTCTTTGTGCTAGAGTGAGCAATAGTGGTTTGCTTCTAAGATTGCCAAAAGACCAAGTTGGTGCCAAGAAAAATCATAAAACCTCTAGTAGACTTATGATCATCAGGGCATCCAGACCAATTAGCATCGGTGTAAGCCTCAAGAGCAAGAGGAGGAAGGCGTAAGATGAAGCCCATAGAGTATAGTGCCTTTCAAATAATGAAACAAGCACTTTAGAGCAAGCCAATACTCCTTAGTTGGGGCAGACATAAATTGACACAACTTGTTCAAGGCATAAGCCATACCCAGGACAATCAACATGACATAATAAAGAGCACCTACAAGGCTTTTATATGTAGTAGGATTAGCCAATAGCTTACTCCATCGGTAAATGCAACAATGGTGCCATAGGGGTGGATATGGGCTTGGCCCCAATATGCTAGCATAGTCTGGAAAGCCACTAATATACCTTTGTTGTGACAATAACATACCATCAGATGTAGGTATAAGTTCAATATCAAGGAAAAAGTGAGTTGGGCCTAGATCCTTTAACACAAATTCAAAAGCAAGAAGACCTATTAGAGTGTCAATAACAATCTGAGAAGGCCCAATAATCAGAACATTGTCTACATTGTCACACCCCACCCAACTAGTATCGGATTTACCCAAATACCCATGGAAGTGATCCATTGCCGCACACATATTTGGTTTACAACCAATCCACAACCACACACATAGCATAACCAAAGAGTAAGATTTAAAAGTATCAAAAGTATAATTATTACCTTCATCTAAGTTTAAGTGTTAGTGGAAGTCAAATGTGAGAATATCAAATGAGGATGAGTTTAATGTGTAATTATCTGTATTGTCTTCTTTTTTTTTGTTGCTAAAAGGCTCATTTGTATTGAAAAAAAAAAAAAAAAAAAAAAAAGAGAGAGAGCATAATATTAAGGGTAAGTATCACTTACCTCCCCTCTTAGATGGACAAATAGCACTTACACCCCCTCTTAGTTGGATAATATCACTTACCTCCCCTCTTACCTAACAAATATATCAAACACCTCCCCTCTGTTAACTTTTTCAGTTAAATTTAACTTTTACCATTAAATATTTTTCTAAAACTCCAAAGTACCCTTAACTAAAAATATATTTTTATTTTAAACCCTAATTACAGTAATCACCCTAACAGTAAAAATACTAAATTACCCTCAATTAAAATAGTTATTAAAAACCAAAACACTATAGTTAAAACCCAAATTATCTTTAATCCAACATACCTTTTCTTTTAAAAAAAAAAAATTATCAAACAATTAAAAAAACCCAAATAGTAGTACGTGTTTGATTTTATCAACATACCTTTTTTATTTTTTTAATTGCATTTTTAATTTTACTTGATAGTAGTATGTTTTCTTTTAATTATTTGATAAAAAAAAAGGTATGTTAGGCTTTTAATAATTAAAGATAATTTGTTTTAACTATGGTGTTTTGGTTTTTAATAATTATTTTAATTGATGGTAATTTAGTATTTTTATTATTAGGGTGATTACTATAATTTAGGGTTTAAAATAAAAAATATTTTTAGTTAATGGTAGTTTGGGGTTTTAGAAAAATATTTAACGATAAAAGTTAAATTTAACCGAGAAAGTTAACAGAGGGGAGGTGTTTGATATATTTGCTAGGCAAGAGGGGAGGTAAGTGATATTATCCAACTAAGAGGGGATGTAAGTGCTATTTGTCCAGCTAAGAGGGGAGGTAAGTGATATTTACCCTAATATTAATTATACAAGAAGGAACCAAACCTCATACCTGCAACATCAATTGCCCCCAAAACACCCAACCTCATAGGTTCCTACTCACAGATAAACAAGAGAAAAGAAACTAAAATCTGAACCGAGAGCATCCAGATGCCTCGAGATCCGGTTCACACTTTATAGATGTTGTCCAGGGTGAATTAACCTCTGAATGTCCCAATCTACCAGCCTTATTTGCCCAGAAATCAGCATCCTTATTATTTTTCCTATAGCAATGGGAAATCTTCCAAATAATGCGGGCTAAGAATGATTCTAGACCTCTCCATCATTGTAGGATGATCCATGGGATTATCCTTTGTTGTATCAATATCACCATAGCCACTGAATCACATTCAACGCATAGCCTCTGCACCTCCATCTTTTTTGCCCATTCCAAACCTTGCATGAAGGCCTCCATTTCAGCTTCAAAGTTGGTTTTGACCCTCAAAAAAGTACTAAAGTTAAGACAACAGCCACTGCCTCATCTCTAAACACCCATCTCGCACCAGCTTTTCCAGGATTACCCAAGGAGCATCCATCTCTATTGTCTAACTACCCAATAGAAAATAAGGATCATCCAAACCAAAGCCACCACATCCTTAATTATAACCCCACGACACTAAAAAAGGTTAGACTCCATAGGAACAATCCATGCACGAGCATAAGTCACTGTGTGCCTCCAAGTCCTCACTTGTCGGTACATCATAAGGCTCGACCGGAGCCGAATACTCCGGGATAACAATGTCCTCATAACTTATATAAGAATATTGAAAAAAGAAGAAGGATTTTCTTAAGGAAGGAGTTCCACCGAACTCAATGAAATCAACAGTACAATATACTACACATTTAAGACATGTAGGAATCATGAAGTGTAAATGAAATGAAAAGGTGAAATGCTAATGTGGAGATGTTTCTAAGAATTTAGCCATGCTAGTCTCTATCTCAGTAGACATGCATTAAGATGGAACACCAACCTTCTCTGGGAAGTCTCACATAGACGCCCAATGACTCCAACCAAACTAACGTCATGATCGAGATGTAGGGATAACAGTCCACTCATTGATTGGCTAGGGATTTGAACCATACTCTCTCACCATGACCATTGGCATGATAACTGGCACATGTTAGGGAACTTCCTAACCTAATGCAAGATGTCATCTATTTAATCATATCATACTAGGTTCGGATACCCTTCTTGAGGCACCAACCAACTCAGCCATGTAATTTCTCCTATCTAGGGAATGTCATTTCTTATGGCTCCAACCAATTCGTACCATGCCACCCCATAATTCTATGGTCATCCAAATATAATAGCTTGAGCTACCTCATGTCTCCTCACCTATTCCAATAAGCTATTGGGCATTCATGATCCCACCTATTATATGCAACTTTACCATGAATGCGATGTGATTTGTTGTATCCACTCACCTACTCCAATAGGCTATTGGGCGCCCACACCTAACACCACTATCATGGGTCATTCGGCCTCAATACCCTTGCTGATAGGGTAATAAGATAATAATGTGATTCTAACTATGCATCTAAACTCCTAGAGCATATGCACATCGAATGACCATATGAGGTGCAAAGATACCAAGGGCAATGGGTGAACCCACAACCTCAGGTAAAGATATGTATGCATTAATCACCCTTTCCCATCATATCACATTCATATATTACAAGTGGGATAAAATAATAATAATAATAATAATAATAATAATAGAACATATCAATCTAGATTTATGTTACTATGCATGCATGCATACCTAATGATTTCATTCCACACAAAAACACATAAACAAGCATAATAGCATGGATAAAACATGAATTAAACACATGAGTATACAAGATTGTATCCCTCACCTATCAATGATGTTAGTACTCCCCAAAGAGACCAAAATGTGCACAATTAGAAAGCCAACCAATTACCCAAATCCTAACTGTCACATCCCTTCAGCCGGTACCCTAGTGTGATCCCTAACCCCAAATATCAAGTTTAGGAACGATCATATCCACTTAGCACAATAACATAATCAAAAGCAAGAACAAATCATTGTAATCAAATATTTTAATAATAAAAATCAAGAAAGGATATTAGAAGGATCACAAAAGAATATCAGAGTGTGGAAAAACAAGATACCAATCAAAAGAAGGCTGTAGAGTATAGCGGATATATGCCCCATAAACAAATCGGAAGGTAGATCAGAAATCTAAAGAAAGATCTAAGGTTGTCAAAAATAAAAAGTATAAGTCTAGAAGAACAAAGTAAACTAGTCAAAATCTTATGTTGGCTCTTCTTCTTCTTCAGTCTTCATCTTCTTCACCGTAGGGTTGTGCTCTTGTAACTTCGAGTCAGCTTCTAACTCACGATCCCATCGGTAAATAAGACAATGCTGGCTGCCATCAGTAGGAGCCATCCATGCAGTCCAAACCTAAGTGACGGTCAAACCATTGATCGTGACCTTCTTCAAGGATTTCAGAAGTTGCACCAAGTAGGGAAGGATCCTCCTTACTGAAGCACAAGTTCCATTCCGTTCCTACAAAAGCATTTAAAAACATTTCTCCCGAAGGATAAGCTAAAAAAGAACTTAGCAAGTGTACAATCACAACAACATCTCACTCACAATCAAAGGCAAACATAAATGCAATGATTTGAAACAAATAATGCAAGTATGCTTTCTAACTCTATATATGTATGTTGGTCTCTACTAGCAGACACGCTTTAAGTCATAGCACCATACTCCTTTGGGTGGGTCTCAAATCACTCTCCCTTAGCCTTCCCGAACATACCTTGGCTGGGGTTTAGGTCAACACTCTCTCACATCACCATTTGGTTTGAGTATTGGTGCGTGTACAAGGTTAATCTTAGCCCAATGCAAGTCATCTACTTAGTCATATCTACTTAGGGTTAGATACATCCATTCCTTGCTTCCTGCAATCCTTTTTGGTACCTTTCCCACTAGAGTCACTATCTCCTTCCTGATTATGCAGACTCTTAACTCTATTGGTCATCCATACATAGTAAACGAGAAGCTCTCGTGTCCTCTCACAGGTTGGCTATCGGTCTTGAGTGCTCATGAGCCCAAGTCTACCATATGCAACCCTACCAATGAATGCCCCCCACAATGTGATTCATGTCCTCTCACGGGTTGGTTACCTATCTTGAGCACCCACAAATTCCCACTGCTACCATGGGTCACTCGGTCTCAATTCCCCTTCCAATAGGGTTAGATATGACAAGGGTTTCCTAGCCAAACACTTCTAGACATGCCCTAGGTATGCCACCCAATAATTAGGGGAAGCACCAAGGGGTATTATAGGAATGTGTCCCATACTACCTCCACTGGTGTCCAATGACAGAAATGCCAAAAGGGCATTCTCCATTCCCCAATCACAACATAGGCATTCCCATCACATCATGGTTTCATACATATCACAATCAAGTCCAAATCACATTCAACACCATTCATGATTCATTCCAATATGGAAATCACAATATGAACATGCTACTGTAATTATAGAAGTAACATAATGTAAAGAAAGTAAAACAATAGTAGTTAAATCATGCATTCGAATCATATCATAACAAGGTATGTTTTATGCATATTGTGAGTGGAATACTCACCTTGAATTCGACTTTGTAAACTTCGAGAAAGAGATCAATGGGCAAGTCAAAGATCATCAAAATAACCCTGAACAAACATGTATTGAACATAAGGAACAAACCCTAACGATTGGAAACGAAATATATGCAAAACAGAGCAAAATTGAGGTTACTGACTCAGTGGATCGATTCGCTGGCAGCTTGGCCCAGTCAACCCACCAGTCGACCCAGTGAACAATACAGAATAGCAAACCCTAAAATTGGTCATAACTTCTTCGTTTGAAGTCCGATTGCTTCGAAATTTGAAGGGGAGTTCCCCATAAACATACTAAGACTATCTAGAAAGGTCCTAAAAATCAAATAAAATCAAAGGAAAAGTATTATAATTGAACCATAACAATTAGGGTTTTACCAAAGAGAGTCTGTGTATCTCACGGAGAGACTAGAGAGAATGATGATTCACTCTATGGAAAGAAAGAATAGTATTTCAAAATCAAGAATAGAAATTGGGAAGGGTATAACAATGAGAGAAAACAACGTTTTCAATTGGATACCCTTTCTTGAAGGTTATCCTAAAATTTCCTTCAAAAATAACCCAGGGTAGATTCACAGAGAGAAAAGGGAAAAGAGATTCTCCAAAAAATTATGGGGATAAAAGGAGAGGTCATGGTAATGGTATGAGACCTTCTTGAAAATCATAAAGATAGGTAGAAAAACAAAGGGATCACATAGGTAGATAGAAAACAAAGGGAGAGTAACTCAAGGTCTTAGGTAAGATAAAAAAACATAGGAAACTCACCATATAGCAAAACATAGAGTGAATGGGGATTCATTCTAAGACTATGAAGATTAGAGAATAGGCCATTACAAAAGTGTAATACCTTCCTCACAATCAAAACAATTATAAGAAATAGAAGAGAGATTAAATCTAGAGAGTAACAGATCGATTACTAACCTTGAAGAAGGAGATTCGGCGGAGAAACTCTAACGGATGCTTGGGGATCTTCCTTGGCTTTGAAGAGGAGGTTCTAAGGTTCTTCCCATGTTCTCCAAAGGATTAGGAACATAATGAGGCTGATCACCACGAAATTCTAATAACTAGAGCTTCAAAAACCCTAAAAATTGGAGTTTTACAAAACTGCCCCTGTCACTAGGCAGCTTGCCCAAACTCAGGGATTTCAAGCTCTAAACCTCAAATTTTTCAATGGGGCTTCTCCCAACTCAACAAGAAACTTAACTAGCATTGAGGGACCTTCCAAAACCTGTCCAACTAGGCCTCAAGTCAGTCAACCAAGCTCTTCAACACTAACATGCAGTTCAACTCCAAAACAGAAAAGGTTTCCAAAAGGGAACTCCATCATCAATATCCATGGGTTTTGGATCAAACACCATGTCATCTACTGAGATGGCCCACAAAGTTTTCTTCCTTCATTTCGAGTCTTTGGATCTACACTAAGGGAGAGGTCTGACCTGACTTCCCAGGACCTTCCAAAGATATCAAAATTGTACTCAAGGTCCAACTTCAAGGTCAAATAACAATTAAGCTCTTCTTCATACAAAACAAATAGGGTGTTTAGGTTAGGGTTTGGGCTGGATTTCACACTAACAATTACAAGTGGAATGTTAAAATTAGGGTTAGAATCAAATCGGACCAACCTCAGACAAAGTCACCCGACCAGACTTGAGAGGGCCCTATTGGTGGGCCCGCCAGGGCTAGGCATCCAACCCTAGTTCCAAAAGTGCAAAACTCACCTCTTTGCCTGTTTTTGAACTCCCAGTTTTGAGGGGTGTTGGGGATCCATTAAAAAAGCATTCTTGTCCCAAAAACAACTCCATTGCTTGATTTGGGAGCCAATGTGCATATTTTATTTTTGGCGTGTCTTTGGTCTAGTCTTGGCCTATAACCTAGTTGGTTTGAGTAAGTAAGTTTGAGGGGTGTTCTACACCTAGCCCTTAAGGCCATCTGGCTTGAGTGCGGCTGACCCAACACTTGTTACATAGGCCATCTAGAACGCTTAAGAGGCTAGACATTGCACGGATTATAATTGTGTGGAGTAAAGAAATAAGTGAATTAATGTGCTTATAAAGGTGAAATGTCTAAGAAGGTCAATATTGATTAGATCATAAGTTCTTAGTAATATTTGGTACCTAGATTAGTCTTATCTGAGGGTGAACTGGTGGGCTAAAGATAAGAGGAGACTTCTCGATTGAATTGTTTGCCTAGAGCTAGACTCAAGAGAGGGTGTAATTAGCTTAAGTGTGGGGGTGCCTCTATTCCCTTCAATCTTCAATGGAGTGTCTTTGTCTTGAAATCTATCTTTTTACTCTTACTATTGCTAGAATAATTAGGAAAGCACTTAAGAATTTTGTGTGTATATTCTCTGCAAACACTCATGAGACACAAGTCATCCACTAGGGTAACCTAGGGGGTTAAAGGCTTGTTGCACATGCTAAGTGCAACCGTGATTCCTACGAAAGTGAGTTAGGTTTTTCTTTATTTGTTTTCCGTATTGCTTTTATTGTTTTGTTTTGCTCGAGGACTAGCAAACACTTAAGTGTGGGGGAATTTTATAAGCATGCATTTATCATTATTTATTTTATTTAATTTCCCATACTTAGTTAATTAAAGAGAGTTAATTGATTATTTTTGTGTATTTTTCAGGAATAAGGTGATTTTGGTTATTAGAGATAATGTGGAGCAAAGTTGGCAAATATATTAGATGTTGGAGGATTTTAAATCATGGGATTCAATCTTGCTGCCCAAGAAATCATGAATGCTAAGATTCAACTTAATTTACGCAAGGAGAGCATGAATCTTAGCCAAATTGGAAAAAAGTGAAGGTCCAAGGAACAAAATTGGTAATAAGATCTGTAAATCGAGTAAACTGACCCCCTTGAGTATTTTAGACATATCTCCATTATGAACTCGGATAGATGCTATGGAAAGATAATGAAAATATATACAACTTTACAGTTTTGAGTTTTTCCAGAATCAAAACGAATAAAGGTCTAATGGAAGGGTAAAGATGACGGATTCATTGTGTGCAAGATACATAAAAGAGAAGCCAGCCATAGAGAAGAGGAGAAGACGGTGAACACGGATCTTGGCTCTCATCTCTTTCATTGCTCAAGAAAAAGACCACATCTCTCTCTCTCTCTCTCTCTCTCTAAATTTCATCTTGTTTTATGAACTTTGTTATAATGGGTAGCTAGTTCCTTTTCTTTGGGATGTATATGAACCATACTTATTTCATTAATTTGATTGTTCTATATCTTCCAGTTGATTGTGTTTGAGTCTGGCCAAAGATGTTCTATAGCTTAGCAAACTAAGTCTGCCAAGCTTTGGTGAAGGATGACAGTCTTTCGACGATAGGGCATACCTAGGAAGACCATCCTTAATTTTCTTTGAAGTGTAGAGTTATATCGGTTAGTGAAAATCATTGGGGATTCAAAATCTCAAAGATCTTCACGTATTCATAGTTTAAGTTTTTTCATTGAGTATTTAAATTTAGTTTTGTTGAATTCAATATTAGTAACTTAGCCTTTTAGTTCCCCATAGTTCGACCCCGTACTTTCTGCTAGCTAGATTAGTACAGGATTTTATTTTTGATTGGTTAGCGACACGATTAGTAACCCACTAATGTGATTCTATAATTAGCAGACCACTCAATCAACAACCCCGTGGGCTACTTGAAAATGTTTTGGTAGATGTTGAGGATCTATATTTTCTTGTATATTTTCTGATCCTAGATAAGGATAATACAACTACCAGTATCCTACCACCAGTCATTCTTGGACGGCCCTTTTTAGCCACTGTGAATGCTTGCATCAATGTGTCATGGACATATCATTTGGTAATAAGAAACTTAGAGTCAACATCTTCAATGCATCCTTAAGCCTAAATAGGGATGAAGAGTGCTTTGCGACTAACCTTCTTGATGAGGTAGTGGTTAATGATACTTCAAACATGTTTATTGATGATCCCCTACAACATTATTTGACATTTGGGGAATCTAACTTGAATATTGAGGAAGTCAACACATTGTTGGACTCTTCCAATTCTTTAGAGCAGTCACCATTCACATTTAGATTTGAGCATCCACCTTCATTGGCTGCATCTCCCCAACCCTCATCTCTCATATCTCCTCCTAAATTGGATCTTAAACCTCTCCCTTCCAATATAAAGTATGCATTCTTAGGAAAAAAAATGAAACCTTGTCTGTCATTGTTTCTTCTAATCTATAACCTAGGCAATAAGACCAACTTTTAGAAGTCCATTCTGAATTCAAAGTAGCCATTGGCTGGTCCTTAGTTGATCTTAAGAGCATAAACCCTTCTATATGTATGTTTATTATAAATTGTGAGGATGGAGTGAATCATAACATAAGAAAGGTAGTGAAAAATGTTGTAATTAACTAGTTAAATGACAACGTTATCTACCCAATCTCTGATACTGAATGGGTCAGTCCTACCCAGGATGTCCCTACAAAATTCAGCATCAATGTGGTTCCAAATGACAACAATGATCTTGTCCCAACTAGTACTGCTATGGGTTGGCATGTCTACATCAATTACCAAAAGTTGAACAATGTTACCAAGAATGATCACTTCCCCTTGCCATTTATTGACCAGATTTGGAACCCACAAACTGGATATAGTTTTAAAGTTAATAGTCATCAATTTAAGCTTTATTTTAATGGCCTTGTTAATGGCCAACTTATTGAGGAGTTGAACTTAGAAGACTTGCTTCAAGACTCTTCATGAGTCTTTCACTGAATTGGCTGAAGACTATAAACTTAGCGCTTTATGGGAGGCAACCCATTTATTTAAATGTTATTTATTGTTCTTTTTCTTTTATTTTCTTTGTCTGTTTGTTAGGTTTTACTGTTGCATGCTTTATCATGATTTCAAACATCAGGTACACTCTTTCCTCTATTTGCTTCTATTATGTTCTTCTTTTCCTTTATATATTGCATGCACCAAGGTCACTGCATAATTTAAGTGTGTGTGTGTTGGGGGTGGGGGGGGGGGTGTCAACTCAATTAAGACTTGTTGATAGTTGGTAGAGCATTGTCACAAAGATTGAAAGTGCCTAGAAAAATTTCTGGCTTTGGTAAGAATTGCGTTTTAATTCCTTGCTTGGATACGAAATGAGAGTTTAATGGTTTTAGAAATCCCATTTGATGTGATGAGCACTCTCTTCAGAGAACAGTAATGGGTTTTACATTTTGAGACTAAAGTTGAATAAGAAAATAGGAACTCCAAGAAGTCCGAAATGTTTGACCATCTAGTTGTCCTATATTGCCTTGTGCTTATGGTGACAAGTTGATCAAAACTGATTTAAACTGCTTAAATGTGAATTGAATTGAAGTATAATGTGAAAAGGAAAAAAAGAAAAAAAAAGAAATTCCTGCTAAAGTTTAAAGTATAGACCTCCTTCTTAGTAATCGGGTCTCGGCATCAACAACACCGTGCCTCGCGTCAAACATTCGGGGTGTCTTTGGTTCAGTCTTGGCATGTAGCTTAGTTGGCTTGAGTAAGTAAGTTTGAAGGGTGTTCTACACCTAGTCCCTTAAGGCCATCTGGCTTAAGAGCAGCTGACCCAACACTTGTTACATAGGCCATCTAGAAAGCTTAAAAGGCAAGACATTGCATAGACTAGAATTGTCTGCATTAAATAAATAAGTGAATTAACATGCTTATAAATGTGAAATTTCTAAGAAGGTCAATATTGCTTAGATTCTAAGTTCTTGGTATTACTTGGTACCTAGATTAGTCTTATCTACGGGTGAACTGGTGGGCTGAAAATAAGAGGAGACTTCTTGATTGAATTGTTTGCCTGGAACTAGATTAAAGAGAGGGTGTAAAGAGCTTAAGTGTGGGGGTGCCTATATTCCCTTCAATCTTTAATGGGGAGTCTTTGTCTTGGAACCTATCATTTTACTCTTAATATTACCAGAACGAAAAGGAAAACACTTAAGAATTTTGTGTGTATATTCTCTACAAATACTCACGAGACACAATTCGTCTACTAGAGTTACCTAGGGGTTCAAAGGCTTGTTGCACATGCTAAGGGCAACCGTGATTCTTATGAAAGTGAGTTAGACTATTCTCCTTATTTATTTTCAGTATTCCTTATTGTTTCATTTTGCTCGAGGACTAGCAAAGAGTTAAGTGTTGGGGTATTTGATAAGTAGACATTTATCATTATTTATTTGATTAATTTTACCATATTTAATTAATTAAAAGAGAGCTAATTGAGTTGTTGTGTATTTGTTAGGAATAAGGTGCTTTTGATTATTACAGATACTATGGAGCAAAGTTAACAAATATATTAGATATTGGTGGATTTTAATCATGGGATTCAATCTTTGCTACTCAATAAATCATGAATGCTGAGATCCAACTTAATTAATGTGAGGACAACACAAATTTGGCCAAATTAGAAATAGGTGGAGGTCCAAGGAACAAAATTTTTAATAAGATCTAAAAATCGTGCAAACAGACCCACCTTGAGTATTTTGGGCATATCTCTCTCGTCTGAACTTGGATTAGGGTGGTTCAAGATACTATGAAAATATAACGAAAATATCTACAACTTTATAGTTTCTGAGTTTTCCCATAATTCGAACAAATAAAGGTATAATTAATGGGTAAAGAGGACAAATTCATTGTGTGCGGGATATATAAAAAGGAAGACGGCGAACATA
This sequence comes from Hakea prostrata, assembly GCF_041222555.1. Classification (NCBI taxonomy): domain Eukaryota; kingdom Viridiplantae; phylum Streptophyta; class Magnoliopsida; order Proteales; family Proteaceae; genus Hakea; species Hakea prostrata. The sequence continues at coordinate 36,612,007 of NC_142606.1, read as the reverse complement.
GATCTTGGCTTTCATCTCTTTTTCTCATCGCGCAAGAAGAAGACCACAACCTTCTCTCTAAATTCCATTGTTATTTGTTTTATGAGCTTTGTTATAATGAGCATCTAGTTCATTTTTCTTTGGGATGTAGATTAACCATTGCTTATTTCATTAATTTGATAGTTCTATGCCTTATAGTTGATGCTTTTAATTGTGTTTTAGTCTAGCCGAAGATGCTCTATAGCTAAGCAAACTAAGCGAGCCTAGCTCCAACCATCGATGATAATCTTGCGAAGATTGGGCATATCTAAGAAAGACCATCTTTTGTTTTGAAGCGTATATTTATATCGGTTGGTGAAAAGCATTGGGGATTCGAAATCCCAAAGATTCTCACTTATTCATGGTTAAAGTTTTTTTTGGTAATAGTTTAATTTCTTTTCGTGTGTGTGTGTGTGTTTTTGAAGTACAATAATAACAATTCAGATTTACTTTAAGTTAGGTTTGGCTGAATTCAATCTTCGTAACTTAGCCTTTCAGTTCCCCGTAGTTCGACTCCGTACTTTCTGCTAGCTAGATTAGTATAGGATTTTATTTTTGATTGATTAGTGACATGATCAATCGTAGATAACTAGATATATAAGATCATCATAGTATAATAATTTGTAAAATGAAATAGTAGATAGTTATCTTACTTGGATCCAACCCAATCAAACCGCTCCTAAGATGCAAACATGGATCTAAGGCAATGAAATTTGCCTCTAATCTTGTCGAACTAGGTCGCACCAACTCACCTCCACATGATCTCCTCATCATGGCCAAAGCAATGTTATGATTTTAGATGAAGTTGGTTTTACCTGTCTAGCGCTTTCCATTGTGTCTTGGATAATGCTAATTTTTCCAATGTCCTTTAGCATGAGGTCAATAGAATTAGTTGCATAAGGTGTCCAAAAAAGATAATAGTTTGGTAAATTCATCAACACTGAACCAACCTTCTTGAATTGGAGCCATTCTCGATGACAATTTGCAACACATTGTCACATCCTATAGGAGACCAAGGATATATATATATATATATATATATATATATATATATATATATATATATATATATATATATATATATATATATATATATATATATATATATATATATATATGCAACACACACGGCAAATGCACGTGACCACATATGAAGGAGAGAGTGAGATCTTTGAAATTATATGAGATATCTCGATATCAATATAAAATAAAGACAAACCAAGAGAAAAGTAATAATCTAGGGAGAATGGTATACATCATAGTTAAAGGAAAATAAAGCCAAACACTAAGCACATCATGGACAGAACAAACCGGTCGTTGACTCGCATCAAGAAACTCTCCAATCCGGCGAACCTCCACGCCTAAGTGTTGCCCCAAACACGAAGCCATCCGAACACCCAAGACCCCCACGCCACAGATATTCCCCAGACCCCCAATGATGTCCATAAGGGTAGCACCATCCCACAAGGAACCAACACAGAGCAGCCCAAGAACCACCAGCTTGTCCACCTCAACCACATTCAACACAAAAATCCCAAATCTAACCGCCCAAATTAGGGCACGAGCGTGAAGGCCTCCACAACGGAGGATTATACTCACAACCAGAGAGACAGACGAGGGAGATTGAGAGAGAGACAGATTGAGAGAGGTTGAGAGAGAAATTGAGATATGTCGGAGAGGAGATTGTGAGAGATCAACGGGATTAAAATTAATGATAAATTGATAATGATTCATGACTAAAATGTCAAAATTATCCTTGTAAAAGTAAATAAATAAACAAAAAAAAATAGTACCAAATTATTGGTATTTGAAAACAAGAAAAGGAAGGAAAGGCGAAAAAGATTTCAAAAAGAAAAGTAAATGCTACATAGTAGTATGATATGATAGCCGTTGTCTTGTTAAATTCAACCAAAACCCTAGGTGTAGAATTCTAGAGTCCTAGGCCGCAAAACTAACCAAAATCGAAGACCGGCCCAATACCCGCATCACATCACCTCGACCTTCCATCCAACAGCCCATCACCAACCAAACCCTAGGGATCTGCCTAAACGAAAATGCTACTCACCCTCGCAAGCACAAGTAGAACAAAAAATAAATCTCCCATAGAGAAGTTACAATTGAATAATCACATACAAAAAAACACGGAGATAAACCCTTAAGATTGTCGGGATGTCCGAATCAGAGAACTCACAAACAAAAAAAACAAAAGTGCCAAGACGGCATGGTGTAACTACTATAAAGGAAAGATTATAAAGACAAAGCCATAAAAGAAAATCAGAGTTCTTCTGGGTAGAAACAACAAAGTCCAGACACATGCGAACAAATATAGATATATAAAGTGACCATGCCGAAGATAAACAACAACAACGGTGTGCCACCAAAGACATTCACATTGATCCCACTCCCCCGCCGATCTACCCCGAGATATGCCGCTCCAACGATTCCAAACGGAACTAGGGCTAAGATCAAGGCCAGGTCCCGGTCTGATTATCCACATCTTCCATCAATGGCCAAAACAGCTCCATCGCGCTACAACGGGTCAACTAGCGGAATGTGGTAAGCTGAGTAAACGGGGGCGCCGATGTCCAGATTTCGATATCATCGACATATCGTGACACCGGTGCAATTGTGGTGGAGCCTTGGTTAGTTGCCCATGGAGATCCCACAAGGTATCCAAATCCACTAACCCGCATCGATATGAACGAGGCCCCCTATCTACAATTGTTTTGTTTTATGAAACTACTCGCCTCGAGACCAAGTTCGCAATGTGACACTGTATGGCAAATATATGCATCTACTTATTGAAGTATTGATTCTTAAAAAGTGAATTTGTTGTAATGGAAGTACACTTCTTCTCCCAAATAAATTTTGGTTATAGGTCAATATTACTACTAACAAATGGCGGACTTGCACATAATTATATGATTCTCAAACGCATGAAAGATCAGTTATTGTCAACCGTAGATTAATAATACAAGATTGAGCGAGTGATTTCATAGCAACTCAATATTCAAATCCCCGTGAAACATGTTTGGTACCACACAAGCGCCAATGCAACCGAATGGGCTGCTATGGTGGGGTTTAGGAAGGGGAATTAGAAGAATAGTAGATCATTATTAGAAGAAGAATTGGGATTGGAAATAATTCACTTACCATTGTTGAAAATATTCTTGAATAGCAAGTTGAACAATAGAAGTTAACTCTTGGGAAAGAAAAGAGAAGAAGAGAAGTTGAACCAAAGCCGAACCAAGCCTTGTAGTTAAATCTCTAGCTAATAATGCAACCAAACCCACAGAACACAATAGGGTTCTTGATTATTGGTTGTGAGGGAAGCAGCGGTAATGCCAAAAAAATACCTCAGCCGAGATATTCGAGCACAACCGCCAAAACACCGGCCACCGGTCCAACACCCAGAGTAACGACCTTCTTCAAGTAACGACCGACTCCAACAGAAACCGCAAACCAGCCGACGGAGCAGAGATCAGAGATCGAGAGATAGAGAGACCAGAGACTAGAGAGATGAGGGGATTGAGAGGTTCGAGAGAGATCAAGCGAAGATCAGAGATCGAGCATGCGATAGTGAGAGATCAGAGAGAGCCGCGAGTGAGTTCGGAGAGATCGCGAACAGAGGATTCCAGCGAGTTCGAGAGGGAGAGGATATAGAGAGCGAGAGACAATGAGATTGTGAGAGGTGTTAAAGAGATCGGTGATTTAAAGAGAGATTCAAAAAGAGTTCGAGAAGGAGAGGGATAAAGCGATAGAGTTTGAGAGAGATTCAAAGAAGTCAGAGAGAAATCGGGAAGACATTAACGATAAATCATAATAATCATAACACAATGCAAATTATCCTTATAAAAATAACTAAAGCAATAACAAATAGTACAACATTATTGGTATTTAGAAAAATTCTAAGGACAGAACAGGACAGAAAAAGTTTTGCGAAAAAAGTAGAGTACATGCTTTTATTATAGTAGTATGATATATATATATATATATGTGGCCTTTTGTATGACTAGTAGCTCCCATTGATTTCAAGAAAATGGTTCTCTTGTCACAGTACACCATAAAGTTGATGGACACTCTCGTCAGATTGGTCCATCCATCAGACATGATGGTGCATCCATATGTATCCCAAAAGGGTTTCATACTATCTATATACTGTTGTAGCTCCTCCTTCTCCTCCTAAAGGAAAGTAGTCATCAACTCTGTAGGGGTGGGACCCTCATATCCAGGACTCGCATCTACAATAGTATCAATCATGTGCTTGTAGTATGGACCCTACGTCATGTTTGTTGTAATGGAACTGTAATACATCCACTTTAATACTACCTTTTTAACCTTCTTGGCCATACATTTCTGTGCACCAAAAATCTTGGGTTGCTTGGCCCCCTTCCTCCTGAAAACTTCAGGATCCTGCTCCAAGATCGGGTCCCCACGGAGTGGATAATCAAATGGTGCTGGTTCTATTGGATTTGCTGTACAAGGGACCCTTTGACTATGTGATCTGCTAAACATGCCAAATTCACCACCCCTACCCCCAAATTCAGATGGTCTAGCCCCTGTAGGCCTAGAGGAACCAGTCCTGAAGCTCTAGCTTTGGCCCTATCCTACTCCTGATAGTGCAATTGCCTGCTTTCTACTATGGCCCTCCACATGTCCCTCTCCTCCTGATGTCTCGCCAAATTTACAAGATCAACATCCTGATCATCATCTAAATCATCTCTATATGATGACGGTCCCTACACCGCATCTTCTAGTGCTTTCTTCACTCTCATCTTATAATCTTTCTTCTTCCCCTTCACTTTCTGTAAATCCCTAAGTGCCTTCACTACATCTGGATGGGCCTTTGTGCATGTGGTCACATCCTTCGAACCCTGGTGATGTGACCCTTAAACCTATTGATGCCACCTGAGTAGATTTTCTTCCCACAAAAATTACATTGTATTTTATTCGTATCTCCATCAATAGCCACACAGTATTGCCATGCTAGATCGGTCCTCCCTCCTGCTCTTGCCCTCTCAAGCTCTCCTTATGGCTATGGTTGTCCCTATCCACCCTGTGAAGAACTAGCTCCCTCTCCCACTAGCAGACATGAAGACTATTGCATTCAAAATGATTGCATAAGCCACTGAACAACACCAAAATAATTTTCTCTACACAAATAAAGAATCATGTATGATGTACCTAAGTATATATGTATAACTAGCAATTCTTCTTCTTTTTTTTAAAATGTAAAATGAATTTTTACAATTTTTTCAGCAAAAAAATAGGCTACCCATATCAAAACTGGCAATGAAGCCACATGGGCAGCTCTTCAAAAATACTTACATAATTATTCCATAATTTTCAAAACCTTTTCCCCTATTTTCTCCATTTTTTTATAGTTATTTATATTATTATTAATACTTTAATAATTTTTGAAAAATAAATTAATTATTTATTTGGTGGAAAAATATTTTGACTCCGTGAGACTATAGATCGGCTCATGGAGTTCCACATATGGTTTTTTCTATCACCATATAATATATTTATCACTTAAGAAATAAGGTAGATTATCACTAAAAAATAAAAAATAAAAAGATTCTGTGAGCTCGTAGATTGGCTCATAGTATTCAACATACTTTAATTTTATAACCATCCAATAATATTATGGCATGCATTTTGTCAAAAATTAGTTGGAGAAAAATGATTAACTGTGAGACAAAAAAAAGCGCAGATCTGTGTGAAATCACACTTGATTGACCGAAACAATGTGATATCCTGCAATAACAAAGCAAGATGTACTTATAAACGTTGACAATTGAAGCAAAATAGGGTGAAAAATGCAAGAAATATGAGATATGCTCTAAAAAGCTTTGGAGAGGAGAGAGAAAATATGAAAAAATCGAATTGAAATTCGGTCAAAATTTCGACGGACGTTCCGTTATATTGCGATTTATCGATGATATATCGTCGACTTAATGCTTTTATCATTTTGGTGGGGATAGCAACGCCCCCCGCCGACATTGCGATATATCACCCAATGTCAACAATATATCGCCAACAATTGAACGTTGCATTCATCACATTCATACAAGCCCTATCAAATTTCCATTTCATGATCCAAAAAACAAAACAACCAAAAAAATAAGAGCAAATTGCACTGGCACCCCAAAATGAATGTCTAAAAACACTGACACCCCACTTTATGTTTAAAAAACACATAGGTCATGTTCTGTTAGAATGGTTATTACTTGGTTAGTCATATTTTTGCAAAGACTGTTATACCCTTGACCAAGGAACGAAATCTCGGACAAGATTAGTTCGCTACTTTGGCTTCTTGTTCTTCTGGTTCTCCAGTTTCTCCCTTCAATGGCAAATAATCCATCATCTTCACTCTTCAGCGTCGCTTGTTAGAGAGAAGCAGGATTTAAAATGCTCAGAACTAGAGTCGCTTTCTCTGCTCGCCTGCGCTCTCTCTCTCTCTCTCTCTCTCTCTCTCTCTCTCTCTCTCTCTCTCTCTCTCTCTCTCTCTCTCTCTCTCTCTCTCTCTCTCTCTCTCTCTCTCTCTCTCGTTGTGCGTTGTGGAGAGGTCTCCCTCTTATTCTCATGTGCAGAGATCTCAGCGATTTGAGGTGGAGACGGTGACTGCCGTTGATTTGAGGTGGAGGAGTGCAATGACGGAGAGGTAGGTGACGATTGTGGCGGCAATATCCTGGAAAAATCACTTTCGATCTCCTTTATATATCCCTTTCTTTTCTCACTTTCCCTCACTGCAATTGCAACTTTTCTTCTCTGATTCGGAGTAGAAAAAAAAAAAAAAAACCCAACATTTTCCTCTCTTCAATCTTCCAATTCATACTCTGTTACACTACTTACAGAAAGCAATTTCAAGTTTACGAAGATGGGTTTCTCTAGTTTCATGCCTATCGTGTTGGTATTGGGTTCGTTGTTGAGTTCTTCATTTGCTCAGGCACCGAGGTCTGCTCCCAGAATCGCTCCTGTGGCTGCTCCAACAACTTCAGTTCTTGCTTCTACTTCACTAGCTCCGGCTCCGGCTCTTGCACCAACAGTTTCATCTGGGACACCGGCACCTGCACCATCACCTTCCATGGCTACACCAACACCCTCTCTTGCACCAACTCCAACTCCAACTTCAACTCCAACACCATCTCCAACAACCTCTCCGGCCCCTGCTCCCGTTAGCACTCCTGCTGGCTCTCCCATGTCGCAACTGCCTCAGTTGGTTCCAGTTCCATTTGAATCTCCAATTTCAACCCACAATGTCCTAACCCTCTACAATCTGGTCTACGCTCTCATCGCCGATATTCCAGCAAAAGTTCGTTGGTTAGCAAGAGAGTGGCGGTAGGGCTTGGCTGCATGAATCATGATCAGAAGACCAGAAGCCCCAACTCTGTTCCTAATTCCTACAATATACACAGTCCGAACCATTAACATTCTACATAGACCAAGAGGAAAAAACTAAGTTATTTTTCATGTTTTTAAGTGGAAAAAGTATGAACCCAAACGAAGAAATTTATAGTGGAAGTGAAATCACTTGATCTATATCCTGCAACGGGTGATTCTTGAGCAAGCGCGAGTGTATGGGTGAAGAGGTCCTCTAGCTTTGTAGCAGTTATGTGTATAGTAAGACCTTCCAGAGCGAGGTGGGCATGGAATCATGTTAGCAGAAAGAGCACCATAAGAAATGTAGTATTTCACTGCTCTCCAGAACAGAGATCTCCTTTCTAGATCACCATCTTCATCCTCTTCTCTGAATCCATCGTAGAGTGACCCCTCCATTGATGGCCATTTAATGGCTTTTGTCATCATCTGCAAGCTAGCTTCCTCTGCTTGAGCTAGAACAGTTACACTAAAACTGAGTAAAATCACGAAAAACCCTAACAGCAGAAACTTTGATGGGGTTGAAGTTGCCATGTATTTCTCTAGTTCGGCACGTAATAATGTTCACTGGGTTCGTTGGTTAGGCAACAGCAGGAGAAACGCCAACCAACCACTCCGTCCTTGAATTTCGATTTTAGCAAGGGTATTTTTGGAATTAAAAAAAATTAACAGTGGATTAACAGTTTCACTAACGGAATGGACTTGTGTGTTTATTCAATTGGGGTGTCTGTGTTTTTTAAACATAAAGTGGGGTGTCAATGCTTTAATGCTTCCATTTTGGGGTGCCAGTGCAATTTGCTCTAAAGCACAATTCAGTTTAGAAGGCTTAGCACAATAAAGCCCAAGCGAAGGGTTAAATCTAAATGTCTGAGCTAATGTGTGAAATCTAGCCCAAACCCTAGCCTGGACACCCTGTCTTTTTTGGATAAAGAAATGACTTGGATGGTTTTTGACCTTGAAGGTGGACCTTGAGTTCAGTGTGGATATGTTTGGAAGGTCTTAGGAAGTCAAGTCAAACCTTTCCCTGTGTTAGTTGAAGGCCTAAGTGTCAGTTTTGAACCTGGAGATCCAACAAAATTCAGCAATTAAAGAAGGGAGACCCTTTGGTCGATCCCATTGATCAAAGCAGCTCCAAAAGCAGAATTTGTTATTTTTGGAAGTTTTGGATTTGGGATATTCTATATATTGACACCTCATTCTAAACCAAACTGTTTGGCCCCTAAACTACTGGAGAATGTGAGAAGAACCCTAGAGCCTCCTCCTCAAGCTAAGGAAGATCCCCAAGCATTCCACCAAGTTTCTACTTTAATTTCTCTCATTCAAGGTTGGTATTCTACCTCTTTCTTCTCTAATCTCTTCTCCTTACAGTTGTTTCATATTGTTTTGATTATGAGGAACGTATTACACTAGTATAATGACCCAACCTCTGATCTCCTTTGTCTTAGAGTGAATGAGATGAATTTTCATTCACTCTATGCTTTCCTTGAAGCCATATGGTTAAATTCTTCATGATTTTAATGTAGTTTTGATAGCATGATCTATGCTTACTATAGTTTTCTATTCTAATTAATGTTAAACTTGCTTCTTATTAGTTTTCTATTACTGACCTACTATCTCCTATCTCTTTGAATGAATCCCCGTTCATTCTATCCTTTCTATGTTGATCCATGGTTTTAGCCTAATAAGGGAATTGTTAGAATTCAATTCTATTGATCTTATTAGATGTTTAAACCTTCATAGATAGTCTTAGTATGTTGTTGTGGAACTTCCCTTCAAATTTTGGAGTAATTGGATTTCAAACGAAGAAGTTATGACAAATTTAGTGTATTATGTCCGTATTGAATCTGCTTGGTCGATCCCATCAACCAAGTCCATCGACCAAAGGGTTGCTGACAGCAACTTTTGCCTTGTTTTGTCTCCATTTCGTCTCCAATCTTTTGGAATTACTTCTTATGACCTATACATGTTTCTCAAGCTTGTTTAGGTGATTTTTGAATTGTTCTTTGATCTCTTACTTGAAGATGGTAATTTTGGATTACGAGGTGAGTATTCCAACTCACAATTTGCCTATTTACATATCTTGTTGTGATATGATATGAATGCATGATTTATATATTGTTGTTTTGTTTTCTTTACATCTGTAACTATAGTAGCATGTTCATATTGAGATTTAAATTGATGATTTAATAATGTAGAAGTGTTTGGACAATGATGTGAATGTGAATGTAATATGTATATATGGAATCATGATATGATTTGAATGGCTAGGTTGTAGTTGTGGAATGGGGAATGGGGAATGCCCTTTTGGTGTTTCTTTCTTTGGACACCAATGGAAGTGGTATGGGACGCTTCCCTATGGTGCCCTTTGACTCTTTCCTTGACTACAGGTTGACATACCTAGGGTATGTCTAGTAGTGTTTGGTTAGGAAACCCTTGTAATATCTGACCCCATCGATAGGGGAATTGAAACCGAGTGACCCATGGCAGCAATGAGGATTTGTGGGCACTCGAGATTGCGGGAAGCATGAGAGGACATGAGAGCTTCCCATTTGCTATGTGCGGATGACCAATTGGGTTAAGAGTCTACGTAGCTGGGGAGGAAGCGGTGACTCTAGTGGGAAAGGTACTAGAAAGGATCGTGGGAAGCAAGGAATGGACGTATCTAACCCTAAGTAGATGTGACTCAGTAGATGACTTGCATTGAGCTAAGATTAACCCTGTACACGCACCACTACTCAGACCAAATGGTGATGTGAGAGAGTGTTGACCTAAACCCCAGCTAAGGTATGACTGGGAAGGTTTTAGGACCCATTTACCAAACGGAGAACCCAAGATGCTGAGAAGGCTGAAGGAGAGTGATTTGAGACCCACCCAGAGGAGTATGGTGCTATGACTTAAAAGTGTGTTTGCCAATAGAGACCAACATACATATATAGAGTTAGAAGCATATTTGCATTTATTGTTTCATATCATTGCATTTATGTGTTGCCTTGGATTGTGTGAAGATGTTTATTGTGATTGGATACTTGCTAAGTTCTTTTTGGGCTTACCCTTTGGGGATCTTGTTTTTAGATGACTTTGCAGGTTTGGAAGAGAACCCGTGCCACGGTATGGAGGACCCTTCCTCATATGGTGCAGCTCCAGAAGTCTCTAGAGAAGGTTATGACCAGTGGGGCAGCCAGCTCACAGGTTGGAATGCTCTGATGGTTCCTATTGATGGCTGCCGTCATCGTCTTGTTCGTCGATGGGATTGTGAGCTAGAAGTTGATATGAAGCTGCAAGAGCATGACCCTAAGGGGAAGAAGATGAAGATTGAAGAAGAAGAAGAAGAAGAGTTGACGGAAGATGTTTATTAGAATTCTCTTATTCTTCTGGACTTTTACTTTTCTTTTTTGCTTTAGTTTTTTATCTACCTTCAAACTTTGTTTGTGGGGTATATTTCAGCTATACTCTACAGTTATCTTTTGATTGATATCTTGTTATCCACACTCTGATATTCTTTTATGATCCTTCTGAGATCCTTTCTTGATTTTTATTATTAAATTATTTAAATACAATGATTTGTTATTGCTTTTGATTATGTTATTGTGCTAAGTGGATATGATCGTTCTTAAACTTGATCTGCGGGGATCACACACTTGGGTATTCCAGATAGGGTAACGGCTGGCTAGATGTGACATAATGTATTATGGATAGGCTTTATATCTAGTGGGTTATTGCATCACTTCAAATTATGAAATAAGTCAGTCTTAGGTGTTAAAACCTTAGTTAGGAGAGATGTGTTATTAGAGGAGACCACTTTCCTATGTTTGAACACTAATAATACTAATTTGCTCTTAGAAAACCCAAGGGAGATTTATTACTTAATTTGAGTTAGGAATAGAAGGAGTTCCATTTGCTAGACTTGGTGAGGAGAAAGGTTTAGAGGGTTTAAAAGCTGATCCTACCATTGCATCTCCTATCACACACCTTCACCCTCTTCTAACACTTCCCCTTTAGTAGCAATAGCAATTTTGGACCAAGCAAAAATGAAACAAAAAATCAGGTTTTACACAACTATCAATTGGCTAAGGACAGTGTTAGGAGAGTGATTAGCCCACCGAAAAGGTAGCTGAAAAAGTACAGCTCGTTTTGGCTTGTTTGAGCCTAGTTGTTATGAGAAGCCCATGGAATCAACTGATAGGGAGCTTTGGCTTTAAGCTATGAATGATGAGATGGTGTCTATTACTAAAAATCAAATTTGTTATGAAAAGCCAATGGAATCAAGTGATAGGGAGCTATATCCTGGACGAATCATGCCAAAAAACCTCTTTTCTATTAGAAATTGAAGGGGGTGGTTGGTCAGATGACTGACCTCCACCCTAGGCTATTGGCCCAGTTCAACAAGGGTAAAATTGGGATTTGACCCCTTAAAACCCTATTTAATAACTCCCAAGCCTTATGGATGGGATTATTGTATTGCCAGGAGGCTCAAAACCCTAGGAGGAGTGAGAACTCATGTGATAGCAGAAAAGAAAGCAGATTTCGTAACTCAAAGATCGAATCGATTGTTGACTTGTGAAATTGAAGGTAACCAAGCACTCTCTTCATCTTTCCTTATTATTTTATTCGATTCATGGATGATGATGAATGATATTGTTGCTGGGGTTGTGATTTGATTGGGAGACAAGTGTTTCCTAATAGTTCCAATTGAATCTAGCATATAGAATCAGATTCTCATATATTCTTTGTCAAATCCCCTAGAATCCTAAACCAAAACCCATCTTGTAGATTCGAGAACCAGAACACGAGTAGAAGACAGTTGTGGGCCATCCAAGTAAAGACCGTTGGTTCAAAATGTGAAGAAATGGAATTGGATGGTGGAGATGAAGAATTTGAAGTTTTACTAAGTTTTGGAAGAAGACCTAACGCAAACATGGATGGATTAGGAGTTCAAAGTTAGTGCATTTTGAAGGTCCCCAAGTACAAGTAAGATCTTCCTTAAGCGTGTGATAAGTGGTATAGTAGTGCCACGGAGCAGCCACCCAAGAAACACCACTCCTAGAGCAATTCTAGTGGTGGGTCGATTGGGTTGGCAGCCCCAGGTGACCACCTTGGGTGACCCACCCTAGTGCCTGAAGGTGAAAAAGGGCATTTTTGAGATTTTGCACTATATCCTCCCTTATTTAAAGGTATTTTGATGTAAAGCGGACAATTTTATCAAAGAACATCAATACACATTAGAGAAGCCATCTCAGAGAGAGAAAGTTGTGGAATTGATCTGGAGAGTAATCCGAGTTTCTAACCGCAAAATTGAAGGTTAGTTATTTCCTCCTTTCTACTAATTCATCTCTTTTAATCTTATTGACAGAAGAAACCACGAGGGAAGATCAAATAATTTAGGGAACCTAAACCAAGTTTTGATCTAGCAATACAAGTGATTCTCTAGTCACTCAAGAATGCTGAATTTTTTCTTCACGAAAAGATTTCGGAAAGACCTAGATCTTGTATTGTTTGAGTCTTGAATGGATTTGAGTTTTGGATTTATTAATGTGATAAGACCTTGTTTGGGGATGATTTTGGGAAGCCCTAATCAATCTAGAAGTCATTGGAAACCAAAAAATGAACTCGATAGGAACCTTCTCAGGTTCTTGACTCAGCAGAATGCTCTCTAGGAGCTTTCCTTGCTTTGGGAGCTTGATGACCTCCAACTATGGCTCCTAGAAACGAATCTCTATCATTTTGTGCTCCTAGTCTATCAAAAACCAAGCAATATGCTTCTATATGATGGCCTCTTCTATGATCATCTCCTCTGTTTCCTTGCTCAATTAGTGGGAAGCAAAGCTAATCCATCTTCATGGGCCCCGTCTTGCTGATCGATGGGAGAGGGCTCCACTATATCAGGTAGAACTACAGTTGGGCCTTTTAGAGGCATGAGTTGGCTTCATTGGTTCACCATGGTTTGGAATGAATTCATCATATCCATCATCCTTCACTCTAGAGCTAGTGCTTAGGTTAAATCATATACAGGAGTTGAAGTCATGCCCTGTAGGGGAAGACCAACGTTCAACACAGCTCCAGAGCTAAGAACTTGCATTTCTTGTGGAGGTAAGTTGGAGGTATCTTTTGATGGACCATCTTTACGGGGATTTACTTTCTTCTTCCCTCCACGCACACATCATTGGGATCTAGAACCATTATTATCTAAGGTATCTCCTACCATCTTTCCTCAATGTTATAAAGCTAGGGAAGAAATAAAAATGTGTTTCCCACAGACGGCGCCAAATTTTACTCCAAAATTTGCCAACTCCAGCTTTACCCGAAATTCTCACGAACCAAGGTTCTGTGGACAAGAAAAAGTGAGAGTGGGTCGTCTTTGTGGATGAGAAGTCACCTCCGACGTTAATGTCATATTCTAGATAACACAAATCGTCATGGAGATGAATAAATGTCAGATCCCCCCAGCCGGTACCCTAACTGGCATACCCGGGAGTGTAATCCACAGCCCCGAAGATCAAGTATCGAGGAAATCATCCTCCCACATATACAATAACATAATCATAAATAGTAAATAATCAAGGTTTTAATATTATAAACAAAAGATTCAAATCAAGAAATGAATAATCAATATAATCAGAGTGCGGAAATGATACCAGATGTAATCACATCAAAAGAAGTAGAGTGGGGCAGAAACTCACTCCACAGATACAGCAGAACGCAGTATGTAAGTATAAAAAGAATTACAACTATTTCTAAAGAAAAGCAAGAATAGAAAATCAAACAAAACTACGAGTTTTCTATACTATAGATGACATCTTCAAAATAGTGGACTTCATCAATCCAACATAGATGTTCCATCTCTACATTACGTCTAATCGTAGTACGCAATGTGACCCTTGCGTGTAGTACGCTTCATCGGCTTGCGCTTCATCGTAATGTCCTTCATAGTAGTCAGTACCTATAGAATAATCTAACAAAAAAATTGCACAAAAAGGAGTGAGTTTCATTGAACTCAGTAAAGCAAGTTAACTGATAACAACATAAATAACATGCGGCAGAACATAGCAAGATGCAATGTAGTATGAAACAGATAATGTATGTATGCATCTAAACTCTATGTATGCTAGTCTCTATTTGCAGACATGCTTTAAGTCATAACACCTTACTTCTTTGGGTAGGTCTCATCTCACAACGCCTTTTGGTAGTGGGTCCGGCATCCCTCGGGACATTCCATGGCTGGGGTTTAAGTCACCGCTCTCTCACATCACCATTGGTCTAAGTACTGGCGCATGTCAGGGTTAAGCCTAGCCCAATGTAAGTCATCTACTCAGTCACATCAACTCAGTTCCAAATACGTCCATTCCTCGTCCTTGACGATCCTTTCCGGTATCCTTCGCACTAGAGTCCTAATAGTTCCTGACTATGGACTCATCAACCCTATTGGTTATCTACATATGGTAAACAGGAAGCTCTCATGTCCTCTCACTGGTTGGTTACCGGTCTTGAGCGCCCGTGAATCCCCATTGCTACCACGGGTCGTTCGGTCTCAATTCCCTTCCGAATCGGGTCTGATATGATGGGGACATCCTAGCCAAACACTGCTAGACAGTCCTAGGTATGACAATCAATGATTCGGGAAAGCGTCAATGGGCAGCCCCGGAAACATCCCATACTATTTTCAATGATGTCCAAGGACAGAAGTGTCGAAAGGACACTTCCCAATCCCAAACCATACTTAATCAAACACATTCGATTAATCATGACATACACAATCAACAACTCATCATATAAAAGAGAATATAAAAGCATGATCTAATCATTAAGCAATATAGTAATAAGCAATTCATATAAGCTTGAATAATGAAAAAGAAAACATAAGTAAAGTGCTACTATACTTACAGTGGTACATCAGAAGTATAAAATACAAGAACAATAAATAAACTCAGAGGTTCTTAAAGTAGAAACCAGAGAGTATGCGATCTATGTTATTATGAAATAATTGTTCTTACCTTGATTATCGCCGAAGATAATCCAAAGATCAAAGAGAGTAACTCCAAACTTAGCAAATAAACCCCTAACAATCATAGAAACAACATTAGGAAAGATACCTAAAAGATCAGAGAGCAAATGAATCAAAATGAGTGAAAAATGAAGCTACTACCTTCATTGGTCGAGTGCTTGGTCTATTGACCCAGTCGACCAAGTAGTCGAGTCAGTACGGAATTGCAAAAACTAGATTGGTCATAACTTCTTCGTTTGAAGTAGGATTGATCCAAAATTTGAAGGGGAACTTCCTAGAATGTATTAGAACTATATGGGAAGGTAAAATCATCAAGTCAAGGTCAAGAGATGGGTTCTTGATTTGAACCAAGAAACTAGGGTTTCAACCTTATGGCTCTCATGAAAAGGCTATGATCACAGGATGAAAGGGAATAAATTGCTTGGCCAAATATAATAAGAAAATCATTGAAAAATCAAGTTTAGATTAATCTAAACATTACCCATGAGGTTTCCCTAGCATGGGAGGTTTCCAAAAATCAATAAAGGGTCAGGGTTTCAAGAAATATTCAGCTAGGGTTAAGATCACAATGATGATCATAGATCTCAAAGAATAGAATGAGATCATGGAATAGATGGTTGCAAGAATGCAGCATCTTCTTCCTGATCTCAATCAAGAACAAGATCGAAGAAAGAATAATCTATAATACAGAAGAAATACAAACCTTGAATTGGTAGATCAGAGATGAGAGGCTTCAAATCTATAGAGGAGTCTTCAAAATCACCGGAAAGAGTTTTGGAAAGGTCTTCCCACGTTCACAAAGTGTTTAGGAGGCAGCCGTAACTAAGAAACACGAAGTAGCGTTTAAATATAAGTGAAAACCCCTAAAATTGGATTTTCTCAGATTTAACACATAGTTGGTCAACGGCTTGGTCGACTGGGCCAGTCGACCAAATAGGTCAACAAGGTTCAAACAGGGAATTGAAGGATCAAATGGGCTCTAAACCTCAAGGTCTTTTGTACACACAACAAGTGACATACCTAGTGTGTAGAAATGCCTTCAAACCAAGTCAGATAAAACTCCAAGTCCTTCAATTAATCTCATCTTCAGACAGCTACAGCTTCCTTTCCAAATCTGCACAGACTTCCTAGTATGGAACTCCATCATCAACATCCATGGGTTCAGAGTCAAACTCCATGTCTTCTACTGAGATGGCCCATAGTTGGCTTCTTCCTTTACTCCGGGTCTTCGGACCTAAACACAACCGGGTTTCCGGGTCAAGGTTAGGGTTAAGTTAGGGCTGGGTTTCACAATAAATGCCCGAAGAGTATGAATACCCGAAGAGCATGAATGCTCTTGGGTAGTTGCAGAAGTAAATGCTCGACTTACTTTGGTCATGAAACGAAGGATTACTCTTATAAGCAAATAGGACATCTTTTTGGGTAAGATGAACCTCAACCATCAAATTCTTCCAATTCGAGTGAAGGGTCAAGATTCGGGATGGCACCAAACTTTTGGGAGAAGTAAAAGGTTTGATACATGTTCTCCCAAATCTATCATTGATTCTGATCAAAGTGGGCTTCAGATGTGACGTGTCCCCTTCTGAACTCCAGACAAGCCGTAAAGAAGCAATACTCAGGGGGATATAGGCAAGCTGGCACATCCCTTGAGAAGCACAGAGCATTTAATGTATAGGTACAGAACATTAAGCTATCTATTATCGACTCCCCACTCTTGCCAAGAAGTGATAACCAAGAAGTTCACTGGACACTTATGCTGATATGTTGAACCTTTCCATGCGGCAATCAACGAGGGTAGTACTCTAGACGTAATCATTCCTCCGGAAGTAGCAAGATGGTTCTTCATTTGAACCAGAACTGGTTGTCCCAAGCCGAATGGTGCATACTAGTTCTTTGGTTTAAGTAAACATTACCATAACACCTTGAAATCTAACCATCTTGAAATTACAAAATCTGATTGAGAGAGCAATCTTAGACTTCAACAGCTCATACCACTAATCTCCAATCTTACCACTTGAAGCACCCACTCCATTGCTTTATTTTAATTTTAATTTTTTATTTTATTTTTGGTTAACCACTCTATTGTTTTATTCACCCTTTCAAAACGTTTTCTATAATTATGTTCTAGCTATACTTGATGTAACACTAGGGTAAATAATTTGTCCCATACACCTTTGAAACATGATCGTCTACCTTATCCCTCCACCAATGAGGCCAATCATCCACTGCACTGACTTTTGTCCATTGTAAATCAAACCAATTCAAAATATTTTTCCAACTATGCACAACAAATTGACAATATATGAACAAGTGCAACATAGACTCCTCCTATAAGTGACATAAATCACACCTGGATGGAAATTAATCCTCAATTCTGGTTTATTGCATCGATCCACTGGAATACGGTTGTGAAAGAATCTCCAACCAAATACTTCTTGACGAGAAGATTTCCACAACCACTTGAACCATGTAACCTTGGGGTTCTTTGTGTGAATTTTCCATCAATAGAATGCTTTTAGTGAAACACATCTGACCTTTATTCACCTCTCAAATTTATTTTCTTTATCCAACCTATTGGGATTTATTAATTATTTTATTAATAAATTATATGCTCAGGGGCAGATCTAGAAAATCTCTTTTAGGCAACTACAAAATTTATATATATATAACCGCTATACACTTGAGGATATACATTATTCGTGTGTGAGATTTTCCAAAATAGAAAGGTGGCTCCCATCTCTCTCTCTCCCTCTCCAAGAAAATGCAGGAAGGGTTTTCCTTCCCTTTGCTTTAGATCTCTATACCATTCTTCCACGGCATTTGGGTTGTGGAGTTTGATTCCCTTTCCTAGAGATTGTGGAATCACACTGGTGAAGCTTTGGTGGAGGATAGAGGACGTGGATCCAAATTACTTCCGCTGCAGTAATTCTATATTTAGGAAAGCGGATCCAGATAAAGATCTTTCCCCTATCAATTAATTGAATTGAGATATATGGAGTATAACCTACATTGGCATCAGAGCTGAGGTTCCCACGATTCTCCGTTCCTCCCCATTGTTAATTTTTTTTTATTGAATGGACCCAATGGGAGGATCCAAGGTTTAATAGGAAACTCATGGGAGAATTGAGAGGGTTCTTAGAAACCCTTATTTTTGGTTCGAATCCGAGTGGGAGGATCCTTTGATTTCCTTTATGTAAACATTGCACGCATTGATGATCCATGATGAATGTTTTTGTTCAATGTTTGTTGGATTTTTCCATGCATAATTTTTGGATGAATTTTTGGGAGAAAAAAACGTGATTTCCCTTTTTTTTGAAAAAAAAAATTCGTTCAAGGAAAAATTACGCCGTTTGGTCACTGTGGACCAGATAGATGTCTGTCTATTGGTCTGATCACAATGACCCAGACGGATTTTTGTCTGGAGACGGTCGTCCGTCTAGGAGATGGATTTTTGAGTTTTTTGGTCTATCCAGTTCAGAATGTGCGAAGCTAGATTTGAAGGGATTGGTTTGATGAATCTACTATGCGAAGTTAGATTTGATTGGAAAACCCATGTTTTCGATAATCCCTTATCACATCTAGCACGAGGGATGAGATCCTCATTTCCTCCAACCGCAGAATTTTCCATAATAGGATTATCCACTTTTAGATCAAATTGATCCTTAGATCTAAGTTGTGGCTGTTGTTTGTGTTTGTGAGGTTCGAGATGTGCATCATAGTTGCAACCCGTGCTTGAGAATAGCCTAGAACCCCCCGTGGTTCATGGATCGAATGTGTGAATTTGGATATGGAGTTCGATCCACAAACCAGGGTGGTGGGTGGTCGCTTGGGAACCGACTTGCCCTTCCCAGGCAACTAACCCTTGTCGCTTTCTTGATTTTTGCTTCTATTTTTTGCCAAAATGATTATCAGACTTAACTCTAATTATCCCAACATGATTCTAGGAGTTCTAGTGAGTTGGTGGTGTATTTTTTTGCTCTATTTGGATATGTTTTGAGGGTTATTGAAACATCATTCAGGTGAGGGAACAATGTTTATAACTAGGCTTTGTTGCTCATGCTTTTAACATGCTTTCAAATACATGCCTTTGATGTACTGCTTCGATTGATAATGCTACCTGAGAGTTGACATATTGCATCCATATTTATAAATATATCAGAGGTTGTGAGCCATGGCCCATGGTATATCTCATATTTCCATGTATGTGCATATATGTATGATTGTCTAGATGCATGATTAGGGTCCCTATACATGTTACTACCCTTTCAACAACAGTATTGAAGCCGAACTACCTGTTATAGTGATAGTTGACTAGTGGGCGTCTAAGAGATAGTTGAGAGCTATGAGGAGACACAATACTGCTAGCATATCATTTATGGTAGGGTTGCATATGGAAGCAGGCCCATAAATTGAATCTCCATCAAGTTACATTTATTAACTGCTTTCCTTAAACATTCCATTTTTTTGGAAAGGTCGTGGATTGCTGAAAAGCATGCATTTATCATTAGTTATTTGATTTAATTCTCCATACTTAGTTAATTAAAAGAGAGTTAATTGATTATTTTTGTCTATTTTTCAGGAATAAGGTGATTTTGGTTATTAGAGATAATGTGGAGAAAAGTTGGCAAATATATTAGATATTGGAGGATTTTAAATCATGGGATTCAATCTTGCTACCGAAGAAATCATGAATGCTATTATTCAACTTAATTTATGCAAGGAGAGCGTGAATCTTAGCCAAACTGGAAACAAGTGGAGGTCCAAGGAACAAAATTGGTAATAAGATCTAAAAATCAGGTAAACAGACCCACCTTGAGTATTTTGCACATATCTCTCTCGTATGACCTAGGAATTCGGTGAATCAAGATTCTATGAAAAGATAACAAAAATATCAACAACATTCTAGTTTTGAGTGTTTTCAGAAATAAACGAATAAAGGTCAAATTGACGAGTAAAAAGAAGGAATTCATTGTGTGCGGGATACAAAAAGGAGAAGCCAACCACAGAGAAGAGGAGAAGACGGCAAACACGGATCTTGGCTCTCATCTCTCTCATTGCTCAAGAATAAGACCACATCCCTCTCTCTTTCTAAATTTCATCTTGTTTTATGAACTTTTTTATAATGAGTAACTAGTTGCTTTTCTTTGGGATGTAGATGAACCATGCTTATTTCATTAATTTGATTGTTCTATATCTTCTAGTTGATTGTGTTTGAGTTTGGCCAAAGATGTTCTATAGCTCAGCAAACTAAGCGTGCCAAGCTTCGTGAAGGACGATAGTCTTTCGAAGATAAGACATACCTAGGAAGACCATCTTTAATTTGCTTTGAAGTGTAGAGTTATATTGGTTAGTGAAAAGCATTGGGGAGTCGAAATCCCAAATATCTTCATGTATTCATAGTTTAAGTTTTTGCATTAATTCATAAATTTAATTTAAATTTAGTTTTTTTTTTAATTCCTCTATGTAATTTAGCCTTTTAGTTCCCCATAGTTCAACCCCGTACTTTCTACTAGCTAGATTAGTATAGGATTTTATTTTTGATTGGTTAGCGACACAATCAAATTTTGGCACCGTTGCCGTGGAACCAAAGCACGGTTGCTATGATTGATTTTATCAATTAGCCATAATTTTAGAATAATTTTAGTGTTTTTAATTTTTTTTACTATTATTATTTAACTAATATCTTTATCTTTTGTTTTGTAGGTAACTACAAGAGTAGCGATTTGATAATTAGTTTAGGTTGTTATCTTTTATTTGTTAGATATAATTGTACTTAAGATATTTCAATTTTAATATTTGCATTAGATTGGGTTGTTTATGTTAACTTTTAAAAATCGTCACCCCTCCGATCCCAATGTGTAATTTTGGTTCGGAAGATCACATGGATTGTGCTTCAGGTACGTCCTAAACTCTTTCTTTTGCTATAGCTAATTTTCTTTTCTTTCCTTTCTTTGTTTGTTAGGTTTTACTGTTGCGTGCTTTATCTCAATTTTCAATATCGGGTACACTCTTTCCCCTATTTGCTTCTATTATATTCTTCTTTTCCTTTATATCTTGCAAGCACTGAGGTCATTGCATAATTTAAGTGTGGGTGTGGTGGGGGGGGGGGTGTCAACTCGTTGATAGTTGGTAGAGCATTGTCACAAAGATTTTTTTTTAAAAGTGCCAAAATATTTTTTCTGGCTTTGGTAACAATTACGCTTTAATTCCTTGCTTAGATACAAAATGAAAGTTCAAGGGTTTTAGAAATTCCAATGATGTGATGAGCACCCTCTTGAGAGAACAGTAATGGGTTTTACATTTTAAGACTGAGGTTGAATCGAAAAATACGAACTCCAAGTATTCCAAAAGGTTTGACCATCTAGTGGTCTTGTATTGCCTTTTGCTTATGGTGACAAGTTGAGACCGATTTTAGACTGTTTAAATGTGAATTGAATTGAAGTATAATATGAAAAGAAAGAAAAAAATCAGTTGAAGTTTAAAGTTTAGACCTCCTTCTTAGTAACCGGGTCTCGGTGTCACCAACATCGTGCCTCGCATCAAATAGTTGGGGTGTCTTTGGTCTAGTCTTGGCCTGTAGCCTAGTTGGTTAATTTGAGTAAGTAAGTTTGAGGGGTTTTCTACACCTAGTCCTTTAAGGCCAATTGGCTTGAGAGAGGTTGATCCAACACTCATTACATAGGCCATCTAGAAAGAAATAAGTGAATTAATGTGCTTATAAAGGTGAAATGTCTAAGAAGGTTAATATTGCTTAGATCTTAAGTTCTTGGTATTATTTGGTACCTAGATTAGTCTTATCTGTGGGTGAACTAGTGGGCTGAAGATAATAGGAGACTTATCGATTGAATTGTTTGCCTAGAGCTAGACTCAAGAGAGGGTGTAAAGAGTTTAAGTGTGGGGGTGCCTATATTCCCTTCAATCTTTAATGGAGTGTCTTTGTCTTGGAATTTACCTTTTTACTCTAACTATTGCCAGAATAATTCGAAAAGCACTTAACAATTTTGTGTATATATTCTCTCTAAGCACTCACGAGACACAACTCGTCCACTAGGATAACCTAGGGGTTTAAATGCTTGTTGTACATGCTAAGTGCAACTGGGATTCCTACGAAAGTGAGTTAGGTTTTTCTTTATTTATTGTCCGTATTACTTTTATTGTTTCATTTTGCTCGAGGACTAGCAAACACTTAAGTGTGGGAGTATTTGATAAGCATCCATTTATCATTGTTTATTTGATTTAATTTCCCATACTTAGTTAATTAAAAGAGAGTTAATTGATTATTTTTGTGTATTTTCAGGAATAAGGTGATTTTGGTTATTAGAGATAATCTGGAGCAAAATTGGCAAATATATTAGATATTGGAGAATTTTAAATCATGAGATTCAATCTTGCTGCCCAAGAAATCATGAATGCTAACATTCAACTTAATTTATGCAAGGAGAGCATGAATCTTAGCCAAATTGGAAACAAGTGAAGGTCCAAGGAACATAATTGGTAATAAGATCTGAAAATTGGGTAAACAGCACCTTGAGCATTTTGTACATATCTCTCTCTTATGAACTCGGAATTTGGTTATTCAAGATTCTTTGGAAAGATAACGAAAATATCCACAATTTTATAGTATTGAGGCTTTTTAGAATATGAACGAATGAAGGTCGAATGGATGGATAATAGAAAGAATTCATCGTGTGCGGGATACAAAAAGGAGAAGCCAACGATAGAGAAGAGGAGAAGACGGCGAACATGGATCTTGCTCTCATCTCTCTCATTGCTCAAGAAGAAGACCACATCCCTCTCTCTTTCTAAATTTCATCTTG
This sequence comes from Hakea prostrata, assembly GCF_041222555.1. Lineage (NCBI taxonomy): Eukaryota > Viridiplantae > Streptophyta > Magnoliopsida > Proteales > Proteaceae > Hakea > Hakea prostrata. Next base: position 36,588,790 of record NC_142606.1, on the reverse strand, counting down.
TTTTATGAACTTTGTTAAGAGTAGCTAATTCCGTATTCTTTGGGATGTAGATGAACCATGCTTATTTCATAAATTTGATTGTCCTATATCTTCTAGTTGATTGTGTTTGAGTCTGGCCAGATGTTCTATTGCTCAGCAAACTAAGTGTGCCAAGCTTTGGATAAGGACGATAGTCTTGCGAAGATAGGGCATACCTAGGGAGACCATCCTTAATTTGCTTTGAAGTGTAGAGTTATATTGGTTAGTGAAAAGCATTGGGGATTTGAAATCCCAACAATCTTCACATGTTCATAGTTTAAGTTTTTGTATTAATTAATAAATTTAATTTAAATTTAGTTTTGTTGAATTCATTCTTAATAATTTAGCCTTTTAGTTCCCCATAGTTCGTCCCCGTACTTTCTGCTAGCAAGATTAGTATAGGATTTTATTTTTGATTGGTTAGCGACATGATCAATTGCAACCAATTTTTTTGCTTGTGTTCAATATATTGTTGAAGTCCCTAATAGCTAGCTAACCATGGGCCAAATATGGTGTGCCCTGGTTGCACTAGTTCATGCCAAAAGGTAGCTCTATGCTTTGCCTTCGGGTTGCCATAGACCAAGCATAACCTGAAAAAGAAAATTATTTGGCATTAGCGTCATATCTAAATCACTTAAGTATGGAGAGGAGAACATAATTTAACCTTTAAGTTATATCCCAAATCATAGACAAGCCACCTGAATTTCCAATATGATCACAATGATATGACTCTGAAAAATCAGACTTACGTTTTATTGATTCCATATACCTTGATTTATTTTCAATTTGAGATAAAAGAATACGATTTGGTCACTCTTTCCTTACTAGCTTTTTCAGATATTAATTGTTAAGGGGCGACTACTGCCCGAACAGTTCCACCATTGTAGACTCAGCCCCTGTTGAGGCCTTGAAAGGGAAGCCTCCCTATCCCTATTTATTAAAGAAGAAGTTCCATCTTGAGCCTGAAAGTCTTTACTTCCATGCTTTAGCCCTTGAAATCCTTTTCTCGTGAGTACTAGCTTAATCCTTGATCTTAGGCTTTGGTTTATGCCAAGCAAGAGAAGGCAGCATTTGAGGTGCCTCCAACTTTGCACGTTAAGAATCACCATATTCTTGTCCTTACCCTGCTGGACAATGTACCTAGGAATCAAAGTATTAACCATCACCTTCTGTCATTGGTTGCTGTTGAATATTTAAGGGTCTAAACAGAGGGCTCAGCTACTTGTATAGAGTCCCCTCCATGATGTGCTGCTACGGTACGTGGGCCCAATTCCGTATTTGAAATTTTCTGAGAAAAGGAATTCTCCACAAGACGAATGTGGATCATCTCCCTTGATGAAGAGCACTCTGTGCTCCCCCAACAGCTTCATAACCAAAAGTATATGGGGCCCACAAGTAAAAATAAATGTATATTTTACCTATGAGCCCCCTATCATTTGTTGTCGACGGAGCACAGAGTGCTTCTCATCATGGGAGAGGATCTGGACCCCCATGAGACCATCACACACTTGCACCTCCACTTCCCCAGTTTAGATTGGTGACGAGAGGGTTCACCAGCAGGAGTTGGATCAAGGACTCATCATTTGATATGATTCTCCATATGGTAATTACAGTTGTCGTGCTGAGCGAAAACCTTATGTCCAATTATGATAGTGTTTATTAGCAAGTCATTTGGTCTTTCACCTCTGGTTTTTTTACACTACTCTTGAATCGAATCCAATCATCAAAATCAGTTTTTAGGCACTGTTGAATAAGATCTTCCAGGAAACCTTATATTGAGGAGTTCCTACGGTTATTGGCCAACAAGGTGGAGCATGTGCGTGCTTCATGCCCAACAATACTGCACCTGTAGCAAAAGGCTAACAATTTAACGAATTCCACTCTACCCACAAGGCAATCATCTTTTCTTATTTTGATGCCGATCTTCACCGGTCTAGCCAGGTTGAGCATGACTAGAATAGAGAGAAATGGTTGAAATTCTCGCAACTTGTCTTGCAGCCTAGCATTTCTGAAGGTTTCGATCATGCTCAATTGTTGTGACGATGCCTCTTGATTATAGTAGTTAAGGGGGAAGATTTTGTATATCACCTTAGATATCCATATTAGAGAATTGCAATTGAGAGGGCATAATATCAGCAGATCATCTCTTAAGTGTTTGCCTCATCCTGTCTCATCTTGATCCCTTGAAGAAGACTAATGTTTGTTATTTTAATCTGCCCATTGCACTGAGGATAAGCAATAGAAGAATTTTTATATTCAATATGAAAGTGTGCACAAAGTTCTTTGAACCTTTCGTTGTCAAATTGTGTGCCATGATATATAAGCAGAACTTTGGGCAAACCAAATCTGAATCTTACTTTATTTCTGAAGAACTTCTCCATCTGATTTGTAGTAATTGTTGTCAAAGCTTCTACTTCCACCCATTTTGTCAAATAGTCGATTGCTGCTACAACAAATTTCCTTCCTCTTGATGCTACAAGAAATTGTCCAAGGATGTCCATTCCCCACATAGCAATAGGAATAGGGATGACGATTGGAGTCAACTGGTCAGCAGCTTGTTTCTGTATCGGAGCATGGATCTGACATCGGTGACATTTCTTCACGTAGTCCATCGCCTCAAACTGCATTTGTGGCCAATAAAATCCTTTCCTTAGAACTTTATAAGCTAAAGCTCTTCCTCCAATATGACTCCCACAGATTCCTTCATGGATCTCTGTCAATGCATACTGTGCATTAGTTGGCCCCAAGCATTTTAACAGTGGTCCAGAAATTGTTCTCTTGTAGTAATCCATTTTTTCAAGGTGAACTTTGTTGATCTTCTCTTTAAGGTTCTGGCCTTTTTTTTTTTTTTTTGTCATCAGGTAAAATATCATCTCTAAGATATATATTATAGGATCCATCCAAGATGATTCACTATCAATTTCTATTATCTCATGTTCTAAATACGTTGGAGAACTCAATTCTTCAACATACACCACTTGGGGAAGAGAGGCGAATTTTGTTGAAGCAAGCTTTGCTAAGGAATCTGCCATCGTATTTTGGCTTCTTGGTATCCTTAATATTAGACATCGTACAAGCCATGCCTTGCATTCAAGCACCTTCTTCAAATAGCTGATCATCCTATCATATCATATACCCCTGTCACTTGGCTAACCACTAATTCAGAATAATTTTTCACCTCAATCTCTTGCACCCACAGAGATCTGGCTAGATAGAGTCCTGCAATTAGAGCTTTATTATTCCGCTTCATTATTAGAAGCATGAAATTTGAAGTGAAGTGCACTTTAAATGACAAAGCCGGCTGGACTCTAAAGAATAAATCTTGCTCTAGATCCCTAAGAGAGACTCAAGTTATCAATATGGAGAATCCATCTACCAGGGATTTCACTGGGATTTCCTCGATCCATGGGTGGCTTGACACTCTCAGTGACAAAGGCTGCTAAGATTTGTGCTTTTATTGCAGTTTTGGGCTTATAATCAATAGCATGCTCCATTAATTTTTTCACACCCCACCTAGCCAGTTCGATCATACCCGAATACCCGTGAGGGTTATACACTGCAAGACCTAGGTTTAGTGACAATTCCATGCAACATATGATATAGTAAAATCAAACAAACAAGAATAAATCAAGTTCCAAATATAAAGCTATCAAATTTGAAATAATGATTACAATCATCCATTACTTCAAAACAAAAGGTATAACATCAGAGTTTTAAAAAGAAAAGAGGATAGTTTTCTTCGCAGTGAAAAAAAAACTAGACTAATTCTCTAATGGAATCTAACCCCATAAGAATAGTCTTGACACTGGCATGAAGCTCCATGCGAGTCTACACCTTCTTCAGTTGCTCCCTCAAGAAAGTCTGCTGGCGACGAATCCTCCACTTGGGAAAGAGTCCTCCTAACCTGCAATATTTTCTAATACAAACAAATATATAAAATGAATGAGTTCAACAGAATTCACTGAGGTCAACTCAACATCATATCATGCATTCACTCACAAGATTCCACACCACAAATATAACATGAATATCGATAATGTAATCAATGATAATGATATGTATGAATGATTATAATATTATGCTCCTAACTCTATCATGAGGTCTCTATGGTAAACAAGCTACACACCAATCTCCTTTGGGAGGTCTTAGTCACTCTCCCTCAACAAGAGGTGTCTATTGGGTTCTCTGCGGTTGTTAGGTAAAGTCCTGTCAAGCCATGGTTGAGGTATAGGTCACCACTCTCTCACATCACCATTTGGTATGAGATTTGGCGCTTGTCAAAGATAATCCTAGGCCCAGTGCAATGTCATACGGTCTCATACAAAATATGGTTTAGATACTTTCTCTATGGCACCAACCAACTCGGTTCAATATCCAATATCTTCCCTCATGCCCAGTGCCCTTTGGTTCGATACTTTCCCACCGAGGAATGGAATCCTCAATGGGAGGAATCTGTTTGGATCCCATTCCTTAACCCAGTGGTCATCCACATATAATGGATAGAATGCTCTCCATGTCCTCTCAAGGGTTGGTTACTAGTCTTGAGCACCCAGGAGCTCTTATCTATTATATGCAACCCTACCTCTCTATGATGATAGTGGGCCTGCTTGACACTCAGGACCCAACCACTAACCTCATGGGTTAACCGGCTTCAATACCACTGCCGGAAGGATAGTAGTACTCATGAGGTCACCTAGCCAAACATTTCTAGACATGCCCTAGGTATGTCAACCAAAAATCAGGGAAAGAGCCAAGGGGCACCATAGGAATGTGTCCCATACCACATCCACTGGTGTTCAATGACAAATCTCCAAAAGGGCATTCCCCATTTCCCAATCACAACCTTGGCAATCACATAAGGTCACTAGGATAATGGGCGAACCCACAACCCTAGTTAGCAACATAAAATAAAAGAAGTAATTTAATTCAATATCATCCAGATATTTTCATATCATTAATTTAGGATTTAAAAATAAAAGAAAAACTCAATCCATCCAATCTCATCCATCTCATATATTCTCATATCAGCATTCAAAGAAAATTGAAAATTAAAAGCAAACATATTTTCTTACCTTTCAACAGTCACATACATAATCATAAGACAATACTAAAGCAAGGCAAGATATCAATAATGAAAATTAACTAACATCATTATACATGTAATATAAGGTTTAAATATATTCCTCACCTTTCACTTTGATTCTATTCTCTGTTCTTCTACAAGTTGGTGACTAAAAGATACATAAACCTATTCATGCAAGAGGATTAATAATAAAAAATTAGAGTCGATTTGGGTTTTAAAACAGCTCCCAAGATCTTCCCACGAAAACACAATTCTGACCACTAGTTTAAAAAGGGTAGTTCTCAACCTCACTAGTGAATGGTCACTATTTTGCTACTGATTCAAAGTTGAATCGAAAAGAAATGTTGGGAAAGTCTATTAGTAGCAAAAGGGTCCTACGGGTACCTTCAATTTGATCCAATTCAATCTAGATAAAAAAAAAAGCCCCAAATTGGCTCTCCCAAATTGCCCCTGCGCATCACAAAGAGTCAAAATGCGAAATCTTTTGTAAGGATTTGCACTGACAACTATCATACTAAAGAGCAACCTTAAACAAGAAATCGAGCATCCAAGAAACCTAACATGCTCCCACTACCACAATCCCACAAAATAAGAGAAGAGAAACCCCACAAACTATGTTTAAAGAGAAGTGTTTAAGAATTCTCACCTTTCTTCAACGTTCCCACAATGATCCTAGTTGCAGAGCACCTTTGATTGGATGGGATCTACTCTTCTCCTTGGTTTCTCCTCTTCCCCAAACCATAGCCTCCTTCTAGCATTAAAAATGTGTTCTGGGGTGAGTTACAACCGAAATAGGGTTTAAGAACCCGAAATTCCGATTTTGTCCCGTAACTGAAAAAGGGGTGGGGGTTTTAGTTCAACCAACTGGCCCAACTGACCGGTCCATGGTTGGACTCCCAAACGAACTCCGATTTCAATGATGTTTGGCTTGATGGAAAGGTCTTGCGACGATCTTCGTTTGGATACGTTAATCTCATCAATTGGACACTCCATCGTCAGTCTACAGAATTGCCAAAATTGCCCTTTTTATACTATCGTTATTAATCTTCTCTCTTCTCTTGAACTCTAGGAGTTGTTGAGTCATCACAAGGGTCATCCACCAAAATTGGTTCAATTTCCAAACCTTTGGGTCCGACTTGAGTGGCCCACAGTTGTCGCCGACTCGAGGCCCGGATTCTCAGTCTTGAAACCACTGGTTAAAGGGCTAGAAATCCGGGGGATTCCACAAGTTCTACTGCCCAGGATACCATTCTCCCAGCAAGATTAGGTTTATGAAGAATTTTTCTTCAACGGCCAATTAGCTAAACCAATAATAGAGTGTGCTAGAAAATATGGTCTAAGTTTCCTGGCCGCCATTATTAGAGCCAAGGCTTGTTTTTCAATTTCAGGGTATCTATTGTTCGCATCTAACAATGTATGACTAACAAAGTAAATTGGACATTGACGTGTACCTTCTTCTCGGATTAATATTGCGTTCACTGTTGTTGTTGAAGAAGATAAATATACTTGTAAAGCCTCCCCTGGAATTGGCCGAGATAGCACTGGTGAGCTGGTTAGTCTCCTTTGTAATTCTTTGAATGAAGTTTGGCATTCTTCTGACTACCTGAATTCATTTTGTGAGTTTAAATTCTGTAATGCTTTGAAGAAGGGTGCACACTTTTCTCCAGATCAAAATATAAATCTACTCAGGGCCACTATCTTCCCTGTTAAGCTTGGAAACTCTTTTATGTTATGCAGAGGCTCCATATCTAAAATAGCTTTTATTTTTTATGGATTCACCTCAATACCTTGTTGGGTGACCATATACCCCAAAAATTTTCTTGATGAGACCCCAAATGCACATTTTTCAGGATTGAGCCTCATTCCATTTCTTCTTAGGACGTCAAACCTTTCTTCCAGATAAAAAAGATGATCAACTTTAACTTTACTCTTCACCAAGAGATCATCCACATACACCTTTATGTTACGGCCAATCTGATCAGCAAATAATTTGTTCATCACCCATTGGTATGTTGCTCCTGCGTCTTTTAAACCGAAAGGCATTACCTTGTAACAATAGCTTTCTTAGTTCGTCATGAACATTGTATGGGGCTGATCCTCCTTTTTTATAAGTATTTGGTTGTAACTAGAATATGTGTCCATAAAACATAACATGTGCTCACTGGAAGTGGCTTCTATCAGTTGATCAATTCACAGTAATGGATAACAATATTTTGGGAAGGCTTTGTTCAAATCAGTGTAGTCTACACACATTCTCCATTTTCCATTGTGCTTTTCACAATCACCACATTTGCTAACCACTTTGGACATTCAATTTTCTCTATATATTCAGACTTTTTGAGCTTTTTCAACTTCAACTTTTATGGCCTCATGCTTTTCCAATGAGAAATTTCTTCTCCTTTGCTTCATAGGTTTTATGGTACTGTCAATCCAAAGACTCTGTTGTGCAACTTCTCTGCTCAGTCCTGGCATGTTTGAAGCGGACCGTGCGAAAACATCTACGTTCTTTCAAAGAAATTCTATCAACATCCTTTTGTCTTGTTCTATCTGGTCAGCTCCTATCATAGTCCCCTTCTAAGGATCTTCAAGTTTTAAAGAAATCATTTCCAGTTTCTCCACTGGTTCGCCTCTCTGGATTTTTCATAATTTCAATAGTTAAGGCTAGGGCTTTAACTAGATTTCAAATCCTTCAGAAATGTCGTGCAACACTGCATGGAAAACTTATGATCAAACCGGCATCCTCCAACACCTGACTCTTTTGGAAATTTCATTTTTAGGTGTCTTGTCGAGATGACAACACCAATTGAATTCAGAGTTGGTCTCCCCAAAATCATATTATATGCTGACAAATTTATGATCAACAAGAATTTTGTTACTATCGTTATTGTTCATGGATGGGATCCCAGTGTTACTGACAGTTCCTTCTATTGGGGCAAGCTCTCTAGAGAATCCAAACAATCTAGTTCCACTCGATTTTATCTTCATAGAATCTAGTTTCAACCGTAGGTAAGCTTCATATGACATAATGTCTACTGAGGAACTCGTGTCAACTAAGACTTTGTGAACATCTCAGTTTGCCAACTCAATAATTACCACAATTGCATCATCATGTGGCTCTTGGATTCTAGACATCTCTTCTTCCATGAGGGTTATTTCCTTCATTCTTTTTATTCTCTTTGGTACAGTATGAGATTCTATAGAATGAACTAACCTGGCATGAGCTTTTGATTTTGGAATTGAATTCCGATCTATGCTCCCCAGTATTGTCATGTTGTTATGATTGGTGACTGCTTTAGTTGAGGCCTTCGGTCTTCGTGATCATCGGTTGGAGAATTAGGCTTAAAATCTTTCTTTGCCTACTCCTCTCTCTCTCTCTCTCTCTCTCTCTCTCTCTCTCTCTCTCTCTCTGGTCCTCTGTTATACCATATTCTTGGTTGTTCACCATTTCTTTATTGTCCTCCATTTCTCCTCTGAACATATCGATCCAAAAGTCCTTAAGCGATCAGACGTTAGATTTCATTTTTCAAAACACTACAATCATCTGTATCATGTCCATGGTCTCTGTTGAATCTGCAAAATTTTTTGGATTCTGCTCCTCTGCTTTTGCATCATTGGCACTGGCCATCTTATAAACTTTTTATTCTGAATTCGCATTAGAATTCCTGATCTTCTTGAGTTCAGAGGTGTATACTAATTCAGAACTGGTCGTGGAACATCTCTTCTAATTTGACGATCACTTCTTGAATAATTCTTATTTTTCTTTCGATCCTTCTGATCAGATCGTAATGTTTCACTTTCCTTTCATCTACTTCCATCACCATCGGTTTCCTTCCTTGCCTGTAGAATGTCCTTCATGTTTGCATATTGATTACACCGTGATGTTAATTCTGGAATATTTGCTAGGTTGTTCATTATTAGAAACTCTAATAGATGATCATTAGTCAATCCTCTGAACATCACATCATAGGCCACTGCTTTGTTTAGATTCTTGATTTGAATTGATTCTTGGTTGAATCTCTTCATATAATTGCTTGCTGATTCTCTTGGCTTTTAACGAATTGTTGCCAGATTGGCCACTGTTTTATTGCTTTTCAAACTAGTTTGGAAACGTGACAAGAAAATTCTTTGGAAACATGACAATAAAATTCTTGTCAAATTTTTGAAACTTCCAACCGAATTCGGCTGTAGATTGAAAAACCAGGTTATCGTAGGGCCTTTTAGAGATGAAGGAAATGATCGACACTTCAAAGCCTCAGATTCTCCAGCGAGCATCATGACCGAGTTAAATTGAGCCAGATGTTCTAGTGGATCTATGCTTCCATCATACATTGTGAATACTGGGAGTTTAAAATTGTGCAGCAGTGGTGCCACCATTATTTCCTTCGAAAATGGATTTCAATCTATAGATTCCTCCACATTTTCCTCATTTTTCTTATTCGTCAATCGTTGGATCTGGTCGTTTAGGATACATCCATGGACTTTAAAATGAGTATTGACTGAATTATGTGTTTTTTCTTTTCCCTTTTAGTCTCTGCAGCTTCCTGGAATTCTACTCTTTCTGCTTTGGCTTGGTTGATCTTTTTATCTTCTCCAAGTTGAAAGCTAATCTTCCTGCTCAAGTGGATCAAAATTTGAATCTAAGCTTTCTCCGTAGCCTTCTTTATTGAGATCTGACTTTTTCTGACTTTGCCTCAACTCTTGCTTTCGAGGATTCTGGTCAAAGGCCGTATCAACTCAAGAAAGAGGAGTTCTGATATCTGTTGAAACTAGAATTCTCGTTGTTTTGGGAATTCCCATTTTCCGAATATATGACCTCATTAGATTTTGTGTATCTAAAATATGACACTGCATATTCTCCATTTGAGCTAAGATTTGATTTGGATCAAATCCAGGTTGCGAAGTTGTAGCAGTTTGCTTCGCAAGCTATTTTTCATGTCTATTATGAACTCCAAGGGGATGAGGTGAATGATCTTCAACAATTTTTCGTTTCTAACGAGTAAGCATCGCCGGAGCTGCTGGTAGTGTTGCTTGTCTTCTCGTTTTTCTCTTTGGATTTTTCCCTCTAAATCAACTTTGACTAGTTTTTGTCGTCTCATTTGCTGGCATCACCTCTTCTCGCTCAGGCGACTGAGCCATAGCCTTTGTTCTAAAAGTGTTCCCCACAGACTGCGCCAAATGTTGGTGTAGATTTCACCGGGGTCGTTGAACTGCAAATGTCACACCAAACATTATCAGATCTGGCTCAATCAAAACTTGAACTCACGCTCTCCTGCAAGATAGAAGAAGGGCTGTTATAAACAAAGCCAACCAGCTGGATTGACACTCTGTCTCCGATGGTCAAGTCAGTAAATGATGGAAAGTTAGGGTTGCAGAGCTCCTTGGAGCTTCTGAAGTGTTTGAATATCTAAAGGTGGGAAAAGTGCAGGTTTGAGTGAGTGAGTTCGAATGTCTTACCTTCTGTGAATGCCACAACCCTATTTATAGTTTTCTTTTGTTGACTTGAGCTTCTCTTGCCTATCGATTGAGCACTTTAAATCTGACGGCCAAGATTAGATCCTTGTGTGGCTTTCGGGTTGACCCCTTCTTTGGTTTGAACCATTGGTCGATCCCGACTAAACCGACGTGACCCGGGTCTAGGGTGATTTATTCACAACAGCCACCATTAACAGAAAACGAATGGATTTGGATACTTTGTGATGACAAACATTGCAAGTTCCACCCTTCTTGCTTTAGATAGAAGTTTCTCTTTCCAATCCTTCTAATCTTTTCTTCACGTTATCAAGAAGAGTTGCATAACCCTTAAAGATACCCTTCCTTTAAACAAATCCACTACTAAATAGCGAGATGGAAATTGAACAATTGAGATATTTAGAATTTCAGAAATCCTCTGTTTCCTTTGAGTTGATAGCTTTCTCCAACTTAGTCTGTTGCCCTGAATAAGCTTGATACTTTTGTGGAAAATCTCTTAAATTTTTTAGGGCCTGTTTGGTTACATAAATCTAGAGATTTCAAATCTTTGGATTCATGAATCTGAGAATTATATCCGTTTGGTTGTAAAAATCTCTAGATTCATGAATTCTATAGATTCTCCTTTTTACACTAAAAATGTGAATCTGTAGATTTATAGGTAAGGGGTGAAATCCAGAGATTTCAAAAAAGCTATACATTTGCACATTCACAAAAATCAACGTCGATCAAATATTTTTTTAGGATGAATCCACGGATTTCATTCCACAACCAAACACTTAACTTTATAAATTATGACTCCATAGATTTGAAGTCTATAGATTTGAAATCTCTAGATATTTGAAATCTTTAGACTCATGTAACCAAACAGACCCTTAAGTATCCAATTGAAGCATTCTTTTGTACGGGGAAATAATCATACCATACTAAAATATAAAAATATAATCCACAAATAGCAAATGACTAAGCACCTCCCTTGTGAGCAAAGAGAAATTGAAGTCCTTAATATTCTATTGGATATTTCAAAATGGCAAAAGTACTTTTATTAACTAATTATGTAAAATTAAAACAACAACCGCACTGATGATACAAAATATTACATTGAAATACTGTTTACACCAGGGAAGTTCAAAAGAGGATGGTGACAATATCCAATGCAATTGCGCATAACTGGATGTAAGCAGCATTCTCTACTGACAATGGTGATTTAAAACCAGGTTTCTCCATGAAGCTGTCTTCACAAGTCACAGAATAAGTCATCATCGCACTCACACAGCCATTAGCAGCTTCGTAACTCTTGGATTTGAAGGCAACAATTGCATCATCTGCAATTGATTCCACAACAGAGAACATTTTTTGACAAGTCTGTAAACGTACTTCAACATATGAACCAAATTTTCCATCTTTCAAGAGCTCACCAATCAGTGAAACCATTTTTGTGGTGTTTTCTTTGCTTAAATTCAATGAGATGAGCCCTAATTCTTGAAGATCTGCATTGTGGCTCTTGGGATCTTCTCGAAGAGTTGCAACACAAAAGTCATAATGGATAAGTTTATCACCTTGGGAGAGTCTCCGGCATGTTTCTGCCACGATATCAGCATCAACAACAACGAAAAATAGAATGACAAGAAAGAAGAAAGGCAGAGAACACTTCATCTTGTTTGTTGATTTCTGCAACTCTCTCTTCAACCAATGAATATCAAAATGCGTTGGCCATTTTATAACTGATAAGAAGTAATTTGATTGCAAAATTCTCGGTTGTGCGTTTATTTTTCTGGGATTTCAATGTAATAAATACACAAAATCAGAGAATATATAAGGAAATAGAGATAAGAAAATATTTAGGGAATATAAAGTGAATATACAGCATATATAGGGTATTATATCTTGCCAAATAGGTTTCCAATCAAGAATGATTGGCTCCTATAATTAGAAATCAAAGATGTAATTGAAATCTATATGGTGAGATTAATTGATTCTTGTAAATACAATCCAAAAATATGATTGAAATGCATATAGTAATGAGTATCCCTAAGTGTCTAAAACAAGCAGATCTTAGCAAGCAACGAGTTGAGATCCTCTACCGAGACGGGTAGGGAGTTATGCTCCTTTTTCATTTCTTCACCATTTATTTTTGAAGGGTCCACCTCTAAACATTAATAAAATAGATATGATAGAAAAGGTGTGAAATGAATAAAATCCAATACTCAACGAGTAGAGGATCCAGACTCTCTAAAGCGAAGGCATCTAACCTCCTACCTCCTGCATGCATCTTGCAGCTTGCATACATTTATTGTTTCATTAAATGGACAACAACTAGAGAAAATATTTCAAAAATCTGCACTTTTCAATTCTCAAGTCTTATGTGAATTTCTCACCAAAAAAGAAAAGTAATATGTGATTTGATTTGAAATTTGTTAATAAATCAAATCTGGCGATAGGTTTGACTGTCTTGGCCCAATTCATGTTTTTAATTCATTTTTTTAATGATCCTTGCTCTATATTTAAACCAGATTTCATAATTATTTTATTGTTTATCTACAGCGAGTCAAAGGCAACATTTTAGAGAGAGAAAAAGCAGAGTTTGTTGCGGAAGGATTGAATCCTCATCTGATCTTTGATCTTGAAGGGAAGAACATTGTTCTCTTCAACTCCTTTCTATTTATTCTAATTTTTGAAGGGATTGGTTTCATGAATCTACTGTGCAATGTTAGATTTGATTGGAAAACCCATGTTTTCGATAATCTCTTATCACATCTAGCATGAGGGATGAGATCCTCATTTCCTCCAACCGCAGAATTTTCCATAATAGGATTATCCTCTTTTGGATCGAATTGATACTTAGATCTAAGTTGTGGCTGTTGTTTGTGTTTGTAAGGTTCAAGATGTGCATCATAGTTGAAACTCGTGCTTGAGAATAGCCTAGAACCCCCTATGGTTTATGGATCAAATGTGTGAATTTGGATATGGAGTTCGATCCACAAACCTGGGTGGTTGATTGGGCGGTCGCTTGGGACCCGACTTGCCCTTCCCAGGCAAATAACCCTTGTCGCCTTTTTTTTTTTATTTTTGCTTCTATTTTTTACCAAAATGATTACCAAACTTAACTCTAATCATGCCAACATGATTCTAGGAGTTCTAGTGAGTTGGTGGTGTATTTTTTTTCCTCTCTTTGGATATGTTTTGAGGGCTTTGGAACATCATTCAGGTGAGAGAACAATGTTTATAACTAGGCATTGTTGCTCATGCTTTTAATATGCTTTCAAATACATGCCTTTGATGTACTACTTCGATTGATAATGCTACTTGGGAGTTGACATATTGCATCCATATTTATAAATATATTAGGGGTTGTGACTTAGGCCATTGCCCCTGGTATATCTCATATTTCCATGTATGTTCATATATGTATGATTGTCTAGATGCATGATTAGGGTCCCTATACATGTTACTACCCTTTCAACAAGGGTATTGAAGCCGAACGACCCATGATAGTGGTAATTGACTAGTGGGTGTCTAATAGACAGTTGCGAGCTGTGAGGAGACACAACACTGCTAGCATATCATTTAGGGTAGGGTTGCATATGGAAGCAGGCCCAGTAAATTGAATCTCCGTCAAGTTACATTTATGAATTGTTTTCCTTAAACATTCCATTTTTTGGAAAGGTCTTGGATTGCAACCAATTTTTTTTGCTTGTGTTCAATATATTGTTGAAGTCCCTAATAGCTAACCATGGGCCAAATATGGTGTGCCCTGGTTGCACTAGTTCATGCCAAAAGGTAGCTCTATGCTTTGCCTTCGGAATGCCGTAGACCAAGCATAACCTGAAAAAGAAGATTATTTAGCATTAGCATCATATCTAAATAACTTAAGTTTGGAGAGGAGAACATAATTTAACATTTAAGTTACTATCCCAAATCACAAGCAAGCCACCTGAATTTCCAATAGGATCACAATGATATTACTCCGAAAAATCTGACTTACACTTTATTGTTCCCATATACCTTGATTATTTTCAATTAGAGATAAAAGGATATGATTTGGTCACTCTTTCCTTACTAGTTTTTACAGATATTAATTGTTAAGGGGCGACTACTGCCCGAACAGTTCCACCATTGTAGACTCACAGCCCCTGCTGAGGCCTTGAAAGGGAAGCCTCCCTATCCCTATTTATTAAAGAAGAAGTTATGTTCCATCTTGAGCCTGAACGTCTTTATTTCCATGCTTTAGCCCTTTAAATCCTTTTCTCGTGAGTACTAGCTTAATCCTTGATCTTAGACTTTGGTTTATGTCAATCCAGAGAAGGCAACATTTGAGGTGCCTCCAATGAGACAACGGAGATTCTGAGTTTTTTGAAACTTTGCACAAGCTTATTTGGGATGTTTGCAAGAGATTTCAATCCACTAAATTGACTTGGCTGAACCTCTCTTGGAGAGGTAATTTCCTCGTTGGTGACAGAATTCCGTTTAGAAGGTGATCCAAAACTAAGTTGCGGGTAAGAATGATAATGAGCTTTCTATTGGCAAGCTCTTTGTGTGTTTTGGGCTCTGAATCATTGAGCACCTAATTATGCACGTTAAGAATCACCATATTCTTGTCCTTACCCTATTGGACAGTGTTCCTGGGAATCGAAGTATTAACCATCACCTTCTGTCCTTGGTTGCTGTCGAATCTTTTAAGGGTCTAAATAGAGGGCTCAACTACTTGTATAGAGGCCCCTCCATGATGTGCTGCTACGGTACGTGGGCCCAATTCCATATTTGAAATTTTCTGAGAAAAGGAACTCTCCACAAGACGAGTGTGGATCATCTCCCTTGATGAAGAGCACTCTGTGCTCCCCCAACAACTTCATAACCAGAAGTATATGGGGCCCAAAGGTAAAAATAAATTTGTATCAAAAAAAGTGGTTCACATCACCAATATCTGTGGGGCCCTTGTCATTTGTGGTCGACAGCCATCAGGGGAGCATAGAGTGCTTCTCATCATAGGAGAGGATCTAGACCCCCATGAGACCATAACATACTTGCACCTCCGCTTCACTAGTTCAAATTGGTGACGATAGGGTTCACCAGCAGGACTTGGATCCGAAAAGATCAAGGACTCATCATTTGATATGATTTTCCATATGGTAATTGTCACACCCCACCCAGCCGGATCCGGTCATACCCGAATACCCGTGGGGGTGATACACCGCAAGATCTAGGTTCAGTGACAAATCCATACAAAATATGATATAGCATAATTAAACTAACAAGAATAAATCAAGTTCAAGTAATAAATTATCAAAATCGAAATAATGGTTACAATCATCCATTACTTCAAAATAAAATGTATAACATCAGAGTTTTGAAAAGAAAAGAGATTAGTTTTATTCGCAGCGGAAAAAATAAATTAAACTAGTTCTCTAATGGAATCCCACCCAAAAGAATAGTCTTAAAACTTGCATGAAGCTCCATGTGCATCCACTTCTTCTTTGGTCACTCCTTCAAGAAGGTATACTACCAACGAATCCTCCATTTGGAAGAAGTTCTCATAACCTGCAGTATAATCTAATAGAAAAAGACATATAAAAGGAATGAGTTCAACAGAACTCAGTGAGGTCAACTCAACATCATATCATGCATTCATTCACAAGATTCCACACCACACATACAACATGAATATCGATAATGTAATTAATGACAATGATATGATATATGAATACTTATGCTCCTAACTCTATCATGAAGTCTCTATAGTAAACACGCATTAAATCACACACCAGTCTTCTTTGGGTAGTCTCATCACTCTTCCCTCACGGCTCTGATGTACGTTTGTTGGGTTCTCCGCGGTTGTTGTGTAAAGTCCTGTCAAGCCATGGTTGGGGATTAGGTCACCACTCTCTCACATCACCATTGGTATAAGATCTGGCGCGTGTCAAGGATAATCCTAGGCCAATGCAAAGTCATACGGTCTCGTACTACATGTGGTATAGATACTTTCCCTATGGCACCAACCAACTCAGTTCAGTATCCAATATCTCCCCTCATGCCTAGTGCCCTGTTGGTTCGATACTTTCCCACTTAGAGTCAACGTATCCTATGGCACCAACCAACTCGGACTACGTTGACCCCTAACCCTATGGTCATCCACATATAATGGACACGATGCTCTCCATGTCCTCTCACGGGTCATTTCACCGGCCTTGATGGCCCATGAGCCCTTGTCTATTATATGCAACCCTACCATCTCATGATGACAGTGGGCCTGCTTGACACACAGGACCCAACCACTAACATCACGGGGTTAACCGGCTTCAATACCCCTGCCGAAAGGGTAGTAGTACTCATGAGGTCACCTAACCAAACACTTCTAGACATGCCCTAAATATGTAAATTAGTAATCGGGAAAGAGCCAAGGACACCATAGGAATGCGTCCCATACCGCCTCCTCTGGTATCCTATGGCAGAAATGCCAAAAGGGCATTCCCCATTCCCAACCACAATATAAGCAATCATATAATATCACTAGGGCAATGGGTGAACCCACAAAAAATACAAGGTCAAAGAAATAATAATATTTCTCCTCCCATACAATCACATTCCATTTCATAACAACAATAATAGATTTCAAAGCAAGGAGCAACATCAGAAGTAATAATAAACATAAATTATAGCAATTCTTATTTAACAAAAGACATAAAATAACCACAAGATAATACTAAAGCAATACAAGATATCAATAATGAAAAGTAATTAACATCATTTCACATTTAATATAAAGTTAAGTATATTCCTCACCTTTTACTTTGTTCTTCCTCCAAATCCAAAAATCCACTCCCACAAATTAGTGATTAAAGATATATTAACCTATTTATGCAAAAGAAATAATTATCACAAATTAGAGCCCATTTGGGTTTCAAAGGATATCCTAAAATCTTCCCACGAAAACCCAATTCTGAAAAACTAGGTTAAAAAGGGTAGTTCTCAACCTCACTAGTGCATTATGGTCTTTAATTCGTTACCAATTCAAAGTTTATAATGAAGCAAAACTTTGGGAAAGTCAAATTGGAAACAAAAGGATCCTGCGGGTACCTTCAATTTTATTAAATTTGACCCATCTCAAAAAGCCCCAAATTTGGCTCTCATAAATCACCAGTGGGTGACCTAGAGAGTCAAAATGCGTAAACCTTAGCATGGGATCTTACCATTACTCCCATATTCAAGGGAAACATTAATATAAGAAAAGATAAGCTTGTATGATACCTATCATTATTCCCTTTCATAGATCCCTAAAAAGAAGATAAAATAAATTACTCCCACAAACTAGGAAGGGACATTAAAATAAAGATTGAGAAGTAAGCAATCAATCTAACGTGCTTCCCTTTCAAGATTCCCCAAAAGGAAAGGAGAGAAAATACTCACAAAATTGTGAGTAAGAGAAGGATTAAAGAAAACTAACCTTTCTTGAAGTTTTCGTGAAGATTTGAATCACATAATGCCTCCGGAAGAATGGAAATTGCCCCCTCTTTCGTTTCTCCTCTTCCCGCAGCCTCAAAGTTATTCTTGTAAAATAAATGCGGCTACGGATGAGTTAAAACATAAAACAGGGTTTAAAAGTCCGAAATTCCATTTTTGCCCCTAAAAAGAAAATGGGGTGGGGGTTGGTTCACCCAAATGGATCAAACTTTTGGTCCATGGTTGGACCCCTAAACGAACTCCGATTTTGATGATTTTTGGCTCATTGGAAAGGTCTTTCAACGATCTTCAATTTGATATATTATGCGTCAATCGGATTCTCCATCACTGATCTAAAGATATTCCAAAATTACCCTTTTTACACTATCGAGACTAATCTTCTCTCTTCACTTAAACTCTAGGAGAGTTTTTGAGTCATTATAAGGGTCATCTACCAACATTGGTTCAATTTCCAATCCTTCGGGCTTGCTTTGAATGGTCCACAATTATTGCCGAATCAAGGCCCAGATTCTCGGTCTTAAAACCATGGGTTAAAGGGATAGAAATCCGGGGGATTTCACAGTAATTACTGTTGTCATGCTGAGGGAAAACCTTATGTCCGATTAGGATAGTGTTTACTAGCAACTCAACTCATTTGGTCTTTCACCTTTGGTCTTTTGACACTACTCCTGAATCAAATCCAATCACCAAAATTAGTTTTCAGGCATTGTTGAATAAGATCTTCCAGGAAACCCTATATTGAGGAGTTCCTACGATAATCAGCCGACAAAGTGGAGCATGTGCATGCCTCATGCCCAACGATGCCACACCTGTAGAAAAAGGCTGAAAACTTAACGTATTCCAGTTCTACCCACAAGATAATCATCTTTGTTTATTTTGATGCCGATCTTCACGGGTTTGGCCAGGTTGAGCGTGACTCGAACAGGAGAAATGGTTGAAATTCTCGCAACTTGTTTTGTAGTCTAGCATTTCTGAAGGTTTCGATCATGCTCAATTGTTGTGATGCAGCCTCTTGATTATAGTAGTTAAGGGGATGATTTTTTATATCAACCTGGATATCCATATAGAGAATTGCATTTGAGAGGGCATAATATCAGCAAACCATTTCTTGAGGGTGAGCAACGCATTTCTGATGAGCCATGACCCTCTGGACAAGTGATGTGAACCATCGTCTCCTTGCTGAGTTGGATCAGAATTAAAGGTATTTAATCTATTGGATTTCTATTTCATACCCCAGGCTCCAAGCAGTGGCTAAAGATTTTGCCACGGCAATAGTATTGACATGCCGTGCAATGAGCACTCTCCCTACAAACACCAAATCCTATTGCAGTGGAGATGATCCCACCGCCATAGTGATGAGGGGCCCACAGGCCCGCCCCAGGGGGAAGGTGCTGCTGAGAGGTTAAGTTCTGTGCATCATTCCCTTAATTGGTTTTCAAATTCACTACGTAAGATCAAGTCTTCACCACAGGATGAAATTTTCCTTCAAATGGAAGATGGCAATAGGAGCAAGAATGACATCAACTTCATATGGAAGGTATTTTAGGTTTTTGTGGATCCATCTTGGGAGACAGACGCGTATAGAGTGCGTGTGAATATCTTGTTTGGGACCCTGGAGGAGTCTTTGTTGGTGCCAAATCGGCCATTGGAATAGGGGTTTGACTCACCTATTTTAGAGTTGGAAGGAATCAATGACTCATTATGTTTTTCTACTTCTTCTTCTTAATGGTCAGGTTCAATCACTTGATTGGACAAGCAATAGCTTAACTCAACAGATTCATAAATTTGTTATATCTATAGGTCCAAATTTTTTTTGCAGATTTCTTAGCAAAGGGTGCTAGACTTTTAACTTATATCGTGTTTGGTGGCAGTATGACTTCCTGTCATTGTAAATACAAGTTTTTGTGCCTCTAGCAGGGTTTTTCTAAAGAGCTAATATAGATTTACCTTTGATTAAAAAAATTCTATAAGTGGGCTGAACCAGCCAATAAAAAGCTTGTCCATGTAATAAAATGTTAGATGGCATAGTGGGCTAAGAGTTTATTCACCATGTCTAGAAACAAAAGACAAAAGAACCACTAGAAAGGGTGGATTAGTAGAACTAGGGGTGTCACCAAGCTGGTTGGGTTGGACTAGCTTTGAATTCTAACTCTAACCTGAGACTAAAATTGAAACCCAGGCCCAACTCAACCTTGTGATGGTTTAAAAATCCCCAACCTATTCCAACCCCAATAGGGCACCACCCAACTTGCCCTGCCCTAACTAACCTTCATAAGGTCGAGTAGGGTAAGGTTGCTTGATTTAGGCCAATAGAAATTTTTATTTTTCAAGGGTTAATTTAATAAAATTAGGACCTTCGATTGCCACAAATATAATTGTTTTAGTATCTACCATTAATTGTTCCTATGAAAAAGTTATTAATTGAATCCCAAGGTGTCACACCCCACCTACCAATCTCGGTTATGCCCAACAACCCGTGAGTGCGATCCGTCACATGATCCACGGTCTTACCATCAATAATAATAAATGCAAAAAATAGATAATCAAGAGCAAGAGCAAGTTCAAATAATTAATCAAAAGGATTACACAAGTCCCAATACTCCAAGAATGTATCAGGAAAAGAATCAAATCAAAGAAAATCAAGTTTCAAAAGTTATCGAGTTTATCGGAAGCAAAATAAATAACTAAATCAGTTTCTTTTCAATAGCTATCTCTAAAGCTAAAGTCTTATCTTCTAAAACAGTAAGAAAGGGGGTTCTCCAGTTCTTCTCCAAAGACTTCTCAAAATGTCTGGCAATCTGCCTTGTTCGACCATCAATTGGTGTTGTAAGGGCACTCCAAGTATCCGCAGGAGGCTTCGTGGAATACATCTCCGTCTCCCATTGACGGTACGACATCTTCTTCATAGATGATGTTGCACTCAAGCGAACTTCTCCTGATTCCGTTGCACTACCATCTGTACAATATATTATAACATACAAAGAAAGGAATGAGTTCTGATGAACTCAATAAGGATAACACATTTTTCATACATATAACAACATATCCAGATAAGCATATATGAAAATGAATGATATGCAAGAATATGAATGCTACTAAGATCTAACTATGCAAGTCTCTAGACAGTTGACATGCTTTAAGATATAACACCAGCCCTCCTCTGGGTAGGTCTAATCATTATGATCCTTTACAGAGTGGTTACCTCTGTTGGGATCCCAAGTAAAGGGGTTTTGTCCTCATCAATCAACTATGGCTGGTGTCACAACCCACCCGCCGGTCTCGATTACCCGCCCGACAACCCGTGGGTGCAAACCGTCACAGGATCCACTGTCTTACCCATAAAAAATAATAAATGCAAGTATAGATAATTCAAGAGCAAGAGCAAATTCGATAATTAACAAAAAGGATTACAGAAGTCCAAGTACTCCAATAAAATGATGAAGGAAAGAATCAATGTTCAAAAAGAATAATGAGTTCAGTGGAAGCAATCAAAATAAACTAAATTATCTTCTTTCTAGTTTCTTTTTCTAAAGCTAAGAAATGGTTCTCATGAATAACAAGAAAGGGGGTCCTCCAGTTCTTCTCCAGAAGATCGGCAAAAAGTCTGGCAATCTGTCTCTTCTGTCCATCAATGGGTGCTATAAGCACACTCCAAGAATCCGCAGGATATTTCGTGCAATTCAATTCCATCCCCCATTGTCGGTGCCACATCCTCTTCATACGAGAGGGTTCTTTCATAGGAATCGACTCCAACTTCCGTCAACATGCAACCATTTGTATAGTTTATATAACACATACAAGGAAATGAATGAGTGCTTACAAAGTCAAGGAAATGAATGAGTTCTCATCCATATGTCAACACAATCAGTAATGCATATATGATATGAATGATATGCAATAGTATGAATGCTACTAAGATCTAACTATGCAAGTCTCTAGATAGCTAACATGCTTTAAGATATAACACCAGCCCTCCTCTGGGTAGGTCTAGTCACTCTGATCCCTCACGGACTAGTTACTTCTGTTGGGATCCTGGGTAAAGGGGTAAAGTCCTCATCAGGCATCCATGGCTGGGGATTAAGTCAACATTCTCTTACCATGACCATTGGCAATGAGTATTGGTGCATGTCGGGGTTTCTAATCCAATGCAAGTCATATTGGTAACACATTGCATGAAGTCCAGATACTTCCCCTATGGCACCAACCAACTCGGTTCTGTATCTTCGCAACCTAGGAATGAGAACACTCACGGACTGGGTACCACTATTGGACTCCACTCCCAAACCTTATGGTCATCCACATATTGTTGGGGTAGAATGCTCTCATGACTCCTCACGACACCCGGTCCACTCCTTGGACGTCCATGAGCCCAACCCTAAATATGCAACCCTACCATTGCATGAACAATAGTGGACCACTGAATCTCCGCACGAACTGGTTACGGCTATAGGATGAAATAGAGTCACGTCACCATCGTCACGGGTCATCCAGCTTCAATTCCCCTACTGAAAGGGTAATAGTATGTGGGGTACCTAGAAATGCAATTCTAGACTCCCTAGGTATGTCAATCCAACAGTCATGATAGTGCTAGAGGCATCAGTGAGAATGTGTCCCATACCACAACCCTCTGATATCTCAAGCAAAGATACCCAATTGGATACCCTTTCCATCACAACTACACTACATCAATCAAGGCCATATCATAACCATTCATTCCATATCATGAAGTAACAAAGTATATAAATATAACACAAACAACAAGTATATAACAGTGTGAAAGTGAATTAAACAACTACAACAATGTACATGATTAATGAATAATATAGAGAACAACTGATTCATCATATACAAGTCATTGCATATAAACAAGATAGTGTATCCTTACTTGTATTTAAGTAAAAACTCAAATAGAATGAAATCCAATCACAATTAGTAGACCTTCAATAAAGTCATAGAACACCTAAACATAGAGTTACAAGATCATATAAGATACATGAGTCAAATTGAGTAAAAGCCAAAAGTCACAGCTATTCTGACCCAGCCGGTTGCTTGGCTCAAGGGACCGCCTCGAGCAACCGCCCAGAAAACAGACAGTTTCAAATTCGAAACTCAGGCTTTTGATCATCCAATTTCAATCTAGTTTTGGGATTATCTCAATCTGAATTTCGAACCTAACAAGTCTATAATCAAGGAGTAATACAAAACCCTAAAATTCACACAGATCAATCACCGAAATCTTCCCCCTTGATTGGATCCATCATTTATTCGAATGCAGGGATTCGTTTTCGGACAGGATCCTTTCAAGAACATTGAGAAGGGAATACCACTAACAAGATGGGTAACCACCAACAACATGGGGATAGATCTACACTATTCAATAGCTGAAGAAAGAGAATGGGTGAATGGGGATTCACTTACCTCAACCCGAATAGCAAGAACTGAGAGAAAAAGGTTCCATATCACAACCAGCACTTCGCTCATCTTCTAGCACATCTCCACTGCCACATAACCGTCCAAAATAGCAATCCCGAATAAAATAATACGTTAATAGGGCGAGGGTTGCTATTTATAGAGAACATGGACAAAATTAAGGCAAATTCCCGCAAGCAGGACCAGCAGTCGCTTGGGGTGGTCGATTGGTTCAATCAACCGCCTTAAGCAACCGCCCCCTAGTACATTGTTGTACTTGGGTGCTTTGCTCAAGGGGTTGACCCCCAAACTCAACCTAACCCTAATCAACACATGGGGGTAGGTCTTACCTTCATTCCGAACATCTCCAAACACCACTTGCCTTCTACCAGAGATCCAACTTCTCAAGAAGGCAGGTTGTTCATTAAGAGAATCCAGATCCATGGGTTCTGGATATGGATCATGGACTTCTATCCAGACACTCCACAACTTAACCCGACTAGACCTTCGGGTTATCGGACCTGCAATATGGATTCCAGGTTTGAACTATGGGGGTTGTTACAGCTGGGGTTTAAATCAACACTCTCTTACCACGACCATTGGCATGAGTACTGGTGCATGTCGGGATTTATAGTCCAATGCAAGGTCATACAGTAACATACTACATGAAATCCAGATACTTCTCCTATGGCACCAACCTACTCGGTTCCGTATCGTTCTCTACCTAGGAATAAGAACCCTCACGAACTAGCTACCACTGTTGGACTCTATTCCCTAACACTATGGTCATCCACATATTGTTGGGGCAGATGCTCCCATGACTCCTCACGACTCCCTGCCTCTCCTTGGATGTCTATGAGCCCAAACCCTAACATATGCAACCCTACCATTGTATGATCAACAGTGGACTAGTGAGTCTTTGCATGGACTGGTTACCGCTGTAGGATGAAGCAAAGTCACATCACTATTATCACAGGTCATTTGACTTCAATTCCCCTACCAAAAGGGTAGTAGCATGTGAGTGGGCCCTAGGCACGGACGGGGGGGGGAGAGGAGCCGGGCCAAGAAGGAGGGGCGATCGCAACCCGCAACCCACCATGCGGGCGGGGGGGGGGGGGAGCCGTGAGGAAGGGGCGGTAACACGGTTTTTGGGCCAGGAAAGGCCCCTTTTCCTATCTTGGATTTAATTAAAGAAAGAAAGAAAAAAAAAAAGAGGGGAAAAATAATTATATTCAGAAAGAAAAGAGGAAAAATCCCGTTTTTGAATGCCTCTGTCCAGTTTCGATCAAATCCTTCATCGAACGGTCATCCGATGTCCTATCGTGCTGATTTTTGGAGGAAAGCTACAAGACTACCTAAAACTCAAATCCAACGGTGGAATTATGCATCTGATCTCTCTAAGTCAGCTCAATTAGTACGTCAAGAACCTAATTGGCTGAGTCAGATAGAAACCTTGAGTTTTATTCAAATTCAGCCGTGCTTCATATCTCATGTAAACTCTATAAAAGGAGAGCATACTCCATCAAAGGAGAACATGTTCTAGAGCTTATTAGAAGCATTCTTTCTTCTCTCTTCAGTTTATTTATGCTTTCTCTAGTTTTCTTTGCTTGCATTTGTGAGATTTAAATTTCTAGATTGAATGTTTAGGTTTATTTTTTTTTTATGTAATGCAATTCAAGTTCATGTTTCAAGTTCAAGTTTCAAGTTTCAAGTTTCAAGTTTTTAGATTCATTTTTCTCTGGGTCTAGCAATTGCAGATTTAGATCATTCTAGATCTAGATCTGGTTGTTAGGGTTGGTTGAGATTCGAATAGTTTGTTCAATTTGCAAGTAAGTAACCTTCTTTATTAATCTTCTCTCCTCCCTCCATTCCCGCTTCTATCTGCCCCTCCATATTCTTAATTTAAGATTTACTTTCAGCATTTACTTATTGTTCTCCCATCCCCTGGATCCTTGATCAGAGATGCCTACAATCGTGCCTCTCTTTGGTTAAGGCTTCCTTTTTACTTTCAGCAATTTACTTTCTGTTATTTACTTTCTACAATTTACTTTCAACATTTATTTATTGTTCTCCCATCCCCTGGATCCTTGATCAGAGATGCCTACAGTTGTGCCTCTCTTTGGTTAAGGCTTCCTTTTCCTTTTATTGCTTTGTTTGTTGCTTTGTTATTTACTTTCTGTTATTTACTTTCTGCACAATTTTTTTCTTTAATATCCATTCTCCCGATCGGTGGACTGTAGGCTACGGCAAAGGGTCCACGGTCAAAGTCATTATTATTATACTCCCCTTCCCTCGATCCAAAGCTAACCCTCGGATCACTTCCCTTTTCCTTTTTATTTTTATTGTTCGCATTTTTTTTCTGTCTTTTATTTATGCATTGATTGTGTTTAATTTATTTTTCATTTCAATTCGATTGCATTAGACGTATAGATTAGGATCGTTTAGTTTAGTTAATTAGTTAACAAAAATTGAATCATTCCACTCTCGCATTACTATTATGAAGTTGAATTATAAGTGGCATATCTCCTTGAGATCGACCCGTTAGCTACAAGATACCGTGCGCTTGCGGTTACTTTTAATTTTAAAAACATGTCCCATACCACAACCCTCTGATATCCCAAGCAATGGATACCCTTCCATCACAACTACATCACACCATCCATCATTAAATCATAATCATTTAGTCTATATCAGATTGTAATCAAAACGTCACATACAACATACATTCAACATTAATTCAACATTAATTCAATGACTCTTACAACTACAGCAAGCTACATGAACAATGGAGAGTGTAAGAAATATACCATTTATCATATAGCATGTCATTACATATAAATAAGAAAGTGTGTCCTTACCTATAAATATGTAAAAGCTTACTAGAATGCAATTAAACTTCACCCACAACACTTTTAGCAAACTCAAATAACACCTAAACATAAGGTTGCTAGAATATATAGAAGACATGAGTCAAATCAGAGCAAAGACAAACTTCACAGGGCTACTGTGACCCAACTCATCTGCAAGTCCAAAATTCTGACTTTTAATCATCCAATTTTAGTCCAATTTGGGGATGATTTTAGTTCGAATTTTGTTCTTAAGAAGTCTATAACAAAGGTGCGAAACAAAAACCTAAAATTCTAAAGATTCATAATTCAATTCATCTCCTTTGATTAGATCCATCCTTTATTCAAATGCAATGATCTGTTTTCAGACAAGATCTTCTCAAAATCATTGATAGAGAATAGAACCAATACAATTTAGTTACTACCAACAAAACAGGCATAGATCTAAACCATGCCAAAAGATGAGGGAAGAAAATGGAGTGAGTGAAGATCAGTTACCTCTTCAAGATTCACAAAACAAACAGAGGATTAATTCTATTTCACAATCCACACTTCTCTCACCTACCAACAAGTGTTCTTTGCCTCCTAATAGTTTACAGCAACAATCTCGAGTAAAATAATGAGTAAAAAGGTCGGGATTTTCTATATATAGAGAACATGGGGCAAATTAGGGCAAAACCACGCAAGCAGACCATGGCGGTCGCTTGGGGCGGTTGATTGGCCAATCAACTGCCTTAAACAACCGCCCCCTAGTACTTTTCAGTACTTGGGTGCTTTGCTCAAGGGGTTGATTCCCAACTCAAACCTAACCCTAAACAACTTGTGGGGGAAGTCTTATCTTCAATCTGGACATTTTCAAATACCTCTTGACTCTGATTGGAAATCCACTTCCCAGCAGGGCAGTTTCTTCATCAAGAGAATCCAAATCCATGGACTCAGGATATGGATCATGGACTTCAATCCGGATACTCCACTACTTATTCCGGCTTTATCTTCGGGTTATTAGACCTACAATACCGATTTCGGGTTAGAATTACGGGGGTTGTTACACAAGGGGCCAACTCAGTTGGTAAAATACCAACAACTCCAAGTAGAAGATTAGAGTTTGAATCTTCTCAAGGGACATAGCCTTACCTATTACGTAATACCCCTATCCCCAATATATAAAATTGTCCATTATGAAAAAAGAAAGTTATTAATTGGTAAAAGATATAATTTTGATATGGAAATATGAGATTGTAAGATAGTGGTTGTTTGGAGCAGCTGGGGCAGATGGGAAGATATGTGGAGGAGATAAATAAGGTTTTTGAGGAAGGGAGTCATTTTAGTTTTGGCCATGTCGGACGTGCTACTAACCTTTTTGCCAATTGGATGACTAGGGTGGTGCTGGATCCGTCATCATCGTGAAAGTTCTTTTAGGATTGTCCTCTAGATTTGGAGGAGATCCTAAAGGCAGATCTTGTGGCCTCTTTGAGCTAGTTCCTTTGCAGTGTTTTTTGAGTCACTGACCCGTTATTGTACAAAAAAAAAAGAAAGAAAAAAAAGGAGATTTATGCAAAAAGATAATGATAATGAGAAAAAGTATATATTTTTTGGGTAAAAGAACAAGTGTATTCATATATGAAAATTGAGATTTATGAAAATATTTTAAATTTTAAATATAACTTTGACTAAATAAAACTAACACAAAGCTGGATTGGGGATGAGCTAGGTTGGCTTGAGGGCTAAACCTGGAGTTGACTTGACCCTGTCAAGATTTTATTATTCATAACCCAAACTTGCTCTTCTGATTGAAAAAATAGGATTGGGATTAGGGCAAGGGCTCAGGGTGGATTTGAGCCATTCTGAGTCAAGAAAGGTTCTATTGGCACCCCTGAGTAGATATTAGGAAGGGCAGTTCAGTTGGTAATACCAACACCTCTTAGTAAAGAGGTCAAGAATTCGATTCTTACCTTGATGAACCATTATATAAAAAATCGTCTATTCAAAAAAAAAGTAAAATTTATTCATCAAATCACATATTATTATTTTAGTAAGAGAGTCACATATTACTTTGAAAATTGGAAAGGACTTGTGGAACAAAATTGGGAACTACAAACTATATGGTGGAAATTTGTTAATAAATCAAATCAAATCAAATCACATATTACTTTTCTTTTTTGGTAAGAAATTCACATAAGACTTGAAAATTGAAAAGTGCAGATTTTTGAAATATTTTCTCTAGTTGTTGTCCATTGAATGAAACAATAAATTCATGTGTGTTGTATGACGCATGCAGGAGGTAGGAGGTTAGATGCCTTTGCTTCAGAGAGCCTGGATCCTCTACTTGTTGGATAGTGGATTTTGCTCATTTCACACCTTTTCTATCGTATGTTTAAGCAAGATCTATTTCCTTGTATATTCTCTAACTTTTGTGTATTTATTACATTGAAATCTTAGAAAATAAACACACAACCGAAAATTTTGCAATCAAATTACTTCTTATCAGTTATAAAATGCCCAACGCATTTTGATATTCATTGGTTGAAGAGAGAGTTGAAGAAATTAACAAACAAGAAATGGGAAAGGAGCATAATCACTTTGGTTTGCCTCTAGGACTTCCTCCGTGGTAGCCATTTCAGACCCTAGATCTAATAGTTCAGCAAGGGTCTTAGGTTTCCTTTCCACGATAGATGTTACCAGCTTCTTATTGGTGACTGCTCTTTTGAATGCAGCGAAGACCACCTTATCATCCAAATTCTCAATCAAGATTGAGATGCTGTTGAAATTAGTTGTAAAGTTTGGGATTGACTCGGAATGGCCTTGCTTCAACGCCAAAAGGTTGTCCTCTGTCTTGTCCTTCTTGATTCCACTCTTAAAATGAGCAACAAATGCATATCCCAATTCAGTGAAGTTGTGGATGGAGTGCCTAGGCAAGCGAGAATACCAAGTAGTTGTTGGGCCTGTCAAGGACACTGGGAAGCACATGCCCTTGATGACATCTCCTCCTCCACACATTGTCATGATGGAGTTGAAATGATTGATATGTGTCATTGGATCAGTCATTTCATTATACGCTGCGAAGGTAGGAGTGAGGACACCCACAGGTGATGGAGCAGCCATGATCTCAGGAACAAAAGGATACTTAAATCAATCAAAGTAGATCATGAGTAAATTATTTCCTGTGGTAGTTCTCTAACATTTCCTTTTATAGAGTTTCATTCTAACGAAACTGCAATTGTGATGTGAGTGTGTGATTGGAGAGTACAAGATAAGTTCCAAGTGAATACAAACACTTGTGAAGACAATAATAAGGACCACGGATCTATTGCTAGATAGAAAGAGTTTGACATTGTTCAAAAAAAATATAGTTTTTCATCTCAGCAGCACTTCATTTTTAGTTGAGAAAAGCTAGTAGTCAGCGATTTCATTTCCAATCCAAGAACTCGCATCAAGTCCTGTTTTTGTATTTCCACAGGCACACTCCTTCCTAATTGTCCAAATCAACATTAGGTTATCTCATGGTACAGCACCATCATCCCCCATACTTACAATTTTTTATCTTAGTACAACCTCATGTGCAAATGTCAGTAGTTTTTTATTTTTGTTATGATTAGAGGATAATGCAGAATATATGTTTCTAGTAGAAATTAAGGTTTTTGCAAGGCCAATAGAGAAATCCAATGAACCCTAGAACCCTAATCAATCCAAATCAACAATATTAGTGGAGGTGGTGATGGGTGGTTTCTGGCAGCTCAACTTAACCAATGATAGACCCACCCCATTTGAATATTTATGGCTTCTCACTAATTGAGGGATATGGAAGTTCCAAGGGCCCACAATTACATTAGCACAGACACTTATTTAACCTTATATTAAATTGTGAAGTCGCCCAACACAGCAGAATGGGTTTCCCTAATTCTAGTTTAGTTTTATTTTAAGAAGAAAGTGATTAAATGAGGAATTTAGGGAGAATACTCTAATCCTTCCTCCAGCAAGTTGAAATCTCAAATACACTACTCACACCAATTACGTAGAGGTGGGATTTGTTCAAAGTTAAAAATATAAGCATGGTTCAGAAACTAGGTTTCTAACAGCCATAAGCTGAGATCTCAGGAACATAAAGACTCTTAGCTCACTTTCCTGGATGTTGATTTTTTTTCTCTTCCCTTGTCCTTTTTTAGTTTTCTCTACACTATAGTGATGTTGTTCCTATGATCATTATTATCCAAGACAGAGCCAAACTATTGGGGCCAGTTCTGAAGCTTGGCCTGTGGATATATATATGCATTCCTATTCTCCTAATCTTGTGGCCGGTGGTTGGCATTGCTGGAAGTATTCTGGTTGGTGCAGGGTACGGGTTTCTTGTACCCCTTGCTGCCACCTTCGAAGCTGTCGGAGAAGGAAATACTGATGATTGTTTCCACTGTATCATTGTAAGCCATAGTTCTATATTCAATTAAGGGTTTTAGCAATTATTACTTTCTTAGTTTTTTAAGTTTTGGATTTTGTTTCCTCATAGAAATTTCCTTTTGGTTGACCTTATAGAATGCAACTTGGAGCTCTGTACAAAAAAGATTTACCATGGTCAAAGACTTTACTGATGTATGTTATCACTCCTATTTCTCCATTATGGATGGTCTTCGCCTTAAAGAGCCCCCAAATGGAAAACCATATCAGATCAGGTTTCATCTTTGTTTTTCCCCCCTTTTTGATACTGCCTAATCTATTCCATAACAAATTCCATTGTCTTATGAAGTTGCTTGCCCTAAGTAAATCTTTGTCATTGCTATATGTGCATTGCTTGACATGAAAATTGAGGTCATCTACTTTGGCATTTCGGTTTGTGGATGTACTTTATACAGCTATATTATAACATGTCAATTTGCATCAGACTTTTCTGACTTAAATTTCATATCGGAAGGAAAAAGGCTATGCAAATGGCTCGAACTGTAGATTACATCCTCGACCAGGCTTGAGCCTGTTGATTAAACTGAATGATTGATATCACAATTCATTATATTTATCAGGAAAGCTTCTTAAAATTCCCTGTGGCAGGTGGTAGTTTCACCAACATTGTTCTTAAGTTGATGATTAACCATGATAACAATGTTCCAAACCAACATGATTGAGATGATTTCAGTTTTTAACCTAAGGGATGAAAGGAACGTCCGGTAAATTTGAACTGAGGGACGAAAGAAACGTGCAGAAGTAGGCATCATTGTTTAGTTGTCCTACTGGTCATTGTTATCATGGTGTGACTCAATAACATGTTGAGCTTTCTATTTGAAGTAACAAGTTTTCATGGGCAAGACACTCCAGTGTAATTGGACATATAGTTATACGTTTTTATGTTAATGATATTATCTTTGGGATCTCCTATTAACCCAAGTTATTTAATAACCAAAGAAGACAAGATAGTCTTACAGAATTTGCCAAAATGTTATGCAGATTTCTCCATATTCCAGGTACTTTATTGGCTGGACTTCTTGGAGTTATCGTTGACTTGCCAGTGGTTTCACTTGTTGCCCTGTACAAAAGCCCTTACATGCTTTTCAAAGGATGGCACCGACTGTTTCATGATCTTATAGGGCGGGAAGGGCCTTTCTTGGAGACAATATGTGTGCCATTTTCAGGTCTTGCCATCCTACTATGGCCATTGGCAGTTATTGGAGCTGTTCTCGGTTCAATGATATCAAGTGTCTTTTTAGGTGCTTATGCAGCTGTTGTTACTTACCAGGTCATATTCTTATGCTCAGATGGCTTCCTGTTTATAGTTTTAATGTCAGTTGACTACATGCTTATTGTTTTGTTGCTTTGGGTTTTGAAATGTAGGAGTCCTCTATTTGCTTGGGGTTACGTTATATTATCTTGTCCTTGTCCATTTATGACGAATACAACAACGACGTGCTTGACACGCCAGAAGGGTCCTGCTTTCCGAGGTGCTATTTTACACTCTTTTTTTATGTTTGAAGGCATTATTTGTTTGTCTTCCATTATAACTTGAAAAGTTAATTAATTTATAAGATTTTCAGGCTCCATTACCGGAAGAAACTGCCACCATCATGGACCAGCTCTCGTGCAACTTCTTTCTCAAGGCCTAACTCTTTTCACAATTACCCCAATCTTTCTAATTCCATGTCTTTTTTGACAAAGCTCTTTCATGACATTCAAGTGCAATCATCTATGCAACAACAGCCTCAAGTAGACATTCAGCCACCGACTCATTCACTTGGGATTCAAGTAGATATTTAGCCTCAAGTGCAATCATCTATGCAACAACATCGCTCGAGCAGTTGGTCATATGCTTTTAGATTTATTCTGATGCCACTTGGGATGCATCTTCTAAAGCTGGAGGCATGGTAGCATCATTTGGGATCTAGGAGGCTAGTTCGTGGTGGCAAAGTCAGTGGCTAGCCACGGTTACTCTGCCTATGCATTGGAATTCAAAGCCATTAAGCATTCCCTTCACCTCGCATTGTCCCTTAACATCTCTCATATTACAATTTGTGTCGTTTTTCTTCTTTTTCTCTTATTGGTGTTTAGATTAACAATGTAACATTAAGAAGTTTTCTATATTTGTATACAAGTTGACTTGATTAATATATATTGTATTTATTTTTTTTAAATTGTGTTCTTTGAATACTGTTAGCTTTCTTGAATTTTCTTTGTATTGTTTTTTAGGAATAAATGTAATAATAGCAAATATAGGGGAATTGTTTTTTAAAAAAAAAATTTAATGTAACTAGTGGCAGTAAACAAAAAACCGCCACTAATAATGAACAGGAAATTACAAGGGGATAACAACAAGAATTTAAACCCAATTAGTGGCGGTTTTTATAAAAACCGCCACTAAATAGGACATAATTTGTGTCACTAAAAACGTCTTAATGGTGGCTGTTTTTATATGCTCGTCACTAAATATAGCCATTTAGTGGCGGTTTGTGGCCTTACCGCCACTAAAAATGGTATAGTTAGTGGCGGTTCTTTATCTACCGCCACTAAATAGGCTTAATTCATACCACTATTTTCCGTGTATATTCAATTAAGGGCGGTTTTTTCCGCCGGCATATTCATATTATTAGTGGTGGTTGTATAAAACCGCCACTAATTGCGTGTTACACGCGCAGTACCTAAAACCGCCGGTATTAAATGGCTGCGGTGCATTCCGCGTCGGATTTATGGCGGTTTAAAAAACCGCCACGAAAACCAATTTTTTTTGTAGTGTCTCCGTAGCCTTCTTTATTGAGATCTGACTTCTTCTGACTTTGCCTCAACTCTTGCTTCCGAGAATTCTGGTCAAACGCCGTATCAACTCAAGAAAGAGGAGTTATGATATCTGCTAAAACTAGAATTCTCGTTGTTTTTGGAATTCCGATTTGCCGAATATATGACCTCATTAGATTTTGTGTATCTAAAATATGACGCTGCATATTCTCCATTTGAGCTAAGATTTGATTTGGATCAAATCCAGGTTGCGAAGCTGAAGCAGGTGCTTCTGCAAGCTATTTTTCATGTCTATTATAACTCCAAGGGGATGAGGTGAATGATCTTCAACAATTTTTCGTTTCTAACGAGTAAGCATCGCCGGAGCTGCTGATAGTGTTGCTTGTCTTCTCGTTTTTCTCTTTGGATTTTTCCCTCTAAATCAACTTTGACTAGTTTTTGTCGTCTCATTCACCGGCATCACCTCTTCTCGCTCAAGTGACTGAGCCATAGCCTTTGTTCTGAAAGTGTTCCCCACAGACTAAGCCAAATGTTGGTGTTGATTTCACCGGGGCCTGTGAACTGCAAATGTCACACCAAACTTTATTAGAGCTGGCTCAATCCAAACTTGAACTCACACTCTCCTGCAAGGTAGAAGAAGGGCTGTTATAAACAAAGCCGATCAGCTAGATTGACGCTCTGTCTCCAACGGTCAAGTCAGTAAATGATGGAAAGTTAGGGTTGCAAAGCTCCTTGGAGCTTCTGAAGTGTTTGAATATCTAAAGGTGGGAAAAGTGCAGGTTTGATTGAGTGAGTCGAATTTCTTACGTTCTGTGAATGCCACAACCCTATTTACAGTTTTCTTTTGTTGACTTTAGCTTCTCTTGCTTGTCGATTGAGCACTTTAAATCTGATGGCCAGGATTAGATCCTTGTGTGGCTTTCGGGTTGACCCCTTCTTTGGTTTGAACCATTGGTCGATCCTGACTGAGCCGACATGACCCGGGTCTAGGGTGATTTATTCACAACAGCCACCATTAACAGAAAACGAATGGATTTGGATACTTGTGATGACAGACCTTACAAGTTGGAAAAAAAATCCTCTGTTGTGCACAACAATGCGGCACCACAACTTGACACATGGCGTATTCTTAATAAACGGCTCAGATTAGAAGGCATGGTTTTAATTTTTAAGTGAAAGTGACCCATCTTATGACCCATTTTAACAATAAAAAATAATAATAATAATAATAAATAAATAAAAACTCATTTTTGAGACCCAGTTCTAAATATGGTTGCCCAAATTTGTTTTCATTTTTCTTCCATCGTTCCCGCAAGAAAGCTTCTTCCTTCCATCAACAATCTCATCGAAGAAATCATCAAGCTGCCCAATAAGCTTTCAATCCCAGATCTCAGAACCCTAGAAGAGCCCTTAAGTTTTCCACACTTTCCCGTATTCCAACTTCAGATTCAGAGTCTGCTACTCCTGCATGAGTAGCCCTCTTTTCGAGTTCTGCTCTTAGCTCATCCATAGCTACCCTTGCCCTTCTGAACTCATACAAAAAGATCCCTGGTCTCCCGTGGATCCGATTGATCTCAGTTGCTACTCTCTGCTGTAACCTTGACATGGACTCCATGAAAGCCGATACAAAGAACAAGCAACCCTCATAACCTCCTCGTCTGAAGCTTGATTCTGGCCAACTAAAAACCAATCCATAGAGAAAGATCATCAGAAGAAGTGAACTCACGTTCCTCATTGCATACAGAACGACACAAAAACCATAGAACCCATTGAACCTAGATTCATCAAGACCTTCTCATCCAACCTGAGAGACAGGGGTTGGATTCTATTCTCCATCAAAGCCCTATTCTCTTATTCCAAACCCACGACTTCTCTGCAACATCCTGAGATTGCCCTGCTAATCTGTATCATCAAAACATTTAAAGAAAAAAAATCTGAATGGGTTTCGATCAGAAAGCAAAGAGGCTCAGATTACGGTGACCCTCGAGGGTTGAAGCAACCTCAGCTCCAGCAGAATAGTAATTTTCCATGCCTAAATTTTTTTCCTTGAGGATATTACAGGCTTCCAAAGCCTTGAAATTCCATCCATGTACTCGTCTAACCATTTAGACGATGGATCAAAAATGAAAATAAATTTGGGCAACCATATTTAGAACCGGGTCTCAAAAATGGGTTTTTTTTATGTTAAAATGGGTCATAAGATGGGTAACTTTCACTTAAAACCATGCCTTCTAATCTGAGCCATTTATTAAGAATACGCCACGTGTCAAGTTGTGGTGCCGACTATGCACAGCAGGGAGATGTGCACAGCAGAAGATTTTTTTCCTGTCAAATTCCACCCTTCTTGCTTTAGATAGAAGTTTCTCTTTCCAATCCTTGTATTCTTTTCTTCACATTACCAAGAAGAGTTGCATAACCCTTAAAGATACCCTTCCTTTAAACAAATCCACTACTAAATAGCGAGATGGAAATTGAACAATTGAGATATTTAGAATTTCAAAAATCCTCTGTTTCCTTTGAGTTGATAGCTTTCTCCAACTTGGTCTGTTGCCCTGAATAAGCTTGATACTTTTGCGGAAAACCTCTTAAATTTTTTTAAGTATTCAATTGAAGCATTATGTTGTACGGGAAAAAATCGTACCATACTAAAATATAAAAATATAATCCACAAATAGCAAATGACTAAGCACCTCCCTTGTGAGCAGAGAGAAATTGAAGTCCTTCTTAACATTCCATTGGATATTTCAAAATGGCAAAAGTACTTTTGTTAACTAATTATGTAAAATTAAAACAACAACCGCACTGATGATACTAAATATTACATCGAAATATTGTTTACACCAGGGAAGTTCAAAAGAAGATGGTGACAATATCCAATGCAATTGCACATAACTGGATGTAAGCAGCATTCTCTACTGACAATGGTGATTTAAAACCAGGTTTCTCCATGAAGCTGTCTTCACAAGTCACAGAAGAAGTCATCATCGCACTCACACAGCCATTAGCAGTTTCGTAACTCTTGGATTTGAAGGCAACAATTGCATCATCTGCAATTGATTCCACAATAGAGAAAAGTTCTTGACAAGTCTGTAAACGTACTTTAACATATGAACCAAATTTTCCATCTTTCAAGAGCTCACCAATCAGTGAAACCATTTTTGTGGTGTTTTCTTTGCTTAAATTCAATGAGATGAGCCCTAATTCTTGTAGATCTGCATTGTGGCTCTTGGGATCTTCTCGAAGAGTTGCAACACAAAAGTCATAATGGATAAGTTTATCACCTTGGGAAAGTCTCCTGCATGTTTCTGCCACGATATCAGCATCAACAACAACGAAAAATAGAATGACAAGAAAGAAGAAAGGCAGAGAACACTTCATCTTGTTTGTTGATTTCTGCAACTCTCTCTTCAACCAATGAATATCAAAATGCGTTGGCCATTTTATAACTGATAAGAAGTAATTTGATTGCAAAATTCTCGGTTGTGCGTTTATTTTTCTGAGATTTCAATGTAATAAATACACAAAATCAGAGAATATACAAGGAAATAGAGATAAGAAAATATTTAGGGAATATAAAGTGAATATACAGCATATATAGGGTATTATATCTTGCCAAATAGGTTTCCAATCAAGAATGATTGGCTCCTATAATTAGAAATCAAAGATGTAATTGAAATCTATATGGTGAGATTTTGATTCTTGTAAATACAATCCAAAAATATGATTGAAATGCATATGGTAATGAGTATCCCTAAGTGTCTAAAACAAGCAGATCTTAGCAAGCAACGAGTTGAGATCCTCTACCTCGACGGGTAGGGAGTTATGCTCCTTTTTCATTTCTTCACCATTTATTTTTGAAGGGTCCACCTCTAAACATTAATAAAATAGATATGATAGAAAAGGTGTGAAATGAATAAAATCCAAAACTCAACGAGTAGAGGATCCAGACTCTCTAAAGCGAAGGCATCTAACCTCCTGCATGCATCATGCAGCTTGCATACATTTATTGTTTCATTAAATGGACAACAACTAGAGAAAATATTACAAAAATCTGCACTTTTCAATTTTCAAGTCTTATATGAATTTTTCACCAAAAAAGAAAAGTAATATGTGATTTGATTTGAAATTTGTTAATAAATCAAATCAAATCAAATCAAAGCTGGTGATAGGTTTGACTGTCTTGGCCTAATTCATGTTTTTAATTCATGTTTTTAATGATCCTTGCTCTATATTTAAACCAGATTTCATAATTATTTTATTGTTTATCTACAGCGAGTCAAAGGCAACATTTTAGAGAGAGAAAAAGCAGAGTTTGTTGCGGAAGGATTGAATCCTCATCTGATCTTTGATCTTGAAGGGAAGAACATTGTTCTCTTCAACTCCTTTCTATTTATTCTAATTTTTGAAGGGATTGGTTTCATGAATCTACTGTGCAAAGTTAGATTTGATTGGAAAACCCATGTTTTCGATAATCTCTTATCACATCTAGCATGAGGGATGAGATCCTCATTTCCTCCAACCGCAGAATTTTCCATAATAGGATTATCCTCTTTTGGATCGAATTGATACTTAGATCTAAGTTGTGGCTGTTGTTTGTGTTTGTAAGGTTCAAGATGCATCATAGTTGAAACTCGTGCTTGAGAATAGCCTAGAACCCCCTGTGGTTCATGGATCAAATGTGTGAATTTGGATATGGAGTTCGATCCACAAACTTGGGTGGTTGATTGGGTGGTCGCTTGGGACCCGACTTGCCCTTCCCAGGCAAATAACCCTTGTCGCCTTATTTTTATTTTTGCTTCTATTTTTTACCAAAATGATTATCAAACTTAACTCTAATCATGCCAACATGATTCTAGGAGTTCTAGTGAGTTGGTGGTGTATTTTTTTTGCTCTCTTTGGATATGTTTTGAGGGCTTTGGAACATCATTCAGGTGAGAGAACAATGTTTACAACTAGGCTTTATTGCTCATGCTTTTAATATGCTTTCAAATACATGCCTTTGATGTACTACTTCGATTGATAATGCTACTTGGGAGTTGACATATTGCATCCATATTTATAAATATATTAGGGGTTGTGACTTAGGCCATTGCCCCTGGTATATCTCATATTTCCATGTATGTTCATATATGTATGATTGTCTAGATGCATGATTAGGGTCCCTATACATGTTACTACCCTTTCAACAACAGTATTGAAGCCGAACTACCCATGATAGTGGTAATTGACTAGTGGGCGTCTAATAGACAGTTGAGAGCTGTGAGGAGACACAATACTACTAGCATATCATTTAGGGTAGGGTTGCATATGGAAGCAGGCCCAGTAAATTGAATCTCCGTCAAGTTACATTTATGAATTGTTTTCCTTAAACATTCCATTTTTCAGAAAGGTCTTGGATGGCAACCAATTTTATTTGCTTGTGTTCAATATATTGTTGAAGTCCCTAATAGCTAACCATGGGCCAAATATGGTGTGCCCTGGTTGCACTAGTTCATGCCAAAAGGTAGCTCTATGCTTTGCCTTCGGAATGCCGTAGACCAAGCATAACCTGAAAAAGAAGATTATTTAGCATTAGCATCATATCTAAATAACTTAAGTTTGGAGAGGAGAACATAATTTAACATTTAAGTTACTATCCCAAATCACAAGCAAGCCACCTGAATTTCCAATAGCATCACAATGATATTACTTCGAAAAATCTGACTTACACTTTATTGATTCCATATACCTTGATTATTTTCAATTAGAGATAAAAGGATATGATTTGGTCACTCTTTCCTTACTAGTTTTTACAGATATTAATTGTTAAGGGGCGACTACTGCCCGAACAGTTCCACCATTGTAGACTCACAGTCCCTGTTGAGGCCTTGAAAGGGAAGCCTCCCTATCCCTATTTATTAAAGAAGAAGTTACGTTCCATCTTGAGCCTGAACGTCTTTATTTCCATGCTTTAGCCCTTTAAATCCTTTTCTCATGAGTACTAGCTTAATCCTTGATCTTAGACTTTGGTTTATGTCAATCCAGAGAAGGCAGCATTTGAGGTGCCTCCAATGAGACAGCGGAGATTCTGAGTTTTTTGAAACTTTGCACAAGCTTATTTGGGATGTCTGCAAGAGATTTCATTCCACTAAATTGACTTGGCTGAACCTCTCTTGGAGAGGTAATTTCCTCGTTGGTGACAGAATTCCATTTAGAAGGTGATCCAAAACTAAGTTGCAGGTAAGAATGATAATGAGCTTTCTATTGGCAAGCGCTTTGTGTGTTTTGGGCTCTGAATCATTGAGCACCTAATTATGCACGTTAAGAATCACCATATTCTTGTCCTCACCCTGTTGGACAATGTTCCTGGGAATCGAAGTACTAACCATCACCTTCTATCCTTGGTTGCTGTCGAATCTTTTAAGGGTCTAAATAGAGGGCTCAACTACTTGTATAGAGGCCCCTCCATGATGTGCTGCTACGGTACGTGGGCCCAATTCCATATTTGAAATTTTCTGAGAAAAGGAACTCTCCACAAGACGAGTGTGGATCATCTCCCTTGACGAAAAGCACTCTGTGCTCCCCCAACAACTTCATAACCAGAAGTATATGGGGCCCAAAGGTAAAAATAAATTTGTATCAAAAAAAGTGGTTCACATCACCAATATCTGTGGGGCCCTTGTCATTTGTGGTCGACAGCCATCAGGGGAGCATAGAGTGCTTCTCATCATAGGAGAGGATCTAGACCCCCATGAGACCATAACATACTTGCACCTCCGCTTCACTAGTTCAAATTGGTGACGATAGGGTTCACCAGCAGGAGTTGGATCCGAAAAGATCAAGGACTCATCATTTGATATGATTTTCCATATGGTAATTGTCACACCCCACCCAGCCGGATCCGGTCATACCCGAATACCCGTGGGGGTGATACACCGCAAGATCTAGGTTCAGTGACAAATCCATACAAAATATGATATAGCATAATTAAACTAACAAGAATAAATCAAGTTCAAGTAATAAATTATCAAAATCGAAATAATGGTTACAATCATCCATTACTTCAAAATAAAATGTATAACATCAGAGTTTTGAAAAGAAAAGAGAGTAGTTTTATTTGCAGCGGAAAAAATAAATTAAACTAGTTCTCTAATGGAATCCCACCCAAAAGAATAGTCTTAAAACTTGCATGAAGCTCCATGTGCATCCACTTCTTCTTTGGTCACTCCTTCAAGAAGGTATACTACCAACGAATCCTCCATTTGGAAGAAGTTCTCATAACCTGCAGTATAATCTAATAGAAAAAGACATATAAAAGGAATGAGTTCAACAGAACTCAGTGAGGTCAACTCAACATCATATCATGCATTCATTCACAAGATTCCACACCACACATACAACATGAATATCGATAATGTAATTAATGACAATGATATGATATATGAATGCTTATGCTCCTAACTCTATCATGAAGTCTCTATGGTAAACACGCATTAAGTCACACACCAGTCTTCTTTGGGCAGTCTCATCACTCTTCCCTCACGGCTCTGATGTACATTTGTTGGGTTCTCCGATGTTGTTGTGTAAAGTCCTGTCAAGCCATGGTTGGGGATTAGGTCCCCACTCTCTCACATCACCATTGGTATAAGATCTGGCGCGTGTCAAGGATAATCCTAGGCCAATGCAAAGTCATACGGTCTCGTACTACATGTGGTATAGATACTTTCCCTATGGCACCAACCAACTCAGTTCAGTATCCAATATCTCCCCTCATGCCTAGTGCCCTGTTGGTTCGATACTTTCCCACCTAGAGTCAACATATCCTATGGCACCAACCAACTCGGACTACGTTGACCCCTAACCCTATGGTCATCCACATATAATGGACAGGATGCTCTCCATGTCCTCTGACGGGTC
Organism: Hakea prostrata; assembly: GCF_041222555.1. NCBI lineage: Eukaryota > Viridiplantae > Streptophyta > Magnoliopsida > Proteales > Proteaceae > Hakea > Hakea prostrata. The sequence goes on along the minus strand of NC_142606.1, from coordinate 36,547,408 downwards.
ATTTCACCGGTCTTGATCGCCCATGAGCCCTTGTCTATTATATGCAACCCTACCATCTCATGATGACAGTGGGCCTACTTGACACACAGGACCCAACCACTAACATCACGGGTTAACCGGCTTCAATACCTCTGCCGAAAGGGTAGTAGTACTCATGAGGTCACCTAACCAAACACTTCTAGACATGCCCTAAATATGTAAATTAGTAATCGGGAAAGAGCCAAGGGCACCATAGGAATGCGTCCCATACCGCCTCCTCTGGTATCCTATGGCAAAAATGCCAAAAGGGCATTCCCCATTCCCAACCACAATATAAGCAATCATATAATATCACTAGGGCAATGGGTGAACCCACAGAAAATACAAGGTCGAAGAAATAATAATATTTATCCTCCCATACAATCACATTCCATTTCATAACAACAATAATAGATTTCAAAGCAAGGAGCAACATCAGAAGTAATAATAAACATAAATTATAGCAATTTATATTTAACAAAAGACATAAAATAACCACAAGATAATACTAAAGCAATACAAGATATCAATAATGAAAAGTAATTAACATCATTACACATGTAATATAAAGTTAAGTATATCTCACCTTTTACTTTGTTCTTCCTCCAAATCCAAGAATCCACTCCCACAAATTAGTGATTAAAGATATATTAACCTATTTATGCAAAAGAAATAATTATCACAAATTAGAGCCCATTTGGGTTTCAAAGGATATCCTAAAATCTTCCCACGAAAACCCAATTCTGAAAAACTAGGTTAAAAAGGGTAGTTCTCAACCTCACTAGTGCATTATGGTCTTTAATTCGTTATCAATTCGAAGTTTATAATGAAGCAAAACTTTGGAAAAGTTTAATTGGAAACAAAAGGATCCTGCGGGTACCTTCAATTTTATTAAATTTGACCCATCTCAAAAAGCCCCAAATTTGGCTCTCATAAATCACTAGTGGGTGACCTAGAGAGTCAAAATGCGTAAACCTTAGCATGAGATCTTACCATTACTCCCATACTCAAGGGAAACATTAATATAAGAAAAGATAAGCTTCTATGATACCTATCATTATTCCCTTTCATAGATCCCTCAAAAGAAGATAAAAGAAATTACTCCCACAAACTAGGAAGGGACATTAAAATAAAGATTGAGAAGTAAGCAATCAACCTAACGTGCTTCCCTTTCAAGATTCCCCAAAAGGAAAGGAGAGAAAATACTCACAAAATTGTGAGTAAAAGAAGGATTAAAGAAAATTAACCTTTCTTGAAGTTTTCGTGAAGATTTGAATCACAGAATGCCTCCGGAAGAATGGAAATTGCCCCCTCTTTCGTTTCTCCTCTTCCCGCAGCCTCAAAGTTATTCTTGTAAAATAAAATGCGGCTACGGATGAGTTAAAACATAAAACAGGGTTTAAAAGTCCGAAACTCCATTTTTGCCCCTAAAAAGAAAATAGGGTGGGGGTTGGTTCACCCAAACGGATCAAACTTTTTGTCCATGGTTGGACCCCTAAACGAACTTCGATTTTGATGATTTTTGGCTCGTTGGAAAGGTCTCTCAACGATCTTCAATTTGATACATTATGTGTCAATCGGATTCTCCATCACTGATCTAAAGATATTCCAAAATTACCCTTTTTACACTATCGAGACTAATCTTCTCTCTTCACTTAAACTCTAGGAGAGTTTTTGAGTCATTATAAGGGTCATTTACCAACATTAGTTCAATTTCCAATCCTTCGGGCTTGATTTGAATGGTCCACGATTATTGTCGAATCAAGGCCCAGATTCTCGGTCTTAAAACCATGGGTTAAAGGGATAGAAATCCGGGGGATTTTACAGAAATTAATGTTGTCATGCTGAGGGAAAACCTTATGTCTAATTAGGATAGTGTTTACTAGCAACTCAACTCATTTGGTCTTTCACCTTTGGTCTTTTGACACTACTCCTGAATCAAATCCAATCACCAAAATCAGTTTTCAGGCATTGTTGAATAAGATCTTCCAGGAAACCCTATATTGAGGAGTTCCTACGATAATCAGCCGACAAAGTGGAGCATGTGCATGCCTCATGCCCAATGATGCCGCACCTGTAGAGAAAGGCTGAAAACTTAACGTATTCCAGTTCTACCCACAAGATAATCATCTTTGTTTATTTTGATGCCGATCTTCACGGGTTTGGCCAGGTTGAGCATGACTCGAACAGGAGAAATGGTTGAAATTCTCGCAACTTGTTTTGTAGTCTAGCATTTCTGAAGGTTTCGATCATGCTCAATTGTTGTGATGCAGCCTCTTGATTATAGTAGTTAAGGGGATGATTTTTTATATCAACCTGGATATCCATATAGAGAATTGCATTTGAGAGGGCATAATATCAGCAAACCATTTCTTGAGGGTGAGCAACGCATTTCTGATGAGCCATGACTAGTGGCGGAGCCACGTTGGGACCGGAGGGGGCCATGCCCCCCCCCCCCCCGGATTTTTTGAAATTGGAAATATGCTTTTTTCCCCTTTATTTCTCTATCTTTAAATGTGAAATACCACTATTTGGCCCCCTCCAAAAATCAAAAATCAAAATTTAAGATAAAGATGATGGGTACAAATGTCATTCATAATCTCTATCTAATGGTTATCATTCAATCCCTAGTTTTAAGGAATAAAATGTTAAATTTTACTTAAAAACTAACTCACGATCCATGAATTTCTCCTTATATATTCTCTCCTATTTTCATTTCTATTTATTCTCTCATGGATTTCCTCTTTTTTTTCTATTTTTTCTCTTTTTTTTCCTCACACGGTCTCACAAAATATTGAAGTAGTTAGCAAACTTTGGAATTTTCCTAAATCTTCTCCACATCAGGTATTCATTCTCTCTTTCTCAAATTATTCATTTCTCTCTCTCACACTCACGAACTTTTTATTAATTTATCTAATTTTTAATGTAGACTCTACATTAAAATATAATAATATATTATGAGGTGAAACCTATAGTGGGTCCCACATTGGCCCACATATATTCGGCCCCCCTCCATGTTCAATCTTGGATCCGCCCCTGGCCATGACCCCCACCCTCTGGACAAGTGATGTGAACTATCGTCTCCTTCTGAGTTGGATCAGAATTAAAGGTATTTAATCTATTGAATTTCTGTTTCATACCCCAGGCTCCAAGCAGTGGCTAAAGATTTTGCCACGGCAATAGTATTGACATGCCGTGCAATGAGCACTCTCCCTACAAACACCAAATCCTATTGCAGTGGGGATGATCCCACCATCATAGTGATGAGGGACCCACAGGCCCGCCCCAGGGGGAGTGTGCTGCTGAGAGGTTAAGTTCTGTGCATCATTCCCTTAATTGATTTTCAAATTCACTACGTAAGATCAAGTCTTCACCACAGGATGAAATTTTCCTTCAAATGGAAGATGGCAATAGGAGCAAGAATGACATCAACTTCATATGGAAGGTATTTTAGGTTTTTGTGGATGCATCTTGAGAGACAGACGCGTATAGAGTGCGCGTGAATATCTTGTTTGGGACCCTGGAGGAGTCTTTGTTGGTGCCAAATCGGCCATTGGAATAGGGGTTTGACTCACCTATTTTAGAGTTGGAAGGAATCAATGATTCATTATGTTTTTCTACTTCTTCTTCTTAATGGTCAGGTTCAATCACTTGATTGGACAAGCAATAGCTTAACTCAACAGATTCATAAATTTGTTATATCTATAGGTCCAAATTGTTTTTGCAGATTTCTTAGCAAAGGGTGCTAGACTTTTAACTTATATCGTGTTTGGTGGCAGTATGACTTCCTGTCATTGTAAATACAAGTTTTTGTGCCTCTAGCAGGGTTTTTCTAAAGAGCTAATATAGATTTACCTTTGATTAAAAAAATTCTATAAGTGAGCTGAACCAGCCAATAAAAAGCTTGTCCATGTAATAAAATGTTAGATGGCATAGTGGGCTAAGAGTTTATGCACCATGTCTAGAAACAAAAGTCAAAAGAACCACTAGAAAGGGTGGATTAGTAGACCTAGGGGTGTCACCAAGCTGGTTGGGTTGGACTAGCTTTGAATTCTAACTCTAACCTGAGACTAAAATTGAAACCCAAGCCCTACTCAACCTTGTGATGGTTTAAAAATCCCCAACCTATTCCAACCCCAATAGGGCACCACCCAACTTGCCCTGCCCTAACTAACCTTCATAAGGTCGAGTAGGGTAAGGTTGCTTGATTTAGGCCAATAGTAATTTTATTTTTCAAGGGTTAATTTAATAAAATTAGGACCTTCGATTGCTACAAATATAATTGTTTTAGTATCTACCATTAATTGTTCCTATGAAAAAGTTATTAATTGAATCCCAAGGTGTCACACCCCACCTACCAATCTCGGTTATGCCCAACAACCAGTGAGTGCGATCTATCACATGATCCACGGTCTTACCATCAATAATAATAAATGCAAGAAATAGATAATCAAGAGCAAGAGCAAGTTCAAATAATTAATCAAAAGGATTACACAAGTCCCAATAATCCAAGAATGTATCAGGAAAAGAATCAAATCAAAGAAAATCAAGTTTCAAAAGTTATCGAGTTTATCGGAAGCAAAATAAATAACTAAATCAGTTTCTTTTCAATAGCTATCTCTAAAGCTAAAGTCTTCTCTTCTAAAACAGTAAGAAAGGGGCTTCTCCAGTTCTTCTCCAAAGACTTCTCAAAATGTATGGCAATCTGCCTTGTTCGACCATCAATTGGTGCTATAAGGGCACAAGTATCCGCAGGAGGCTTCGTGGAATACATCTCCGTCTCCCACTGACGGTACGACATCTTCTTCATAGATGATGTTGCACTCAAGCGAACTTCTCCTGATTCCGTTGCACTACCATCTGTACAATATATTATAACATACAAAGAAAGGAATGAGTTCTGATGAACTCAATAAGGATAACACATTTTTCATACATATAACAACATATCCAGATAAGCATATATGAAAATGAATGATATGCAAGAATATGAATGCTACTAAGATCTAACTATGCAAGTCTCTAGACAGTTGACATGCTTTAAGATATAACACCAGCCCTCCTCTGGGTAGGTCTAATCATTATGATCCTTTACAGAGTGGTTACCTCTGTTGGGATCCCGAGTAAAGGGGTTTTGTCCTCATCAATCAACTATGGTTGGTGTCACAACCCACCCGCCGGTCTCGATTACCCGCCCGACAACCTGTGGGTGCAAACCGTCACAGGATCCACGGTCTTACCCATCAAAAATAATAAATGCAAGTATAGATAATTCAAGAGCAAGAGCAAATTCAATAATTAACAAAAAGGATTACAGAAGTCCAAGTACTAGCAAGAGCAAATTCGATAATTAACAAAAAGGATTACAGAAGTCCAAGTACTCCAATAAAATGATGAAGGAAATAATCAATGTTAAAAAAGAATAACGAGTTCAGCGGAAGCAATCAAAATAAACTAAATTATCTTCTTTCTAGTTTCTTTTTCTAAAGCTAAGAAATGGTTCTCATGAATAACAAGAAAGGGGGTCCTCCAGTTCTTCTCCAGACGATCGGCAAAAAGTCTGGCAATCTGTCTCTTCTGTCCATCAATGGGTGCTATAAGCGCACTCCAAGAATCCGCAGGATATTTCGTGCAATTCAATTCCATCTCCCATTATCGGTGCCACATCCTCTTCATACGAGAGGGTTCTTTCATAGGAATCGACTCCAACTTCCGTCAACATGCAACCATTTGTATAGTTTATATAACACATACAAGGAAATGAATGAGTTCTTACAAAGTCAATAAGGATAATACAATTCTCATCCATATATCAACACAATTAGTAATGCATATATGATATGAATGATATGCAATAGTATGAATGCTACTAAGATCTAACTATGCAAGTCTCTAGATAGCTAACATGCTTTAAGATATAACACCAGCCCTCCTCTGGGTAGGTCTAGTCACTCTGATCCCTCACGGACTGGTTACCTCTGTTGGGATCCTGGGTAAAGGGGTAAAGTCCTCATCAAGCATCCATGGCTGGGGATTAAGTCAACATTCTCTTACCATGACCATTGGCAATGAGTATTGGTGCATGTCGGGGTTTCTAATCCAATGCAAGTCATATTGGTAACACATTGCATGAAGTCCAGATACTTCCCCTATGGCACCAACCAACTCGATTATGTATCTTCGCAACCTAGGAATGAGAACACTCACGGACTGGGTACCACTATTGGACTCCACTCCCTAACCTTATGGTCATCCACATATTGTTGGGGAAGAATGCTCTCATGACTCCTCACGACACCCGGTCCACTCCTTGGACGTCCATGGAGCCCAACCCTAAATATGCAACCCTACCATTGCATGAACAACAGTGGACCACTGAATCTCCGCACGAACTGGTTACAGCTGTAGGATGAAATAGAGTCACGTCACCATCGTCACGGGTCATCCAGCTTCAATTCCCCTACTGAAAGGGTAATAGTATGTGGGGTACCTAGCAATGCAATTCTAGACTCCCTAGGTATGTCAATCCAGCAGTCATGATAGTGCTAGAGGCATCAGTGAGAATGTGTCCCATACCACAACCCTCTGATATCTCAAGCAAAGATACCCAATTGGATACCCTTTCCATCACAACTACACTACATCAATCAAGGCCATATCATAACCATTCATTCCATATCATGAAGTAACAAAGTATATAAATATAACACAAACAACAAGTATATAACAGTGTGAAAGTGAATTAAACAACTACAACAATGTACATGATTAATGAATAATATAGAGAACAACTGATTCATCATATACAAGTCATTGCATATAAACAAGATAGTGTATCCTTACTTGTATTTAAGTAAAAACTCAAATAGAATGAAATCCAATCACAATTAGTAGACCTTCAATAAAGTCATAGAACACCTAAACATAGAGTTACAAGATCATATAAGATACATGAGTCAAATTGAGTAAAAGCCAAAAGTCACATAGCTATTGTGACCCAGCCGGTTGCTTGGCTCAAGGGACCGCCTTGAGCAACCGCCCCAAAAAACAGACAGTTTCAAATCCAAAACTCATGCTTTTGATCATCCAATTTCAATCTAGTTTTGGGATGATCTCAATCTGAATTTCGAACCTAACAAGTCTATAATCAAGGAGTAATACAGAACCCTAAAATTCACACAGATCAATCACCGAAATCTTCCCCCTTGATTGGATCCATCATTTATTCGAATGCAGGGATTCGTTTTCGGACAGGATCCTTTCAAGAACATTGAGAAGGGAATACCACTAACAAGATGGGTAACCACCAACAACATGGGGATAGATCTACACTATTCAATAGCTGAAGAAAGAGAATGGGTGAATGGGGATTCACTTACCTCAACACGAATAGCAAGAACTGAGAGAAAAAGGTTCCATATCACAACCAGCACTTCGCTCACCTTCCAGCACGTCTCCACTGCCACATAACAGTCCAAAATAGCAATCCCGAATAAAATAATACGTTAATAGGGCGAGGGTTGCTATTTATAGAGAACATGGACAAAATCAAGGCAAATTCCCGCAAGCAGGACCTGGCAGTCGCTTGGGGCGGTCGATTGGTTCAATCAACCGCCTTAAGCAACCGCCCCCTAGTACATTGTTGTACTTGGGTGCTTTGCTCAAGGGGTTGACCCCCAAACTCAACCTAACCCTAATCAACACATGGGGGTAGGTCTTACCTTCATCCCAAACATCTCCATACACCACTTGCCTTCTACCAGAGATCCAACTTCTCAATAAGGCAGGTTGTTCATCAAGAGAATCTTGATCCATGGGTTCTGGATATGGATCATGGACTTCTATCCAGACACTCCACAACTTAACCCGACTAGACCTTCAAGTTATCGGACCTGCAATATGGATTCCAGGTTTGAACTATGGGGGTTGTTACAGCTGGGGTTTAAATCAACACTCTCTTACCACGACCATTGGCATGAGTACTGGTGCATGTCGGGGTTTATAGTCCAATGCAAGGTCATACAGTAACATACTACATGAAATCCAGATACTTCTCCTATGGCACCAACCTACTCGGTTCCGTATCGTTCTCTACCTAGGAATAAGAACCCTCACGAACTAGCTACCACTGTTGGACTCTATTCCCTAACCCTATGGTCATCCACATATTGTTGGGGCAGATGCTCTCATGACTCCTCACGACTCCCTGCCTCTCCTTGGATGTCTATGAGCCCAAACCCTAACATATGCAACCCTACCATTGTATGATCAACAGTGGACTAGTGAGTCTTCGCACGGACTGGTTACCGCTGTAGGATGAAGCAAAGTCACATCACTATTATCACGGGTCATTCGACTTCAATTCCCCTACCAAAAGGTTAATAGCATGTAAGGGTACCTAGCCATGCAATCTAGACTCCCTAGGTATGTCATCCAGCAGGCATGAAAGTGTTGGAAGCATCAGTGAGCATGTGTCCTGATTAGCACATTTATGTGTGAAATCTTAGGGCATAAAGCATGCATTTTATACACTTAGAGTTACCTTGGGTTTTATGTTGTTTTTGCAGATTTTAGGACTTTTCAAGATTTATGCAAATATTTGGAGTTTTGGGCTTGAATCATGCTATTTTACACGTCAAGAAGTCCATTCAAATTCTCAAATGCGAAAATGGGCCTGATCTGGAGCATGATGGGCTAGAGATGTGTGATTATGGGCCAACTCCGAAATATTGAAGAGATAAAGAAGGCAAATTTGATCTACGGCTGAGATTTTAAATCAAATCTACAGAGATATTATTGAGAGAGTCCAAATGGAAAAGAGTCCTTGCATACCTCAATATCTTATTTCCTATCTTGGATTTAATTAAAGAAAAAAAAAAAAAAAAGAGGAAAAAGAATTATATTCAGAAAGAAAAGAGGAAAAATCCCGTTTTTGAATGCCTCTGTCCAGTTTCGATCAAACCCTTCATCGAACGGTCATCCGATGTCCGATCGTGCTGATTTTCGGAGGAAAGCTTCAAGACTACTTAAAACTCAAATCCAACGGTGGAATTATGCATCTGATCTCTCTAAGTCAGCTCAATTAGTACGTCAAAAACCTAATTGGCTGAGTCAGATAGAAACCCTGAGTTTTATTCAAATTCAGCCGTGCTTCATATCTCATGTAAACTCTATAAAAGGAGAGCATACTCCATCAAAGGAGAACATGTTCTAGAGCTTATTAGAAGCATTCTTTCTTCTCTCTTCAGTTTATTTATGCTTTCTCTAGTTTTCTTTGCTTGCATTTGTGAGATTTAAATTTCTAGATTGAATGTTTAGGTTTAATTTTTTTTATGTAATGCAATTCAAGTTCATGTTTCAAGTTCAAGTTTCAAGTTTCAAGTTTTTAGATTCATTTTTCTCTGGGTCTAGCAATTGCAGATTTAGATCATTCTAGATCTAGATCTAGTTGTTAGGGTTGGTTGAGATTCGAATCGTTTGTTCAATTCGCAAGTAAGTAACCTTCTTTATTAATCTTCTCTCCTCCCTCCATTCCCGCTTCTATCTGCCCCTCCATATTCTTAATTTAAGATTTACTTTCAGCATTTACTTATTGTTCTCCCATCCCCTGGATCCTTGATCAGAGATGCCTACAGTCGTGCCTCTCTTTGGTTAAGGCTTCTTATTTACTTTCAGCAATTTACTTTCTGTTATTTACTTTCTACAATTTACTTTCAACATTTATTTATTGTTCTCCCATCCCCTGGATCCTTGATCAGAGATGCCTACAGTCGTGCCTCTCTTTGGTTAAGGCTTCCTTTTCCTTTTATTGCTTTGTTTGTTGCTTTGTTATTTACTTTCTGCACAATTTTTTTCTTTAATATCCATTCTCCCGATCGGTGGACTGTAGGCTACAGCAAAGGGTCCACGGTCAAAGTCATTATTATTATACTCCCCTTCCCTCGATCCAAAGCTAACCCTCGGATCACTTCCCTTTTCCTTTTTATTTTTATTGTTCGCATTTTTTTCCTGTCTTTTATTTATGCATTGATTGTGTTTAATTTATTTTTCATTTCAATTCGATTGCATTAGACGTATAGATTAGGATCGTTTAGTTTAGTTAATTAGTTAACAAAAATTGAATCATTCCACTCTCGCATTACTATTAAGAAGTTGAATTATAAGTGGCATATCTCCTTGAGATCAACCCGTTAGCTACAAGATACCGTGCGCTTGCGGTTACTTTTAATTTTGAAAACATGTCCCAACCACAACCCTCTGATATCCCAAGCAATGGATACCCTTCCATCACATCATCCATCATTAAATCATAATCATTTAGTCTATATCAGATTGTAATCAAAACGTCACATACAACATACATTCAACATTAATTCAATGACTCTTACAACTACAACAAGCTACATGAACAATGGAGAGTGTAAGAAATATACCATTGTCATTACATATAAATAAGAAAGTGTGTCCTTACCTATAAATATGTAAAAGCTTACTAGAATGCAATTAAACTTCACCCACAACACTTTTAGCAAACTCAAAGAACACCTAAACATAAAGTTGCTAGAATATATAGAAGACATGAGTCAAATCAGAACAAAGACAAACTTCACAGGGCTACTGTGACCCAACTCATCTGCAAGTCCGAAATTCTGACTTTTAATCATCCAATTTTAGTCCAATTTGGGGACGATTTTAGTCCGAATTTTGTTCTTAAGAAGTCTATAACAAAGGTGCGAAACAAAAACCTAAAATTCTAAAGATTCATAATTCAATTCATCTCCTTTGATTAGATCCATCCTTTATTCAAATGCAATGATCTGTTTTCAGACAAGATCTTCTCAAAATCATTGATAGAGAATAGAACCAATACAATTTAGTTACTACCAACAAAACAGGCATAGATCTAAACCATGCCAAAAGATGAGGGAAGAAAATGGAGTGAGTGAAGATCAGTTACCTCTTCAGAATTCACAAAACAAATAGAGGATTAACTCTATTTCACAATCCACACTTCTCTCACCTACCAACAAGTGTTCTTTGCCTCCTAACAGTTTACAGCAACAATCTCGAGTAAAATAATGAGTAAAAAGGTCGGGATTTTCTATATATAGGGAACATGGGGCAAATTAGGGCAAAACCATGCAAGCAGACCATGGCGGTCGCTTGGGGCGGTTGATTGGCCAATCAACTGCCTTAAACAACCGCCCCCTAGTACTTTTCAGTACTTGGGTGCTTTGCTCAAGGGGTTGATTCCCAACTCAAACCTAACCCTAAACAACTTGTGGGGGAAGTCTTATCTTCAATCTGGACATCTTCAAATACCTCTTGACTCTGATTGGAAATCCACTTTCCCAGCAAGGCAGTTTCTTCATCAAGAGAATCCAAATCCATGGACTCAGGATATGGATCATGGACTTCAATCCGGATACTCCACTACTTATTCCGGCTTTATCTTCGGGTTATCAGACCTACAATACCGATTCCGGGTTAGAATTACGGGGGTTGTTACACAAGGGGCCAACTCAGTTGGTAAAATACCAACAACTCCAAGTAGAAGATTAGAGTTTGAATCTTCTCAAGGGACATAGCCTTACCTATTACGTAATACCCCTATCCCAAATATATAAAATTGTCCATTACAAAAAAAGAAAGTTATTAATTGGTAAAAGATATAATTTTGATATGGAAATATGAGATTGTAAGATAGTGGTTGTTTGGAGCAGCTGGGGCAGATGGGAAGATATGTGGAGGAGATAAATAAGGTTTTTGAGGAAGGGAGTCATTTTAGTTTTGGTCATGTCGGACGTGCTGCTAACCTTTTTGCCAATTGGATGACTAGGGTGGTGCTAGATCTGTCATCATCATGAAAGTTCTTTTAGGATTCTCTTCTAGATTTGGAGGAGATCCTAAAGGCAGATCTTGTGGCCTCTTTGAGCTAGTTCCTTTTCAGTGTTTTTTGAGTCACTGACCCGTTATTGTACAAAAAAAAAGAAAGAAAAAAAAGGAGATTATGCAAAAAGATAATGATAATGAGAAAAAGTATATATTTTTTGGGTAAAAGAACAAGTGTATTCATATATGAAAATTGAGATTTATGAAAATATTTTAAATTTTAAATATAACTTTGACTAAATAAAACTAACACAGAGCTGGATTGGGATGAGCTAGGTTGGCTTGAGGGCTAAACCTGGAGTTGACTTGACCCTGTCAGGATTTTATTATTCATAACCCAAACCTGCCCTTCTGATTGAAAAAATAGGATTGGGATTAGGGCAAGGGCTCAGGGTGGATTTGAGCCATTCTGAGTCAAAAAGGTTCTATTGGCACCCCTGAGTAGATATTAGGAAGGGCAGTTCAGTTGGTAATACCAACACCACCTCTTAGTAAAGAGGTCAAGAATTCGATTCTTACCTTGATGAACCATTACATAAAAAATCGTCTATTCAAAAAAAAAGTAAAATTTATTCATCAAATCACATATTATTATTTTAGTAAGAGAGTCACATATTACTTTGAAAATTGGAAAGGACTTGTGGAACAAAATTGGGAACTACAAACTATATGGTGGAAATTTGTTAATAAATCAAATCAAATCAAATCACATATTACTTTTCTTTTTTGGTAAGAAATTCACATAAGACTTGAAAATTGAAAAGTGCAGATTTTTGAAATATTTTCTCTACTTGTTGTCCATTGAATGAAACAATAAATTCATGTGTGTTGTATGACGCATGCAGGAGGTAGGAGGTTAGATGCCTTTGCTTCAGAGAGCCTGGATCCTCTACTTGTTGGATAGTGGATTTTGCTCATTTCACACCTTTTCTATCATATGTTTAAGCAAGATTTATTTCCTTGTATATTCTCTAACTTTTGTGTATTTATTACATTGAAATCTTAGAAAATAAACACACAACCGAAAATTTTGCAATCAAATTACTTCTTATCAGTTATAAAATGCCCAACGCATTTTGATATTCATTGGTTGAAGAGAGAGTTGAAGAAATTAACAAACAAGAAATGGGAAAGGAGCATAATCACTTTGGTTTGCCTCTAGGACTTCCTCCGTGGTAGCCATTTCAGACCCTAGATCTAATAGTTCAGCAAGGGTCTTAGGTTTCCTTTCCACGATAGATGTTACCAGCTTCTTATTGGTGACTGCTCTTTTGAATGCAGCGAAGACCACCTTATCATCCAAATTCTCAATCAAGATTGAGATGCTGTTGAAATTAGCTGTAAAGTTTGGGATTGACTCGGAATGGCCTTGCTTCAACGCCAAAAGGTTGTCCTCTGTCTTGTCTTTCTTGATTCCACTCTTAAAATGAGCAACAAATGCATATCCCAATTCAGTGAAGTTGTGGATGGAGTGCCTAGGCAAGCGAGAATACCAAGTAGTTGTTGGGCCTGTCAAGGACACTGGGAAGCACATGCCCTTGATGACATCTCCTCCTCCACACATTGTCATGATGGAGTTGAAATGATTGATATGTGTCATTGGATCAGTCATTTCATTATACGCTGCGAAGGTAGGAGTGAGGACACCCACAGGTGATGGAGCAGCCATGATCTCAGGAACAAAAGGATACTTAAATCAATCAAAGTAGATCATGAGTAAATTATTTCCTGTGGTAGTTCTCTAACATTTCCTTTTATAGAGTTTCATTCTAACAAAACTGCAATTGTGATGTGAGTGTGTGATTGGAGAGTACAAGATAAGTTCCAAGTGAATACAAACACTTGTGAAGACAATAATAAGGACCACGGATCTATTGCTAGATAGAAAGAGTTTGACATTGTTCAAAAAAAATATAGTTTTTCATCTCAGCAGCACTTCATTTTTAGTTGAGAAAAGCTAGTAGTCAGCGATTTCATTTCCAATCCAAGAACTCGCATCAAGTCCTGTTTTTGTATTTCCACAGGCACACTCCTTCCTAATTGTCCAAATCAACATTAGGTTATCTCATGGTACAGCACCATCATCCCCCATACTTACAATTTTTATCTTTGTACAACCTCATGTGCAAATGCCAGTAGTTTTTTATTTTTGTTATGATTAGAGGATAATGCAGAATATATGTTTCTAGTAGAAATTAAGGTTTTTGCAAGGCCAATAGAGAAATCCAATGAACCCTAGAACCCTAATCAATCCAAATCAACAATATTAGTGGAGGTGGTGATGGGTGGTTTCTGGCAGCTCAACTTAACCAATGATAGACCCACCCCATTTGAATATTTATGGCTTCTCACTAATTGAGGGATATGGAAGTTCCAAGGGCCCACAATTACATTAGCACAGACACTTATTTAACCTTATATTAAATTGTGAAGTCGCCCAACATAGCAGAATGGGCTTCCCTAATTCTAGTTTAGTTTTATTTTAAGAAGAAAGTGATTAAATGAGGAATTTAGGGAGAATACTCTAATCCTTCCACCAGCAAGTTGAAATCTCAAGTACACTACTCACACCAATTACGTAGAGGTGGGATTTGTTCAAAGTTAAAAATATAAGCATGGTTCAGAAACTAGGTTTCTAACAGCCATAAGCTGAGATCTCAAGAACATAAAGACTCTTAGCTCACTTTCCTGGATGTTGATTTTTTTTTCTCTTCCCTTGTCCTTTTTTAGTTTTCTCTACACTATAGTGATGTTGTTCCTATGATCATTATTATCCAAGACAGAGCCAAACTATTGGGGCCAGTTCTGAAGCTTGGCCTGTGGATATATATGCATTCCTATTCTCCTAATCTTGTGGCCGGTGGTTGGCATTGCTGGAAGTATTCTGGTTGGTGCAGGGTACGGGTTTCTTGTACCCCTTGCTGCCACCTTCGAAGCTGTCGGAGAAGGAAATACTGATGATTGTTTCCACTGTATCATTGTAAGCCATAGTTCTATATTCAATTAAGGGTTTTAGCAATTATTACTTTCTTAGTTTTTTAAGTTTTGGATTTTGTTTCCTCATAGAAATTTCCTTTTGGTTGACCTTATAGAATGCAACTTGGAGCTCTGTACAGAAAAGCTTTACCATGGTCAAAGACTTTACTGATGTATGTTATCACTCCTATTTCTCCATTATGGATGGTCTTCGCCTTAAAGAGCCCCCAAATGGAAAACCATATCAGATCAGGTTTCATCTTTGTTTTTTCCCCCTTTTTGATACTGCCTAATCTATTCCATAACAAATTCCATTGTCTTATGAAGTTGCTTGCCCTAAGTAAATCTTTGTCATTGCTATATGTGCATTGCTTGACATGAAAATTGAGGTCATCCACTTTGGCATTTCGGTTTGTGGATGTACTTTATACAGCTATATTATAACATGTCAATTTGCATCAGACTTTTCTGACTTAAATTTCATATCGGAAGGAAAAGGCTATGCAAATCGCTCGAACTGTAGATTACATCCTCGACCAGGCTTGAGCCTGTTGATTAAACTGAATGATTGATATCACAATTCATTATATTTATCAGGAAAGCTTCTTAAAATTCCCTGTGGCAGGTGGTAGTTTCACCAACATTGTTCTTAAGTTGATGATTAACCATGATAACAATGTTCAAAACCAACATGATTGAGATGATTTCAGTTTTTAACCTAAGGGATGAAAGGAACGTCCGGTAAATTTGAACTGAGGGACGAAAGAAACGTGCAGAAGTAGGCATCATTGTTTAGTTGTCCTACTGGTCATTGTTATCATGGTGTGACTCAATAACATGTTGAGCTTTCTATTTGAAGTAACAAGTTTTCATGGGCAAGACACTCCAGTGTAATTGGACATATAGTTATACGTTTTTATGTTAATGATATTATCTTTGGGATCTCCTATTAACCCAAGTTATTTAATAACCAAAGAAGACAAGATAGTCTTACAGAATTTGCCAAAATGTTATGCAGATTTCTCCATATTCCAGGTACTTTATTGGCTGGACTTCTTGGAGTTATCATTGACTTGCCAGTGGTTTCACTTGTTGCCCTGTACAAAAGCCCTTACATGCTTTTCAAAGGATGGCACCGACTGTTTCATGATCTTATAGGGCGGGAAGGGCCTTTCTTGGAGACAATATGTGTGCCATTTGCAGGTCTTGCCATCCTACTATGGCCATTGGCAGTTATTGGAGCTGTTCTCGGTTCAATGATATCAAGTGTCTTTTTAGGTGCTTATGCAGCTGTTGTTACTTACCAGGTCATATTCTTATGCTCAAATGGCTTCCTGTTTATAGTTTTAATGTCAATTGACTACATGCTTATTGTTTTGTTGCTTTGGGTTTTGAAATGTAGGAGTCCTCTATTTGCTTGGGGTTACGTTATATTATCTTGTCCTTGTCCATTTATGACGAATACAACAACGACGTGCTTGACACGCCAGAAGGGTCCTGCTTTCCGAGGTGCTATTTTACACTCTTTTTTTATGTTTGAAGGCATTATTTGTTTGTCTTCCATTATAACTTGAAAAGTTAATTAATTTATAAGATTTTCAGGCTCCATTACCGGAAGAAACTGCCACCATCATGGACCAGCTCTCGTGCAACTTCTTTCTCAAGGCCTAACTCTTTTCACAATTACCCCAATCTTTCTAATTCCATGTCTTTTTTGACAAAGCTCTTTCATGACATTCAAGTGCAATCATCTATGCAACAACAGCCTCAAGTAGACATTCAGCCACCGACTCATTCACTTGGGATTCAAGTAGATATTCAGCCTCAAGTGCAATCATCTATGCAACAACATCGCTCGAGCAGTTGGTCATATGCTTTTAGATTTATTCTGATGCCACTTGGGATGCATCTTCTAAAGCTGGAGGCATGGTAGCATCATTGGGATCTAGGAGGCCAGTTCGTGGTGGCAAAGTCAGTGGCTAGCCACGGTTACTCTGCCTATGCATTGGAGTTCAAAGCCATTAAGCATTCCCTTCACCTCGCATTGTCCCTTAACATCTCTCATATTACAATTTGTGTCGTTTTTCTTCTTTTTCTCTTATTGGTGATTAGATTAACAATGTAACATTAAGAAGTTTTGTATATTTGTATACAAGTTGACTTGATTAATATATATTGTATTTATTTTTTTTAAATTGTGTTCTTTGAATACTGTTAGCTTTCTTGAATTTTCTTTGTATTGTTTTTTAGGAATAAATGTAATAATAGCAAATATAGGGGAATTGTTTTAAAAAAAAAAATTTAATGTAACTGGTGGCAGTAAACAAAAAACCGCCACTAATAATGAACAGGAAATTACAAGGGGATAACAACAAGAATTTAAACCCAATTAGTGGCGGTTTTTATAAAAACCGCCACTAAATAGGACCTAATTTGTGTCACTAAAAACGTCTTAATGGTGGCTGTTTTTATATGCTCGTCACTAAATATAGCCATTTAGTGGCGGTTTGTGGCCTTACCGCCACTAATTGCGTGTTACACGCGTGGTACCTAAAACCGCCGGTATTAAATGGCTGCGGTGCATTCCGCGTCGGATTTATGGCGGTTTAAAAAACCGCCATGAAAACCAAATTTTTTTGTAGTGTCTCCGTAGCCTTCTTATTGAGATCTGACTTCTTCTGACTTTGCCTCAACTCTTGCTTCCGAGAATGGTCAAAGGCCGTATCAACTCAAGAAAGAGGAGTTATGATATCTGCTAAAACTAGAATTCTCGTTGTTTTTGGAATTCCGATTTACCAAATATATGACCTCATTAGATTTTGTGTATCTAAAATATGACGCTGCATATTCTCCATTTGAGCTCAGATTTGATTTGGATCAAATCCAGGTTGCGAAGTTTTAGCAGGTGCTTCTGCAAGCTATTTTTCATGTCTATTATAACTCCAAGGGGATGAGGTGAATGATCTTCAACAATTTTTCGTTTCTAACGAGTAAGCATCGCCGGAGCTGCTGGTAGTGTTGCTTGTCTTCTCGTTTTTCTCTTTGGATTTTTCCCTCTAAATCAACTTTGACTAGTTTTTGTCGTCTCATTCACCGGCATCACCTCCTCTCGCTCAAGCGATTGAGCCATAGCCTTTGTTCTGAAAGTGTTCCCCACAGACTAAGCCAAATGTTGGTGTTGATTTCACCGGGGTCTGTGAACAGCAAATGTCACACCAAACTTTATCAGATCTGGCTCAATCCAAACTTGAACTCACACTCTCCTGCAAGGTAGAAGAAGGGCTGTTATAAACAAAGCCGATCAGCTGGATTGACGCTCTGTCTCCAACGGTCAAGTCAGTAAATGATGGAAAGTTAGGGTTGCAAAGCTCCTTGGAGCTTCTGAAGTGTTTGAATATCTAAAGGTGGGAAAAGTGCAGGTTTGATTGAGTGAGTTCGAATGTCTTACGTTCTGTGAATTCCACAACCCTATTTACAGTTTTCTTTTGTTGACTTGAGCTTCTCTTGCTTGTCGATTGAGCACTTTAAATCTGATGGCCAGGATTAGATCCTTGTGTGGCTTTCGAGTTGACCCCTTCTTTGGTTTGAACCATTGGTCGATCCCGACTGAGCTGACATGACCCGGGTCTAGGGTGATTTATTCACAACAGCCACCATTAACAGAAAACGAATGGATTTGGATACTTGTGATGATAGACCTTACAAGTTGGAAAAAAATCCATTGTTGTGCACAGCAATGCGGCACCACAACTTGACACATGGCGTATTCTTAATAAACGGCTCAGATTAGAAGGCATGGTTTTAATTTTTAAGTGAAAGTGACCCATCTTATGACCCGTTTTAACAATAAAAAATAATAATAATAATAAATAAATAAAAACTCATTTTTGAGACCCGGTTCTAAATATGGTTGCCCAAATTTGTTTTCATTTTTCTTCCATCGTTCCCGCAAGAAAGCTTCTTCCTTCCATCAACAATCTCATCGAAGAACTCATCAAGCTGCCCAATAAGCTTTCAATCCCAAATCTCAGAACCCCAAAAGAGCCCTTAAGTTTTCCACACTTTCCCGTATTCCAACTTCAGATTCAGAGTCTGCTACTCCTCCATGAGTAGCCCTCTTTTCGAGTTCTGCTCTTAGCTCATCCATAGCTACCCTTGCCCTTCTGAACTCATACAAAAAGATCCCTGGTCTCCCGTGGATCCGATTGATCTCAGTTGCTACTCTCTGCTGTGACCTTGACATGGACTCCATGAAAGCCGATACAAAGAACAAGCAACCCTCATAACCTCCTCGTCTGAAGCTTGATTCTGGCCAACAGTAAACCAATCCATAGAGAAAGATCATCAGAAGAAGTGAACTCACGTTCCTCATTGCATACAGAACGGCACAAAAACCATAGAACCTGTTGGTAATACTTCAAAAGTAATTCAATTCAATTAATTGATGGGGGGAAAGATTCCTTACCTGGATTCGTTTTCCCTTACTTGAAGTATTCGCAGCGGAAGTCTAGATCCACGTTCTCGTTCCACCACCAAAGATTTACCGGCGAGATTCCACAATCACTGGGAAAGGGAATAATATCCACAACCCAAATGCCGTGGATTAATGGAATGAAGATCAAAAACTAGGAAAGGAAAAATTTCCAATCCTGCGATTCTAAGAGAGAGGGAGAGAGAGATGGAGCCGCTGTTTCTTAGAGATTCGCTCGTGCGAATGAATCACTCAATTACTCACTAATGCGGTGGTTACCAAATTATATAACCCTATTTTGTAACCGCCCTAATAGTGAGTTTCCAATATTGCCCTTGGGCATTTAATTTATTAATCATATTAATAAATTCCAACAGCTCCCACTTGCACAAGGGCAAGTGTTTAATCTTTCAATGTGTCCCAGACACACTTGTATATCCCAGATATACACATTCAATCTCTCTGCTATGTATCCCAGATACATAGACCTCTTGTGTCCCAGACACACATGTATATCCCAGATATACATATATATTGATCTCTTCACTATGTATCCCAGATACATAGACCACCTGTGTCCCAGACACTAATATCCACAAGTCATACTGGCAAAATGGGTTGTGCGACCGGTGATATACACACACGCGTGAGCCCCAAACTAGAAACCTTCCCAGAAGGCCAGAATGGCACATCACTCATAGAAACAAATCAAATAAGCATTAGTATAACACAATGTCCTAGGTTTATTCAAACTCACCAGACTAAAGGTATCTCGATCCCTCTGAGAGATCACCTTCTTGTCCTTAAAATGTTCACTACTTTGTAACACATACGGTTGGCGCCCGACAAACACTTTTTAGGGTGCAGTTGAATCAAACCTTTCCTTTCGCCCCAGACCATCACTACACTTAAGATTGACTCCTTTCCCGGTAGTGCCCCTTTAGGTCGAATCAATCATGACCATAGGTAACACCCAAAAGTAGCCACATCAACCCTTCGTTTCATGATGTCGTCGAAAGTCACTAAGAACACTAATGGACCATAAGGTCCAGGACTCACACAGAGGAGCAGGGATCCATCCTCTCATTTCCAATGATCGCTAAGCACACATAGTATGATATATGTGCTATGGTGGAGCATTCTATATACAATAGAACGTATGTCCATCTCAACACCATACAAGTCTTAGTCTAGTCGCAACCTCTTGCGCCTAACCCGAGTTTCTTTATTGTCGCCACCCTAGCGCCACATAAAGTACTCGCTCCTGGCTCCTATAGGCAACATGAATAGTGGGAACATTCATGTCGATTCTCTTTACAATAGAGAAACTCATCTTGATTCCAAATCAAGGCGACATCATGATTATGAATTGACCTACACAAAGTCATTCACAATCTGTCTCATCTCTGCTCGCCTCTAAGGCACCAGAGGCGAATGCTCGTGTGAGTGAGCCATTCTCTTGCCTATTGACATATCTTGTTTTATGGTAGCAAAACACAATCACACAGAAAGTGAATAAAAAAAATGCTGGAATGAACTCATATTACTCATTAATAAGAAAGTCTCAGTACAAAAATAAGTCACAATCTACGCAAGCCCAAGGATTTTACATGAGAAATAAAAACATCCTTGGCTATAGGTTTGGTAAGAGGGTCAGCTACCATCTCACTAGTAGATATGTGCTTAAGTACAACTTTCTTCCTTGATGTAATGTCTCTGACAAAGTGATATCTCAACTGTATATGTTTGGTCTTCCCATGATACTTGGGGTCCTTGACATAGCTAAGAGCTGCCGTACTATCACAGTAGACAAGGGCAGCCTCTTTGGATGTCATCACAATCCCAGTATGTCGAAGGAATCTCCTCAACCAAACAGCCTCTTGAACCGCAGCTGAGCATGCCACATACTCGCTTCCATGGTCGAGAGGGATATACAAGCTCGCTTCTTGCTACACCACAAAATGGCCCCGCCATTCAGCAAGAAAGCATATCCAGAGGTTGATTTGCGCTCATCGATGTCTCCAGCCCAGTCGGCATCACTATAGCCAACTAACCGCAAATCCGATCCTTGGTAACACAACATGTAGTTACTCGTTCCTCTGAGATATCTCAATATCCTCTTGACTGCTTTCCAGTGCTCTATGCCTGGGTTTGATTGGTACCGACTAACCAAACCCACTGCATAACAAATATCCGGCCTAGTACACATCATAGCGTACATAAGGCTACCCACTACACTGGAATATGGAACTCTTTCCATCTTGGTTTTCTCCTCTGGAGTCTTAGGACCCATATCAAGGCTCAAATGCAAACCCTTCTCCACTGGAGTATCAATTGGTTTGCAGTTGTGCATCTTGTATCTCGTCAAGACATTGTCAATATAGGTCTCTTGAGATAAACCCAGTAATCTCTTTTGCCTATTTCTGACAATCTTGACACCAAGCACATAGCTTGCTTCACCCATGTCCTTCATATCAAATACGGAGGACAACCATTTCTTAATGGTTTCCAATAGCTCCTTGCTATTGCTAGCCATAAGTATGTCATCTACGTACAGTGTCAGAATGACATAATTATTATCAGATCTCTTGGTGTAAACACAGTGGTCTTCCTCAAGCATGGAAAAACCATTTTCCATCATAGCTTGGTCGAAGTGCACATTCCACTGTCTAGATGCTTGCTTTAAGCCATATATGGACTTCTTAAGCTTGCACACTTTGCTCTCAAGTCCATGTGCTTCAAAGCCTTGAGGTTGATCCATATAGATCTCTTCCTCAAGTTCTCCATTGAGAAAAACAGTTTTTACATCCATCTGATAAAGCTCCAAGTCCAACTAAGCAACAATGGCTAGTATGAGGCGAATTGAGGCAAACCTAACCACAGGGGAAAAAGTTTCCTCATAATCAACGCCATCTCATTGGGTGTAGCCCTTAGCCACTAAACGAGCCTTGAATCTCTCAATAGATCCATCCGCCTTTCTTTTGATCTTGAGAACCCACTTGTTCCCAATTGCCTTTCGGCCTGGCGGCAAGTCAACCAAGTCCCAGACATGATTAACTTTTATCGACTCCAACTCTTCCTTTATTGCTTTTAACCATTCCTTTGAGCTTGACCCCGCAAGAGCTTCTCGCACGCTCTTTGGTTCATGCTCATCGACTGAAATCATCTCACAGTCGATCTCTTCAGGAGTTACCATGTAGGCTTCATCCTCTATGTCGAAACATCGACGAGGAACTAGCCCGCGCCCACTACGGCGCAAGTGCATGTCAGATTGCTCACCGTCTAAGGTAGCTATCACATCTACACTCCCACTCCCACTAGGATCTTCTAGATGAACCCCAGGTTCATTATCCAGAATCTGAATCCCTGGAGTGACAAGACCACTATCTTGTATCTCAAAGAATTCCGATGATTCTTTGTAAACTCCTGAAAGAGATGGAAAATCATTCTCCAAGAATGTTGCATCCCTAGACTCAAGTTTCGTTCTCCTCTCACTCTCATCTAGTCCAATGAAGACATGGCCCTTTGAGGGTTCAGAATATCTCACAAAGATACACTTTCTTCCTCTGGGTCCAAGCTTTCCATATTGGTGAGAAGTAGAGTGAACATATGCTGCACATCCCCATGCGCGCAAGTAACTCAAATCTGGTTTTCTTCCGGTCCACAACTCATATGGTGTGGAAGGAACCGATTTGGTTGGAACTCTGTTGAGGATATAGGCCGCAGTCAGCAAAGCATCTCCCCAATAAGAGATGGGTAGATTTGCCTGCGCCATCATGGATCTCACCATGTCTAGCAAGGTTCTATTCCTCCTCTCAAGCAACCCCATTTCTGTTGTGGAGTCCCCTGGAATAGTAAGTTGTCTAGATATCCCCTTTTCATCACATAACCCTTTGAACATATCGGAGAGATACTCTCTACCTCTATCCGTTCTAAGAATTTTAATCCTCTTATCTAACTGATTCTCAACTAAGCTCATGAATTTCTTAAAACATTCCAGAGCTTCTAACTTATGAGAAATTAGATAAATGTGACCATACCTTGTATAGTCATCTATGAATGTGATGAAATAAGACTGTCCTTTTCTAGTATGCACATTCATGGGTCCACACACATATGAATGGCTAAGTTCTAAAGGAAGAGAGGCTCTCAAAGCCTTTTTAAATGGTTTTCTAGTTGCTTTTCCTGCTAGACATGACTCACAGGTTGGCAAATCAAATAGTGAACCTTGGCCTAAGAGACCTTCTCTTGCCAACCTGTTCATCCTATCTAAGCCAATATGTCCTAGTCTAGCATGCAACAAATTAGAATCAATACACACAGTATTTTGGCACTACTAGAATTAAATGAATAATCAATTGTATCCAATACAATGAAACCATTATCAAGAAAACCATAACCATAAACTGTATCACCCAGATACAAAACCAAAGAATTGTTTTCAAATACAACTCTAAAACCATGTCTTAAAAGATAAATAACAGAAACAAGATTTCGCCGAATGTCTGGAGCATATAGCACATCATGGAGTAACAGCGTCTAGCCACCTCGCAAAACTAATTTGCATGTGCCTATGCCATGAACCTCCACGCTTGAGCTGTTCCCCATTGTTATTCTTTTGCTTCCTCTTGGAATACGACGGTATTCCACAAAGCTCGAGCGTTCCCTTGTTATATGTTTTGTCACACCTGAATCAACAATCCACAAAGGATTTAGTTCAGCAAGCATAGTAGAACTTGTTACATAACAAGATGAGGTATAACACACAGTACATACCTCTTACTCAGTGCAATCACGAGCAAAATGACCAGGCTTTCGGCACTTGAAGCAAATCAAAGCTGATTTCTTCTTGCCAGCACTAGTCCCCCTTGAACGCTTGGGCCCACTCTTGTTTTTGTTCCCACCCTGGTTACTTTGCTTGGACCGCTGAGGTTGAGCTTTCTCTCTCTTGCGCTTGAAGCCTGCACCCTTACTAGTGCTAGCTTCAGCAGCAAATACATCAGTTTGAGGGGTATTGGCCAACATCCGATCCTCATCAAGCTCAAGGTGCTTGGCAGCTTGATCGAAAGTCTTGACCTCACTAGCATGAGTTAAGAAGATCTTCATATGCTCCGAAGTCTTTGGCAATGACCTGATGACTGCGGAGACTTGCCCCTCATCAATCTTCTGGCGCCCACATGCGCTCAACTCACTAATCATGTTAGACATGATGGTTATATGCTGCCTCATGGTGTGACCCTGGCGCATCTTATAATCGTCAAAGGTGAGTTCGAGCTGGCGGCCTCTTGTGGTGGAAGTCCCTCCATACTGGAACTTCACAACCTCCCACAAAGACGTTGCAGTCCTATGCTTCTCATAACGAAGCATCAGGTCATCCCTCATGGAGCTCAGGATTGTAATCCTAGCTACCCGGTCTTTCCTCTTCCAAGCATTGTATGTATCAAGGTCCCTGCAATGCTGTGCAGTGGTACCTTCCTCAGGTGGGTTCATGGTCTGGTTTATGGTCTCCAGCATATCCTGCTCTTCCAGGAGATATTGCACCTTTCGGTGCCAGAGGTCATAATTCCTCTCATTCAACTTATCTCCTTTAGTGAGGTCAGCAACAATGCTCTTGGTAGCAGCCATTTTTTCTAGAGATATTACATACAAGAATGAGTTCAATAAATCTCGCATAAAACACAACTCATGCAACAACAAATCACACTAGCATAGTCAACCTATGGGATAAGCACTTAAACCAAAAGAGATGCTAAAAAACATTCAATCAAATTCTCATGCAAACCCACATAGACTTATACACTAACTTCATTCTGTGCAAGAAACATGATTGATAGACCCATAAATAAAAAAATTGTTTTATTAAAATAAAACATGCAATCATGTTCAAGCTATGAGGTGGTTCACACAGAACACTTCTACCTCATTAGCTCCCACTAGGCCCCATTAGGCCCTCAATGCCCAAACACCACACAGATTGTCGGGCCATTGGTGTCCAGTAAGTTAGAAACACATTCTGAACTGGACAGGCCAATATCCAAAAAAATCCATCTCCCAGACGGACTGCCGTCTGCCCAGACGGAATTCCGTCTGCCTTTTATGCCCAGATTGATGACCGTCTGGCATTCTATGACCAGACGGACGACCGTCTGGTTTAGACGGTCGACCGTCTGGCCCAGACGGATGACCGTCTCCCAGACAGAAATTCCGTCTGGGTCACTGTGACTAGTCTGATAATAGATGGACGACTGTCTAGTCAGACGGTCGTCCGTCTAGTCCACAGTGACCAAAAAACGGCGATTTTTCAATTTTTCTTGAACGAAATTTTTTCAAAAAAAAACGGAAAACACGTTTTTTTCACCCAAAAAATACATGAAAAAATCCAGCATTAATTATTAAACAAAAATAATTATCATCATAGATTATCAATTCATGCAAATCTTCATTAGGGAAATTCAAAGGATCCTCCCACTCGGATCCGAATCAAAATTAAGGGTGTCCAAAAACCCTATCAATTCTCCCATGGGTTTCGTATTAAACCCTTGATCCTCCCATTGGATCCATACAATAAAATTAAACAATGGGGAGGAACAAAAAAAATGTGGGAACCAATGGCTCTGATGCCAATGTTGGTAATACTTCAAAAGTAATTCAATTCAATTAATTGATGGGGGGAAAGATTCCTTACCTGGATTCGCTTTCCTTACTTGAAGTATTCGCAACGGAAGTCTAGATCCACATTCTCGTTCCACCACCAAAGATTTACCGGCGAGATTCCACAATCACTGGGAAAGGGAATAATATCCACAACCCAAATGCCGTGGATTAATGGAATGAAGATCAAAAACTAAGAAAGGAAAATTTTCCAATCCTGCGATTCTAAGAGGGAGGGAGAGAGAGAGAGATGGAGCCGCCGTTTCTCAGAGATTCGCTCGTGCGAATGAATCACTCAGTTACTCACTAATGCGGTGATTACCAAAATATATAACCCTATTTTGTAACCGCCCTAATAGTGAGTTTCCAATATTGCCCTTGTGCATTTAATTTATTAATCATATTGATAAATTCCAATAGAACCCATTGAACCTAGATTCATCGAGACCTTCTCATCCAACCTGAGAGACAGGGGTTGGATTCTATTCTCCATCAAAGCCCTGTTCTCTTATTCCAAACCCACGACTTCTCTGCAACATCCTGAGATTGCCCTGCTAATCTGTATCATCAAAACATTTAAAGAAAAAAAATCTGAATGGGTTTCGATCAGAAAGCAAAGAGGCTCAGATTACGGTGACCCTCGAGGGTTGAAGCAACCTCGGCTCCAGCAAAATAGTAATTTTCCATGCCTAAATTTTTTTCCTTGAGGATATTACAGGCTTCCAAAGCCTTGAAATTCCATCCATGTACTAGTCTAACCATTTAGACGATGGATCAAAAATGAAAATAAATTTGGGCAACCATATTTAGAACCGGGTCTCAAAAATGGGTTTTTTTTTTGTTAAAATGGGTCATAAGATGGGTCACTTTCACTTAAAACCATGCCTTCCAATCTGAGCCGTTTATTAAGAATACGCCACGTGTCAAGTTGTGGTGCCGACTATGCACAGCAGAAGATTTTTTTCCTGTCAAATTCCACCCTTCTTGCTTTAGATAGAAGTTTCTCTTTCCAATCCTAGTGTTCTTTTCTTCACATTACCAAGAAGAGTTGCATAACCCTTAAAGATACCCTTCCTTTAAACAAATCCACTACTAAATAGCGAGATGGAAATTGAACAATTGAGATATTTAGAATTTCAGAAATCCTCTGTTTCCTTTGAGTTGATAGCTTTCTCCAACTTAGTCTGTTGCCCTGAATAAGCTTGATACTTTTGCAGAAAACCTCTTAAATTTTTTTAAGTATCCAATTGAAGCATTCTGTTGTACGGGGAAAAAATCGTACCATACTAAAATATAAAAATATAATCCACAAATAGCAAATGACTAAGCACCTCCCTTGTGAGCAGAGAGAAATTGAAGTCCTTAACATTCCATTGGATATTTCAAAATGGCAAAAGTACTTTTATTAACTAATTATGTAAAATTAAAAGAAGATACTAAATATTACATCGAAATATTGTTTACACCAGGGAAGTTCAAAAGAAGATGGTGACAATATCCAATGCAATTGCGCATAACTGGATGTAAGCAGCATTCTCTACTGACAATGGTGATTTAAAACCAGGTTTCTCCATGAAGCTGTCTTCACAACTCACAGAAGAAGTCATCATCGCACTCACACAGCCATTAGCAGCTTCGTAACTCTTGGATTTGAAGGCAACAATTGCATCATCTGCAATTGATTCCACAATAGAGAACATTTTTTGACAAGTCTGTAAACGTACTTCAACATATGAACCAAAATTTCCATCTTTCAAGAGCTCACCAATCAGTGAAACCATTTTTGTGGTGTTTTCTTTGCTTAAATTCAATGAGATGAGCCCTAATTCTTGAAGATCTGCATTGTGGCTCTTGGGATCTTCTCGAAGAGTTGCAACACAAAAGTCATAATGGATAAGTTTATCACCTTGGGAAAGTCTCCGGCATGTTTCTGCCACGATATCAGCATCAACAACAACGAAAAATAGAATGACAAGAAAGAAGAAAGGCAGAGAACACTTCATCTTGTTTGTTGATTTCTGCAACTCTCTCTTCAACCAATGAATATCAAAATGCGTTGGCCATTTTATAACTGATAAGAAGTAATTTGATTGCAAAATTCTCGGTTGTGCGTTTATTTTTCTGAGATTTCGATGTAATAAATACACAAATTCAGAGAATATACAAGGAAATAGAGATAAGAAAATATTTAGGGAATATAAAGTGAATATACAGCATATATAGGGTATTATATCTTGCCAAATAGGTTTCCAATCAAGAATGATTGGCTCCTATAATTAGAAATCAAAGATGTAATTGAAATCTATATGGTGAGATTAATTGATTCTTGTAATTACAATCCAAAAATATGATTGAAATGCATATTGTAATGAGTATCCCTAAGTGTCTAGGGCCTGTTTGGTTATATGAGTCTAGAGATTTCAAATATCTAGAGATTTCAAATCTATGGAGTTATAATTTATAAAATTAGATGTTTGGTTGTGGAATGAAATATGTGGATTCATCCTAAAAAACTATTTGATCGACGTGATTTTTGTGAATGTGCAAACGCATAGCTTTTTTGAAATCTCTGGATTTCACCCCTTACCCATAAATCTACAGATTCACGTTTTTAGAGTAAAAAGGTGAATCTCTAGATTTCATGAATCTAGAGATTTTTACAACCAAACGGGTATAATTCTCAGATTCATGAATCTAGAGATTTGAAATCTTTGGATTCATGTAACCAACACAGCCCTAAAACAAGCAGATCTTAGCAAGCAACGAGTTGAGATCCTCTACCTCGACGGGTAGGGAGTTTTGCTCCTTTTTCATTTCTTCACCATTTATTTTTGAAGGGTCCACCTCTAAACATTAATAAAATAGATATGATAGAAAAGGTGTGAAATGAATAAAATCCAATACTCAACAAGTAGAGGATCCAGACTCTCTAAAGCGAAGACATCTAACCTCCTACCTCCTGCATGCATCATGCAGCTTGCATACATTTATTGTTTCATTAAATGGACAACAACTAGAGAAAATATTTCAAAAATCTGCACTTTTCAATTTTCAAGTCTTATGTGAATTTCTCACCAAAAAAGAAAAGTAATATGTGATTTGATTTGAAATTTGTTAATAAATCAAATCAAATCAAATCCGGCGATAGGTTTGACTGTCTTGGCCTAATTCATGTTTTTAATTCATGTTTTTAATGATCCTTGCTCTATATTTAAACCAGATTTCATAATTATTTTATTGTTTATCTACAGCGAGTCAAAGGCAACATTTTAGAGAGAGAAAAAGCAGAGTTTGTTGCGGAAGGATTGAATCCTCATCTGATCTTTGATCTTGAAGGGAAGAACATTGTTCTCTTCAACTCCTTTCTATTTATTCTAATTTTTGAAGGGATTGGTTTGATGAATCTACTGTGCAAAGTTAGATTTGATTGGAAAACCCATGTTTTCGATAATCTCTTATCACATCTAGCATGAGGGATGAGATCCTCATTTCCTCCAACCACAGAATTTTCCATAATAGGATTATCCTCTTTTAGATCGAATTGATACTTAGATCTAAGTTGTGGCTGTAGTTTGTGTTTGTAAGGTTCAAGATGTGCATCATAGTTGAAACTCGTGCTTGAGAATAGCCTAGAACCCCCTGTGGTTCATGGATCAAATGTGTGAATTTGGATATGGAGTTCGATCCACAAACCTGGGTGGTTGATTGCGCGGTCGCTTGGGACCCGACTTGCCCTTCCCAGGAAAATAACCCTTGTCGCCTTTTTTTATTTTTGCTTCTATTTTTTGCCAAAATGATTTCCAAACTTAACTCTAATTATTCCAACATGATTCTAGGAGTTCTAATGAGTTGGTGGTGTATTTTTTTTTTCTCTCTTTGGATATGTTTTGAGGGCTTTGGAACATCATTCAAGTGAGAGAACAATGTTTATAACTAGGCTTTGTTGCTCATGCTTTTAATATGCTTTCAAATACATGCCTTTGATGTACTACTTCGATTGATAATGCTACTTGGGAGTTGACATATTGCATCCATATTTATAAATATATTTGGGGTTGTGACCTAGGCCATTGCCCATGGTATATCTCATATTTCCATGTATGTTCATATATGTATGATTGTCTAGATGCATGATTAGGGTCCCTATACATGTTACTACCCTTTCAACAATAGTATTGAAGCCGAACTACCTGTTATAGTGGTAATTGACTAGTGGGCGTCTAATAGACAGTTGAGAGCTGTGAGGAGACACAATACTGCTAGCATATCATTTAGGGTAGGGTTGCATATGGAAGCAGGCCCAGTAAATTGAATCTCCGTCAAGTTACATTTATGAATTGTTTTCCTTAAACATTCCATTTTTCGGAAAGGTCTTGGATTGCAACCAATTTTTTTTGCTTGAGTTCAATATATCATTGAAGTCCCTAATAGCTAACCATGGGCCAAATATGGTGTGCCCTGGTTGCACTAGTTCATGCCAAAAGGTAGCTCTATGCTTTGCCTTCGGAATGCCATAGACCAAGCATAACCTGAAAAAGAAAATTATTTAGCATTGCATCATATCTAAATAACTTAAGTTTGGAGAGGAGAACATAATTTAACATTTAAGTTACTATCCCAAATCACAAGCAAGCCACCTGAATTTCCAACAGGATCACAATGATATTACTCCGAAAAATCTGACTTACACTTTATTGATTCTGTTATTCCCAGAGTGACACTGAGAGGGGGGGTGAATCAGTGTCTTCAAAAATTCACTTCAATGTGAAGCTTCTTTAATCTCGAAACAAGATTAATTAGAACATTCTCGTAGCTATCAACTGCACAAGGATACGTCCACCACACACCACTATGTGGCTGGGTCTACCAGACAGTGTACCACCACTCTGCAATCAAGGCATTCCAATATGTGCAACAAAGAAAAATAAACCAAAAACGCAATGCATCAGAGTTTACGTGGTTCGGCCAAATTGCCTACATCCACGGAGTAATACCCTACCTAGGGTTTCGTATATTACTCAATACACTCCTAGATATTTTGACTGCTACAACAGTCCAGGAACACCAATCCCTGCTATAGTCTAAAATGCAATTCAGACAAGGGCACCAACCCCAACCCCCTAGACAAGCTCCAACTTGCTAGGTCACAATGTAAACCAATAATTCAAGTTCCCCAAATTACATTCACGATCTAGGTTCTTCATCATTAAACATAATCTAGAAAATAATAGACAATAACTTGTGAATACGGGTTACCTCAACTTGTGTAAGATGCATGGTAACAGTACTTGTTTCTCTTTTTCTCCAACTCTTTTTTTTCTCTTTTCAATCTTTTTCAGTTTTCTCTCTTTAAAAAAACCATACAACCATGTTCCCTTCTTTTCTTCTGCTTCTTCTTCTTCCTTCTCTTTCACTCTCTTTCTTGTTCAGCAAAACAAAAGACTTCCTTCAACAGCAACTTCTTATTGTTCAAAAACGCAGTGTTATGAAAAAAGTACAACGCAAGTGTACGAGAGGAGTTCAAGAAGATGAAGAAAAACTTATTTCCAAGCTTCAGATCTCCAAAGCCAACTAACGTCTTCTGGTTTGACCTCCACGCTCTTCCCAAGCTCCTCAAAACGTCCTTCCTCTTCTGCTGGAGTTTGCTCTCCTTTTATAGATTAATTTAAATCAGAGTTTGAATCAAACTCAGAGTTCCTATCTGACTTAAACAAGGAGTGTTTTGATGTAAAAATCGGACTAACTTAGAGATCTCCAATGAACAATCCCACCGTTGGATTTGAAGATCAAGAAGTCGTGAAGCTCTCCTCCAAAAATCGGCTTAATCGAACACTGGATGACCATCCGATGAAGAGGTTGATCAAAACTGGACAGAGACCCTCTAAAACGGGATTCTTGAGTTTTCTTTATTTGAATTTGATTCTTTCTTTCGGATCAAAACTGGACAAAGACCCTCTAAAACAGGATTCTTGAGTTTTCTTTATTTGAATTGGATTCTTTCTCTCGGAACCTTTTTGTGTGTTGCTATACCATATCAAAGCCCACTTAAGTTGCCAACAATGACAACACCTTCATTTTAGGCCAATGGAACAACAATCTCCCCCTTTGGGATTGTTGGCAACTCAACCTCCTTTTATCTTCTCTCTCCCCCTTTGACAACAAGTACAAAGGGTGCTTTGTGCTCCCCCTTCATAGACTCTTCCATAGGAGTGCCCACCGCATCTTCCTATCCTATGGAGAGATGATGTTCTATGTATTTTCTCACTTACTCCCCCTTGGAGCCACAACCCCAAGTTTTACTCTTAATCTCTCAAAACTATGTTTGGACAGTGGTTTTGTGAAGATATCAGCCACTTGATTTTCTGTGGGAATAAACTCCAAGCTCAGTTCACCTTTTATCACTTTTTCTTTCAAAAAGTGATATCTTATATCAATATGCTTGGTCCTAGAATGTTGCACTGGATCTTGGAGATATTGATAGCACTCATGTTATCACACTTGATAGCTATAGCTTTATCACATTTGATGCCAAAATCAGAAATTTGTCTCTTCATCCAAATCACTTGAGTACAGCTGGTTTCAGCTGCTATATATTCAACTTCTGCTGTAGACAAAAATATAGAATCTTGCTTCTTACTATGCCAAGCAACCAAACTTCTCTCCAAGTAGAATGCACCTCCACTAGTGCTCTTTCTGTCATCAATGCTTCCGGCCCAATCTGCATCTGAGAAGGCTGCAAGTGTGAAGTCCTTAGACTTAGGATACCCTAACCCATAATCCATAGACCCTTTTAAGTACCTGAAAATCCTTTTCACTACTTGTTGATGAGTCTCCTTTGGGTTTGCTTGAAACCTTAACACAAGACACACTGCTTGTAAAATGTCTAGTCTTGATGCTGTTAGATATAAGAGACTCCCAATCATAGATCTATAGTGAGTTT
Source organism: Hakea prostrata (assembly GCF_041222555.1). NCBI lineage: Eukaryota > Viridiplantae > Streptophyta > Magnoliopsida > Proteales > Proteaceae > Hakea > Hakea prostrata. Next base: position 36,514,460 of record NC_142606.1, on the reverse strand, counting down.
GATCAACTGAGGGGGACTCATCACTTGAGCTCAACTTGCATCCAACCACCATAGGAGTTCCCACTGGTTTGCAATCTTCCATCATTAATTTCTTTAACATTTTATTTCTAAATACCCACTTGGTGCCAATAACATTCTTATCAGTTGGTCTAGGAACTAGTTCCCAAGTGTTGTTCTTTTCAATTTGGTCGAGCTCTTCATTCATTGCTTTCACCCAATTTTCATCTTTACAAGCTTCATGGACTGACTTGGGCTCTTCTTGAGATATCAGTGAGAAAGTAGTCTTCTTTTTCTTTAGCTTTCTTGTTTGTATCCCTTCATCTAATGTGCCAATGATTTGATCAGGAGGATGCACTTTGTTCCATTTGTTATCCTTGGGTCTTCCATCTCTTTCTGGTTCAACATTAGACTCATGTTCATCGGACTCTACTCCATGTGGAGTCTCATTTTCAAACTCTTCATTATCTTCAACATTGTCCAAGGTCGAGTCCTCAGTTGCAACAAATTTGGGCTGAGGTAGATTTTCATTTATCTTCACATCTGAGCTTTCTACAACTTTTCGAAGTCTTTTGTTGAAGCACTTGTATGCCTTGCTCTTAGAAGAATACCCCAAAAAGATACCTTCATCAGCCCTATCATCAAACTTTCCCAAATTTTCTTCCTTTCTCTTGATGAAACATTTGGACCCAAAAACTCTAAAATGCTTCACAGTTGGCTTTCTGCTGTACCGCATTTCATATGGAGTTTTTGATTTATTTGGTCCCACCATGCACCTATTTAAGATGTAGACTGAACTGTAGACTCCTTCTCTCCAAAACATTTTTGATATATTACTGTCAGAGAAAATTGTTCTTGCCATCTCTTGAACAGTTCGATTCTTTCTTTCCACTACTCCATTTTGTTGTGGAGTCCTAGCAGCTAAATGTTGGATTTTTATGCCATGCTCACTACAAAATTCTGAAAATTTTCTCCATGTATATTCCTTACCTTGATCTGATCTTAGGCATTTTATAGTCTTCCCTGTTTCATTTTCAACTAGCTTCTTGAAAGCTATAAAGCTGTCCAATGCCTGTGTCTTCTCTTTTAGAAAGGATACCCAAGTTATTTTTGTGCATTCATCAATGAAAAGCATGAAGTACCTTTCTCCTCCAAAAGCTTCTGTTCTCATAGGACCACATAAGTCAGTGTGAATTAAATCAAGGGAGCTGCATATGTGATACTCCTTGGGCTTGTAAGTGGCTCTAGTTTGCTTCCCTTTTTGACATGGACCACATACATGATTTGAAGGCCTTTTAACCTTTGGAAGATCTCTCACAACTTCCCTTTTACTGAGCTTGGCAAGATTCTTGAAATTTATATGCCCCAATCTCCTATGCCATAACAAGCTTTCATCCTCTTGACTCACCATGCACCTGTTTGATAAGACATATAAGTTTCCGGTTGTTCTGGTTCCTAAAGCCCCTTTGCTCCCCCCCTTTTTTTTTTTTTTTGGCTTCTTGATTTCACAACCTTCTTTAGTGAAAAGAACTTCATATCCACCATCACAGATTTGGCTCATACTAAGAAGATTGTGTTTGAGCCCACTCACATATAGAACATTATTGGATTTTAACTTTCCTTCATCCAGCTTAACTGAGCCTCTACCTTCAATCTTGGCCCCATCATTGTTGCCAAATCTCACTGAACCACCTTTCACTACATCAAGGCTTGAGAACCTATTCTTGTCACCTGTCATATGTGTGGAACACCCACTATCAAGAATCCAAGGTGCCTCACTACTATGAGCCTTGAAAGCTGTTTGAACTACCAAGGAATTTATCATTTTTCCTTTTTGTCCTTTCTCAACCCAAACTGCTTTATCTGATACATCAATAGGTTCCCTCGATTTTCTTTGAATTGTTTGTGCATGTCTTTGAGCTAGCTTTTTGGGAAGGTTTATCTCTTTCTGTGAAGGAAGAGTAGTCCAACAATACCTTGCAATATGTCCCAACTTGAAACACTTGAAGCATTCTATTTTAACCTTATTCAATGGAGCAAATCTGTTTATATTGTTGAATGCCACAACCTTGTTTTGTCTTCTACAGTTTGCCACTTTATGTCCAAAGTTGTTGCATCCATAACAATACCCATTAAAGCCTTAGCCATTAAATGTTTTATGATAAGCTCCAGTATAGCCTTCTTTACTCATCTTTGGCTTGGTCTTCCCAATATATGGATTCTTTTGGTGCTCCTCATCAAGACTCATTGGATTTGTTGTATTTCTATTTCCATTGGTCTTATTTACATTTGAACATTCCCCCTTTGAGTATCCAAGACCAGTTTTAATATGAGGTGACCTTTGAACACTCAAGATCTCATCTAGTACCTTATCTCTTCCCCAAGTAGAAGTAAAATGAGTAGTCCCTGTCACTTGATTTTCAACTGTCTTGTCCTTAAAGTTCAATGTAACTGGAGTGGATGATGTGGTAGCTTCTAAATAACTCATATTTTGTTCTCCTTCAAGTTCTGATCTTAACCTTCCAACTTCTTTCTCAAGTTCTTCACACTCTTTACACTTGAGAGAGAGGCAAGATGATGAGTCATTTATAACATGCTCCAATTCACTAATTGTGACAGTCAACTTCTTGATTGTTATCTCAGAATTTTCAAGTTGATTCTTCATTTCTCTATTTTTCTTCCTTTCCTTTTTGAGATCAAGCAACGCAGAGTACAACTCACCAACATAATCAATTTCACCTTTAGTGTCTTCATTATCATCAAACTTTTCTTTAGTTTGAGGTGATTCATCATCTTCAATAGCCATAAATAAAACCTCATCAGTTGAGTCATTGTCTTCATCTGATTCTTCTTCAGAGGAGTAGCATTCATTCTTAGTCAAAAGACTTCTCCTTTGGAAATGGCTTTTCTTTTTCTTTGGTAAGAATTTTTTCTTTCCCTTCCTATCATTTCTCTCTTCCTCTTCATCTTCCTCTTCATCTATGTTTCCTCTCTTAGGACATTTAGAGGCAAAGTGTCCTATTCCACCACAACTGAAGCACTCAAAAGGTGCTTTTCCCTTGTGTTTACCTGTTCCTTTCTTAAACTTTCTAGCTAAGTAAGCTATAAATTCATCATCAGAGTCTTCAGATTCTTTTTCTTCTTTGACCCTTAGCTTCTTCATTGCTTTGAATGTTGCTTCCTTCTCTGTGAACTTGCCCTTTTCAGTTCTCATCTCATAGGTTTTAAGTGTTCCATGTACTTCATCAAGAGTGATTGTATCCAAATCTTTGGCTTCTTCAATGGCCCAGACTTTGGAGTCATATTTGGGAAGCACAAATCGGAGAATCTTTTGACATATCACAGAATTTTCAATTTTTTCTCCAACTCCTCTGATGGAGTTTACAACCTCATTTACTTTGACCATGTAGCTGTCTATGTCTTCTTCTTCAATCATCTTAAGACTTTCAAATTGTGCTCTGAAGATTTGCAGTTTGGCTTTCTTAACTTTGATGTCCCCTTCATAGATGCTTATCAACTTTGTCCCAGGACTTCTTTTAGCTGTATCACAGGCCATTACTTTAGCCATGACTTCTTCATTCAGCCCAGACATGATAGCATTTAACGCCCTGAGATTGTGTGCATAAGCTCTTTTTGCCTCATTGTCTATAAGTTGAGCTACTGGTTCCTCATAGCCATTAATCACAGACTGCCATACATCATACCCTAGAGATCCAATGTATATCTGCATTCTTCTTTTCCAAAAAACATATCATGTACCATCAAAATTAGGAACTTTCCCAAAGTCTTCGGAGCTGCCTTCAATTGTGGCCATTCTTACAAACTCTCTGATCAAATCCCGAAGTGGTTACACTTCTCTTCACGGGAACCTGGCTCTGATACAAATTGTTATTCCCAGATTGACACTGAGAGGGGGGGTGAATCAGTGTCTTCAAAAATTCACTTCAATGTGAAGCTTCTTTAATCTCGAAACAAAATTAATTAGAACATTCTCGTAGCTATCAACTGCACAAGGACATGTCCACCACACATCACTATGTGGCTGGGTCTACCAGACAGTGTACCACCACTCTGCAATCAAGGCACTCCAATATGTGCAACAAAGAAAAATAAACCAAAAACGCAATGCACCAGAGTTTACGTGGTTCGGCCAAATTGCCTACATCTACGGAGTAATACCCTACCTAGGGTTTCGTATATTACTCAATACACTCCTAGATATTTTGACTTCTACAACAGTCCAGGAACACCAATCCCTGCTATAGTCTAAAATGCAATTCAGACAAGGGCACCAACCCCAACCCCCTAGACAAGCTCCAACTTGCTAGGTCACAATGTAAACCAATAATTCAAGTTCCCCAAATTACATTCATGATCTAGGTTTTTCATCACTAAACATAACCTAGAAAATAATAGACAATAACTTGTGAATACGGGTTACCTCAACTTGTGTAAGATGCATGGTAACAGTACTTGTTTCTCTTTTTCTCCAACTCTTTTTTTTTCTCTTTTCAATCTTTTTCAGTTTTCTCTCTTTAAAAAAACCATACAACCATGTTCCCTTCTTTTCTTCTGCTACTTCTTCTTCCTTCTCTTTCACTTTCTTTCTTGTTCAACAAAACAAAAGACTTCCTTCAACAGCAACTTCTTATTGTTCAAAAACGCAGTGTTATGAAAAAGTACAACGCAAGTGTACGAGAGGAGTTCAAGAAGATGAAGAAAAATTTATTTCCAAGCTTCAGATCTCCAAAGCCAACTAACGTCTTCTGGTTCGACCTCCATGCTCTTCCCAAGCTCCTCAAAACGTCCTTCCTCTCCAGCTGGAGTTTGCTCTCCTTTTATAGATTAATTTAACTCAGAGTTTGAATCAAACTCAAAGTTCCTATCTGACTTAAACAAGGAGTGTTTTGACGTACAAATCGGACTAACTTAGAGATCTCCAATGAACAATCCCACCGTTGGATTTGAAGATCAAGAAGTCGTGAAGCTTTCCTCCAAAAATCGGCTCAATCGGACACTGGATGACTATCCGATGAAGAGGTTGATCAAAACTGGACAGAGACCCTCTAAAACGGGATTCTTGAGTTTTCTTTATTTGAATTTGATTCTTTCTCTCGGATCAAAACTGGACAGAGACCCTCTAAAACGGGATTCTTGAGTTTTCTTTATTTGAATTGGATTCTTTCTCTCGGAACCTTTTTGTGTGTTGCTGTACCATATCAAAGCCCACTTAAGTTGCCAACAATGACAACACCTTCATTTTAGGCCAATGGAACAACAGATTCCATATACCTTGATTATTTTCAATTAGAGATAAAAGGATATGATTTGGTCACTCTTTCCTTACTAGTTTTTTCAGATATTAATTGTTAAGGGGCGACTACTGCCCGAACAGTTCCACCATTGTAGACTCACAGCCCCTGTTGAGGCCTTGAAAGGGAAGCCTCCCTATCCCTATTTATTAAAGAAGAAGTTACGTTCCATCTTGAGCCTGAACGTCTTTATTTCCATGCTTTAGCCCTTTAAATCTTTTCTCGTGAGTACTAGCTTAATCCTTGATCTTAGACTTTGGTTTATGTCAATCCAGAGAAGGCAGCATTTGAGGTGCTTCCAATGAGACAGCGGAGATTCTGAGTTTTTTGAAACTTTGCACAAGCTTATTTGGGATGTCTGCAAGAAATTTCAATCCACTAAATTGACTTGGCTGAACCTCTCTTGGAGAGGTAATTTCCTCGTTGGTGACAGAATTCCATTTAGAAGGTGATCCAAAACTAAGTTGCGGGTAAGAATGATAATGAGCTTTCTATTGGCAAGCGCTTTGTGTGTTTTGGGCTCTGAATCATTGAGCACCTAATTATGCACGTTAAGAATCACCATATTCTTGTCCTTACCCTGTTGGACAGTGTTCCTGGGAATCGAAGTATTAACCATCACCTTCTGTCCTTGGTTGCTGTCGAATCTTTTAAGGGTCTAAATAGAGGGCTCAACTACTTGTATAGAGTCCCCTCCATGATGTGCTGCTACGGTACGTGGGCCCAATTCCATATTTGAAATTTTCTGAGAAAAGGAACTCTCCACAAGACGAGTGTGGATCATCTCCCTTGACGAAGAGCACTCTGTGCTCCCCCAACAACTTCATAACCAGAAGTATATGGGGCCCAAAGGTAAAATAAATTTGTATCAAAAAAAGTGGTTCACATCACCAATACCTGTGGGGCCCTTGTCATTTGTGGTCGACAGCCATCAGGGGAGCACAGAGTGCTTCTCATCATAGGAGAGGATCTAGACCCCCATGAGACCATAACATACTTGCACCTCCGCTTCACTAGTTCAAATTGGTGACGATAGGGTTCACCAGCAGGAGTTGGATCCAAAAAGATCAAGGACTCATCATTTGATATGATTTTCCATATGGTAATTGTCACACTCCACCCAGCTGGATCCAGTCATACCCGAATACCCGTGAAGGTGATACATCGCAAGATCTAGGTTCAGTGACAAATCCATATAAAATATGATATAGTATAATTAAACTGACAAGAATAAATCAAGTTCAAGTAATAAATTATCAAAATTGAAATAATGGTTACAATCATCCATTACTTCAAAATAAAATGTATAACATCAGAGTTTTGAAAAGAAAATAGAGTAGTTTTATTCGCAGCGGAAAAAATAAATTAAACTAGTTCTCTAAATGGAATCCCACCCAAAAGAATAGTCTTAAAACTTGCATGAAACTCCATGTGCATCCACTTGTTCTTTGGTCACTCCTTCAAGAAGATATACTACCAACGAATCCTCCATTTGGAAAAAGTTCTCATAACCTACAGTATAATCTAATAGAAAAAGACATATAAAAGGAATGAGTTCAACAGAACTCAGTGAGGTCAACTCAACATCATATCATGCATTCATTCACAAGATTCTACACCACCCATACAACATGAATATCGATAATGTAATTAATGACAATGATATGATATATGAATGATTATGCTCCTAACTCTATCATGAGGTCTCTAGGTAGACACGCATTAAGTCACACACCAGTCTTCTTTGGGCAATGTCATCACTCTTCCCTCACGGCTCTGATGTACGTCTGTTGGGTTCTCCGCGGTTGTTGTGTAAAGTCCTGTCAAGCCATGGTTGGGGATTGGGTCACCACTCTCTCACATCACCATTGGTATAAGATCTAGCGCGTGTCAAGGATAATCCTAGGCCAATGCAAAGTCATACGGTCTCGTACTACATGTGGTATAGATACTTCTCCTATGGCACCAACCAACTCGATTCAGTATCCAATATCTCCCCTCATGCCTAGTGCCCTGTTGGTTCGATACTTTCCCACCTAGAGTCAATGTATCCTATGGCACCAACCAACTCAGACTACGTTGACCCCTAACCCTATGGGCATCCACATATAATGGACAGGATGCTCTCCATGTCCTCTCACGTATCATTTCACCGGTCTTGATCGCCCATGAGCCCTTGTCTATTATATGCAACCCTACCATCTCATGATGACAGTGGGCCTGCTTGACACACAAGACCCAACCACTAACATCACGGGTTAACTGGCTTCAATTCCCCTGCCGAAAGGGTAGTAGTACTCATGAGGTCACTTAACCAAACACTTCTAGACATGCCCTAAATATGTAAATTAGTAATCGGGAAAGAGCCAAGGGCACCATAAGAATGCGTCCCATACCGCCTCCTCTGGTATCCTATGGCAGAAATGCCAAAAGGGCATTCCCCATTCCCAACCACAATATAAGCAATCATATAATATCACTAAGGCAATGGGTGAACCCACAGAAATTACAAGGTAAAAGAAATAATAATATTTCTCCTCTCATACAATCACATTCCATTTCATAACAACAATAATAGATTTCAAAGCAAGGAGCAACATCAGAAGTAATAATAAACATAAATTATAGCAATTCATATTTAACAAAAGACATAAAATAACTACAAGATAATACTAAAGCAATACAATATATCAATAATGAAAAGTAATTAACATCATTACACATGTAATATAAAGTTAAGTATATTCCTCACCTTTTACTTTGTTCTTCCTCCAAATCCAAGAATCCACTCCCACAATTAGTGATTAAAGATATATTAACCTATTTATGCAAAAGAAATAATTATCACAAATTAGAGTTCATTTGGGTTTCAAAGGATATCCTAAAATCTTCCCACGAAAACCCAATTCTGAAAAACTAGGTTAAAAAGGGTAGTTCTCAACCTCACTAGTGCATTATGATCTTTAATTCGTTACCAATTCGAAGTTTATAATGAAGCAAAACTTTGGGAAAGTCTAATTGGAAACAAAAGGATCCTGCGGGTACCTTCAATTTTATTAAATTTGACCCATCTCAAAAAGCCCCAAATTTGGCTCTCATAAATCACCCGTGAGTGACCTAGAAAGTCAAAATGCGTAAACCTTAGCATGGGATCTTACCATTACTCCCATACTCAAGGGAAACATTAATATAAGAAAATATAAGCTTGTATGATACCTATCATTATTCCCTTTCATAGATCCCTCAAAAGAAGATAAAAGAAATTACTCCCACAAACTAGGAAGGGACATTAAAATAAAGATTGAGAAGTAAGCAATCAACCTAACGTGCTTCCCTTTCAAGATTCCCCAAAAGGAAAGGAGAGAAAATACTCACAAAATTGTGAATAAGAGAAGGATTAAAGAAAACTAACCTTTCTTGAAGTTTTCGTGAAGATTTGAATCACAGAATGCCTCCGGGAGAATGGAAATTGCCCCCTCTTTCGTTTCTCCTCTTCCCGCAGCCTCAAAGTTATTCTTGTAAAATAAAATGCGGCTACGGATGAGTTAAAACATAAAATAGGGTTTAAAAATCCTAAATTTTTGCCCCTAAATAGAAAATAGGGTGGGGGTTGGTTCACCCAAACGGATCAAACTTTTGGTCCATGGTTGGACCCCTAAACAAACTCCAATTTTGATGATTTTGGCTCGTTGGAAAGGTCTTTCGACAATCTTCAATTTTATATATTATGCGTCAATCGGATTCTCCATCACTAATCTAAAGATATTCCAAAATTACCCTTTTTACACTATCGAGACTAATCTTCTCTCTTCACTTAAACTCTAGGAGAGTTTTTAAGTCATTATACGGGTCATCTACCAACATTGGTTCAATTTCCAATCCTTCGGGCTTGATTTGAATGGTCCACGATTATCGCCGAATCAAGGCCCAGATTCTCGGACTTAAAACCATGGGTTAAAGGGATAGAAATCCGGGGGATTTCACAGTAATTACTGTTGTCATGCTGAGGGAAAACCTTATGTCCGATTAGGATAGTGTTTACTAGCAACTCAACTCATTTGGTCTTTCACCTTTGGTCTTTTGACACTACTCCTGAATCGAATCCAATCACCAAAATCAGTTTTCAGGCATTGTTGAATAAGATCTTCCAGGAAACCCTATATTGAGGAGTTCCTACGATAATCAGCCGACAAAGTGGAGCATGTGCATGCCTCATACCCAACGATGCCGCACCAGTAAAAAAAGGCTGAAAACTTAACGTATTCCAGTTCTACCCACAAGATAATCATCTTTGTTTATTTTGATGCCGATCTTCACGGGTTTGGCCAGGTTGAGCGTGACTCGAACAGGGAGAAATGGTTGAAATTCTCGCAACTTGTTTTGTAGTCTAGCATTTCTGAAGGTTTCGATCATGCTCAATTGTTGTGATGCAGCCTCTTGATTATAGTAGTTAAGGGGATGATTTTTTATATCAACCTGGATATCCATATAGAGAATTGCATTTGAGAGGGCATAATATCAGCAAACCATTTCTTGAGGGTGAGCAACGCATTTCTGATGAGCCATGACCCTCTGGACAAGTGATGTGAACCATCGTCTCCTTGCTGAGTTGGATCAGAATTAAAGGTATTTAATCTATTGGATTTCTGTTTCATACCCAGGCTCCAAGCAGTGGCTAAAGATTTTGCCACGGTAATAGTATTGACATGCTTTGCAATGAGCACTCTCCCTACAAACACCAAATCCTATTGCAGTGGAGATGATCCCACCACCATAGTGATGAGGGGCCACAGGCCCGCCCCAGGGGGGAGTGTCTGCTGAGAGGTTAAGTTACATGCATCATTCCCTTAATTTGTTTTCAAATTCACTAGGTAAGATCAAGTCTTCACCACAGGATGAAATTTTCCTTCAAATGGAAGATGGCAATAGGAGCAAGAATGACATCAACTTCATATGGAAGGTATTTTAGGTTTTGTGGATGCATCTTGGGAGGCAGACGCGTATAGAGTGGGCGTGATTATCTTGTTTGGGACCCTGGAGGAGTCTTTGTTGGTGCCAAATCAGCCATTGGAATAGGGATTTGACACTACTATTTTAGAGTTGGAAGGAATCAATGATTCATTATGTTTTGCTACTTCTTCTTCTTAATGGTCAGGTTCAATCACTTGATTGGACAAGCAATAGCTTAACTCAACAGATTCATAAATTTGTTATATCTATAGGTCCAAATTTTTTTTGCAGATTTCTTAGCAAAGGGTGCTAGACTTTTAACTTATATCGTGTTTGGTGGCAGTATGACTTCCTTTCATTGTAAATACAAGTTTTTGTGCCTCTAGCAGGGTTTTTCTAGAGAGCTAATGCAGATTTACCTTTGATTAAAAAAAATTCTATTAGTGGGCTGAACCAGCCAATAAAAAAGCTTGTCCATGTAATAAAATGTTAGATGGCATAGTGAGCTAAGAGTTTATGCACCATGTCTAGAAACAAAAGACAAAAGAACCACTAGAAAGGGTGGATTAGTAGAACTAGGGGTGTCACCAAGCTGGGTTGGGTTGTACGTGCTTTGAATTGTAACTCTAACCTGAGACTAAAATTGAAACCCAGGCCATACTCAACCTTATTAGGGTTTAAAAATCCCCAACCTATGCCAACCCCAATAGGGCACCACCCAACTTGCCCTGCCCTAACTAACCTTTTATAAGGTCGGGTAGGGTCAAGTAGCTTGATTTAACCCAATAGTAATTTTTATTTTTCAAGGGTTAATTTAATAAATTAGGACCTTTGATTGCTACAGATCTAATTGTTTTAGTATCTACCATTAATTGTTCCTATGAAAAAGTTACTAATTGAATCCCAAGGTGTCACACGGTCACACCCCACCTATCGGTCTCGGTTATGCCCAACAACCCGTGGGTGCGATCCATCACAGGATCCATGGTCTTACCATCAATAATAATAAATGCAAGAAATAGATAGTCAAGAGCACAAGAGCAAGTTCAAATAATTAATCAAAAGGATTACACAAGTCCCAATACTCCAAGAATGAATCAAGAAAAGAATCAAATCAAAGAAAATCAAGTTTCAAAAGTTATCGAGTTTAGCGGAAGCAAAATAAATAACTAAATCAGTTTCTTTTCAATAGCTATCTCTAAAGCTAAAGTCTTCTCTTCTAAAACAGTAAGAAAGGGGGTTCTCCAGTTCTTCTCCAAAGACTTCTCAAAATGTCTGGCAATCTGCCTTCTTCGACCATTAATTGGTGTTGTAAGGGCACTCCAAGTATCCACAGGAGGCTTCATGGAATACATCCCCATCTCCATTGATGGTACGACATCTTCTTCATAGATGATGTTGCACTCACACGAACTTCTCTTGATTCTGTCGCACTACCATCTGTATAATATATTATAACATACAAAGAAAGGAATGAGTTGTGATGAACTCAATAAGGATAACACATTTTTCATACATATAACAACATATCCAGATAAGCATATATGAAAATGAATGATATGCAAGAATATGAATGCTACTAAGATCTAAATATGCAAGTCTCTAGAAAGTTGACATGCTTTAAGATATAACACCAACCCTCCTCTGGGTAGGTCTAATCATTATGATCCTTCACAGAGTGGTTACCTCCGTTGGGATCCCGAGTAAAGGGGTTTTGTCCTCATCAATCAACTACGGCTGGTGTCACACCCCACCCGCCGGTCTCGGTTACCCGCCCGACAACCCGTGGGTGCGAACCGTCACAGGATCCACGGTCTTACCCATCAAAAATAATAAATGCAAGTATAGATAATTCAAGAGCACGAGCAAGTTCAATAATTAATAAAAGATTATAGAAGTCCAAGTAATCCAATAAAATGATGAAGGAAAGAATCAATGTTCAAAAAGAATAACGAGTTCATCGGAAGCAATCACAATAAACTAAATTATCTTCTTTCCAGTTTCTTTTTCTAAAGCTAAGAAATGGTTCTCATGAATAACAAGAAAGGGGGTCCTCCAATTCTTCTCCAGATGATCGGCAAAAAGTCTGGAAATCTGTCTCTTCTGTCCATCAATGGGTGCTATAAGCGCACTCCAAGCATCTGCAGGATATTTCATGCACTTCAATTCCATCTCCCATTGTCGGTGCCACATCCTCTTCATACGAGAGGGTTCTTTCATAGGAATCCACTCCAACTTCTGTCAACGTGCAACCATCTGTACAGTTTATATAATACATACAAGGAAATGAATGAGTTCTGACAAACTCAGTAAGGATAACACAATTCTTGTCCATATGTTAACACAATTAGTAATGCATAAATGATATGCAATGGTATGAATGCTACTAAGATCTAACTATGCAAGTCTCTAGCTAGCTGACATGCTTTAAGATATAACACCAGCCCTCCTCTGGGTAGGTCTAGTCACTCTGATCCCTCACGAATTGGTTACCTCTGTTGGGATCCTGAGTAAAAGGGTAAAGTCCTCATCAAGCATCCATGGCTGGGGATTAAGTCAACATTCTCTTACCATGACCATTGGCAATGAGTATTGGCGCATGTCGGGGTTTCTAATCCAATGCAAGTCATACTGGTAACACATTACATGAAGTCCAGATACTTCCCCTATGGCACCAACCAACTCAGTTCTGTATCCTTCACAACTTAAGAATGAGAACCCTCACGGACTGGCTACCGCTATTGGACTCCACTCCCTAACCCTATGGTCATCCACATATTGTTGGGGCAGAATGCTCTCATGACTCCTCACAATTCTCAACCCTACCATTGCATGAATAACAGTGGACCACTGAATCTCCGCACGGACTGGTTACGGTTGTAGGATGAAATAAAGTCACGTCACCATCATCATGGGTCATCTAGCTTCAATTCCCCTACTGAAAGGGTAGTATAGTATATGGGGTACCTAGCCATGCAATTCTAGACTCCCTAGGTATGTCAATCCAGTAGTCATGATACTACTAGAGGCATCAGTGAGCATGTGTCCCATACCACAACCCTCTAATATCTCAAGCAAAGATACCCAATTGGATACCCTTTCCATCACAACTACACTACATCAATCAAGGCCATATCATAACCATTCATTCCATATCATGAAGTAACAAAGTATATAAATATAACACAAACAACAAGTATATAACAGTGTGAAAGTGAATTAAACAACTACAACAATGTACATGATTAATGAATAATATAGAGAACAACTGATTCATCATATACAAGTCATTGCATATAAACAAGATAGTGTATCCTTACTTGTAATTAAGTAAAAACTCAAATAGAATGAAATCCAATCAAAATTAGTAGACCTTCAATAAAGTCATAGAACACCTAAACATAGATTTACAAGATCATATAAGATACATGAGTCAAATTGAGTAAAAGCCAAAAGTCACATAGCTATTGTGACCCAGCCGGTTGCTTGGCTCAAGGGACCGCCTTGAGCAACCGCCCCAAAAAACAGACAGTTTCAAATCCAAAACTCATGCTTTTGATCATCCAATTTCAATCTAGTTTTGGGATGATCTCAATCTGAATTTCGAACCTAACAAGTCTATAATCAAGGAGTAATACAGAACCCTAAAATTCACACATATCAATCACCGAAATCTTCCCCCTTGATTGGATCCATCATTTATTCGAATGCAGGGATTCGTTTTCGGACAGGATCCTTTCAAGAACATTGAGAAGGGAATACCACTAACAAGATGGGTAACCACCAACAACATGGGGATAGATCTACACTATTCAATAGCTGAAGAAAGAGAATGGGTGAATGGGGATTCACTTACCTCAACCAGAACAGCAAGAACTAAGAGAAAAAGGTTCCAGATCACAACTAGCACTTCGCTCACCTTCCAGCACATCTCCACTGTCACCTAACCGTCCAAAATAGCAATCCCGAATATAATAATACGTTAATCGGGCGAGGGTTGCTATTTATAGAGAACATGGACAAAATTAAGGCAAATTCCCGCAACAGGACCTAGTGGTTGCTTTGGACGGTCGATTGGTTCAATCAACCGCCTTAAGCAACCGCCCCCTAGTACATTGCTGTACTTGGGTGCTTTGCTCAAGGGGTTGATACCCAAACTCAACCTAACCCTAATCAACACATGGGGGGAGGTCTTACCTTCATTCCGGACATCTCCAAACACCACTTGCCTTCTACCAGAGATCCAACTGCCTAGTAAGGCAGGTTCTTCATCAAGAGAATCCAGATCCATGGGTTATGGATATGGATCATGGACTTCTATCCGGACACTCCACAACTTAACCCGACTAGTCCTTCAGGTTATCGGACCTGCAATACGGATTTCGGGTTTGAACTATGGGGGTTGTTACAGCTGGGTTTAAGTCAACACTCTCTTACCACGACCATTGGCATGAGTACTAGCGCATGTCGGGGTTTATAATCCAATGCAAGGTCATACAGTAACATACTACATGAAATCCAAATACTTCCCCTATGGCACCAACCAACTTGGTTCCGTAACCTTCTCTACCTAGGAATAAGAACCCTCACGGACTGACTACCATTGTTGGACTCTATTCCCTAACCCTATGGTCATCCACATATTGTTGGGGCAGATGCTCTCATGACCCCTCACAACTCCCTGCCTCTCCTTAGATGTCCAATAGCCCAAACCCTAACATATGCAACCCTACCATTGTATGATCAACAGTGGACTAGTGAGTCTTCGCACGGACTGGTTACCGTTGTAGGATGAAGCAGAGTCACATCACTATTATCACAGGTCATTCAGCTTCAATTCCCCTACCAAAAGGGTAGTAGCATGTAAGGGTACCTAGCCATGCAATCTAGACTCCCTAGGTATGTCATCCAATAGTCATGAAAGTGCTGGAGGCATCAGTGAGCATGTGTCCCATACCACAACCCTCTGATATCCCAAGCAATGGATACCCTTCCATCACAACTACATCACATCATCCATCATTAAATCATAATCATTCAGTCTATATCACATTGTAATCAAAACGTCACATACAACATACATTCAACATTAATTCAATGACTCTTACAACTACAGCAAGTTACATGAACAATGGAGAGTGTAAGAAATATATCATTTATCATTTAGCATGTCATTACATATAAATAAGAAAGTGTCCTTACCTGTAAATATGTAAAAGCTTACTAGAATGCAATTAAACTTCGACCACGACACTTTTAGCAAACTCAAAGAACACCTAAACATAAGGTTGCAAGAATATATAGAAGACATGAGTCAAATCAAAGCAAAGACAAACTTCACAAAGCTACTGTGACCCAGCTCGTCTACAAGTCCGAAATTCTGACTTTTAATCATCCAATTTTAATCCAATTTGGGGATGATTTTAGTCCGAATTTTATTCTTAAGAAGTCTATTACAAAGGTGCAAAACAAAAACCTAAAATTCTAAAGATTCATAATTCAATTCATCTCCTTTGATTAGATCCATCCTTTATTCAAATGCAAGGATATGCTTTCAAACAAGATCTTCTCAAAATCATTGGTAGAGAATAGAACCAATACAATTTAGTTATTACCAACAAAAAGGGCATAAATCTAAACCATGCCAAAAAATGAGGGAAGAAAATGGAGTGAGTGAAGATCAGTTACCTCTTCAAGATTCGCAAAACAGACGGAGGATTAACTCTACTTCACAATCCATGCTTCTCTCACCTTTCAGCACGTGTTCTCTGCCTCCTAACAATTTACAGCAGCAATCCCGAGTAAAATAATGAGTAAAAAAGTTGGGATTTGCTATATATAGGGAACATGGGGCAAATTAGGGCAAAACCACACCAATCAACCACCTTAAACAACTGCTCCCTAATACTTTTAAGTACTTGGGTGCTTTGCTCAAGGGGTTGATTCCCAACTCAAACCTAATCCTAAACAACATGTGGGGGAGGTCTTATCTTCAATCTGGACATCTTCAAATACCTCTTGACTCTAACTAGAAATCCACTTTCCCAGAAGGGCAATTTCTTCATTAAGGGAATCTAGATCCATGGACTCAGGATATGGATCATGGACTTCAATCTGGATACTCCACAACTTATTCCGGCTTGATCTTCGGGTTATCAGACCTAACAATACCGATTCCAGTTAGAATTACAGGAGTTGTTACACAAGGGGCCAACTCATTTGGTAAAATACCAGCAACTCCAAGTAGAAGATTAGAGTTTGAATCTTCTCGAGGGACATAGCCTTACCTACTACATAATACCCCTATCCCCAATATATAAAATTATCCATTACGAAAAAAGAAAGTTATTAATTGGTAAAAGATATAATTTTGATATTGAAATATGAGGCTTATGAACCGGACTCTAGGAGGGCTATGGGACTTCTGGATAGTGGTTGTTTGGAGCAGCTGGGGTAGATGGGAAGATATGTGGAGGAGATAAATAAGGTTTTTGTGGAAGGGAGTCATTTTAGTTTTTGTCAAGTCAGACGTGCTGCTAACCTTTTTGCCGATTGGATGACTAGAGTGGTGCTGGATCTATCATCATCGTGAAAGTTCTTTTAGGATTGTCCTCTAGATTTGGAGGAGATCCTAAAGGCAGGTCTTGTGGGCTCTTTGAGCTAGTTCCTTTGCAGTGTTTTTTGAGTCACTGACCTGTTATTGTATAAAAAAAGAAAGAAAAAAAAAAGGAGATTTATGCAAAAAGATAATGATAATGAGAAAAAGTATATATTTTTTGGGTAAAAAGAACAAGTGTATTTAGATATGAAAATTGAGATTTATGAAAATATTTTAAATTTTAAATGTAACTTTGATTAAATAAAATTAACTTAGAGCTGGATTGGGCTGAGCTAGGTTGGCTTGAGGGCTAAACCTAGAGCTGAGTTGACCCTGTCAGGATTTTATTATTCATAACCCAAACCTGCCCTTCTGATTGAAAAAATAGGGTTGGGATTAGGGCAAGGGCTCAGGGTGGATTTGAGCTGTTTCGAGTCAAGAAAGGTTCTATTGGCACCCCTGAGCAGAAATTAGGAAGGACAGTTCAGTTGGTAAGACCAACACCTCTTAGTAAAGAGGTCAAGAATTCGATTCTTACCTTGATGAACCATTATATAAAAAATCGTCTATTCAAAAAAAAAAGTAAAATTTATTCATCAAATCACATATTTTTATTTTAGTAAGAGAGTCACATATTACTTTGAAATTGGAAAGGACTTGCGGAACAAAATTGGGAACTGCAAACTATATGGTGGAATTTGTTAATAAATCAAATCAAATCACATCTTACTTTTCTTTTTTTGGTAAGAAATTCACATAAGACTTGAAAAGAAAATTTCGGATTTTTTAAATATTTTCTCTAGTTGTTGTCCATTGAATGAAACAATAAATTC
Source organism: Hakea prostrata (assembly GCF_041222555.1). Taxonomy (NCBI): domain Eukaryota; kingdom Viridiplantae; phylum Streptophyta; class Magnoliopsida; order Proteales; family Proteaceae; genus Hakea; species Hakea prostrata. Next base: position 36,496,770 of record NC_142606.1, on the reverse strand, counting down.
ATGCATGCAGGAGGTAGGAGGTTAGATGTCTTTGCTTCAGAGAGCCTGGATCCTCTACTTGTTGGGTAGTGGATTTTGCTCATTTCACAGCTTTTCTATCATATGTTTAAGCAAGATCTATTTTATCATGTTTAAAGATCGACCCTTCTTAAATAAATGGTGAAGAAATGGGAAAGGAGCATAATTCCCAACCCGTCGAGATAAATGATCCCAACTCGTTGCTTGCTAAGATCTGCTTGTTTTAGACACTTAGGGATACTCATTACCATATGCATTTCAATCATATCTTTGGATTATTATTACAAGAATCAATTAATCTCACCATGTAGATTTCAACTACATCTTTGATTTCCAATTATAGAAAACAATCATTCTTGATTGGAAACCTATTTGGCAAGATATAATGCCCTATATATGTTGTATATTCACTTTATATTCCCTATATATTTTCTTTCTCTATTTCCTTGTATATTCTCTGACTTTTTTGTATTTATTACATTGAAATCTCAGAAAATAAACACAACCAAAAATTTTGCAATCAAATTACTTCTTATCAATTATAAAATGGCCAATGCATTTTGATATTCATTGGTTGAAGAGAGAGTTGAAGAAATCAACAAACAAGAAAGACAGATGGACACATAGATAGAAGGAAGAAATAGATCCGGTAATATTACCAAAAGACAAAAGGAGAGAGGAATATAAAGGTTGTATGGCAATGATTCTGTGCCATTTTCCCAATTTGGCATTGAATGAACTTTTTGTACTTTTGTGCTGAATTGGGCAAATTAGGCACATAATCGGTACTGAAATCTTGTATGGTTGGGCACAAATGGGCATGTTTCTTTAGCAAAATGGGCAAAAAATCTTGTACGATATGTACAAAATCAGGGTACAAAATGGGCTTCGATTGTAGAGAGAGGGTTTCACTTGCATAGAGAGGGCTTTGGCTTCGAATGCAGATAGATCTATTGTGGACAGCTTCGGTTGTAGAGCGATTAGTTGCAGAGAGAGGGCTTTGCCTTCAGTTGCAGAAAGACGGTGAGAGTGAAGCCCGCAGAGTATAGAGAGGCGATTCTTCATTTGCTTAGGGCTTGAGAGAAACGAGAGAGAGTCGAGAGAAACACATGTGTTGTTTTAGGGCTTTTGAAAATAGACGAACAAATGACATCGATACCCCGATGCACCGTCAGCTTCCCTCTTGTGCCCCTGTTTTCTACCAGAAGTGCTTCCAGCTCCAATTTGGAGCTTCTTGTTGGTACAGAAATTGCGTCCAAACACTCGGTTCAACACACTTTTGCTGAACTAGCAACCAATACACTATTTTTAGACCGGTTTATCATACATTATTCGGTACATTATTCGGTGACTTCTATGCCAAACTGGGCAAATGACACAGAATTAGTGTGCTAGAATAATTGCTATACAACCCCTAAGTCATTCGAACCATTTTGTTCCGCTGAATCCATGCAGCAGGAATCCCCTTATAACACTGCGTTCTGATTTTGAAATCTAGCTCTTATCTGAATCATCACAACAAGAGACAAAATATATTGACATAGCTAGCATAGTAAGAGAAGGAAAAAAAGCAACTCCTCTATTCGATAAATCCATCATAGAAAGAAGTTCAATTAAAAAGTACAAAGAGAATCACCCATGCGAGAAGTTTCGTGAATTTGGCGAGTCGCCACTACAAGAAAAAAGGGAATTGGTGACGCTTAATTAGTGGTGGTTAACCGCTACTAATAATATATATTTAGTGGCAGTTTATGATAACCGCCACTAATAATATATATTTAGTGGCAGTTTATGATAACCGCCACTAATAATATATAATTATTGTCGCGGTTTATAACAAACCGCCACTAATTATTAAAAACCCACGAACCCCACCCCGATGCCAATGGAAGAATGTGATAGTAACACGCATTTAGTGGCGCTTTTTGAAAATCGTCGGCATTTATAAGTATATTAGTGGCGTTTTGTGTATTAACGCCACTGAATATTTAAACATTCGTAGCGGTTTTCGCAAAACCGCTGCGAATATCCCTAACCTGTGGCGGTTTTATGAAACCAACGATGTATCCCGAAAAATATACCGCCGGCTTTTCCCAAACTCCTCCCGCCCAACCCCGCGTGGCCGCACCTATTTTTCACTTTCGATTTTCGGAAGACGAAGAGTTGATAACCTCATTCTCGAGCTCACTCTCTCTCAATCCTAAGGATTTTGGAAGAATTTTAGAGAGGATGAATGAGGTTTTGAAGGAAGAGATGGAAACCCCAAAGTTGCGGAAGAGAATGGAGCTATGGTTGAATTTGAACCTTTCAAGGATTCTGAAAGTTTTGGCGGATTTTTCTAGAGTCAAAATCCTCAAATGCTCGAACTTTTGAGACGAATGAAGCTTCAGGTAAGTTGGAATCGCTTTCACCACTTGTAACATCAATATCTCAAGATCTGGATTCCAAGTAATTAAGAATGTGAAGAATGAGTACTGTAGTCTATTTCAGAGTTATTCCCTATTTTCGTTCTACTTCATTCTTGTTTAACTTTCCTCTCGGATATACTCTTTTAGTTATTCACTTCATGGGTCACTGTGGTAGGCTCGGAAGACAAATCCTTGAGGTCTCTACATTTTCTGGCCAACAATTACTGGATATATTTTGGAGCTTCCTTCTGTTCCTATTGGTAATAAACCATCTGACGAAACAGATATTTGTGGATGACAAACCTTTTTCATGTACTTTTTTCTTTACAGATCTCTGTAAATGTGTATGTACTTTCTCTATCTTCTTAACCAAAGGCTCATTTCCTCATTTCTTTCTTTATTGACAATTACCCTACTCAAATCAAATGGAAGAAGCAAGAACTGATGAAACCAGTAATTTTGATTTGTTCTTAAATCAGAACAAGGATAAAAGAATCTTTTGATGAAGTTTGATGTTAGATGCATCAATACTGAATTCTTAGAAGTTCTAGTGGTACCTTTCATAGACTCTTCTGCTTTGGTTGAATGTATATGCATCTGTTGGTGCAGAATTTGCCGGGGATCTTGAACCACGATCTTAGCACCAAACCAACTCAGATATGGATCAATCTGGCTTGCTTAATCATCAACTCATCTCTCGTTCCTAAAAATAGAACACCAGTGAGGAACAGAGCCGATCGTCTTGATCGGCGTCGCGTCTCCGACAATCTAGTCAGAATAATGAAGACAGTGCTTTAGAGCTCGCAAGAGCTTCTGAGGTGTTCTAATGGTGAAAAATAGGAACATATCTGTGTTTAGGTTGATCTGAGAGACCTACCTTCGGCGAACTCATCGTTCCTTTATATATAGATTTCCCGCCTGATCTGCTTTTAATTGTGACCGTCGGATCATAATATAGAATTGGATGGCCATGATTACGCCTTCTTCTTAGCTCTTGGGCAAACCTAGAGACTGCTTTATTGAATCATCTTAAACCAATCATCTTATATTTAGACCAGAGTGAACCACCATGAACCGAGGTTGGGGTATTTTATTCACAACACGAGCCCCCAAGCCTGTTGATCAGGTTGAACTTATATGAGACTCTGGTCAGAAGGTTTGAATCTTTCTTTCAAGTAATTACAAAATATTGTGCATGTCATGATCTTGTAGATTTCATCAGAATCGTTCAATTTGATCAAACTGGAGAAAATAAAAAAAAATGTCTCTACATCCTTCTCTTAAAATGTCGACTCTTGGTATCCCATGTTAGACTTTTTAATCTTTCCTCCATGTGGCAGAACTTTACTTGATCAACGCCCTGTAACTTTCCCAAAAAATTACGATTTTCAAAACTGCAACCTCAGACTTCCAAGTTACCATTAACTCGAACGTTGATCCGTGATCCGTCCCTTATTTAAGAAGATAAAACTGTAATTTTCTCGGAAGTCAAACCATCCTTCGTAATCATAAGATTACTGTGCTCAGCCCCCAAATCATCTTGAAGATCAGCCAAAATCTTTATCTGTCACACCTTTTTGTTCTCTCTTAAATGTAACTTTTTGTCTTCTTTTGACGTTATCCTCGTTTGCGCCGTTTGATCATAAATTTTACTTTTTCCCAACGTACGGTTATCATATCTCTCCCAACTCCTTTTATATCATCCACGTGTCCAGCTACAATGCTTCTAAATCCACCGATTGACTCCACGCGTCAATTACGAATAGTTATAGCCATTGATCTGAAATCTCATATATTTTCCTCCAATTTTTCAAGATACCTCTTTCGCCTTACTTCGTCCTTGTATTTATTCATCCACTGTTATTTGTTCTCGCTAATAATCCGCTTGTGTCCTTTGAAAACAAAATATATTCATCCACCATTTCCATTGCTCTTCCTGCTCTTACTTACATTCTTCGATCTTTACTCTTATCTTTTCTTTTTTGCCATGGATTCTTCAATTAATCCTTCAGCCCCCAGTACTTCCGAGTGACCTGATATTCCTTCAAATGCTGATCAAACAGAGAAAACCCTAAGTATTTTCTCCTCTGATCATATCCCCTTAGACTGGAAACCCGCTCCTTATGCCCATGATGAAGTTATCGTTCCTTACACACCTGTAAATATGTCTAAAGAGAAGAAAGATCCAAGATGTGCTGGTCCGAAGTGGTATCCAACTAAGATGAAAAAATTCTCATTTGTCTTCTTACTTGGAAGATTATCACTTTCCCTCTGATGCTAAGGTATGGGTTCCTGAATCTTTTGAACGTCCATATGATGCAGAACCTGTAGTTATTGCTGTTTACCTTGACCATCTTGAGTATGGGTTTAGAGTTCCTTTGGTTCCCATAGTTTAGTCCCTGCTTGACTACTACCATATCTGTCCCTGTCAACTTACTTCAAACAGATGGAGATTGGTTTACTGCTTTTTTGCTTTGATTCGTAGAATGGGGCGTCTTCCTTCTATAGAACTCTTCAGAAATTATCATACTCTGAAAGTTTCCCATGACCGTAGTTACATCCACTTTGCCAGAAAAACATGTATTGCGAATGAGTTGGGTAAAGAAACCCGAATTTTTACTAATTCCTCCATCCCTCATGACAACAAACAATGGCGAGAAAAGTATTTTTTCTGTGCCATTCCCAGTCCAAACTATCGTTCTCGATGGTGTCTGGCACTCTCGAGTTCCCTTCTTCCCTTGAATAAGTGTCCTGAACTTAATGAGTATGACAAAGAGACTTGGGATTTAATTCCCACTAGAAAACCAATCGATGTGGCCGATCTAAAAACTGATGCAGGTCTTGCCAGCCATGATCTTTTTCTAGGTATACAATGATTTTTTTTTTTTTTTGGCACTTTGACCTTTTTTTTTCCATAGGAACTGATGTCTACCAAGTTCCCAATATTTCTGAACTCTGAAAGGCTGTTTCAGAAGAAAAAGAAATCTGAAAAGAAACCTGAATCCAAGCCAAGGAAGCCAGGGAAGAAAAGAAAGCATTCCATCCCTCGTCCTTCTAATGACCAGGATGTTAAGAAATCTTCCAAGAAGAAAACCAAAAGCTCCAAAAAAAATATATTGCTGAGGAGAAAATTCCATCTAATTAGCAAGAGGCGGATCAGATAGAAAGAAATGAAGATGCTGATAATTCTGATATTCAGTTTGTCAAAGTTGTTCCTAGTGAAACTCCGATTCAAAGAACAAGGACCTTGAGAAGTAGACTTCGCTCCATCGATTCTTCTTCTGGTCAAGAGTTACCTACTGCCAAAAAAGGCAAGAGAAAAAGATCCTCTATTTCTCCCCCTGTTGAAGTATCCCCTGAGAAAATACCCATTGAGAAAGAAAGTTCTGTTGAAAAAGTTACTGAAGAAACCATTGATCCTAAAAATTCTGCTAGGAATGAGGCTTTTACTGCCCCTATATCACCTCATCTTCCCCATGATATTACTGCTGCCCCCTCACAAAGAACAGTTGAAGCCGCAAATCAAGGTGAGGAATTTTCTAGTTACTTTCTTGATCAGCTGAGGAAAATAGCTGAAGAAATTGTTACACATGCTGCAGGTAATATCATTGATCAAATAGCTGATCAATTGTTTGATGAGAATAGTTCAGTTCCCCCTCATGAAGATGAATTTGAAGAGAATATCCCCATGGATGTTCCTGGCAATGATACAGTACTTGTTGATCATCCACCTGTTCCAAATTTTATTTTTCCTTTCCCTGTTTTTAAAAATGTTATTCCAGATATCAATGTAGTGCCCGACGTTGTTGAAGAGAATGTCCCAAATGTCCCTTAGAATGATGCTTTAAATGCTGCTCCCCCTGTTTTAGTTATGCCAGTTGATCCTCCCAATGGTCCTAAGGACCAAGTAAATTTTGCGGCTGAAGTTGTTGACATACAAGTTGCTTCTAATGATGTCATTGTTGATGTTAACCCCCATGAAGTAATTGAAGCCACCAATCCTCATCCGATTGGTCCTAGGCAGTTAGATGATGCCCAAAGTGTTGCTGATTCAAGGGATCACTTTAACCCTGTTTGGAATTTGAAGGAGAACCATACGGCTAGCTGGAATTGGGAAGTTACACGTGAATGGGGAACGAAAGGCATAATTCCTCGTGATAAAAGAGAGACAGCTAGTATGACTGATCCTGATCTTGACTCGCATGCTTGGGGGTAAGGAATGAATTTCCTTTCTCTTATTGAGATTGATCGATTGATTTTTTATTTATTTATTTTGTTAAGTCTTCATCACTTTGCCTACAGATGTTTTGGTGTTGCCTTCAATGCCTTTTCTGAAGTTTTGGAAAGAGAAAAAGTTCTTTCTTTGGAAAATGACAGTCTGATCAAGAGAAATTTTGAATTGATTGATGAGGTACAAGAACTCAGAAAAAGCTTGAAATCCTCAGAAAGAAAATTAGAGGCTGCACAGTTCAAAGAAATGGAACTATGTTCTGAGATAGATAATTTATAGAGTGATTTTCAAATCTGTTCTGATCTATGCACTGATTTGCAGGAAGAAATGTCACTTTTAAGGGCTTCCGTTTAAATCATAAAGATGAACTTCTACAGATTGAAATGTTGAAGAATGATGCTCCGGAAAGGCCAGACTTGCAATGTATGAGAGGGATGAACTTAGAGATAAATTAGCAAAGGCCTTTGTTTGAAGGTTTTGAGAAAGAAAGAGATGAGCTTCTGGAAAAATTTCAGAAGATTGATAAGTTAAAGTCAGATTTGGAGCAAGAACATAAATGTCTTCAGAAAGCCTTTGATTCAGTTTCAAAGGAAAAATCTGATTTAGAGTGTCAGAAAAACAATTTGGGATTGACCCTGTGTGAGACTTCTTTGGAGAAGGATAATCTCAGAGTCTCTTTAGATTTGGTTTCTAAAAAGAAGGAAAATTTGAATATTATTTTGGATGAGACTCTCAAGGACCAGAAATTTATGTTTGAAGATATTCAGTCAGAGAGGAAAAATTTTGAATTAGAAAAGAAAAGAATTCAAGATGAACATCAAGTTATTCTGAGTACAGTTACCTCTGTAATTGAAGAGGCAGGAGATAATCCAGCTTTTCTTGGATTCTGCAAAAATATGGTGAAGGTTTGTTCTGATCAAATCTTCTCTGAAATTCTTAAAATTTGTCCTGGTGTTGACTTCAAGTTGCTCCCTCCTGAGTTTCTCTACCTTCCAGAAAATATTTTGACCTCAGGAATTTAAAATATCCCGACTCTGAGAGTTCTTCAGAAGATGCTGAGGATGAGAACGAAAATGTAAATTCTGAGGAAGAATAAACTGCAAGCTTTGGTGATGATGATGAGGAGCCTTCCCCAGAAGATGACAAAAATCCTGCTGCTGACAACAACCCTCCTGTTGACCCAGATACTTAGAGAAAAATGTTTTCCTTTATTCTTGACATACCTTCTTTTTTTTTTAGCAAACCTTTTGATGTACTGGCTCTGTTGATCTTTCTGATCTTCTTTTTCTTTGATCAATAGAGTTTCCTTTTCTTTCCTTTTCGCTCCTTTATAAGATAATCCCTTTTGACTGTTAATTTGCTTTGTGAAACATAAAGTTCTCATCCATTTTTGACTAGAATTTAGAATATTCGATCTTCATGAAATAAGGCCTCGGAAGGTTGGCTGCAAAGGAGCCTAATTTACGGAAAGTCGGGATCACCCTCGGAAGGAATGATCCATGATCATCTTTGGAAAGCATGATCAGGCCTCGGAAGGCTGGCTACTTGAGCCTGACTTACAGAAAGTCGAGACCACCCTCGGAAGGAATGATCCATGATCAGCTTCGGAAAGCATGACCAAGCCTCGGAAGGCTGGCTACTTGAGCCTGACTTATAGAAAGTCGGGACCACCCTCGGAAGGAATGATCCGTGATCAGCTTCGGAAAGCATGACCAGGCCTCGGAAGGCTGGCTACTTGAGCCTGACTTACAAAAAGTCGGGACCACCCTCAGAAGGAATGATCCGTGATCGCTTCGGAAAGCATGACCAGGTCTCGGAAGGCTGGCTACTTGAGCCTAACTTACGGAAAGTCGGGACCACCCTCAAAAGGAATGATCCCTGATCAGCTTCGGAAAGCATGACCAAGCCTCGGAAGGCTAGCTACTTGAGCCTGACTTACGGAAAGTCGGGACCACCCTCGGAAGGAATGATCTGTGATCCGGCTCTTTTGCACAATTGAAGAAGAATCTATAAGTGATAATAGTTGACAGAGATAAGCCTTCAAAAACATCAGGAAACTCTGCTCCCTTTCTATTGATAATACTTTTTTAGGTGAATTACGTTCCACGTTCACCTTAAACAGCTTCCATGCAGATCTTTGAGCCAATATGTGTTTTTGTTTACAGCCTTTGTTACCACATATGGTCCCTCCCAGTTTGCGGAAAGCTTTCCACAATTTCTTGGGTCTGATGCTAATTTTTTTCTCAAAACCAAGTCTCCAACCTTAAAAGATTTAGGCTTGACACGAGCATTATAGTATGCTGATGTCCTCCTCTGGTACTCTATATTTTGATACAGAGCTTTTTCTCTAACCTCTTCCAAAAACTCTAGATTCACTCTCAGTCCTTCTTCATTGGTTGCTGAATCACACTTTTCTGATCTTTCTGACCCAACCTTCACCTCTACTGGAGCCAAGGCCTCTGACCCGTAAGCCAACCTAAAAGGTGTCTCCCCTATTGGTGTTCTGACTGTAGTTCTATATGCCCATAACACATGAGGTAGTTCATCTACCCATAGACTACTTGCTTCATCCAATCTTCTTTTGATTCCTTTCAAGAGAGTTCTGTTAGTTATCTCAATCTGCCCATTGCATTAAGGATAAGCCACAGAAGAATTTTTACACTCAATGTGGTAGTCTGTGCAAAATTCCTTGAACATTTCATTATCAAACTAAGTGCCATGGTCTGTCAACAAGACCTTAGGCAAACCATATCTAAAAATGATCTTATTTCTGAAAAAACTTCTCCATTTGATTCATCGTTGTTGCGGCCAAAGCTTCTGCCTCCAACCATTTTGTAAAGTAATCAATTGCAGCTACCACAAATTTTCTTCCTCCAGATGCAATAGGAAATGGACCAAGTAAATCCATCCCCCACATTGCAAATGGAATGGGATTTAGAATTGTAGTCAGCTGTTCTGCAGGTTGCTTCTGAATTGGAGCATGAATTTGGCACTGATGGCATTTTCTTACATATTCAATTGCGTCAGATTACATCCGTGGCCAATAGAATCCTTGTCTCAAGATTTTATAGGCTAAGGCTCTTCCACCAAGATGACTCCCACAGATCCCTTCATGGACCTCTGAATTACAAATCCAGCTGGACTTTGTAAAATCATAGCTGCTCCTTATCCCTGAGAATGACTTGATCCGTCCACATGAAGAATCCACCCAGCAGATACCTCACTAAAGTCTCCCTGATCTTTCGGTAGTGAAACACTTTAAGCAACAAAATCCGCCAGGACTTGTGCCTTTATCACAATTCTGGGTTTATAGTCTATATCATGTTCTGTTAATTCTACTGCCTAAGACACCATTCTCCCGGCAAGGTCAGGTTTATGCAATATTTTCTTTAAAGACTAGTTAGTAAGAACAATAATTGGATGAGCCTAAAAATAGGGCCTGAGCTTTCTGGCCGCTATTATCAAAGCCAAAGCTTGTTTCTCAAATTCTGGGTATCTAGATTCCGCATCTAACAATGTATGACTTACAAAGTAGATAGGATTTTGAATCGTACCTTCTTCCCGAATTAATACAGCACTCATTGCTGCCTTCGAAGAGGATAGGTATATTTGCAAGGCTTCTCCCGATATTGGCCGAGATAAGACTGGTGACTAGTCAACCTTCTTTTTAATTCTTCAAATGAATTTTGACAGTCCTCTAACCATCTGAATTCATTGAGTGCATTCAGGTTCTTCAACGCCTTGAAAAAAGGTGCACACTTATCTCCAGATCTGGATATAAATCTACTCAATGCCGCAACTTTTCCTGTCAAACTTTGAATCTCCTTCATATTGCTGGGTGGTGACATATCCAGAATGGCCTTAATTTTTTCTGAATTTGCCTCAATACCCCTCTGTGTGACCATATAATCCAAGAATTTCCCAGATGAAACTCCAAATGCTCACTTCTCAGGGTTAAGTCTCATTCCATTCCTTCTGAGTACGTCAAAGCATTCCTTCAGATCAGTGAGATGATCAAATTTGAATTGACTCTTTACTAGAAGATCATCAACATAAACTTCCATATTCCTCCCAATCTGATCAGCAAACAACTTATTCATTGCTCTTTGATATGTTGCCCCAGCATTCTTCAATCCAAAAGGCATAACCTTGTAACAGTAGCTTTCACGATTTGTCATAAATGCCATGTGAGGTTTGTCCTCCTTCTTCATAAGGATCTAATTATAGCCATAATAGGCATCCATAAAACTTAACATTTGCTGACCTGATGTGGCGTCAATCAACTGATCAATCTGCGGCAAAGGATAACAATCCTTGGGACAAGCTTTGTTCAAATTAGTATAATCCACACACATTCTCCATTTTCCATTATGCTTTTTCACCATTACAACATTTGCCAATCACTTGGGACACTCAATCTGCTCAATAAATTTTGATTTCTTGAGCTTTTCCACTTCAACCTTGATTGCATCATGCTTTTCTAATGAAAATTTTCTCCTTCTCTGCTTTACAAGTTTAACAATACTGTCTATCCAGAGACAGTGCTCCGCAATCTCCCTGCTCAACCCTGGCATGTCTTGTGCTGACCAAGCAAAGACATCCGCGTTCATATGAAGAAATTCTTTCAACAAGACTTTATCCTGATTAGTCTGATCAGCCCCAATCATGGTCCCCTTTTTTGGATTTTCGAGATCAAAAGAGAATTTTTCTAATTTCTCCACTGGTTCTCCTCTCTGAATTTTCTCCTCATCCCTATTATCCATAATTTTGATAGTATGGGGCAAGAGCCTTACCTTGTGACTTGGAATCTTTCAAGAAAGTTGCATAGCTCTGCCATGAAGTTTTCTGATCAAATCTGCATTCTCCAATGCCTCCTTCAGTTGGAAATTTCATTTTCAAATGCCTTGTCGAAACCACAGCTCCAATAGAATTTAAAGTTGGCCTTCCCAGAATTATATTGTACGCCAATAAATTCTTTATCAACAAAAATTTAGTAACTGTAGTTACTGCTTGTGGATGTGTTCCCAACGTTATTGTCAACTCCACAGTTCCTTCCACAAAAGTACTCTCCAGAAAACCCAAATAACCTTGTTCCACAAGGTTTTATCTTCACAACATCCATTTTCAACCGTTGAAAGGCTTCGTAAGACATAATGTCTACAGAAGACATTGTATCAATTAAAACCTTGTGAATGTCTCTATTTGCCACCTCAATGGCAACAACGATGGCATCATCATGTGGCTCTTGAATTCCATCCATCTCCTCCTCCGCGAAGACTATTTCTTTCATCTTCTTAATTCTTTTGGGAATAACATGAGATTCAACAGAATTGACATACCTGGCTTGAGCCTTAGACTTTGAAATTGAGTTTAAATCCAAACTCCCCAAAATGATCATGACAGGAGATTGTTTCTGTTGAACCCTTCGATTTTCCTGATCTTTGGCCTTTTCATTTGGAGAATTAGGCCGAAAATCTCTTTTCGCCTGGTCCCCTTTGCTGGTCCTCGGTTATTCCACCTTCTTGGTTGATCAGCAACATCTCTTTGTTGTCCTCCATTTCTCCGTTTGACATATCGATCTAACCACCCCTGATTGATCAACCGCTCAATCTCATTCTTCAGAATCCTGCAATCATCAGTATCATGACCATGATCTCTTTGAGATCTGCAGTATCTGTTTGGATTTCACTCTTCTGCTTTTGCTATCATCAGTGCTGGCCATTTCAAAAATCCCTGATGTTGGATTCGCATAAGAATTTATGATCTTCTGATATTAAGAGGAGTATAATTCTTTGGGAATGGTCTTGGAACATCCCTTCTAATTTGACGATCAGGACCATTCCTCGGGTAATTTCTGCTATTTCTTCGATCTCTCTGATCAGATCGCATAGCTCCATCTTCCTTCTTTCTACTCCCATCACCATTAGTCTCCTTCCTGGCTTGTAGGATATCTTTCATGTTAGCATACTGATTACATCGTGTTGTCAATTTTGCAATGTTTGCCGGCTTGTTCATAATCAAAAATTCCAGTAAATGATCACCTGCCAAACCTCTAAACATAGCATCATAAGCCACCGCTTCATTTAAGTCTTTTATCTGAATTAATTCTTGATTGAATCTCTTCATATAACTTCAAAGTGATTCCCCTGACTTCTGAAGAATTGTAGCCAAGTTATCCACTGTTTTGCTACTTTTCATGTTGCTCTGGAATCTTGATAGAAAAATCTTTGTCAGGTCTCTAAAACTTCCAATTGAATTTGGTAGCAAACTAAAAAGCAGGGTCATTGCCGGACCTTTCAATGACGATGGAAAGGATCGGCACTTCAAAACATTAGAGTTGCCTGCCAACATCATAACAGAGTTGAACTGAGCCAGGTGTTCCAACGGATCTGAGCTTCCCTCATACAATGTAAACACCGGAAGTTTGAAGTTATGCGGCAATGGTGCTGACATAATGTCTTTGGAAAATGGATATTAATTAATTCATTGCCTCTTCCACCTTTTCTCCACTATCCTTGTTCGTCAGTCGTTGAATTTGATCGTTCAGGATACGAAACCTTTGACTGATTTCAAATCCATGAACTTCAGATCTACTGTCTTCCGATTTCCCTCTTTCTTTTTTATCTCTCCAATTCCCGAGAGTTTTACTGTTCCTACTCTAACTTTGGCTTAAATGATCATTCTGAGATGATCCTTGATCTTCCGACTCCAAAGGAATATCATTTGGATCTATGCTCTCTCCGATCCTTCTCTGAGAATTGATCTCCTCTAGTTTACTCTTGACCCTTACATCCAATGATTTGGTGTAGAAACCGCCTCAACTCGGGAAAGAGTGCGAGATCTTACAGCAGACGAGATCAAAACTCTCCCTTCTAGTTGAACTCCAACTTGTTTGATGAACGATCTCATCAAATTTTGTGTTTTGAGGATCTGATGTTGCATACTTTCAAATCGAGCAGTGATTTGATTTGGATCCAGCCTCGATTGAGAAGCAACAAGCGTATCTGCAAGTTGTTTCTCCTGTCTTTCAAAGATTTCAGCAAGACGAGGTGAACGATCCTCCGTCACTCTCTATTTCTGTCGAGTCTGCATCGTTGGAATTTGCAGTGCTGAAACTATTTCTCTCGTCTTTCTCTTCAGATTGATCCTCCTTGGCTCCCTCTGACTAGCCTCTTCCATTTCAACCAGTAATGTCTCCTCTCGCTTAGGCAATTGAGCCATGACCTCTGTTCTGAATTTATTAAAGTTGATTCCCACAGACAGTGCCAAATGTTGGTGCAGAATTTGTCATGGATCTTGAAACGCGATCTTAGCACCAAACCAACTCAGATCTGAATCGATCTGGCTTGCTTAATCATCAACTAATCTCTCGTTCCTGAAAAATAGAACACCAGTGAGAAACGGAGCCGATCGTCTTGATCGGCGTCACGTCTCCGATGGTCTAGTTAGAATAATGAGGACAGTGCTTCGGAGCTCGCAAGAGCTTTTGAGGTGTTCTAATGGTGAAAAACCAGAAAATATCTGTGTTTAGGTTGATCCGAGAGACCTACCTTTGGCGAACTCATTGTTCCTTTATATATAGATTTCCCACCTAATCTGCTTTTAACTGTGACCGTCGGATCATAATATAGAATTGGATGGCCATGATTAGGCCTTCTTCTTAGCTCTTGGGCGAACCCAGAGACTGCTTTATTGAATCGTCTTAAACCAATCATCTTAGATTTAGACCAGAGTGAACCACCATGAACCGAGGTTGGGGTATTTTATTCACAACAGCATCCAAAATGCAAATTTCTTGCTGGAATCATGCATACTAGGGCTTCGTAAAATTGTGCCGGAGCTTTAATCTACAAGTAAATAGCCTGGTCACCAGTCATGCAACTGTTCTTAGGAACAATTGTTCAGTCTTGACATACTTTATCTTTTCAAGATGAAAATGAAAGAAACAAATTTAATTATTAAAGGTTAATTTTCTATCACAAATCTCTGTGTTCCTAAATTTCTAAATTATTTATGTAGCATTTGCTGATTTTAACTATTCAACAGGGGTCATTGTACATTAACCTGTTGTCAGGTGGATTAGTTGAATAATGGATGTACCAATAGCAGATGCGTTCGATGCTAATCACAAGCCCACTGCAAGCATACTCCAGGTTCGATCTGAACCCAAACCCTTTCGAGTTAGCAGGATAGTTTGTTGAAATTTTGGTAATTTTGTTAGCTTTATAGCAGATCTGATCTTCATAACCATGTATGCTCCAGAAAAACTTCAATCTTGATAGGCAATTGGGTAATCATAACACAGTGACCACTTATCCAATGCAACATATTGATTCCCGTGCACCTAACCACAGCATCTCGGTTTCTATATGCAACCCTTTCTTCAAGACACAAGTAGCAACTACAGGCCAAAGCTTGCCTGCTACTGCTCTGAATCAACAACCATTTGGAGGAATTCCGGTTACCACAACACATGCAATTTTCCCTGCTAATGGGTCCATTGATCCAAGGTAATATATCATTTCTTATCTGAGGAATTGGTATGGCAGGTTTTCATTCTCCTTGCATGCTGAATTGAGTTTTTTTTTTTTTTTTTTTTTCTTTTCCAGGAACATCTCAAAGCCCACAGGGGCTCAAATGAAAGATCTTTTATGGTGGTTCTGTATTAGTTTATGATGATGTCTCTCCTGAGAAGGTATTTTGCTCTCCTACTATCCCCATCCCCGGGAAGACTACTCCCCCCCCCCCCCCCCCAAAAAAAAAAAAAAACCCAACAACATAGAACCATGTAGAGATAGGCGGGCCGTTTGTTGGTCAATTTGCTAAAAAAACATCGTACTCTGTATATAAGCTCAATCGATTATGTTTTTTGCTGGAAACGGAACTTCTATAACAAACCAAAGACCTCAAGTGCCAACACCAACCGTAAAACCAGCTGGGATAGAAGCTGCGCATGAGAACCAGTCCCTTCCAAGACCTCCCTCTGTTACATCACAATCTCGTGCTCAATCTGGTAGCGGGTCCAGCAACAGTGATGAAGGGATGGCCGCAAAATCAATAGGTACTTTGATAACTCCTAGCAGCAGCCAATCTGAGGCTCCTATTATGGGTACTCTAGTGTCATCTGCTTCAACAACTCTCATGCCAACAGGTAATTTTTTATATGTTATATTATATAAATCTATACTCTGGTTGTGGGTTGCTTAAGCTTCCAGTTTGACCTTGTATATATACACGGTTGTTGATGCATTCGATTCTTTTTTGGCGCCAAATGGAACTTCCTGAGAAAACTTGTTTTATGTATTTCTAAGCTGGGTGGTGGTATTATTTTGAAGTTCCATCAAATAAACCCTTTCTTGTCCATTCAATGCAGGATTCTGAGCGTGGCTCCTTACAGCCCTAACAACAAATCTACAGAAAGCACCACAGCAGCATCCTTGTCCTTCACAACTAGCAAGGAGCAGTCATGGTGTGTGGCTAATTGAGATAAAAGACTTTTTGATGCCAAGTAGCATACTGCACAAGAGATGGAAAGAAGCTGAAGAATGGTTCTTCTCCTTTCCATTTTCTTCTCTTTATATTTAAGCCCTATATTGGTGCTCACTTCTTAGGAAATTATGAATTAATATTTGTTGTTCCATTGGCCTATAATGAAGGTGTTGTCACAAAAAGGTTCCGAGAGAAAGAATCCAATTCAAATAAAGAAAACTCAAGAATCCCGTTTTTGAGGGTCTCTGTCCAGTTTTGATCAACCTCTTCATCGGATGGTCATCCAGTGTCTGATTGAGCCGATTTTTGGAGGAGAGCTTCAAGACTTCTTGATCTTCAAATCCAACGGTGGGATTGTTCATTGGAGATCTCTAAGTTAGTCCGATTTGTATGTCAAAACACTCCTTGTTTAAGTCAGATAGGAACTCTGAGTTTGATTCAAACTCTGAGTTTAATTAATCTATAAAAGGAGAACAAATTCCAGCAGAAGAAGAAGGACGTTTTGAGGAGCTTGGGAAGAGCGTGGAGGTTGAACCAGAAGACGTTGGTTGGCTTTGGAGATCTGAAGCTTGGGAATAATCTTTTGTTTTCTGAACAAGAAAGAAAGTGAAAGAGAAGGAAGAAGAAGCAGCAGAAGAAAAGAAGGGAACATGGTTGTATGGTTTTTTTAAAGAGAGAAAACTGAAAAAGATTGAAAAGAGAAAAAAAGAGTTGGAGAAAAAGATAAACAAGTATTGTTACCATGCATCTTACACAAGTTGAGGTAACCCGTATTCACAAGTTATTGTCTATTATTTTCTAGGTTATGTTTAATGATGAAGAACCTAGATCATGAATGTAATTTGGGGAACTTGAATTATTGGTTTACATTGTGACCTAGCAAGTTGGAGCTTGTCTAGGGGGTTGGTGTCCTTGTCTGAATTGCATTTTAGACTATAGCAGGGATTGGTGTTCCTAGACTGTTGTAGCAGTCAAAATATCTAGGATTGTATTGAGTAATATACGAAACCCTAGGTAGGGTATTACTCCGTGGATGTAGGCAATTTGGCCGAACCACGTAAACTCTGGTGCATTGCGTTTTTTTGTTTATTTTTCTTTGTTGCACATATTGGAGTGCCTTGATTGCAGAGTGGTGGTACATTGTCTGGTAGACCCAGCCACATAGTGGTGTGTGGTGGACGTGTCCTTGTGCAGTTGATAGCTACGAGAATGTTCTAATTAATTTTGTTTTGAGATTAAAGAAACTTCACATTGAAGTGAATTTTTGAAGACACTGATTCACCCCCCCCCCTCTCAGTGTCAATCTGGGAATAATAATTGGTATCAGTGCCAGGTTCCCGTGAAGAGAAGTGTAATCACTTCGGGATTTGATCAGAGAGTTTGTAAGAATGGCCACAAGTGAAGGCAGCTCCAAAGACTTTGGGAAAGTTCCTATTTTTGATGGTACAGGATATGTTTTTTGGAAAAGAATAGTGCAGATATACATTGGATCTCTAGGGTATAATGTATGGCAGTCTATGATTAATGGCTATGAGGAACCAGTAGCTCCGCTTATAGACAATGAGGCAAAAAGGGCTTATGCACACAATCTCAGGGCTTTAAATGCTATCATGCATTGGCTGAATGAAGAAGTCATGGCTAAAGTAATGGACTGTGATACAGCTAAAGAAGTCTGGGACAGGTTGATAAGCATCTATGAAGGGGACATCAAAGTTAAGAAAGCCAAATTGCAAATCTTCAGAGCACAATTTGAAAGTCTTAAGATGACTGAAGAAGAAGACATAGACAGCTACATGGTCAAAGTAAATGAGGTTGTAAACTCCATCAGAGGAGTTGGAGAAAAAATTGAAAATTATGTGATATGTTAGAAGATTCTCCGATCTGTGCTTCCCAAATATGACTCCAAAGTCTCAGCCATTGAAGAAGCCAAGACTTGGATACAATCACTCTTGATGAAGTACATGGAACACTTAAAACCTATGAGATGAGAACTGAAAAGGGCAAGTTCACAGAGAAGGAAGCAGCATTCAAAGCAATGAAGAAGCTAAGGGTCAAAGAAGAAAAAGAATCAAGACTACGATGATGAACTTATAGCTTACTTAGCTAGAAAGTTTAAGAAAGGAACAGGTAAACACAAGGGAAAAGCACATTTTAAGTGCTTCAGTTGTGGTGGAATAGGACACTTTGCCTCTAAATGTCCTAAGAGAGGAAACATAGATGAAGAGGAAGATGAAGAGGAAGAGAGAAATGATAGGAAGGGAAAGAAAAAATTCTTACCAAAGAAAAAGAAAAGCCATTTCAAAAGGAGAAGTCTTTTGACTAAGAATGAATGCTACTCCTCTGAAGAGGAATCAGATGAAGACAATGACTCAACTGATGAGGTTTTATTTATGGCTATTGAAGATGATGAATCACCTCAAACTAAAGAAAAGTCTGATGATAAGGAAGACACTGAAGGTGAAATTGATTATGTTGGTGAGTTGTACTCTGCCTTGCTTGATCTCAAAAAGAAAATGAAGAAAAATAGAGAAATGAATAATCAACTTGAAAATTCTGAGATAACAATCAAGGAGTTGACTGTCACAATTAGTGAATTGGAGCATGTTATAAATGACTCATCATCTTGCCTCTCTCTCAAGTGTAAAGAGTGTGAAGAACTTGAGAAAGAAGTTGGAAGGTTAAAATCAGAACTTGAAGGAGAACAAAAGAGGAGTTATTTAGAAGCTATCACATCATCCACTCCAATTACATTGAACTTTAAGGACAAGACAGTTGTAAATCAAGTGACAGGGACTACTCATTTTACTTCTACTTGGGGAAGAGATAAGGTACTAGATGAGATCTTGAGTGTTCAGAGGTCACCTCATATTAAAACTAGTCTTGGATACTCAAAGGGGGAATGTTCAAATGTAAATAAGACCAATGGAAATAGAAATACAACAAATCCAATGAGTCTTGATGAGGAGCACCAAAAGAATCCATATATTGGGAAGACCAAGCCAAAGATGAGTAAAGAAGGCTATACTGGAGCTTATCATAAAACATTTAATGGTCAAGGCTTTAATGGGTATTGTTATGGATGCAACAACTTTGGACATAAAGTGGCAAACTGTAGAAGACAAAACAAGGTTGTGGCATTCAACAACATAAACAGATTTGCTCCATTGGATAAGGTTAAAATAGAATGCTTCATGTGTTTCAAGTTGGGACATATTGCAAGGTATTGTTGGACTGCTCTTCCTTCACAGAAGGAGATAAACCTTCCCCAAAAAGCTAGCTCAAAGACATGCACAAACAATTCAAAGAAAACCGAGGGAACCTATTGATGTATCAGATAAAGCAGTTTGGGTTGAGAAAGGACAAAAAGGAAAAATGATAAATTCCTTGGTAGTTCAAACAGCTTTCAAGGCTCATAGTAGTAAGGCACCTTGGATTCTTGATAGTGGGTGTTCCACACATATGACAAGTGACAAGAATAGGTTCTCAAGCCTTGATGTAGTGAAATGTGGTTCAGTGAGATTTGGCAACAATGATGGGGCCAAGATTGAAGGTAGAGGCTCAGTTAAGCTGGATGAAGGAAAGTTAAAATCAAATAATGTTCTATATGTGAGTGGGCTCAAACACAATCTTCTTAGTGTGAGCCAAATCTGTGATGGTGGATATGAAATTCTTTTCACTAAAGAAAGTTGTGAAATCAAAAAGCCGAAAAATGGCAAAGCATTGGCTTTAGGAACCAGAACAACCGGAAACTTATATGTCTTATCAAACAGGTGCATGGTGAGTCAAGAGGATGAAAGCTTGTTATGGCATAGGAGATTGGGGCATATAAATTTCAAGAATCTTGCCAAGCTCATTAAAAGGGAAGTTGTGAGAGATCTTCCAAAGATTAAAAGGCCTTCAAATCATGTATGTGGTCCATGTCAAAAAGGGAAGCAAACTAAAGCCACTTACAAGCCCAAGGAATATCACATATGCAGCTCCCTTGATTTAATTCACACTGACTTATGTGGTCCTATGAGAACAGAAGCTTTTGGAGGAGAAAGGTACTTCATGATTTTCATTGATGAATGCACAAGAATGACTTGGGTATCCTTTCTAAAAGAGAAGACACAGGCATTGGACAGCTTTATAGCTTTCAAGAAGCTAGTTGAAAATGAAACAGGGAAGACTATAAAATGCCTAAGATCAGATCAAGGTAAGGAATATACATGGAGAAAATTTTCAAAATTTTGTAGTGAGCATGTTATAAAAATCCAACATTCAGCTGCTAGGACTCCACAACAAAATGGAGTAGTGGAAAGAAAGAATCGAACTGTTCAAGAGATGGCAAGAACAATTCTCTCTGAAAGTAATATATCAAAAATGTTTTGGAGAGGAGTCTACAGTTCAGTCTACATCTTAAACAGATGCATGGTGGGACCAAATAAATCAAAAACTCCATATGAAATGTGGTACAGCAGGAAGCCAACTGTGAAGCATTTTAGAGTTTTTGGGTCCAAATGTTTCATCAAGAGAAAGGAAGAGAATTTGGGAAAGTTTGATGACAGGGCTGATGAAGGTATCTTTTTGGGGTATTCTTCTAAGAGCAAGGCATACAGGTGCTTCAACAAAAGACTTCGAAAAGTTGTAGAAAGCTCAGATGTGAAGATAGATGAAAATCTACCTCAGCCCAAATTTGTTGCAACTGAGGACTCAACCTTGGACAATGTTGAAGATAATGAAGAGTTTGAAAATGAGACTCCACATGGAGTAGAGTCCGATGAACATGAGTCTGATGTTGAACCAGAAAGAGATGGAAGACCCAAGGATAACAAATGGAACAAAGTGCATCCTCTTGATCAAATCATTGGCACATTAGATGAAGCGATACAAACAAGAAAGCATTATATGGCTTGAAACAAGCTCCAAGAGCTTGGTATTCACGACTTGACACTTACTTGCTACAATTAGGTTTAAGGAAAGGAACCGTGGATAGCAACCTCTATGTCATGGCTAAAGATTATAGTAAATTGGTAGTTGTTGTGTATGTGGATGACATCATCTTTGGAGGTCATTGTGATGAAGTCTGTCAAGGTTTTGCAAGGAAGATGAGTACAAAATTTGAAATGTCCATGCTTGGAGAGTTATCCTACTTCTTGGGTTTACAAGTAAATCAAATGGCAAGTGGCATATTCATATCTCAAATAAAGTATGTTAAGGAAATGTTAAAGAAATTCATGATGGAAGATTGCAAACCAGTGGGAACTCCTATGGTGGTTGGATGCAAGTTGAGCTCAAGTGATGAGTCCCCCTCAGTTGATCAAACTCACTATAGATCTATGATTGGGAGTCTCTTATATCTAACAGCATCAAGACCAGGCATTTTACAAGCAGTGTGTCTTGTGTCAAGGTTTCAAGCAAACCCAAAGGAGACTCATCAACAAGCAGTGAAAAGGATTTTCAGGTACTTAAAAGGGTCTATGGAATATGGGTTATGGTATCCTAAGTCTAAAGACTTCACACTTGCAGCCTTCTCAGATGCAGATTGGGCCGGAAGCATTGATGACAGAAAGAGCACTAGTGGAGGTGCATTCTACATGGGGAGAAGTTTGGTTGCTTGGCATAGTAAGAAGCAAGATTCTATATCTTTGTCTACAACAGAAGCTGAATATATAGCAGCTGCAACCAGCTGTACTCAAGTGATTTGGATGAAGAGACAAATTTCTGATTTTGGCATCAAATGTGATAAAGCTATAGCTATCAAGTGTGATAACATGAGTGCTATCAATATCTCCAAGAATCCAATGCAACATTCTAGGACCAAGCATATTGATATAAGATATCACTTTTTGAAAGAAAAAGTGATAAAAGGTGAAGTGAGCTTGGAGTTTGTTCTCACAGAAAATCAAGTGGCTGATATCTTCACAAAACCACTGTCCAAACATAGTTTTGAGAGATTAAGAGTAAAGCTTGGGGTTATGGCTCCAAGGGGGAGTAAGTGAGAAAATACATAGAACATCATCTCTCCATAGGATAGGAAGGTGTGGTGGGCACTCCTATGGAAGAGTCTATGTAGGGGGAGCTCTATGGTAGGGGGAGCACAAAGCACCCTTTGTACTTGTTGTCAAAGGGAGAGAGAAAAGAGAAAAGGAGGTTGAGTTGCCAACAATCCCAAAGGGGGAGATTGTTGTTCCATTGGCCTATAATGAAGGTGTTGTCATTGTTGGCAACTTAAGTGGGCTTTTATATGGTACAGCAACACACAAAAAGGTTCCGAGAGAAAGAATCCAATTCAAATAAAGAAAACTCAAGAATCCCGTTTTTGAGGGTCTCTGTCCAGTTTTGATCAACCTCTTCATCGGATGGTCATCCAGTGTCCGATTGAGCCGATTTTTGGAAGAGAGCTTCAAGACTTCTTGATCTTCAAATCCAACGGTGGGATTGTTCATTGGAGATCTCTAAGTTAGTCCGATTTGTATGTCAAAACACTCCTTGTTTAAGTCAGATAGGAACTCTGAGTTTGATTCAAACTATGAGTTTAATTAATCTATAGAAGGAGAACAAATTCCAGCAGAAGAAGAAGGACGTTTTGAGGAGCTTGGGAAGAGCGTGGAGGTCGAACCAGAAGACGTTGGTTGGCTTTGGAGATCTAAAGCTTGGGAATAATCTTTTGTTTTGCTGAACATGAAAGAAAGTGAAAGAGAAGGAAGAAGAAGCAGCAGAAGAAAAGAAGGGAACATGGTTGTATGGTTTTTTTAAAGAGAGAAAACTGAAAAAGATAGAAAAGAGAAAAAAAGAGTTGGAGAAAAAGATAAACAAGTATTGTTACCATGCATCTTACACAAGTTGAGGTAACCCGTATTCACAAGTTATTGTCTATTATTTTCTAGGTTATGTTTAATGATGAAGAACCTAGATCATGAATGTAATTTGGGGAACTTGAATTATTGGTTTACATTGTGACCTAGCAAGTTGGAGCTTGTCTAGGGGGTTGGGGTTGGTGTCCTTGTCTGAATTGCATTTTAGACTATAGTAGGGATTGGTGTTCCTGGACTGTTGTAGCAGTCAAAATATCTAGGAGTGTATTGAGTAATATACAAAACCCTAGGTAGGGTATTACTCCGTGGATGTAGGCAATTTGGCTGAACCACGTAAACTCTGGTGCATTGCGTTTTTTTGTTTATTTTTCTTTGTTGCACATATTGGAGTGCCTTGATTGCAGAGTGGTGGTACATTGTCTGGTAGACTCAGCCACATAGTGGTATGTGGTGGACGTGTCCTTGTGCAGTTGATAGTTACGAGAATGTTCTAATTAATCTTGTTTCGAGATTAAAGAAACTTCACATTGAAGTGAATTTTTGAAGACATTGATTCCACCCCCCCCCCCCTCTCAATGTCAATTTGGGAATAACAATATTTTATATCATTGAAATCTATTGCATTATATTCTCAGGTTGATGGTTAGTTCCGAACAATATTTAGTTAACAATGAACTAACTTTAAGATATCCGGATTCAATTCCTCGTGTACTTTACGTTTAAAAAAAAATCTAATTTTATTGACACCTTTTGATGAGTATGAAATACCAAGCTTGAACATGTTGGTTTGGTTTCCATTTGAGTTATTATGTCAGTGGGAGAAAAGATGCGGAAAATTGGGACCAGCAAGAAATTGCATGGGACTAGACTGAAGTGATGAATTGTAGAAACAGAGGAGGAAGGGGATGACCTATGATTGATGAGGGAGAAGGGCTGGAGTTGCAGAATCAGGAAGGGAAGGTGTGAATTGCGACTAGGTTGGGGTTGATTTAGGTAAGAAGGAAAGGGTTGGGGAATGCTATGGCTGA
Source organism: Hakea prostrata (assembly GCF_041222555.1). Lineage (NCBI taxonomy): Eukaryota > Viridiplantae > Streptophyta > Magnoliopsida > Proteales > Proteaceae > Hakea > Hakea prostrata. The sequence goes on along the minus strand of NC_142606.1, from coordinate 36,472,799 downwards.
AGTGGGAGGGAATGGGAAGGCTACAGACACGATAGGAGGGGTGGGGATTATATGTAACTTACTTGGGAGGGTGAGATGAGACTGGACCATATACTGGAATGTCTTGATGATCTCAAATGCCTTACCAGCTGAGATTGGATTTCTTTGTCAATTAAATAGGCTCCAGGTAGATGAGAACCAATTATCAGAATCAATACCTAAATCATTCTCAAAGTTAAAAGAAATTAGACATCTGTGAGTGCCTTTTAGAACCAATGGTCATCTCTTTCCAAGGGGCTCAAATATTTATTCACAATATGATTTTCTTCTTTTTATTTAAAAATCATCTCTACATATATATAACGTGTGTTCTTATTTGCAAGTTAGAAAGAAAGGAATGCAACATTTTAGATCACCCAAGTGCCAATTTGTGTCGTTTTTCTTCTTCTTCTCTTATTGGTGTTTAGATATATTAACAATGTAACATCAAGAAAAGTACTACATAGCTTTTGTTTTGTATACAAGTTGACTTGATTAATATTTATTGTATTTATTTTTCTTAAATTGTGTTCTTTGAATACTGTTAGCTTTCTTGAATTTTCTTTGTATTCATGTATTTGTATTGTCTTTCAAGAATAAATGTAATAATAGCAAATATGGGGGGAAAAATTTAACGTAATTGGTGGCGGTAAACAAAAAACCGCCACTAATGGGAAGGAAATTACAAGGGGGTTTACAACAATATAATATTGAATTTGAACACAATTAGTGGCTGTTAAATAGGACATAATTTGTGGTGGTTCCATAGCTTGTTGTCACTAAAAATGTCTTAAATGGTGGTTATTTTGGTGTGACCATCACTAAATATAGACATTTAGTGGCTGTTCTTGGGCATACCGCCACTAAAAACAGTATAATTAGTGGTGGTTTTTCATTTACCGCCACTAAATAGGCTTAATTAAGTCCATTTTCAAAAAGTCTGTTTTCACACTTTTGAAAAACAGATAGTTTAGATCTCGACCGTTCGTACTACTTATTAATTGTGCAGCACTAAAGTCGAGCTCTAAAAAGAATCCTACATAGACAATGCATGAATGAGAAATTTTGAAATCTATACGATTACTAAAGTGAAAGAAAAGTTTATATTTGTTTGCGCTGCGGTCACTGCGATGGTCACAAAGCTCTCACTGGAAGGATCGGAACACACAACAGTAGCGATTACTGGATCGAATAGTAACATATGAAGTGAATTCATGTTGCTGGTAAACTGCAAGGACATGAAAAATTGGTTGACTCATTTCTTTAGCCCTAGCTCGAAGAGGCCAATCCTGTGCGTTGAGAATTGAATGGTTGAAGATGTAACCTATTCCTTTGTAAGGAAAAATTAGGTTAATTAGGGGTAAAATAAACCCAGAAATACATGAGAATATGTAAAACATCCAAAATCAAAATATGTGATAAGAAGTTGCTTTTTCATACTATGATCAAATATGAAAAATAGTAAGGCCAAAAAAGGCAAGCTTACAATATTCTTAAGCTCATCTACCCTTAACAAAAGCTAAGTTCCTACCAAAAAAAAAAAACAAAAGCTAAGTCAACTGAACAAAACTAAACTTGTCCATAGCTACTGCTATGAACAACTTGGTTCAGAAAAAGAAATCCTAGCAAGCAACTTCACTCCCAAAAGATGTTGCACACAAAAATGTCAATAAACCCAAGTCTATGCTATTTCCACTTGAAAAGTCCATCTCTGAAGAATGGCTTATGTAGGTACTTATATCGAAATACCCATACACACGTACAATACTTACAAAAGTGAAATCAAATAAATTTCAGCCATTTAGTTATATAAAGACATGTGTCACATTCTAATGACTATGGGATAGATAACCGCTCTGCCGTGAATAAAAATCTAGTATTTGGGGAGCTAATTATGTGTTGAGATTAACAATACTCCCATATAAATTCCAGGTATTTTCCTCCGTTTCAAGAAGTTCTTTGATATTTCCTTTCTATTATACAATAATTAATGACTATTACTACAATATTATAAAATTCTTAAACCATTAACCTATAGAAGAAATAGTACACTTATATAAAAAAAACTGTTTCTTTTTGTAACAAAACCATCACTAATAAATTGAATTTATAACCTATGATAAAAAAATATATATATTTAAAGTAATTTACAATCAATGCAAAAACAAGAAATAAAGGTAAATTTACCAAAAGTTACTTAATGCTGTCGATGTTCAACATTTATTATTTTTATGTATATAGTTGGGAGAAATAATAAAACTGAGTACAATCCCGAATATGCTTAAGGTCTTTTCTCAAATTGCTTCAACTTCATATAAACCAACACTGCTAATCTTGAACTTTTGGAAGTCTTGAGTTTCTCAAGGACTTTTTAAAATCCATGGAGAGGGCTAGAAGAGGAGATCGGAAGCCCTAAAATCCATGGAGTGGAATCTCAGCTGCAAGGAAGGATGATCTGAACATACGCGGGCCGCACGAGCACCCCCCTAACGCCCATCTATCAACACAAAAATAGAGCAGCGCCCCTTGAATCCCTGTACCCCCCCAAAAAAAAAAACCCCCCCTTATAACTTAGGTCAGGAAGAACAAAACTAAATTATACAAGCAAGATATTTAATTGTGTATTGGGATTCAAAAGATTGTATAAACAGTTGGATCGAAAATGAAAGAGTTTAGTTAATCTAAAATCCAAAGGAAATGAGGTTCATGGCTAAGGGTCTTCTTTCGTAAATCCCAAACTCGAAAAGCTTGATATTATTAACTTAGAAGAATTTCAGAGTTTGACTTTCGTTCAGGACACAAGTATAAGCCCAAATATTACATTCACAAAAACTACAACATCAGTACTTCAAAGTAAGCAAAACCAAAAACAATGCCGGATCAATGAATTTGCTCAAGATCGTGGAAGTTGGAGGAGTAAAGGGAAGATTGTTGAACCAATGGGGATTGGTTCAATTGGTAAGCAGCTTGGTCCACTTAAGCAAGGTTCCGGTATCGAATCCTTGTAAATGCAAAAAATTCCCGCTCGGAGACTCACCCACCACAGCCAGTTTATAAACCAGGGTTGGCAACCAAAAAAAAAAGAAGATTGTTGAGCTGAGAATAGATGAGTCATTAAAGAAAGGAGAGATTTTGATTATCGGCAATTTGATTGACATACGTGCCCTTTGGAAAAATTAAATTACCTACTGCATAATAGTAATATGAGAAGTCTTTGTAAGTGGGAGATAGGATAATACAGACTTAAGAAACAAATATCGAACAATTAGAATATGTAACTCTAAATAACTATTTTGCAAGTCTTTTAGTTGAAGAATTAGAATATTTTTGTCTAATGAAATATTTGCCATAAATTAAAGTATGTATTTTTATATAATAACAATAGCATTAGTAATAATAATAAGTGTGATAAAATGTAAAAATGTAATCATATCTCTTGAGTTCATGCTTTTACAATAGTAATATAGTATGATATGATAGTTGGTTGTCCCAAAAAAAGAAAAAAAAAAGATAATATGATAAGTGAAAAAGAAAAAAGAGATAATATGATAAATATGACAGGAGGAGATATTACATATACCATGAGCAAAAGTTGAACTTATGACCTCTTTACTTTTTACTAAGGGATGTTGGTCATTACCTACCAATCGATCAACCTTGCTATGGTTCACTTTTTCCCCCCTTTTTTTTTTTTTTTTTTTTTTTTTTGCCAAAATAGAAAAGCATAAATAAATTAAATAAAAGATTTAGGTCAAAAGACCTATATAAATGAGAAGAATCCATAATAAACAAATATGGTATCCCTCCACCAAGTTTTTCTTAAGGAGAATCTACAAGCATCCCTTGCAAGAAAATTTAAAAAACCATTGCCAACCCTAAGAATATAACTAAGCAAAACGCTACTAAACAACAAAGTTTCAAAATATCCAAAACTAAACTGAAACTCATCCAATCTAAAGAAGATAGAAGACATTGGAGAGCAAAAATGACATGTAAGTAATCCTAATGGATCTACAAATTAACAGTTCCTAAAGAAGAGCCAAGAAGAATGTCATCTCTAATGGTTTCAAGTTCAACTATGGTTGTCGAAGAACCATGTCCACATTTTCTTTAAGTCGCCACAAAAATGCCATTATAATCCCACATTATGCAACATCTACCTCTTTGTGTGAAGTGTTATCCCATGATCTACCTACAAAGATTTAAAAGAAAACAAGTTCTTCGGTAATTATATGACTTGACATTGGATAAGGTTCCCCATAAGCCTTTTGAGATTCCATAATGTGAAGTTGTATATATTAGTCATCATCCATAGTTTATTTAGGTCGTCTACACTTTTTCTTTCTTTTTATTTTATTTAGGTTTTCTCTAATTTTCTTTGATTACTTTATGGAATTCTAGTTTCTAGATTGAATGTTTAGATTTAATTTTTCTATGTAATGCAAGTTCAATTTCAATTTCAAGTTCAAGTTCAAGTTTCAAGTTTGAGGATCTGTTTTCTCTGGTTTAGCAATTGCAAATCTAGATCATTTTAGATATGGTTGTTAGGGTCGGTTGAGATTCGAATCGTTCGTTCAAGTTTTTTTTATTATTCGAGATTCAAAGATGCAAGTAAGTAACATTCACCAATAATCTTCTCTCCCCCTCGATCCATTCCCACTTTTATCTACCCTTCCATAGTCTTAACTTAAGATTTATTTTTCAACATTTATTTATTGTTTTCTTTTCCCCTGGGTCCTTGATCAAAGATGCCTACAGTCATACCTCTCTTTGGTTAAGACTTCTATTTCCCTTTTATTGTTTTGTTATTTACTTTCTGAATTTTTTTCTCTTTAATATCCATTATTGTTCTCTTTTTCCCTTGGGTCCTTAACAAAATTGCCTACAGTCGTACCTCTTTTTGATTAAGGTTTCCCTTTTATTTTATTGCTTTGTTATTTACTTTATACATTTTTATTGGGATAATTACTATTGCCCCCCTATACTTTGATTTTATTACTAATAAAACCCTGTTCTTTACAAATTTATCTTGCCCCCTTCCTTATTACGATGTAGCCGTTAAGTTTGAATATATAATGTCCACTTTGTCCTTCATTAAAATTAAGAAATCAAAAGACGATACTACCCCATTTATAAAAACCAGATTAAATGTCAATTTTACCCTAACTTCATTTATTTTGAATTAAAAAAATATTGGCTTTCCACCTTCACTAAACTTATTTATTTTGAATTAAAGAAATTGACAAAATTCAAATTCGATTTGGTTTCCCACCTTCTCCTCTAGCATACGTAGGGAAGGAAACCACAATTTTTTTTTTTTTTGGGGACTGGTGCTTTTTTAATATTGGAAACGAAACGTAACACCTCCCCATGGGAGTTTAGACTTTTACCCGATTTACTAACCCACCATTGACGAAACCACAAAATCTTGCCGGGAGAAGGAATTAACGAAGTAGGTGATATTCCGCTTCCAAATTTGAGTTGAATTCTATCTTCCCTCCTCTTTGGTTTCTATTTTAATTTTATTCAATTATTATTTCTTTATTTTGGTGATTTTTTTTAGAGTAAAACAGATTATGATAATTTTTTTCTCTACAATTAATTAAGGGTATTACTGTAACTTGACAAAAGGGCAAATAAGTAAAGAGATAAGTAAAAGGGTATTTTGGGATTTTCAAAAAATATGGAGATGCCACATCATCATAGAAACTAACGAACGTACCATGAGGGGGGCATTAGTAATTATAGACAAAGTTAAAGGTTGGATTAGTAATTTTTCAAAATACAGGGAATACATTAGTAATAAAATCAAAGTACAGGGGGGCAATAGTAATTATCCCCTGGGTCCTTGATCAAAGATGCCTACAGTCATACCTCTCTTTGGTTAAGACTTCTATTTCCCTTTTATTGTTTTGTTATTTACTTTCTGAATTTTTTTCTCTTTAATATCCATTATTGTTCTCTTTTCCCCTTGGGTCCTTAACAAAATTGCCTACAGTCGTGCCCCTCTTTTTATTAAGGTTTCCCTTTTATTTTATTGCTTTGTTATTTACTTTATACATTTTTATTTATTTATTTATTAGATGACGAATGGTTAAGTTATGTTTGTGTTATTTATAATTTCAATTCGATCACATTAGATGTATGTGTTAGGACCGTTCATTTAGTTTAATTGATTAGTTAAAATTTTGAACCATTTCACTCTCACGTTACTATTAAGAGGTTAAATTCTAAAGTGGCATATCTCCTTAAGATCGACCCATTAGCTACACGATATCGTGCGCTTGTGGTTATTTTTATTTTGCAAACACAACCTCTCTCTGCAAAAAACTAACCCCCTCTCTCTGCAAAAATCTCCAGCGATCAACAAGAACAAAGCGAAAGAGAGAGAGAGTATTAAAGTAGATGTAAAACTTCTAACATGTCTCAGCCTTTTACTATTGGAGAGGAAAGTAAAAAACAACTGCAACCGATGCGTGCTTTTGTAAAAATACACATCACATAGTGAGCATCGTTCCATGATGCGACCCACATGATTTTAACCCTTCTAAATGTTGGGGAAATATCGGCCGACATTTCAGGGTTTCGGTGGTTTCGACGGCCACGAACACCCAAAATTTGACCGGTTTTTCGAACCCTGGTTTTATCTAATCAAGTTTTTCAGTTTTTTTTTAACTTGAAAAAAAAAAAAAATCTGTCCTCCACCAAAGAAAAAAAGGAGAAAAAAAATCTGTCTTAAAAGGGTGACATGATTCTGCATTACAACTGTCTAGGAATATGAATTCAGCTGTGAGGAGGTCATTTTCCAAAGGACATGATAAATTAAAGCTAAGGTTCTCATCAATATGTCTATAAAATGTAGTGGCACGAAAACTCTGACATTGATAGAAAATGACCATCCTGCCCCTCCCCTTAGATACTTATGAACCATGTGTATCGTTGTACCCCATAGGCCATAGTCTCTCATTCGTAAAATGACCATCCTAACCCTCCCATTAGAAAGTAATACGTGAATTCCCATTTGCGAGGCATTGCGATCTTTGCAATAGGGCTGCCCATCCATCAATTATTTGGGGAAGGGTAATTTTGGTATTTCAAAAAGAGTTGTGTTCTCATCCAAAGGTTTAAGTATTTTCACTGCATTGTCATATACTACGAAATCTTTTATCAAATTTACCAGAAAAAGTGGAAAAGAAATTTTTTGCTAAAGCATAATGAAGATAACCAAAGGGATATTCATGATTAAGAATATGGTTTATTAAAAATAGTTACCAAGATAACTTATGTTAGTGTTTGGCACGGTTAGTGCATAAGTCTCATAGCTACTGACTGATCTTTAGATCGAGATTTCAAACTTCTCTACAAGATTAAATTGTTTTTAACTCCATTTTTGTTCATTATTAGTGTTATTTGGAAGGGTTTTCAATAGCTTGATGTTCTTTCACCCAATCATGATCGCTTGTTGCCACTTCATTGCATTCAATTCAAGTAATCAAAAGGTTAAACCTTAACACTACAACAAAAACCCCTTATAGTTACAAATAATTAGGTACAGTTTTTTTAACCGAAGCTACTAGTCTCTTCTAACTATAGTTTTTATATGTGTAGTAATATAAAATAGTTATTGCTGCAACATGTAGCACTTGCAATAACAAATATATTTATAAATATGCTTGTAAAAGTGTAACTAAAAATTGTAGTAATATTTTACTACAGTATCCAAAACCACATTAATCTATTACCTCTAATTTCAAAAATATAAATACAGTTATGTAGTAGTAATTTAAAATATTTCTAACTATGATATTAAAAACCATAGTAATAAAAAAACATTGTAACTACGGAAACAAAACTACAACAAAAAATTGTAGTAATATATGGAACTTATCACTATGGAATTAAAAGTGTAACAATATCAACTTTTTTAGCTACTAAAATATAACTCAGTTATATATTGTAGTAATTTAAAATATTTTTAACTACGATATTCAAAATCATAGTAATAAAAATACAATGCAACTACGGAAACAAAACTACAACTAAAAAATGTAGTAATATATGAAACTTATTACTATGGAATTAAAAGTGCAATAATATCAACTTTTTTAGTTGCTAAAATATAAACTGAGTTATGTATTTTAGTAATTTAAAATATTTTTAATTACGGTATTCAAAAACCATAGTAATAAAAAATAAAAATAAAACATTGTAACTACAAAAAAAACTATAACTAAAAAGTGTAGTAATATATAGAACTTATTACTATGGAATTAAAAGTGTAACAATATCAACTTTTTTAGCTACTAAAATAGAACTACATTTTGGAATTGTAGTAATATAGTTTATATAATAGTTGCAGTATTTAAAATTGTAGTAACAATTTCTTTTTAGCTGCGGAAATAGAACTGCGGTTAAAAATCGTAATAAATATATTTCCTCTAACTGTAGAAATATAATTACAGTTATGTGTTGTAGTAATTAGATTATATTATTTAAACCACAACAATAGAAAAACGCTATAACTACAAAAACAACACTAAACTTAGGAATTGTAGTAATATGAGAAACTTATTATTGTGGTAATTAACAGTGTAGCGACATCGAGTTTTTTAACGACTAGAATAAAACAGCAGGCTCGAGGGGGAACCCAAGCCTGATCTTGACCCTGTCAAGTATTTTGTATAGACCTATAAATGGATAGCCGAAATCCACCTCTGAATTCGCTTTCATATTCGTTTAAGGTTGTCCGTATCAGGAATTTTTCTTACCGAAAAATATCTATATCTGTTCACTAAGCAACCGGATTCAGATTTGGATAATTGATTATCGGATTGGATAATATCCGGATAATCGGAAATCGAAAATTATCCGGTTAGAGTAAAGTAACAAACACTTTTCTTTAAAAAAGGGTTGATAATCGGATTCAAAACTTGGTCATCCGTAATGGAAAATTGTAAATTGTAAATAAAAAATGACAATCACCAATCAATAATCGGATAGTTTATCGGATTGGATTATTATTGAATATCCGATACATTTCCGGATCCGAATTCGAATGCCTTCTCTAAATTTATGCCAAATTCGAATTTGGATAGCGGTTTTGCTAATCAGATTCGGATTTGGATACTGGTGTATCTGAGTCGAATCTGATCCATTTACAGGTCTATTTTGTAACCTCTAACCTGCCCTTTGAGTCGAATCTGCTAGGGCTCGGGGGTTAGGGTCGGGCCAGGGTCAAGCAGGCTTTATTGACACCCCTACATTTCATACATGGAAAGAGGGTCAAAGGGGGAAAAAGATTTTAATTTTAGAAGGGAACGAGGGAATATTCAATTTTTTTTTGGAAGCGGGGGAGGGGGGAATGGTCCCCTTGCCCCAATGTAGCTTCACCCATGGGATCAAGATATAGAAATTTCTCCTTCTTATTTCTATTTGAATCATAAACGACCTTGTTACACTTAGACCTGTAAATGGATAACCAAAATCTACCTCCGAATTCGCTTTCGTATTCGTTTAAGGGTCTGTATTTGTCTACTAAGCAACCGGATTCGGATTCGGATAATTGCTTATCGGATTGGATAATACTTGGATAGAGTAAAGTATACATTTTTTCTCTGAAAATGGATGATAATCAGATTCAAAAATCGGTAATCGGTAACCGGATAATCAAAATCGAAAATTGGACATAAAAAATTTAAAAAATGGCAATCGCCCAATCAATAATCAAATAGTTTATCAGATTGGATTATTTCGAATATTAGATAAAGTTCTAGATTCGAATTCAAATGTCTTTTCTAAATTTCATCAGATTCGAGTAACGGTTTTGCTAGTCATATTCAGATTCAGATATTGGTTTATCCTGCGGACTAGTATCTGAATCCGAATACGTTCCATTTACAGGTCTAGTTACGCTCACATACATAATTATTTAACACTACAATTAGGGGTGAAGTTTTACTTAATTTGACCAACGAAATCCACCTTGACGAATTTTATTTATGTAAAATGTTATTTTTTTGGTACTTAGAGAAGAAGAATAAACGATAAATAAAAAGTTTTGTAGACAAAAACGATATATAAAAATGTTGATTTGAAAATTCACCGAAAAAGGGTAACGAGGATTTGGGGTAAAAAAAAGAACCCAATTATTAAATAACTATTAAGTTATCGCAAAATTGGAAGAAAGAATCAAGGAACCCCCCTTTTTTTCCAAAAAACCCCCCCAAAAACCCCCCCCTGCTTGGGTTGCCCCCCGTTTAGTTTGAATATGTAATGTACTTGTCCTTCTTAAGATAGATACGATAGTACCCCAGAGACCCTTCTTTTGAATTAAAAAATTGGTCCCAAGGGGGGTCCACCTCCCTCTAGCATACGGGGAAGGAAACCACAATACATTTCTAGTATTAAAAAAGCACCAATACCCAAAAAAAAAAAAAATGGATGAAAGAGGTATAATAATCTCATTAAGGAAAGAAGATAAATTTGGATTTTATGTAATCTTTAATTTTTGGGAGATTTAGGTAATCTATGAACGGTTTTAACAAAGTAGTATAATTGGATTCTTCTACCGAAAAAAAGAAGAAGAAGTTATATTTGGATTAGTGTCTCAGCTATTTTTCCCGCGTTTCTTGTTTTTTTTTTTTGGTGAAGAAATTAAATTTATTTAAAGAAAAGCCCCTGGAATACAAAAAACCAATTACATCAAAATGCAACAGCCTGCTTTTCTTGTTAAAAAAACAAGAAAAAAACAAAAGAAGCCCACGTTTCCCACCTAGAAACAGAAAGTCCCCATTCCCTCCTAATATTCCCGCCCACACTCTTCTCTTCACAATTCCCGCGCACACTCTTCTCTTCATTTCTTTGTGTGAAAATTTTATGTCAAACCTTCTGAAAACCATAATCCAACTCTAAATCGTCCTTTGCTGATTAGGAAAAACTCAACATCTGGCTCATCCTTTGCTGTTTTGGAAAAACTCAATATCTGGCTTGAAGACTGTTCTCAATCTATTCTTGGAGTGCTAGTGGTTCATTATATTGTCATTGGAACCAGGTAAGTTATAATTCCTTCTTCCATCTTAAATTTGACCATTAACATGCTACGTACAACACTCAAAAGATGAAATGAGAACTCTTTCTCAAGTCGCCCAATAAACAAATTAACAGGGTTCCCTGCTCAGAGCATTTGGATGGAACCAATCAAACATATGAATATCCATGAAATTATTTTTTTGTCTGATTATTGAGTAGCAATTATTTTTTTGTCTCATAAGATGTCTGGCCGTTGTTCAGTTGGTTCTTGTTTTTGTTCTTCATGGACAAATAATAAATCTATTGATTGAGAATTTCTCAATCTTTCAAGCTTAGATGCAACTTCTTTCATTGTGGGTCTTTCCCGGAAGTTCATGTTTAGGCATCTATATGCAAGTACAGCAACTTCCTCAAGGTCTTCTTTTATACCTTCCTTTACAACCTGAGCATCAAGGATCTCAAACAACCTGTTCTCCTCCATTGAACAAATAAAATGATAAACCAAGCTTTTCTCCTCTTCTGACTTGGTAGAAGAAATAGGCTGTCTACTTGTTAACAGCTCTGCAAGAATCACTCCAAAGCCATAAACATCACTCTTATCTGTGAATTGACTTGAACGGAAGTACTATGGATCTAGGTATCCAAATGTCCCCTGAACTAAAGTAGTTAAGTGAGTATTTTCATTAGGGTTGGACCTTGAAATCCTATAATCTGACACTTTGGCTCTGAATCTATCATCCAAGAGTATATTGGTAGATTTGATGTCTCTATGATAGATGTGTATAAAAGCTGCTGAGTGCAAGTAAGCTAGAGCTTCTGCAATTTCTGTAGCAATTTTCAGGCGACTATTCCATGTAAAGGGGAACTCACCATTGTTATCATGAATTAGAGTAGAAAGAGTTCCATTGGGTATGAAGTCATAAACCAGTAGAAGAACTTCTGTTTCCAAACAACACCCAAATAATTTCACCACATTTCTGTGGTTAATTTGTGTATGAAGGACGAGCTCATTAATGAACTCAGAAACCACACCTTCTTGAACCCCTTCAGATTTCTTGACTGCAACAATTTTTCCATCTGATAACATACCTTTATAGACAGTACCCTTTCCTCCACGATCAAGAATTCGATTCTCATTATAGTTATCAGTAGCCTTTTGTAATTCTTCTTCACTGAAAATTCTTGTTTTGTCAACAGTAGCATTTTCTGAAGAGATTTGTTGCTGCAATAAAAAACCACCATTCCTTTTGAAGAACATTTGGTTAAGTTTGTTCTTCCTTATTTGAACTTTTTATTCATAGGGGTATCGTACAATCGTTTTTATTTGTTTTTTTGTAGATATTGAATTTTTATATTAATGAATTATTGTACGAGTAATTAAATGGATGTTCATGTCTTTCCATATAGTATATAAATGATGGTTAATCTTTCACGTTTGAGAAAACGACGTTCAGATGGCTCACAAACTGGTTCTCCAACAAATGAACACAAAGCTGATACTATTGGTACGTCTCATAATACTTTATCAAGAAACATTTTAATATATTTCATAACACAATGAGTTACATTACATCTTTTGATATATTTGTGTTTTTATTTTTATTTTTTTTTCTCTTTTAATTCATGTGTTGACTAGATCAATCTAAGACGGATAATCATCGAGGACAGACAGTGTTAACAAGTGTATGGAACTTGGATGGCGAGAAAATTATGATAGAGTGGAATGATAAAGGACAACCTACTGATGTTGAGGGAGATTTGCTAGAGCAATTCTTGGGCACTGTAGCTAGGAAGGGATCCTTGTGCCCTCTAAATTTCAATGATTGGAGGAAAATGCCTAAAATATATAGAGAATACATGTTGGAGTCTGTGAAGGTAATAAAACAATAAATCTTTATAAGTAAATGAAATTTTTACTTTTTAATTAAATGTAAAAGAAACCTGGTTTTATTAATTTTGCGAGCAAAATTAATACAAAATGTAAAAGAAACTGGTTTTATTTGGAAAAAGAAGATCACTCAGGATGGATTTTGGACTCCATCAATACAAAATGGAGAAATTGGAAAAGTGACTTGAAGGCGTGCTATTTTGATGATGACAAGCCTCAAGAATAAATTTTGAGGAATGTTCCAAAGGCTGTGAATGCTGATCAATGGACTAGTCTAGTTCAATTTTGGTATTCAGAAGAAGGGAAGGTATTATTTATTGTATTTTATCATCTTAATATGTATTTTTGAAGGTCTACATCATTATTGTTGTAGTTGTTTAGTCCCAATCGTCTTTAAACATTACCTCTTCTTCTAAATGCCATGTTGTTGTGCTTTCTTGGTTGTGTTTTTCAAGTTATGAACTTATATAAATGAAGATGTTCTTGGAAGAGGTTTGCCCTGTTTCCTAAGGGAAGGGGACTTATGTAAAATGCCCTTAATATATTTATGAATTTTATCTTTCAAATCATTAAATCTTAATTAGATAATTGCAATGGACAACAAGGCAGTAAGTGTGGAGTGTGCTATAGGAATGGTGCTTATTAGGTTTCAAGATTCTTTTATAATAATTGATTACTTATTTATTATTTTTGCTTGTAGAGTCGTAGTACAAGAAACAAGAATAATCGCAAAAATCAAGGTCCACCGCATACTGCAGGTCAAAAGAGTTTTGCACGAATTCACCATGAAATGGTAATATTTGAAAACGCTAACTATAGAACTCTTACATTTTATATATTTATAAATGTTATAGTATCAAATATTTAACTGTGATATTTATAATGTTAAAACAACTGAAAGAAACTGGACTACAACTAAACCGTGCTGGTTTGTACATAATCACTCATGAACATGCAGATGGACATCCAATTGATGAAATTGCACAAAAAACAATTGTATGTTTGCCTTCATTTTTTATTTATTTTTTAATCAAAATACCAGTTAGCTAATTTTTTTTTCAAATAAAATTAAGCATAATAAATATGTATGATATGTATATTTTATATGTTAATTGCAAGGAAAAAATTAAGGAAAAGAAAGCAGAAATTGATGCATCTCAAGGTAATGGCGAGAGTAATCATTGGGACACCGACATCTTTTCTCAGGTGTTAAAGAAAGATAAATGTAGACGCATTCAAGGGCTACGATTGGGAGCTAAGCTTGCTTCTAAGGAAAACAAAAGAGAAGATGATCCTGAACAAGTTGCTTTCTTGAAAAGTAAAGTTAATATGTTAGAAGCTCAAGTCACCAAGATTTTCAAGATTGTTAAGTAATCAAATCCAGATTGTCAGATGGAAGATTTTTCAACTGAGGAACAGGTAATGTTACTAAAATTTTATCAATCTCTAAAGCTTATTTTATTCCTAAAATTTTATGATTCTTGTTGTTATTAATTTTGCAAATATTGTATCCCTGTGATAAAGGCTTAATCAATTTAATAGTCATGAAGGAAATCACTCTTCTAGGAGCAATGATGCATCTTGTTCTCATGAAGGTAATGTGATACTCTAAGCTATAGGCTTCTTATGAATTTTTGTTACAATATTATTAATTGTTATTTATTTTTATATGGATTACAGGATAATTTATTAAGAAGTTGATTCAACCACTACAGAGTTCCACATAACATTAAGCACAGAGGCTTGGATCGACTAGTTGATTCTAGTATTATTTTTTTTTTAAGTACACTTGGAACTTTAGCACAGACCCTTTATCTAAAATTAAGTTTTAATTTGCAGTTATTCTAATTTGAGTCAATTGGATGACAAGTAATTTTCTTTTTATTTTTAATTGATGTGTATGGATTTCAGATGATAATGAATTCAGTAAATATATATTTTGTTTCTATATATTTGTTGTGAATAAATGTATATCTACTAATTCGTGTCTATATATGTTATAGCATCTATAAAGAGCTTGTAGTTATAAATTTATAAAACAATTCACACTAATATTGGTACCAATGGATGACCTGTGAATACATTTGTAGAATAAAATCTGTAGCAAAATCTTCATTGTGGATGAAATACCTACAAATAAATTTTCACACCTAAAGCATTGTAGCAGAAACATTTGTAGTTAATATACCGTAGCTATAGATTAACCACAAAAATGTCAGTTGCTACAATATGTATACCAAGAAGTGAGATGCAAAAACATCCGCAGCTAAAAGATATATAGCCACGGAAACATCTGGTGCTACAATATGTGTAGTTAGAATATCCACAATTATGGTTTTCGTAGCTATAGGTTGCCACGGTAACATATGTAGTTATATTTTCCGCGGCTAGAGGATATATAACCATAGAATTATCTGTCGTTACAATATGTGTAGGTAAAAGTTAGATGCGGAAACATCCACAATTATTTTTTTTGTAGCTATAGGGTAGCCGCGGAAACATCCGCAGTTATTTTTTCTGTAGCTAGATGATATATAACCATGAAAATATCCGTCATTTCAATATATATAGCTAGAAGTTGGATGTGGAAACATCTGTAACTAACAATCCGTAGCTATAGATATAGCTACAGAAATCAATGTAACTAAAAAACCATAGCTATGTCCAACCTTGTACATACAGTATTTTATATGTAGCTACTGCGTTTGCGAGACAGCACGTAGCGACAGATAATAAACCGCATGTAATCTGTAGCTATAGGCTATTACTACGGATTTTGGTACATTTTACTGCAGAAAATTCCGCGGTTATATGCCTTTTTGTTGTAGTGTAAATCTGTAGTCTTGCACAGCAAGATTGGATTAAAAAGGTGTCGTCATGATAGAAGAGCTGACGTTATCTACTTCTCTACTTTTCACGAACAAGCATCTCCACCCACTATTGATTTCATTGTTACAAGGTAGCTAGTTCCAACCCCACGATTCTCTAGAACTATACATAAACTCTAATGTAATGGTTCCTTTGTCTATTTAAAATTGCTCCTTCTGTTCCTTCTTTTATGCCTAAAGGGATCTCAACATCTATTCAATTCGTATTAGAATAACCACCTTCCAAAGAGGAAATCAAGAAAATTTATCATAGAGGTGTTTTAGAGAGAAAGGTAAGGAATGTTAACAATTTGGTTTCTTCCAATGACTTAGTCTTGCTGAACTTTGTTCATTACAATTCCTTTCTCATATTCCTAAAAATACTACTAACTAAAAATAGGACAAGAACCTACGAATGGTGGATGAATACTTGAAATAAGTTGTTGTAGCCATGTATCATGCAAAATAAATGGTGATTTTTTATGTTAAGTATTCACACCCAACACATGTGAGCTGAGTAAGCTATTCCAATTGAAAATTTGTTTGGGGTTTAAATCTCATGTCATAGGGTCAAAATTGGGGCCGGACTAAATTAGACACCTTACACTGACACAAACCTAAACAATGGCTAGTTTCATATTATTTTCTTACATCAAAAATATCTTTCAAGCTAGTTGGGTTGGGCCTAGTTTGACCGAACCAATCCTAATTAAATTACCAAATCCTACCCATCCCTAATTCATGTAAGGCCAAGGTGGATTTGGGCCATTAAAGCCAAACTTGCACTCCTACATATTAAGGTGGCCTAAGTTGAAAATAGAATGATACATTCAAGAAAGAAGAAGGTTTAGGGTTGCTGTATGTTATTTTCTCTGTTGATTGCAATGCCAAAGGTGGGACAAGGAAAGTGTTAGGGTTATAGGGCTGTTAGTCAAACTGTGTTCAAGGAAATAAGAACCAAAATTTTGTTATATATATTTGTAGCGTACTTGCTGACCAAAACCAATGTTTTGATAAGCCCGTTGAATATCATTTGTCAATAGAAAAATAGTGTGATCCAAAAAGAAAAGAAAAAAAAATGGATTGTGACTATTTCTCATCATTCTATAATTTAATTACTAATCAAACCTCTTTCTTTATGAAATTACTATTGACCCCCTCACTTCTAACGGTCTTAAGTGACTATTAACATCAAATATGAAATGTCTATTTTGCCCTTCATTAAAATTAGAAAGTCAAAAATATGGCATTACCCTCGTTTATAGAAACTATGTTGAATGTCAATTATATCCTTAAAATCTTATATTTTAAAACTAATTTGGATTTGGTGGGACCATATACTTATAGTTGTTGAAACTCTCACATTCTACTTAAATTTTTCATAATCACAATGATGGAAGTTTTACAAACAATTTAGCATATAAGATACTAATTGATAGGAAATTTGGTAACATGCATAATGGTCAACATATATTAGGTGATTTTCAATTTCCAACTTTGAATTAAATTTGATATTTCTTGATATTTTAAGTTTCTATTTTAAGTTTTATTTAATTACATTTTTCTTTTATTTTGTGATTTCTTTTTAGAGAAGAAAAATCACATCATTCCTTTATTTAATAGTTTCTTTTTAAAAAAAAAAGTGAATTTAAAGTTAAAATGTTCCCATAGTTAATTAAGGGTAGTATTATAACTTGACAAAAGAGTAAATAAGTAAAAAGATAATTGCATGATTATTTATGGGATTTAAATATATATATATATATAGATGCCACATCATCAATAAACTAATGGAACTTAACGGTTAGGGGCATTAGTAATTGTAAACAAAGTTAAAGGTTGGATTAGCAATTATAAAAAGTACAAGGTGTAAAGTAGTAATAAAATCAAAGTACAATGGGGCAACAATAATTATCCCATTTAATTAATATTTTATTTTCTATACTTTTGAAATTACTAAACCACTCTATATTTTATTTGTCTTCGTCTCTTAGCCCATCAAGATCTTAAATATCACTTACCTCTCCACTTAGTTGATCAAATGACATTTGAACCCCTCTTAGTTGGATAATATCATTTAGCTACCCTCTTACCTAGCAAAGTTATCAAATATCTCCATTTTCTTAGTTTTTTCTGTTAAGTTCTAACTTTAGTTAAATGCTTTTTTTTTAATCCTAAATTACCCTAAATTAAAAATATTTTTTAGTTTGAATTTTAAATTACCTTCCTCTCTCTCTCTCTCTCTCTCTCTCTCTCTCTCTCTCTCTCTCTCTCTCTCTCTCTCTCTCTCTCTCTCTCTCTCTCTCTCTCTCTCTCTCTCTCTCTCTCTCTCTCTCTCTCTCTCTGCAAAATCTCCACCAAACAACGAAAAATCTCCACCAAACAACGAAAAATCTCCACCAAACAACGAAGAATGAACCCTCTCTCTCTGCAAAAATCTCCAACGATCAACAAGAACAAAGCCCTTTTAAGTAAACCTGTAAAGGGATAGCCGAAATCCGCCTCGAATTCGTATTCGTTTAAGGGTATCTGGATCCGAAATTTTTCTTACCGGAAAATATCCGTATCCGTCCGCTAAGTAACCAGATTTGGATTTGGATAATTGCTTATCGGATCGGATAATATTCGGATAGAACAAAGTATTAACATTTTTTTATCTGAAAATGGATGATAATCGGATTCGGATACCAGTAATCGGTAATCAGATAATCGAAAATCGGAAATTATCCTATTAAAATAAAGTATTAAACATTTATTTAAAAAAAAAATATAGGCTAATAATCGGATAGTTTATTGGATATCCGATAGAGTTTCGGATTCGAATTTGGATGCCTTCTCTAAAACTCTACCGAATTCGGATTCGGATTCGGATACTGGTGTATCCGGGCCGGATCCGATCCGTTTACAAGTCTACTTTTAAGTCTCTACCTGAAAGACGACTCTCTCTTCTTCGATGGTAGCTAAGCTTTATCTTTGTTCATTCATGACGATTGCAAAGGTTGGAAAGTAAATAAGGGAGAGAGAGAGAGAGAGAGAGAGAGAGAGAGAGAGAGAGAGAGAGAGAAGGTATTCAAGTAGATGTAAAACTTTTGACATGTCTCAGCCTTTTGCTCTTGGAGAGAAAAGTAGAAAACAACTGGAACCGATGCGTGCTTTTGCAAAAATACAAATCACTTAGTGAGCCGCTCCATGATGGGACCCACATGATTTTAACCCTTTTAAATGTTGACGATATTTTGCCGACATTTTAGGGTTTCGGTTGTTTCACGAAACATCGACACCCAAAATTTGACCAATTTTTAAAACTTTTTTTTTAATAAAACATTTTTTTTGCTTTTTTTTTTTTTAAAAAAAAAAAAAAATATTGGTGAAAAATTAATAAAAATAATGCTTACGGGGTGGGTGGGGGTGAGAGATTATGATCAGACCGGGTTCATACCTGGTCCGACCCTCGACCCCGGTCGAGACGGAGAGAACCGACTCGCTCCCGAGCGAACCGGATCCAGAAAATGGCTTGCTAAAGAAGAAAGCTTATTCGGCTGCAAGCGTGCCCTAATCCTACTTATGGATTAGGGTAATCACCCTAATGATGGCAGACTCGAATTGACGGCTGCGGATAATCATTATCGAAGGGATAATCATCACATAACCTAAAGGTTATCTCAGGAGTCCTCTACTAGTCCAAACTAGTAGAAGTCTATTGCTCAACGGATCTAACTGTTAAGATCCAACGACTACCCGAAGAAGGCTCAAGTGCATCCAACGAAGGAGATTCGAAGGTACACTCTATATAAACCTCACTACCATACAAGGTGAGGGGATCGAAAAAGAATACTATACGAGACTCGAGGTTCGGATACATGCTGATAGACCTAAACTATCAGCGATCTGCTATCTAGATCACCTTTCCCAGTTCTTCATTCCTTAGCTCTGTGCTTCTAGCAAAGCCGTTTGTGATTAAGTTCATCAACTGACTTAGCCTTCGGAGGTGGACTCCCGACCCCAGTGGTCGGGCCACATCCGACGCTTTCGTTTTTGCGGGTCATCACGAGGAAATCTAAGGGCTGAGCAGATTTTGGACGCATCAATTGGCGCGCCGTCGTGGGAAACAACTTGAAAAGCCATGGTGACTAGATCAGCAGCCGCTACACAACGCAATTCCGGTGTTCAGATCCCTAGAGCGAATAATCCAGATATTCCCCAGGAAAGCCAAAATCCTATCGAGGTAGATGGTGGCCAGGGAGGACGTAATCCTCCTCCTGATACACTCCAAGATCAATTGGATCAGGTAAAGATTCAACTCTTGGAGGTGAGCCAAGCACTCCGCATGCTCACCAGACAAGTGGTTTTACCACAAGAACACGATCGGCGCGATTCGGGGAGACGTGCATTGCCACGTGACCGGAGATTGGCTAAAGACCGGAATATCGGTCGGAATTTTCGTGAAGGAGACCGAGGACTTAGGAGGATTGATGATCAACCTAGGCGAGACGATCGGTTCGACAGACCGCAAGAGAGTACAACTGATTCAAATACAAGGTTGGATACAGGGGTAAGAACTCACTCACCCACTGTCAGAAGAACCGTTCGTGATGATCGAGCAGTTCGCGACGAGCGGAATGCTCGGGAAGGACGGGCTGTTCGTGATGATCGAGTAGCACGGGATGATCGTGTTAATCGAGGTCGTGATCATATTGCTGAAGATCACCCGACCCAGTTGGTCGAGGAATTGGCCAACATCAATGAGAAATTAGGGCGAGTTGGCTAAGGGAAGAATAGCGAGGATATTTACTCGGTCATTCGGAAGACTCCCTTTGCCGAGCCAATTGCGGGATATCGGTTTCCCCATAACTTCCGTTTGCCTACCTTTTCAACATTCGATGGCTCCAGGAGATCCAACAGCTCACATCGGCTATTACCAACGAGACCATGGCGGTTTCGGGTAATTCGATGAAATTTTATGCGGGGTTTTGGTTCATCTCTCACTTTGGAGCGACACAAAAGTGGTTTCGAACCTCCCCTACGGAAGGATCGTAAACTTTGACGAATTGGCGCGCCAATTCATAGGGCGATTCCGAGTGGAATACGAGGTCAAGAAAACGGAAGAAACCTTGTTTACTGTCAAACAAGGAAAGAACGAATCAATCAGAGAGTTTCTGAAAAGATTCAACAAAGTGACGATGGAGATAGAAAATTTGGATGAGCAAGTAGCCAAAACTGCTCTATTTACGGGACTCACTAATCGGAAACTCCTGGAGTTATTACTACGGGATATGCCTGCGACTTATCTTTGAGTTGGTACGAGAGATGCCGGAAGCGGGCTGAAGTCATGGAGATTCTAGATGCGCGCCAAGGAGATAATAAAGTCTCCAATAAGGAGCAGAAGGCCTCTGAGCGAGAAGCGCGAAGCCAAAGAAAAATGTTCGTGATCGGGTTGGAAAATCTCGGGCTTGGCGCCAAAGGTCCCCCGGTAAAAGTGAGTACACTCCATTGAATGTTCCTCGGGCTGATATTTTAAATATCCTCAAAAGAAAAAATATTTTAAAGTGGCCGCCTAAAATTCTTTTGAAACCTCGGAGAGCAGCGGGATCGAGAAAAGTATTGCCGATTCCACAAGGACTATGGTCATTATACTAATGATTGTCGTCATCTGAAAGCAGATATTGAGAGATTAATATCTCGGGGACATTTGTCCGATTTTGTTAGCGAGAAGAAGGGAGGAGCCACGTGAGCCACGTGCGGCTGCTCCTAAAAGGGATCGTTCGGTTAGTTCGGAACGATCAAGGGGGAGGCCCCGAAGTCTAAGAAGGGCAAGGAGGTGATTGAAGCTACTCGGTCACCAATCCTTACCATCTTCGGGGGGACCAGAGCCCGAATCACTCCGGAGTCTGAAAACAAAATCCAAATTTGTTGGAGCCGGAGAGACGCGAAGCGGAAGAAGCTGAATGGTGAAGATTCTATCACCTTTAGCGAGGAGGACGAAAGAGATGTTTGTTTACCTCATGATGATGCTATAGTCATCAAGGTAGAGATTGCACGTCGGGGAAGTGCATAGAGTTTTGATTGATACGGAGTCTGCACGGTGACCTAATTTCTTACGAAGTGTATCAAAAATTGAAGGTGGATCGGGACTTGATGAAACCTTCATCCACACATCTATATGGTTTTGCGGGGGTCATCTGCGGTGGCGGAAGGATCGGTCCAGTTGGATTTATCTATTGGAAGTTTTCCTAAGGAAACAACCGTCCGAATCAATTTTTTGGTGGTTCGGGAGCTGCCACTTATAATATGATCCTCGGGCGACCATCTTTATCCAAGATAGGTGCTATTGTTTCGACAAAGCACCTGAAGATAAAATTCCCGACTGATATGGGAATTGGTCAAGTCTCCTACGACCCGGAAGATCTCTCGGCGGTGTTACGTTGCCTATTTAAAAGACAAGGAGGGCCCAAGGAAGGTAACTACCCTACCTATAGAAGTTCGAGATGATCGGGAAGAGACGAGAGATGCAAAGACCCGAACCGGTGGAGAAGCTGGAACAAATCCAGGTGTGTACCGAGGATGAGAAAAAGATTACTTATATCGGGTGCGAGCAATGTGGAAGAATTTAAAGATGAGTTGAAGTTATTTCTTCAACGGAATAAAGATGTATTTGCATGGTCTGCTGAGGACATGCCGGGAATCGATCGGGCCATTGCGGAGCACAAACTACTGGATAGATCCTAAGGCGAAACCGGTGATACGAAAAAGAAGAAATTTCTCCATTGAAAAATATGAAGCCGTTCGAAGCGAAGTTGAAAAACTCAAGAATTCTGGTTTCATAGAACCAATTGAATGCCCAACTTGGTTGGCCAACGTGGTAATGGTAAAAAAAGGCGAATGGGAAGTGGAGGATGTGTACGGACTACCTGAGATCTTAACAAGGCTTGCCCAAAAGATTGCTATCCGTTGCCTCGGATTGACCTCTTGATAGATGCGATTGCGAGGATATGAAACTTTAAGTTTCATGGATGCCTACTCGGGGTATAATCGGATCCTTATGAATAAGGAGGATGAGAAGTATACGGCTTTCATGATTGATCGTGAAAGCTATTATTACAAGGTCATGCCTTTTGGCTTGAAGAATGCAGGAGCAACATATCAGAGGGCCGTCAACAAGATTTTCAAAGAGCTGATAGGAAAGAATGTTGAAGCTTATGTTGACGACATGCTAGTGAAAAGCTTTACAAAAGCAAATCATATTGCAGATTTGGTGAGGTATTCTCGATCTTTGCGGAAATATCAAATGAAGCTAAACCCGGAAAAGTGTGCCTTTGGAGTCTCCTCGGGCAAATTTTTGGGCTTCATGGTATCACGAGAGGGAATTGAGGCTAATCCTGCCAAAATACAAGCTCGATTGATATGGAGGCTCCCAAAACTGTTCGTGATGTGCGGTGTTTAACGGGGAGAGTTCTTTGCTTTAAATCGATTCATCTCCAAGTGCGGAGAAAAATGTTTGCCTTTCTTTAAGGCACTTAAAGACCTGAAGGGGCGGTAAGGAAGCAAAATGGGTGAAGAGTGCCGAGAAAGCTTTCGAGGAGTTAAAAGAAGCACTTGGACAACCACCGATCCTGTCCGGACGAGAGAAAGGGGAAATATTACAGCTATATCTAGCGACGTCCCTTTCAGCGGTCGGTGCGGTACTTGTTCGTGAAAAAGATAAAAAACGGTGGCCGATTTACTATGTAAGCCACGTGTTGCTAGATGCGGAGACAAGATATTCACAGATTGAGAAGCGAGGCTCGGCTCTCATGATGGCCGCCGGGAAGCTAAGGCCATATTTTCGGGCTCATCCAATTGAGGTATTTACAACTTTTCCTCTTAGTAAAGTTCTTAATAAACCTGATTTGTGCGGAAGGATGGTGTCTGGTCGGTTGAACTCGGCGAGTTCCAAGTGAGCTTTAAGCCCGGAAGCGCAATCAAGGCTCGGGCATTAGCCGACTTTGTAGTAGAAACTCTTGCACCGGTGGAACCCACCATTGAGGATCCCATTATACCAACCACTTGGGAGGTATATGTGGATGGTTCGAGTAATAAAGATGGAGCGGGGAGCTGGAATTCTATTAAAAAGTCCAGCGGGATTTATTATTCGATATGCTTTGAGATTTGCATTTGAAGCAAGTAATAACG
Source organism: Hakea prostrata (assembly GCF_041222555.1). NCBI lineage: Eukaryota > Viridiplantae > Streptophyta > Magnoliopsida > Proteales > Proteaceae > Hakea > Hakea prostrata. Next base: position 36,448,829 of record NC_142606.1, on the reverse strand, counting down.
AAGCGAGAATATGAGGCTCGATAGCGGGACTTCGGTTGTCAAAAGCATTATCTATTGCAGATGTTACTATTTATAGTGACTCTCAACTTATAGTCAACCAAGTCCGGGGGGAGTATGGTATTAAAGAACCACGCTTGTAGAAATATCAAGAGATAGTGCGGGCATTTCAAAACCAATTTCGGAATTTGAAGATATCTCGGATTTCGAGGAATGAAAATTCGGTGGCGGATGAGCTATCCCGACTAGCCAATGCCAAAGAAAAGAATCTAGACCCTTCGGTCTATATTGAAGAGATAACTTTTCCAAGTTATCATGAGAAAGAAATTTCTTATATTGAAGCGAACGTTCTTTGGATGGATCCGATAATCGAGTATCTAAGGGATGACAAATTCACCGAGGATCCAATAGAGCAAGGTTGATCAAGATTCGATCAGCTAGATTTGTCATTCGGAATGGGAGACTATACAAAAGATCTTATTTTGGACCCCTTATGAGATGTATAGGCCCCGAAGGAGCAAAATCAGTTTTGGCTGAGGTTCATGAAGGAATTTGTGGAGCTCACATGGGTGGATGGGCCCTGGCTCACAAAACTCTGAGACTTGGGTTATATTGGCCTAAGGTCCAAGAGGCTGCTATGGAATATGTTCGTCGATGTGGTAAGCTGTCAAATTCATTCTACAGTATCCAAGCGCCCGGCGGAAACTATGACTTCAATTCTAAATCTCATTCCCTTTGCGATGTGGGGAATTGATATCATCGGCAAATTCACCAAGGCACTAGGCGGACGGGAATATCTGATAGTAGCAATTGATTACTTCACAAAATGGGTTGAAGCCAGTGCACTGGCGGCAATTACTGAGAAAAAGTGGAGAAATTCGTGCTTGAATCAATCATATATCGCTTTGGGATTCCAAAGATTATACATCACTGACCATGGTACTCGGTTCGATTGTCCACAATTTGAGCAATTCTGTGGAACATATATGATCGAGCATCGTATGTCCTCGGTGGCATACCCCCAAAGCAATGGACAAGTAGAGGTTACTAACCGAACGCTCTTTGGAAGGAATAAAGAGAAGACTCGAAGCTGACAAAGCTTCTTGGGTCGAAGAACTTCATAATGTCTTGTGGGCTTATAGAACTACGGTTTGAACACCCACGGGAGAAACTCCATTCAGGTTGGCATATGGATCCGAAGCATTGGCACCAGTGGAGATAATGGCAGCGACATTACGAGATCGTGAGTTTGAGGAAAAAGCAAATGAACAAGGACTGCTTGATAGTCTTGATCTGTTGGACGAAGTTCGGGCAAAGGCAATAGCATGAACTCAACATTAACAAAGAAGGATAGCGTCTCATTATAATACTCGAGTGAAGAATCGTCGGTACTTAGCCGGAGATTTGGTGTTGAGAAACACCCTAGCTTCCGACCCGCGTCACCAAAGAAAATTGGACCCTTCCTGGGAAGGACCTTATATGGTTGTAAAACCAGTTGGTTCAGGAGCTTACAAGCTGAAGAACATCAACACCCAGAAAGAGTTGGATCGTTCGTGGAATGCCAGGCATCTCAAAAAGTTTTATCCTTGATGATGATTTCAATTTTGTTCGCGATGTAATCATTTTCAACTCAATCAATGCAATTTTTGGTTTTCAACAAACTATCTTTTGATTGGGGGGGATCATACACTACATTCAAGAACAAGATCCGACTATAAGGCATCGGATGAAAATTCGTGTGGGTCCTTCAACACTTATGGAATTTTTTTGGACTTTCTTAAGTCGAGGCATCGGATGAAAATCTGAGTGAGTTCCTTTTGCAAGGCGTCGGTTTGAAACCCGAGTAAGTTCCTTCAAGACTTATTGAATTTTTGAATTATCCTTAAGTAAAGGCATCGGTTTAAAACCCGAGTGAGTTCCTTCAAGACTTATTGTATTTCTCCGGAAATCCTTAAGTAAAGGCATTGGTTTAAAACCCGAGGCATTGGTTTAAAACCCGAGTGAGTTCCTTCAAGACTTATTGTATTTCTCCGGAAATCCTTAAGTTAAGGCATCGGTTTAAAACCCGAGTGAGTTCCTTCAAGACTTATTGTATTTCTCCGGAAATCCTTAAGTAAAGGCATCGGTTTAAAACCCGAGTGAGTTCCTTCAAGACTTATTGTATTTCTCCGGAAATCTTTAAGTAAAGGCATTGTTTCAAACAACTAAGACCTAATGCAACAGCGATTCAAGTGGCTAGCAAAGTTCAAGATGAAGTTAAGTTATTATTTCTTCAAAAGATCGAAAGAGGCCAGTATCAAAACAATTACAAGAGCTGGATACAATCTTCGGTCAAAAAAGAAAGTCATCACCAGTGACTGTCAGAAGTTATACAAGATCGACACGACTTTGCTAGAACAAACATATGAGTCAACCATTGGAGTGGATTCAAGGTAAAGAAGAGCAGAAATGAGGATTACAAAAAATATTTCGGTATGCATAAAATCCTCCGCAATTTCATACTCTTTGTCCAGTTTGTCCAGGAGAAGTATGGTCCTCGACCAAACTCGCATTCAGGACAAGCTCGTCATAGTTGACTTCTTCCGGGGGGAGAATAAACAAGAGAATCTTCCGGATAATGCATAATATCCCGGATCGGAAGGTGGAGGATCAATCTTATCCTTGGTCCAGTCGGGAGGAGGAATACCCGGTCGGTAAATACTTCGGGATGGCAAACAAGACTGTAGGGAGTCGTATCAAAATGAGGATCCTTCCTTAATATTGATTCCCATACTCGTTCTCACCATCCCGGTACGCCTGCAAGTTATAAGCATTCAGCATATCAACAAAGGGCTTACTGTGTAAATACTTGAAGACGCAGGCTCTGCGAACATCAGTTGGAAGGGATTCGGGCAAAGGAACGACAGCTTGCCTTTGAGGTAACGTTTCGGATCCTTTGGCTCCTGACTTTCCAACTGTTCGCTCCGATCGCCGGATCTTCTCCCCGGCATCATCCAAGTCCGACTGAAGACTACCAATCATCGAATTTTTTTCTCCTGCCACCTCCCAAGCTAGATTCCGAAGGCGACCAATCTCAACATCTTTAGCTTCAGAGATTTCCCGAAGCCTGGAAACTTCATTGCTCAACCTACTGAGCCTAGAAACTGCTTCCACTTGGTTGTGGAAGTTACCAACAAGACTCCTGCAAACAACTTCCGAGTTAAGAAGGAGCAGAAGAGTAATTTTCAGAATCGGAAGATAATGAAGAAAGACTTACATCACCGGTGACTTCGTAAAGACTTCATCGGAAGTTTGGAAAGAGCTGCGCTCTCGGAAGTCATTCGAGCAGCAGTACATCATTCCAACGCTCTGTCAAACTCGTTTGACACTAATTCAGGCGAAGGATGAGAAGGATGAGCTACACCAAGAGAATGATGAGCTGCATCACTTGTCAACCGACGGCGCTTCCTGGTGGCAAAATCCTCCGACTCGGAAGGAGAGGAGGAGGATGCCAAACAAGCATTAGAATGGGAAATAGGAGCAGCACCTGCTGGGACCACACCTTCATCAGACGCCAACATAGTTGCCTCAGATGCCCGAAGAGTCTCCTTCGGGGGTGCACCAACGATCTCACCAGCGCGGGCGTCGGCAGCACCATCGGCAACGGAGTGATCAAGATCTTCTTGGGAAAGACGAGCGATCACTTCGGGCAAAAGAGGCGCAGGGACGGCATCAATAGAAACTGTGGGAATCTGACTTGAAGATTCACCGGCAGTAGTCACCTTAAGCTTGGAGGATTCACTAGCTGAAACCACCTCACTGGCCCCAACCACCACCGGCGGAACGATTTTCTTGCAAGATTTTGCTCTGATAAAGTTCGGGTTGATCTTGGGAGCCACTATGCAAACAAACAAGCCGTATCAGTACAGAAATCAAACGACGACAAAAAGAGGGAAAACCCTAGTTTTTTATCACTTCCGACAAAACCAAATAACTAAACCCCAAGTATAACTACTATGCAGTTTACTCAGGGGGGGAGTGGGGAAAGAGATGAGTAATAAGAAACTCACTTGTTCAGAAGTTGATAGAGCTATTGTTGGAGTACGAGGAATACGGAAGCAGGCCAAAGGACGAAAGGTCGCTTTAGCACTTTAGCAAATCTAACTTGCAGATAACACGATAGATGGAGAGTACCCACGAAGGCTTTAAATAGCCTCAGGTACTAAAACGACGGTTGAAGGCTAAGGATAACCGATGACCTAGATCAAAATGACGCTTGAAATCCTGCAGAAAAGCAAGATCAACGGTCGGAGGGATGCCACATGGAAACATGTGGAAACGAGCACCTGACGTAGAGATACCTCCAATCGTCGCACCGCCATTAAAATAATGGATGTATTTCCGATTCATTGAAAATAGTGAATGGTATACAAAAGCAGGAAAACGTTTGAACTTCGCAGAAGGGAAACGGGCGGACTTTGCAATAAATGAAGTGGTGGGGAAGATTAATGCATCTTCCCGAAACACATCTTCATGATATTTCTACAAGATTATTATTCGGCGGGGAATGTAAAGTTAAGTGATAAGTTTTATCATTTATACTTTGATATTCAAGGCAAGATTTCGGCAGGAGATGGGGAAATATAAAGGCCAACATGAAACAGAAATGTCTATTCATTAAATAGAGGGTAAATCTTTACAATAAAAGATAACTCCCTAAGCCTTTTCTTCATTGTTGCCCGAGGGACCCTGGTCGGGAGGACTTTTCTCAGGATCTTGAGAAGAGCCTTCCTCAAGAATGGCATCGGCTGAGTCCTCTACAACAGCAACTTGAGACTCGGCTTGTGATTTCTCCTCTGGAAGTGCCGGCTCGTCAGCCAGGTATGCCTCATATTGAGGGTCAGATGGAAAAGGATCATCTTCTTCCTGAGCCCGGTCGGGAGATCCATACCAACTTTCCTGAAGACCTCTTTGTGGCACACCTCACGAAAAGGAGCAGTATCGAAGGCAAGGATTGATGCGAGAATTTGCTCCCAAACGTCGTTCTGCCCCAAGCGATAAGCTTGAATGTTGTAGATACCTAGCAGCTCGGAGAAAGGTACGCTGTTCGGGTATTTCCGAACACACTCCTTCCGAAGCTCGGCTTTATATGCTCGGGCTTGCTAGGGATCGCCAACTCCGGATGTTCTTCGAGCTCCCTACTTTTGAATTCAAGCCTGTCACCAAACAACGTGGCAGCTGCTTTTGCTTCCCGGCCTCGCGCTCGGCAGCAGCGGCACGAATCTTCGAAGCTTCGAGGACCTCCTTGAGGGAGATCACTTCTTCCTCATGCTTTTCTGCAGCTCCACGGCAGCTGCTGGATCGCTAGTCTATTTCAGATTTGGCCTTGGCCAAATTCTCTTCACGGGTTTGCGGCAAGGAGCTGGTGCGACCAACCCGGCTCAATGCTTCCATGTGTTGATAAAAGCTCAACACAAAGATTCCTGGGAAGGCGGAAAATATCGAAGAAGTCATAAGAAATTATGAAAAAATAAGTAAGCAAGAAGACCGGTACCTTGTAGATTGACTAACAAGGGAGATGTCATCCAGGGCTTCAAATTCTCGGCGATCGAAGGAGCAAGGCGAGGGAGCTCCACTCCGCAGCTTTCTCGGGATCCCGAGTCACCCTGTCGGTCAGCTTCAGGGTCCACTGGGGGGTGAAGACCTCCTCAAAATCCGTTGAAGCTTTGGATTTTTTATTGGAGGAATCATCAATTGTGTCATGCCTCCTTTTGGTTCGGGCGGAGGAAGAGACATTGGACCTCTCCACCATCAGTTTTTTCCCTTTACCCGAAGCATCAGCCACGGGCCCGACATCCCCGATACCCCTATAAGAGGGGTCGGGAGAGGGAACGAAGCCTCTTGATCTACGGTCAAGGCTCTGGGTGATCGTTGCTCGGCTGTCACAACAGCCCTAGCGGCCTTCACTCGCAGGCTCTCAAGGTTCATTCTTGGAGGCACTGCAAAGAAGAATGACAAGAGTCAGAATTAAAGACATATCACTTCAAGAAATTAAAGGATGGTGGTTAGAAGCTCACAATGAGCCAAGCCCCAGTACTGAAGAATGGAGTTATACTCCACTTCAAGTCCATGTATCTCTTGATACCATGGAATGGGTTTGATCTTCCTAACGGCCGCCTCGTCTTCTCTGGATAAGGGAAGGCCTCAGTTATTCTCGAAAGAAGAAGTACACCTCCTCCAGGCGGTTGGGAAGTTAAGATCTGATGGAGGCGCTCGACAGAAAAAGTATCGTTCGCGCCATCTTTTGTGGTTAGAAGGGCAAGTTCCTTTGACAAGGATGCTGCCCCTCCAATCAAGTTCAGCCTTATTGCATTTGGACAGAAAAACCCATCCGGGAGGATGGGAGATAGAAAGAACATGAAAATGTACAAAGAGAGAAAGAGATGGCGTAATGCCAAGTTCAAAACACAAACCCAAGAAGCCGACGATGAGACGCCAGCTATTGGGGAGGAGCATTCCGGGACAAATGTTCCCATGATTCGAAGCTGCGGAGAACAAAGGATTAAAAAAGGGAAAGCGAACCCCGCTTTCCGGTGCATCTATATACGAGAGAAAATTCACCGAAAGGGTTGAATCAACCCTCTCATCGGGGTGGGGAGCCCTAACCTGATAAGAGGAAGGAAGATCAAAATCTTGGATAGCTGAAAGAAGGGTTTCCTCATTATAAATGGAGGGAACAGAGCCAGGTCCACCATCGGACCCGGAAGTTTGAGGCTGCCTAGAAGACTCGACAATCTTGGAAGATCCAGACTCGAGAAGGACAGGGAGAAGTTTCGGTTTTCTTTCTAAACCTTTTTGAGAAACTTCAAGCAAACTCGCGCGGAGGACGGTTAGGGTTTTTTATCACTATCCGACTGTTCGGGAGCGGGGAGAAGCAAAAGCCTCACTGCTATTACCAAGACTGGATACTAGAGAAGCCCTATCGTCCACCATTACTTGTTTCAGTAAACTACAAAAAGAAAAAGACCAGTAAACTTACTGATTCAGTGAGGCGGAAGCTTGAGAGCAAGAAGCGCGAAGCAGACAACAAAGGTTCAAATTCCAGACAGGAAGAATGAAACCTACGAAGACAACGAACCGCTTTTAAAACTCCCGCACGAGTGTTCGGGAATCTGAACGATCGAGATTGATTCAAAATCAACGATCAAGATTGAAAGAAGTTTTGAAAGTTTGAACTCACGAATCCGAAATAGGCGTTCGGAAACCGTCGCTTGGATGATGTGAGCCACGACAGATCAACTGCAAGGAGATACGTGACCTTACACTCACAACGCTCGAGGAAAAGTGACCACCGCATTAAATGTGATATGACATTTAATGAAGCACACAGAGATTATCACCTGACGACGAACCCAGTTAAAAACCAAGCCCTCGGGATCGACCGAACGCTTGGTCTAGGGGGCTCGTGATACGGAGAGATTATGATCAGACCGGGTTCATACCTGGTCCGACCCTCGACCCCGGTCGAGACGGAGAGAACCGACTCGCTTCCGAGCGAACCGGATCCAGAAAATGGCTTGCTGAAGAAGAAACTTATTCGGCTGCAAGCGTGCCCTAATCCTACTTATGGATTAGGGTAATCACCCTAATGATGGCAGACTCGAATTGACGGCTGCGGATAATCATTATCGAAGGGATAATCATCACATAACCTAAAGGTTATCTCAGGAGTCCTCTACTAGTCCAAACTAGTAGAAGTCTATTGCTCAACGGATCTAACTGTTAAGATCCAACGACTACCCGAAGAAGGCTCAAGTGCATCCAACGAAGGAGATTCGAAGGTACACTCTATATAAACCTCACTACCATACAAGGTGAGGAGATCGAAAAGAATACTATCTGAGACTCAGGTTCGGATACATACCGATAGACCTAAACTATCGGCGATCGCTATCTAGATCACCTTTCCCGAGTTCTTCATTCCTTAGCTCGTGCTTCTAGCAGAGCCGTTTGTGATTAAGTTCATCAACCGACTTAGCCTTCGGAGGTGGACTCCCGACCCCAGCGGTCGGGCCACATCTGACGCTTTCGTTTTGCAGGTCATCACGAGGAAATCTAAGGGCTGAGCAGATTTTGGACGCATCACTAGGCATGATGAATTCAGCTGTGAGGAAGGGCAGTTTTCAAAGGACACGATAAATTAAAGTAAAAGGTTCTCATCAATATGTCTATAAAATGTAGTGGCACGAAAACTCTGACATGGATAGAAAATGGCCATCTACCCCTCCCCTTAGATACTTATGCACCATTTGTATCATTGTATCCCATATTCTCTCATTTGTAAAATGACCATCCTAACCCTCCCATTAGATAGTAATACGTGAACTCCCATTTGCGAGACACCGTAATAGGGGCTGGCCATCATCAATTCTTTGTGGAAGGGTAGTTTTGATATTTCAAAAAGAATTATGTTCTCACTTCTCATCCTGTAGAAGTATTTTTACTGCATTGTCATATACTACGAAATATTTTATCAAATTTACCAGAAAAAATGGAAAAGAAATTTTTTGTTAAAACATAATGAAGATAACAAAAGGGATATTCATGATTAAGAATATGGTAATTAAAAATAGTTACCAAGATAACTTATATTCATGTTTGGCAGAGTTGGTTTGCGCATAAATCTCATAGCTACAGACTGAGATCAAAAGATTAAATTGCTTTTAACTCCATTTTTTGTCCATTATTAGTGTTATTTGGAAGGGTTTTTAGTAGCATAATGTTCCATCACCCGTCATGATTGCTTGTTGTCACTTCACCGCATTCAAGTCACAAAGGTTAAACTTTAAACCTATAGTCCCACAGCAAGATTGGATTAAAAAGGTGTCGTCATGATAGAAGAGCTGAGGTTGTCTACTTTTCGAATTTTCTCTAACAAGCATCTCCATCCACTATTGATTTCATTGTTATAAGGTTTTTAGTTCCAACCCCACAATTCTCTAGTACTATAATAAACTCTAATGTAATGGTTCCTTTATCTATTTAAAATTTCTCTGTGTTCCTTCTTCCCTGTCTAAAGGGATCTCAAAGTCTATTCAAGTCAGTATTAGAACCACCTATTAAAGAGGAAATTCAAGAGACTTGGCATAGACGTGTTTTAGAGAAAACGTAAGAAATGTTAAATATTTGGTTTCTTCCAATGACTTAGTCTTGCAATGTGAACTTTGTTCATTACAATTTCTTTCTCATATTCCTAAAAAGATACTACTAGCCAAAATAGAATAGGAACATATGAATGCTGGATGAATACTTGAAATAAGTTGTTGTAGCAATATATCATGCAAAATAAAGGGTGATTTTTTATGTCAAGTATTCACACCCATTACATGTGAGCAGTGTAAACTAATCCAATTGAAAATTTGCTTGGGGTTTTAATCTCATGTCATAGGGTTAGAATTGGGGCCGGATTAAATTAGACACCTTACACTGACTCAGACCTAAACAATGGCTAATTTCATATTGTTTTTTTTTTTTTCTGTTTTTTTTTTTTTTTGGTAGAAATAAACTTAAATTAAAAAGGATCTTATATTGTACTATTATAGTCATCTGCCTAATTGGCTGCTATGTTTGCATAGTTTTCAAAATACATTAGAAGTACTGGGTTGGGGAATTCATCGTATTTCACTTGTTTTGTAGTCTTAGCCAAATCCATTAACCTAGGTAATTCCCCAAGAGACCATTTTTTTATTGAGGGCCAAGGTAACAGATTTGCAAGAAGATGATTGTTAGTCCATATTTCATTTATCTTTATTCCCTTTCTGCCACTTTATTCATACCCAAATGTAGGCCAAAAAGCATTGCCTCCAGAATTCCTTTGGTCTTCTTCTTTGCAAAATTGAGAGACTGTAAATGTCCATCTCTGCATATTCCAATTTCATATTGTTTTCTTACACCAAAAATATCTTTCAAAGTAGTTGGGTTGGGCCTAGTTTGACAGAGCCAACCCTAATTAAATTACCAAATCCTACCCAACCCTAACTCATGTAAGGCCATGGTGGATTTGGGCCATTAAAGCCAAACTTGCATTTCTACATATTAAGGTGACCTAAACTGAAAATAGAATGATACATTCAAGAAAGACGAAGGTTCAGGGTTGCCGTATGTAATTTTCTCTTCTGTTGATTGCCATGCCAAAGGTGGGACAAGGAGAGTGTTAGGGTTCTAGGGTTGTTACTCAAACTGTGTTCAAGAAAATAAGAACAAATTTTTGTTATATATATTGCAACGTACTTGGTGACCAAAACCAATGTTTTGATAAGCCGTTGAATATCATTTGTCAATAGAAAATTAGCGTGATCCAAAAAGAAAATAAAGAGATTGTTACTATTTCTCATTATTCTATAATTTAATTATTATTTTATTTCATATACTTTTGAAATTACTAAATCATTCTAAATTTTGCTTCTTATTATTGATGCTTCCCTTTCATTATGCTCTATTAGTTAGTGATGACAAGAGATCTTTGATTTATTCAAAACTCTAAAGTAGCCTTGAAATTTTATATTAGTAATTTATACTTTCTATTAAATTACATTTCAATACTTAATGATTAGGGAAAAATTAATCCTAAATCTAAAGTGCTAAACTGTTTTAAATTCTTATTTATAATAAAAAAATAAAGAACTTGTGTTCGTCTCTTAGTCCATTAGGATCTTAAATATCACTTACCGCTCTTAATTGATCAAATGACATTTGAACCTCTTTTAGTTGGATAATATCATTTAATTGCTCTCTTACCTAACAAAGTTATCAAATATCTCTATTTTGTCAGTTTTTTCAATTAAATTCTAATTTTACTGTTTTTTGTTTAAATCTTAAATTACCCTAAATTAAAAAGATATTTTAGTTAGAATTTTAAATTCCCTTCAAGTACTAATATTATTAAATCCCAAAATACCATTAATTATCTTAGTAATTAAAACATTAAATTACCCTTAATAAATTTTATTTCAAAACCCACAAATACCCCTATGTCTTTTAATTTAAATGCATTTCTTTCATTAGGAAAGAAAACCTAAGAAGTTTAAATTTTTTTGATTGTTTTTCCTTTTTTTTTCTTTCTTTAATTCTAATGAAGAAGAAATGTTTAAATAAAGAACATAGGAGCATTTTGAAATTTTATTAACAAACTAATAGAGGGTAATTTAGGGTTTTAACTATTAAAATAATTGAGTGTATTTTAGGTTTTAGCAATAACATTACCCTCATATGGAGTTTTAAAAAAGTACTAATGGTAAAAATAAAACTTAATGGAAAAAAATTAACAATAGGGAGGTGTTTGGTGACTTTGTAAGCTAAGAGGGGAGGTAAATAATTTTATCCAACTAAGAGGGAGTCCAAATGTCATTTGGTCAACTAAGAGGGAATGATGCGCGTAAAGCGGTTAAAGACTCTACCTCCCACGGGGAGGTCTTGGGTTCGCACCCATTCGGCGGCATTAATTTGAGGATGTAATCGTGGTGCGCGTAAACTGGCCCGAATGAACCTCATAAAAAAAAAATGTAAAAAAAAAAGAAGTTAAATTTGGCCAAAAAAAAACTAAGAGGGAATGTAAGTGATATTTACCTTTATAATAATAAATAAATAAATAAAGATGTCTTTCTTTCTTGCTTTTTTTTCAATTTTTTTTTCATTAAAGTGCAATCTATCTCATTTTTCTCATTTTTTGGTAAATCTAGTTTCATCTCATCAAGATCCAACTTTTTCAAAATTTTAAATGACAAGAATACAAGGAAATAATTGGCCTTTAATATGACATTGTCTTTTGGCTTCTTAATTCTTAGACACAATATAAATTAAACATCCAACCATAATGGCTTCTTAGCACTGTAAGAATTGAATTGAGAAGGGAAACATTAATTTCATAAAGGGCAGGGTCCTTGGTGATTAACCTATATACATGGGGGCAATAGTCAATATTCCAAAAATAAAAAAAGTTGATTACAATAACTCTTCCGATGATTTCCTAGAAATTTTTTCTCTATCCCCATAATCCTTCACGTTTATCAGAAAGAGAAAAATTATTACAAAGAGAACGAAGAAGCCAATAAGCATTTTGAGGATGGATGTGAATAATCCTGTGAATGCGTGGAGTGCTTGTGGTGTTGTTCCAGTATTTATAGGGAGAGGGAGGAAGGGCACCTTAATAAGTATTGGATTTGAACAAGAATTACACAATGGATCAGGTTAACATTGTGTCGAGATTGGCATGGTGAGTACTATATTGATGCTGATATACATATGAAGACTGTTGCTGTAATTTGACTTGGCCCTAACAAGGACAGCAAAACAGTAGCACTTGGGAAACCATTGATCCATGTTGTGTTCAGAGGGATTTTAACTGATACCTGACCTCTTCATGAAATAAAATAATTCTACCTTCTTATTGATTCCTGGCTACTTCCATTTGTCCAGGAAAGTAACAAGAAGAAAATATTCCAAATGAAATGTTCATGATCAATGTTGCATTTGGAAACTCAATTTTTTCTTTTCCTGGTATTTGAATAACCTCTTTAAGTTTCTGAACAACCATATATGGCCTTGGGGAGGAAGTAGCAGGGGGGGGGTGTTTAGCAGAAGAAGAAAATGATTAAAGAAACATGATTTCTGATAAGAAAGCAAAGTTAGAAACAAGAAATTCAATTAGTTACCAAGCAGAGATGTTAATAAAGCCAAAACAGCTACCCCAATCATGATGTTTAAGAAATAGTTTGACTGTAGAGGCTTATCTGGACTTCCACCGACAGCTTCATACTCTGCCCGAATCTTCTGCTTCATAGCATCTGAGAGCTCCTTCTGCATTTCAAACATGCAAAATGTTGAAATTTATTCTTTTCTCCTTCACCTCTGAATACCAAGTAATAGCTTTGAGTTTCACATTGCTTCGAAATAGCTTCATCTTGATTTGTTACTAAAAGACACGTAAGAACAAAATATGGTTCTTGTTTCTTAAGCCTGCAGAAAACCATGATCAGTAAATATTGACGAGCATTATGCAAAGGTGACTTCCATTTGTAGGAGTCTTTCCTGTTGATGCAAAACATACTTTATTACTGAAAAACAGAAAAACAAGATATAAGTTTTCCTTCATTACAACCTTCCCAGATGAGTATTTGGATGCCACAAATTTTTCTGGTTGAGGCTTCACTGGGTCATCACCTAATGAGAAACCCTGGAAAAAACAAAGGCAGTTTTTGTATTCGGAGAAAAGTTTAGTATATCAGAAGGAAACCACAATGATACTGAAGTAAAGAAGCAAATATTACACACCACAACAAAGTGGGACATTTTGGGGTCAGAAAAGATTTAGCACCATTAGAACTTCTAGATGAATATAAAGCGGCATCTGAACTGTTCACTGACTAGTTAGTTTTCAAACTGTCTAGGGATTCTTCCAAGATATCAAACATGCATCTATAGCAAGTGCCAAAAGCTGCTTGGAAAAATGCAAATTAGAAGGATTTGAAAAAGGAAGGAATAGAAAACCTGCTCTAATGCATGATACGTAAGGAAGCATGAAAACCTTGCAGTTAATGTGGACTATATTTTGCAACAATCTAATATTGGGAAGCCTTAGAACCATGAAGGTGCCCAGCTCCAGTCAAGCCAGTTTAACAGCTGAATCTTTCTGTTTCTTACATCATCAGTTGCTTGTTACCATGAATTCAGAATAGAAGTGACAGTGACTGCACAATGTTCTTGCTGCTGGATTCAGAGTTTCCTTGTGACTTTGAAATAGCTAGCATATCCAACCTACTGATCTTCAGACCTGAACTCTGAATTCACAGCACTGCAAATGGTATTCCTAAATTTTTTTTCAAACCACATCAGTAATTCTTACTGGAGATCTACAACTCTTTCAAGGTTGGATTTCATCTATATTGCAGTTATCCCACAGCCTTAGAGCACATTATAAAATTCACAACTTCTTTTTTTTTTTTTTTTTATTATTATTATTTTTTGGTGGGGGGAGCTGGGAGAAGAGGGGTGAAAAGAGCAAGGCTCTGCTACTCGGAAGTGGAATTATCATAACGAATCAAGATTGTCAATTTATTCTTATAACCTCCTGGATTTAAGAACTGACTTGTAGGGCCTAAACTCTCCAAAAGAAATAAGTAGTTTAATAGGTTTGCCAGCTCAATTTATGCCAAGAAGGTTTCCTGCTATATGCCTCCAAAGAACTCCAAATGCCAGCAAGTCACTTTATTGTTGTCCAGGCTGAGATTTTTATGTGGCCTATCTAAGTAAAAGAAACAACCTTCTTTTTATTCAATTTACCCTCAATGACAAGAAAAAGGTTAGCTATTTTAGCGTTAATCAAATCCCCCCTCCCTCTCGTTATGTCTCTCACGCTCCATCTCTCACCCCCTCTCTTCCTTCTGACTCTATTTTCTGAGAATAGCAGGGATCCGGAGCAGGCGAATCCCTTCGGGAGAAGGAAGGTTTGCCTGTTCTCTCTCCCCCCTTCCACCTACTGTTCCTCTATCTTACTTTCTTGCCTTGCTGAAAGCTGCACCAATCCCTCCTCCTTTGTCCCTGCAACATCTGTTTCGCTATGCCCTGATGTCCCTACTACCGTTGTTGCTGCTGTTCAATGCGAAGCTTCTGAAGTCAACTCTGTTGAAGACCCTGGTCGCATTGAAGATGAAGATTTTACACCTGCTGCAACCTCTTCTTATGAAATTTCTGATATTAGGGCTTCTGAATTCTTTGCCAGTCCTGCAACAGCTGAAACAGCCCTCTTAGGCAATGCTACTGCAACTTTATCCTGGGATGTTGTTCAAGTCACTTCAGAAGCATCTAGGTCAAGAAACCCCTACAATTTGATATGCTGCCACCTGTGATCCTTGCTAAGCCAAGTAGAAAAATAAATAGTGAAGTTTCTAGGTTTGGATCTGTTGAGCTTGGCCACTTGGTCTTGTATTTTTGTCCATTATTGCCTGATGCTCTGTATCTTCCTTCTCTTTGTGCACTTCTCTAGGTTTTTTGTAAGCCTTGGTGCCACATATTGAGCCCTCTTGGTTCTCTTTATATTTCCCTCCCCTGTCTTTCCTTCGGTAATGAATTTTTTAATTCATCCGAAAAAAGATTCCAGTCTATTTTGGAGTTGTTTCACCATCTTGTTCAACAACGAAATAGCAATGAAAAAACAAAGATGCAAACTAATAGATGCACAAACATATGACAACAGGAGTCCATGTATTCCATTCTATTTTCTGTTCTTAACCTGTCAACATCCAGCCAAATGACCACTGAGACAGGGATTACGATTTATTATAATAATAGAACACAAACTCAAGATGAAAAAGTTTCTATCCTTTTGGTTCCTTGAAATCATTGAGTTCACCCTATGTCATAAAACACTTCTCATAAAGTTAGGGAAACTTCAAACCAAAGAAATGAAACAGAAACAGTACATAAATTATCATTGGTGAAGTGTTCAATATTTCTTGAAAGCTCTGCACGAGTTAGATATTGGAATATGCAACTTTTTAGGGCAATGGAAAGAGGCAATATGACACGTATAAACTAAAATACTGTCTAGCCATTCTAAATCCACATAAATCACTAATTTTAGATATTAAAAGTAGCTCTATGCCAATACACTCATATTTGGGCATTTCAGAAAGTTGCCACTGCAAAAATGAATTTAGGAGGCTACCAAGAACTATAACCAATACTAGATGGTTTAAGTTAAGAAAAAATATACAGTTGAAATTTTGAAGAATTCATCTGTAAGCAAAATGTTACTAACAAACCTCAGGAGGGTCAAATTTGGCACCGAGGTTGCTGAGTTTGGCATGGGCTTCAGCATAGTCCTTGAAAAATGCATCCTGATCTTCTGCATATTTCTCAGCATATACCTGCATACCATATTTCATAAAATAAAATACATTACAACGCTAAATTTCATCTCAGGTTGTAATTTTGGTCCAGACAAATAGGGCTTCAATCATTTACCTTGAACGATGGGTCTTCAAACAGAACAGCATCAGTTGGCAAAACTAACAGATCTGCATCTCTCTTCTCTTTTATTTCCTGAAACGGATCAATCATCAACCAGAAAATATGAAATCTGCATCTAAATTTAGTTTTACAAACAGAGAGGACTTATGGTTTCATACTTTGAAGTAGGAATTATCAAACTTTAACCACTGAATTGTCCATGACTGTCCCCCAGGTGCTCCAGGACCATCTTTCTGTGGATAACCAATGACATAAATGCAATTCTGTAATATGTCATAATAAATGCAGGACTGACTGTTCAGCTAACCTACAATTTTTGTTGAAGTGCAAAAAAGAGAGTGGAAGTACCACGAAAAATGATGAATGGCTGAAAAAGGTTTTCCTAGACTAAAAGTGGAAAAAAGAATGAAAGAATCCACAAGAAACGAACAATGCTAGAGACATATACAACTTCACAGCCATATTTGAATTGAAAAAGAAAATTAAGCAAGTGCTGAAGTACCAAATCCAGCTTCTGAATGCCCCACCCCACACCAAGCCCGCCCCCCCCCCCCCCCCAAAAAAAAAAATAATTAAACTAATAAAAAATCAATCAATAAATAAAATAAAATAAAACTAAACTAAAAAGAAGAAGAGGAAAAGATCTAGTTGAAGTAAGAAAAGTTCTTGCATGAGGAATCAAATTCTAGTGCAGTCCACAATATCAAGCAGGCAATTGATTATAATTTATAAGTGTGTTTCCATATGCAAGAGTATCTGTACCGTAGGAAAACCTTAATCCAACACATGTTGGACATGGGTACTCAATCCACTTACTAGAACAAACATACCAAGGAAAACTGCATTTAAATCTTCAACAGCTTATTACGTGGATAGATGAGCTTGAAGCTATGACCAACCTATATATATAGGTTTTGAGATTCCTATATTAAAGGATCTGCTAGTTTGATTTTTATTATATTTGCAGATCTTCCCCCGGGAATGAAGCGAGGTTCTTGGTTTGAGAAATCCATTTAATCCTTTTCAAAATCGGATGTTCCCTGGATGACACTGCCAGACAAGGTGTTGGAAGGCTCAGATTATTCTATGAATTGAAGTTATTCAGAACAGAGAGTTAAGTCTGTATACTATTTAGGTTGTTCTGGCTTAGGGTCCAGGTGCCCTCCCATCTTCTTGTTGTACTGTATTTTATTTCGCTAAGATGTTGCATTATTACCATACACTAATCAAGTCCAAAAAACAAGCAGTTTGGTGAATCAATGATTAACCTGTCCTATTAACCCTCATTGACTTTTTAACATTCCTTTGCCTCACTTTTCTAAATAGTGACCCTGTCAATCTAGTCAAGAATTAGGAAACTCTACCAATGATAAGCATCATAAAAAGTTTCATTGATTGGGTCTCTCCAGAGAATAATGAAGCACAATCTTATTCCCAAAAGAAAGAAAAAAATGCATGCATTATTTTAGTTGTATCTTGTGGATGCACCCATAACCATACAAACATCCAACCCAAAGCAAATCTAAAGAGCAAACAAATTGACTGCTAACCTCCAAAGGCTGGCTAAAAGATGAAGTGCTATGGGCATTGGGGATGAACAGCATAGAACTGCCTTAGTTGAGGAGAAATCATGTGATGGCATGAACAATAGGATGGCTCAGTACGGGTTCACACCTTCCATATCATGAAACATACACCAGGGACGGACTAGAATTCAAGGAAACAAAACAAAAAGCCTATCATATTAAAGGAAACATGACCGAGTAATCAGCTTGTGCCTGTTTCCTAACTGATGGCATACTCAAGTAAACATGAAATCACAGGATGCTTCAAAGTTGCAGTAAGAGATTTGAAGAAAAGTAAAAGTAGAAGAACATAACTAATCCATGTTTGATTCACCTTTGGAAAAAATCTCTAAACATTTAGAAAGGGATAATGCATCATGTTTGTTGGAGATGAAATCTAGATCTCAGAATTATTAAAATGAAATGCTTGATTTGCATTATTGATTTTACAGTTTCAAGAGGAAAATGTTGACCTATACATACAGTGTACTTTGTCTCTGGTTTTCCCCAGCCACTGCGGTCTGGTCTTGACCTCCCTACTGTGTGCGCACCCGATAATGCAACTATTTCCTGCAAAAGAAAGAGAACAAAGTTCTATGGATCCTGTCGAGATAACTGTGAAATGTAATGTTGTGATGATAGATAGAGTATGATCACACAAACCTTGTCATCCAACCCCATCCGGTAGAAAACGTCACGTAGATGACTAGCAGGTGAAGGGGGGCCGGCATCTAACATTATAATTCACAACAAAAATAAGATTACATAAATGTGAGGCCATGATCCAAAGACCTCATGAAGAAGATGCAAAAGAAGTAAAGCGCATGATCCAGTAAGAATTCTTATGCCACAAAGTCAGAAATTAGAACACAGATTACAAATACTCATTTCCTTGCAGAAACTTTCTCTCATCAGACCTGGATTCTGAGGAAGCAGAAGAGAGCAAATTGGCTTTGAAAAGTGTCTATTCTAATATTGACTGGTAGTAGCTGCAGTGACCAATGAAAGTTTTCTCATGTTCAAACCATAGTTTGGTAATACCATTAGAACTTTCAAGGATTTATCCATCAAAATGGAAACCTACCCCTTAATTGATCCTTAAAAGTGTATTGCATGTATACTGCGAGGCCATTCACACCACATCAAAGTTCCCATTTCAAGCATTTGTAACATTAACTTACTAAATTCTCATTTGTGTACCCCAATGAGGAAGGAAATTAGTCACAGAGAGGATACAAATAATGTCAGTTAAAAGATTCTTTTATCAACACAGTCATGCCAAAGCCCATTGAGAATGCTTATCTTACCAGGTAGCTTCCCTTCTGGTGGACATTGCTCAGGTCCAGATACATCAAACCGTCCATATTTCATGGGGATTTTGGGGCCTCCAGCATCCTGAAATTCATCAAGGATTCTGTAACTAAAATCTCTTATTCCCCAGAATATTAACTCTGACTATAAAATAAAAGCATGGACCTCCACTGCTGTTGCACTGGCCAACTGGAAAAGATCTGCATATGTCACACTTGGATACTTGTCTTTGATAGGCTGAAGAAGCTTTAAAGCATTTACAAGACCTGAAAGCACTACTTATGAGAAGGGCTGTCATCTGCCAGATAATGACATGCACGACAATGGAGAATCATTACCAGCATTAGCTGCATGTTTAAGTTCTACTTCAAATCTCAAACTTCCATTAGCTCCACCTCGTTGTGGCCACTCTTCAATATTCTTATCATAGGTTCCAGAGTCATGCCACCCCAGTCGAACCTATGGTATAAAAATATACAAAAAATATGAATTAGAGTATCATCTCAGTGTTTGTCCTTTTCTTTCACCATTCAGATTTCTACCACCTAGAATACACCAATCCACGGATCCTATGTCTTCTTAGAATAGTCCCATCATATGAGATGCAAATTTAGCAACAAAACACCTAGATAAACAGTCCCAAGCTGCAGTCTAGTCATCCAAGAGAGAGTCCGACCTGCACCTTTTATGATAGTTTGTGGTAGCACTGGAATCTGTTTATAGTATTTTGTTTTAGCATTGATTTCCCTTGGCAAAAAAGGCCATAATTTTCACATAACCACATCTACCACATTTAGTTTCCAAGTAATAGCCATAGAAACTGGATAGGCATTCCACAAAATATAGAGTCATGCAAAATCCATGGAGATAAAGAATGACGCATCCAACTAAGTGAATATTGTACCTAAGTTAGCAGCTGCTAAGGATTCAATGTATTAGGAGATCTGGTATCTTTTGTTATTGATGCAGTTCAGTTCAAGGACATCCAGGTCATGAACAAAGAAAGGTGCAGGAAGATTTCAGTCCACAAACCAGAATCTGATCTGATTCTGTCACATGAGTGGTGACATGTGTACTAATTACATGGAGAGACAGTTTGACAGAAGATTTACTGAGAAGATGTCAATGAGGCCGTCTTACAAAATTATATTTTTACGTTATGAGTTTCATACAAAAGAAGCATCGAAAGTCAGTAGTTTTTCTACCCAGATAAAAAAAGAATGAGTTAGTAGTTTCTATTTTTGGAATTTCTATTTCGTTAGCTTCTAGATTCCCTCCTGCACAACTTCTAGATAGTTATGTTTTTATTGCTTCTTTTCTTAGTAGTATTTTCCTCATAGTAAAGGTTCTAGATATATAGTTGCTATTTCTGGTTCTTGATTAAGTGATGAATTTGGATGAGCTGCAATGTTGAAGCCGTAAAATCCCTTGCTGGTAATCCCGAAGTGATTCAGTAAGAAGCGTAACTGCAGGCCAGGTGGTCAGAGCACTTTTATTCCTTTCATCATATGCAGAAAGAAGTGCAAGAAATTTGATATTCTGTTTTATCCCTACATGTGATCCTCTTGCTACATTCATTTGTGGAGGACTGCCATAGCTACCTAGTGTTTATTTAAGGTCCAATCTCTTGTAAGTGCCAACAACTTTTTCAGTTTTAACAAACATCACTATTTATCTTATGAACGCCATGGCCATTAGCAAACAACAGTCTCCTAACTAATAAGACAAAAGGAGTAAATTTCAAATAGCTTCTTGTTCTTTTAAATTGGAAAAAAAAAAAAAAAGAAAGAAAGAAAGAAAGAAAGAAGAAAAGAAAAGAAAAAAGAACTTAGTGCAAAAAATCTTGAAGATGTCTTAGGCTCTTTTTGGTATCAATTCTCATTCTCTATTATGCCTATTTAAAAGAAATAAGTATGTGAATTCATTATTGGTCAAGAATGAAAAATGTTTGGTGAATTTTGTCGAAAATAAATTATGAAATGAAAAAAAGTTTGGTGTCAAAATAAAAATTTGTTAGAAAATGATAGTGAGCAAGTGAGAAAAGGGGAGAAAAGTATGGTTTTTATAAAAGAATGTGTATTGACTATTTTACCCTCATGTTAACTATAAAACTTTAAGTAAACTTGCACATAAATGAAGATAATGAAATTCTCACCATAATCCATAATAGACAAAAAGTCTATAATGGATTTTGGAGGTTTTTCTATTATTTTAAATAAAAATAAAACTGATAATAGATGCCAAACAATTTAAAATAATAAAAAACTCTCATAATTGAGAATGATAATTCATACCAAAAAGAGCCTTAAAATGAAACCTCAAACATCAGAAAAATAAACACTCAAGCAAGACACTCACTGTAACATATCTCCAGAATATTTCTAAGAAAATAGATTCATAATTATATAGCTATCGTTTTCATTAGGAGGGACCTTGACACAATGGTAAGTTGTTCAGTTGTGACCTACTGTTCTTTGGCTTGGTCTTGGAACAGGCTCTCAGTGTAACAGAGTTATACTTTTGTAAATTTAGAACATAAATTTCCAAATTCAGAACAATTAAAACAAGTTCTCACCATGAGCCTTATCACTCTTTTGGACTACTCTTGGATGCAGAAAGTGGTTGAACCATCTGAATTGAATATAGATAGAAGCAGTTTTACATCGGGTAGAGGATGGACTGGATTTGGTACTGAATCCAATTTGGAGATAGATAGAATGGGTTGTACATGGGGTAGAGGGTGGATTGAATTTGGTATCAACTCAGAATTGTTTGCATGAAGTGGCCTTCCTCAAACTTGAACCATATCCTCAAGCCAGCAGCCCTAGAGAAAGCAATCACCCCTAAAATTTGAAAATAGATGGGAGAAAATCTAAAAGAAACATCACACAAGTCAAATGAAACAAATATGGAGTGCTACTCCACCATTACAGCAGTTTCCTCCCTGCACTTGATTAATTAGCAGTCTTCAAGTTCTCCCTCAAAAACCCAATGTTGCTTGAGGCTTTCAAATCCTTAAAATGCATTGGAAGTATGATATCTTACATTTAAAACTAGATGCTTCAAAGCTTATGATAGGCAGGAGCTGATAGTCTGGACATGGATAAATGTACCAATGGTTTCTTTGCCAATAATTCTTGCATCCTTTTGCTCCTCATCCTTTTTTATGGCTAATCTATAGTTCAAACCTTCTCATATTCATAAAACAGAGAATTTTACATCTTTTAATTCTTAATGGTAGTTTGTTTCTTAAAGCTTCTAACTACCCAATAAGTGCTAACTGCATGGTAAAAGAGCATGCAATCTAAATTTAAAAATAACAGATTCTCTGTTTGCATATTGTTGTTCCACATTCACTGTAACAACCTTGGTTAGGTATGAAATACATCCCCCACCAATTCCAAAAGACCAACAAACAAATTAGACAGAGGAGTAATATCATCATAAATCCTACCTCATCATGAAAACCTGAAGACTCCTCCAACTCAGACCTTAGACGATCCAAGATCTAAGTCTTGTAAACAGCACTAAATTGAGTCAGAGCAATAAATGTTGACAGGTTCAGGTTTTAACTTGGCCAGTTTGTTCCTTTTATCTATGCATGGTATTGGCTTCCAATTTTCTTCAATCCTCTCATGATGTTTGGATTCTTTCATAATACAGTACTAAACCTACCCAGGACTCAACTAATTGATCAAACCTTTTCCATGTAATAGCCTGGAATTGAATCTAGACCTGAAAGAACAGGCAGGACTTGGTCCACAACTATGTGACTCCCTAAAAAAGACAATGTGCTATAACACATCTTAAAAAAAAATATCTAGGCACAAAAGTTTCGAGCTACCAACTTCCCCAGAGTTCTGATAAATTCTATGTTTAAAGAATCGCCCAATATCCGTTGTGCATGCCAAGAGATTTATAAGATGTGCAACAATATTTTCCTATTCCATTTTCAGGACAGGACTAATATTGACAAAACCTGACACTTACCAACATGTTACCAAGTCCACCCACCTCATCTGTAAAACGGTCTATGGGAAGTGGTTTTCCAATAATTGCACAAGTCAGAAGAGTCCTCCAGATAGTGAAAGACAAGCATTCTGAATCTTTCACTGAACCATATAGATGAATCACACTGTACACCAATCCCCAATCGGTATATGGATCCAAAACTTAATTTTGATCAATTGCCACTCTAGAAAATAACAGATAGTTGCTCTTTTCCTAAATGATTTTATACAGGTGGAAATGGATATTCTAATTCAAGAGAGGCCTTGGAGCAGCAGAATGGCTCTGCATCTCATCAATTTTCCTATAGATAACCCATAAAGATTAGCCACAATCTGATATGCTTCAGAAACAAAAAAGAAAGAGTACATAAACAATTCTCTAAGCATTCTCTAGTAACCAAATTAAATGTAACCAAGCATGAATAAAAGTAAAAGTAAACCCTTGTGACGAACCAATAATCAAAACCAAAAATCAAACGTTGAAACTAAAGCCTCTGAAAGTTCAATTAACTCCAGCAGATGAGATTACCAAAATGGGATGGCAAAATGTGGTCTTGAGAAGCTCTTTGATGTCTTGTCTGGCACTTCTCAATTGTTCAGGTTCAGACACAAGGCAAGTTGGGGTGACTACTGTACTTCCGGCATTTGGGGTGCTAACCATCGACCTTCTCTGAAACTTCTGAGGCATCAAAGAGAAAATTGAGATGACTAAAGCAACAAGTCAAAGAGAGATGATACACAAATACTAACCTGGTGGAGTTCCAAAATAGGCAGAAGAAAAGAAGATCGGGAACATTTGAGAGAAGAGAGAGAACGAAGAGGAACTGAGAAAGCTTTGGTAGTGGGAGTCGACGATAGAAGACGAGAAGAACTACCCAAGGAAGCCATGGATGAAGATGAAGATGATGATGTGACTAACGTTTGCGTGGCGCGTAGTTGAAAAATCGGTTGCTCTGTTTTCAGAAGGAAGCCCGACTCCTCTTCAGCTATTTATCCGTTTTCAGTGGTGTTCTGTTCTCTACTTTTCATGAAAAAAATCCAAATTTTTTAACATCTTCATTTTCGAAATTATTTTTTTAATTTGACACTTTCGCAGGCATTCAAAGTTAACCAGTGTGAGGCGTACGAGTGTAAATCTCACACTATTTTTAAGGGCCTAGCTCCCAATGTTATCGGACGTATCTGTTTTCGTAAGTTAACAGATATATATTTCCAAAGTCTGTAAATTATTGAGTATAGCCTCAAGAGGTGGCTCAGTTCATAAAATAATACCTCCAAGTAAGGATAAAGTTTATACCAAAAAAAAAAAAAAAAAAAGTAAGGCTAAAGTTCGAGTCGCCTCATGGTGAAGGACAAAATCTTGTTTACAATTACCCCTCTGAGAATGTAGTGAAGGTACACATAAATTATGACTCAATATTTATTATATTTTTAAAATTCTCATACTACAATCTTTTACTTTGTAAAAAGTATTTTGATATAAGTACAACTTATGTTAGATAAAAAGAGAAATACATCAAGAGTTTAAACAATAAATATTTACAGAATTGAGTGGAGGAAACCACCAGGGGTGGACAATAATTACGAAATTTTTAGTACTAATATTCATAAACGAAAGTGTACTGATAATACTTCAAAATCTATATTAAATTCTTAAAATACAATAATAAGTGAAAAGTCACAAAACAAGTGTCTCAAAATGGAACTCGACGATCTTTGAGATCGCGAAAATCCTCAATAATTGATTATATACTGATTTTCTCTGCAATTTCTCTTTCAATATATAACATCATAGAATCTGTGAGAAAATCATCATCCATCCTGTTTCGCAAATCAGTCTTAATAATCTTCATGAAGGAAAAATGTTTCGTTCAAGTTGCAGTAGAAATGGGAAGAGTAATCAATAGTTTGATTAACCGATAAATAAGTGGGTAAATGTCAGATTTTGTTGACCTCACCAACCACTAACACAAACTACTAATGGTTGACATGTTCGAATAATCTGGATCTTTGACTACATCAATCTCATAGTGTCGTAACTATACTTTCAAGTGATCTTTCTCATGCTCAATAAAATCTTGAGGATAATATTTAGCTACAAGTTTGTAAATATCATCAATTCTAAAATTCTCGCATCCGCTTCTAGGATTCAAAGAAGAACTAAGAGTAAGCAACTCTATAACATGCTCATTGAATCTACTATTTAACTCATTCAACTAGTTATCAATTGTAGCACAAAAAATATTTGCTCGATAATGTTGTTCAACTGTAAAATCATCATGTTGCTTGCAAGCTCGACCATTCCTTCCAACAAACTGAACACTCATGTTAGGGACATCAATATTACAATTTTCACAAAAAGATATCACATTAGTCAAAAGCTCATCCCATCCAACATCTCTCATTTCTTGAATAAGTTTTTTTGTAGTGGACACAAGTTGAATAGCATTTAAAATGTCTTCAGACTTCCGCTGCAAAGCTTGACAAAGCAAATCAGTGATGTTCATAATTTTTTGCATTAGATGCAAAATCATAACAAAATCAAAGGAGGCCAATGTATCGTATGCTGAATCTGCTTCAACTCTCTGCAATGAAGTAGTCCCATTAATACTCATGGTGATCAAGACCTCACATGTAGCACCATACATACTTATCAAACTTGAAATAGATCTCAAATGAGAACCCCAACGAGTATCCCCAGGATGTTATAAAGGTCCAATCTGATTTAGCCCACTTCCAGTTTCAAGTTCATCAATGGAGATCAAGTATGCAATTTCAAAAGCATGAGCAACTTTTAACTCATCATTTCGCTTACTGGAGGCACTAGCAAGATTGATAATAAACACCAATTTTGAGAAAAATTTCTCAATTGGATCAACACTTCTAGAAGTTGCAACTAATGCCAATTGCAAACGATGAGCAAAATAGTGGACATAATAGGCATGTAGACAGTCGGTAACTACTAAGGCTTGTAACCCATTCCACTCACCTTGCATGTTACTTGCTCCAGCATATCCGTGGCCTCGAATATTATGAATGTTAAGCCCATGATGAGAAAGGGTAGAAAAGATAGCGGTCTTCAAAATCAAGGCCTTTGTATCTGAAATATGAACAAGATCAAAAACACGCTCTTGTACAAATCCCTCTTTGTCAACAAACCTTAAAACGATAGCCATCTGCTCTCTTTTAGATTCATCACGAGATTCATCCACTATTAAGCAAAACTTTGCATCACCAATCTCTTTACAAATTTTCTTCTTCACTCTATTTGCTATAATATGTAAAATCTCTTTTTGTATCTTAGGTGATGTATACGATGTATTTTGAGGAGCATTATCCAACACAACTACTGCAACTTTATCATTGTAGGAAGCTATCAACTTTAAGAATTCAATAAAATTTCCCCTATTGGACAAATATTTGCTCTCATCATGACCTCTAAGAGCACAACCTTGAGACACAAGCAATCTAATCACATCAATTGAGGCTTTCAAATGCAGTTGATTGTTTTCAATCTCTTGAGATGTATAATTTCCAATCATCAAATCAATATATTGATTTTGTTTCATTAAGTTTGTACAATCTTTTTGAGCAACTTTGTGGCATGAGTTGATTTGCCTTCCCACATGATTTATTAAACCACACTTTTTTCCACCCACTTTCTTTCAAATTTTTAAATCCATCAATAGTGAATGTCCCTTGTCTAGAGTTCGCTCCAGGCTTATTGAAAAAGAAAACATGGCAAATAAAATACTGCATCTTTAAAAGGAGAATACTCTAACAAAAAAGGATGAACCTTAAACCACGAAGATTGAAAACGTCAAGGATGACTTGATGGCCCAGATTTTTGATACTCTTGAAGAATAGGCTGATATGGCCCAGCTTTAAGGTAACAATGCCTAATTTCATCATGTTGATCAACTGGATAATCCGAAATTTGTTTTCTCAACCCTGGATCACGATCAAAATCATTATTTTGCTCGCTTTCAGGTATTGGAGACTGTTAGGACGTTTTTCACGAGTTGAGGTCTCAGAAATAGAGGTAGGCAATGATGCATGAACCATGTCATTCTCAACGCCCTTTCTTTTGAAGAAAGAATCAATGGTAGACTTCTTTCCCATGGTTAAACAAATCATTCTACTTTTGACGACTGCAGCACTTGATTCACTCCCAAGGAAGTCGTAGAAGTAGCTCGTTCTCCTATATCCATTTGATTTGATTAATTGTTAAATTTGAAAAGTTGAATAAAAACCTTCTCCTAAACTTGTAATCAACCACGAAATAAATAAACATAAAAAAGATTCATTGATCTACTATTAAAAAAAAAAAGAAAAATTCAAATCTCTTTGAATTCTTTTATTTTCTTCTCCTATAGGCCTCTCAAGTTTTTCTAAAAATTTCATTGTATTTCAAAATTAACCACTATCACTAATAAGTGTATATAATTAATTTATGCCTAAAACTGTAATATTTTTTTTTTACAATAATGGAATAATATTATTTAATGCATAATAAACTTAATAAATTCAAATCAACCACAAATAAAAATAATTAATTTAATAAAAAAAGCAGCAATAATGAAATATTATTGCTAAGTTTTCCTAGTTAGTTTTTAGTTTTTTATCAAATATTATCTCTACATTCTAAGTTTTAAATACATTATTTATGAACCTTTCTTAAGTTTTGTGAGGATTTACATATGTTAATGAAAGATAAAGAAGCGAGCATAAGATTTTTCGTTCAAAGTTATTCTTGTCTTTTTCAAAAGTTAAACTTGCTTACATTAGTATTTAATTATGATTCCTAAATCCTAACCACAACTAGTGTCATCAATATCTTTTCACCAGATTTCCTATATGATTGATAAGTTGGATGATTCAAGAGTTGTATTAATTTTAAGAAGTAACTCAAGGAGGTGTTATAAATTTCCCATTTATTATTCATTGTTTGATTATGAAATCGATCAGATTAATCTAATTTTATCATTTCCGATTGTTTACCTGTTTTTAGTTGAAGAAGGTGAATTTAATTTTCACTAATCATTCTTTATATTTTTCCAGTTTAATGTAGATTTAATCTTTAGCAAAAAATGGGGGGAAAATAAAAATAAAACACTCGAATAGTGTATTAATGGTAGCCAAACTTAGCAAAAGGAAAGCAAAGCCTAAGAAAAAAAGAGAAGATTAAACCGAAAAAAGAGAGACATTAATTAAAAATACCTGGTTGAGTGGTTGTAATCGTGTGGAGAAGATCCGGATTCCAGGATAAAAGAAGTTGTAAAACTTTAGTCTCTAAAGTTAGAGAAGATGAGAGAATGAGAGAATGAATAGGAAAAAAAGAGAATAAGTAGAGAGAAATTTTAGGGAGAAATTTACTTTCTAATTGGGAGAAATTTAGTTTCCAATTGGGAGAAATTTTAGGGAGAAATTTAGTTTCTAATTTGGGAGAAATTTTAGGGAGAAATTTAGTTTCCAATTGAGAGTTAATAGTTTCCTCCTTAAAACTTGGATTTTAAATATAACCCTTAGATAGAAAATTAGAATGACAAATAAATCCTTCATCTTAACGTTTAAATTTGTTTCCAATATTGGGGGGGGGGGCAAATACTGGTATTTTACAAGAAAATGAGAAAAACAAGGAGATATTACATGCTTTTTTTTTTTATAAAAATGGGGGGATGCCCCCGGTTGGTGAGTCCGCCACTGGAAACCACCAAACATAGAAAAAGGAAAATTTGTTGAAAGTCTTAGTCTCACATATGGTAGAAGTGAAAGTTGTTATCTCACATCGAAAAGAAGTGGGAGTTTGTTGAGAGTTTTAGTCCTAGTTCGACTAGATGTGGGAGAAGGTGGAATGGGGAGAAGCTATAAAAAGATGTTTCCCCTCCACATGTAATTCATCCCAAAATCTCCCCTCTTGTATAATTCTTTATCGATAGTGAAGTTTTCTCTCTTGCATGGTTTTTTCCTTTAATGGTTTTTCACGTAAATTCTTGTGTTCTTTTTTTCTCTTATTTGTTGATTGCTCTATTCGGTGGGTTTTTCATAACCCAAAAGTGGTATCAGAATAGATGCAATAACCATTTCCAATTTGCATCTGGCATTATCTGATGATATTTTAGCGGGCATAGAAAAGAAAAAAAATTGCTAAGGAGGTTTGGGATCATCTCATCAAATTGTATGAAGCCAAGACACTCCACAACAAAATTTTCTTGAAGAGAAAGTTATAAACCTCACGGATGTCAGAATCTACATTAGTTACAGAGCACATACATACTCTAACTTCGTTATGTTCTCAACTTTTAACGTTGTGACATAATATTACGCCACAAGAACGTGCTGAAATTTTACTTCAAAGTCTTCCAGATTCATATGACCAAGTCATCATCAATTTACTAGTAATATCCTCTCTGATTATCTGATATTTGATGATGTCCGTGCTGCAATTCTTGAAATAGAAAATAAATGAAAAAGTAGGGAAGATAGACAGGCAAGCTCACAACAAGCAGAAGCTCTGTCTATGACGCAAGGAAGGTCAATGGAACATGACTCCAGTGGGAGTCACAAACAAGGGAGATCAAAATCCAAGGGTAAAAAGAATATCAAGTGCTATAATTGTGGCAGAATGTGACACTTCAAAAATGAGTGTCAATTCAAAAAGGGTGTAGATAAAGCAGAAACATCTTAAGGGTGCGTTGTTGAAAGATATATTCTTTACAGCGAAGTAGCAACGGTATCCAAAGATAGATAGAAGCTCACTGATGCTTGGATCTTGGATTCGGGAACAACATGGCAAATGACCTCTCGCAGATATTGATTTCACACTTATGAACCTATCTCTACAGGGTATGTATACATGGGAAATCATCATGCCTTGGAGATTGTTGGAATTGGCACCATCAAATTGAAGATGTATGATGGTATTGTCACACCCCGCCCGCCGGGCCCGGTTAACCGCCCGACAACCCGTGGGTGCGAACCGTCACAGGATCCATGGTTTTAGTCTATCAACGATAATAAATACAAATACAGATAATCAAGAGCAAGAATAGTGCAATAATTAATAAAAAGGTTATAGGAGTTCAAATACTCCGATAAATATCCAAGAAATAATCAAAGGAAAGAATCAAGAATCAAATGTAACATCGAGTTCAGCGGAAGCAAAATAAATAACTAAATAATCTTCTCTCTGGTTTTCTTTTCTAAATCTAAAGACGGGTTTTCTAAATTAACAAGCAAGGATGTCCTCCAATCTTTCTCCCTACGATCATAACAATCCTGGCAATCTGTCTTCGTCGGCCATCAATGGTTGCTATAAGCGCTCACACGCATCTTCAGGAGGCTTCATGCTCTGCAAGTTCATGTATCACGCGGTCACATCAGCTTCATACGAGAAGGCTCATTCATACAAATCATCTCTAACTTCCGACGTTGTGCAACCATCGACAGTTTATATAATACATACAATGAAAGGAATGAGTTCCAACGAACCCGAAGGAACAAGCAATTCTCATATATATGTCAATACAATCCACGAATGCACAGATGAAATGATATGGATGGTATGCGAAATATGAATGCTACTAAGATCTAACTATGCAAGTCTCTAATAGCTGACATGCTTTAAGATATACACCAGCCCTCCTCTGGGTAAGTCTCATCACCGATCCGGCAAGGACTGGTTACCTCGAGGGATCCCGGGCAAAGGGGTAGGTCCACACCGGCTCTCAAACCATGGTGGGGGTTAAGTCAACACTCTCTCACCACGACCATTGGCAATGAGTACCGGCGCATGTCGGGGTTTCTAATCCAATGCAAGTCATAATGGTAACATACTATATGGAGTCCAGATACTTCCCTATGGCACCAACCAACCGGTTCAGCATCCTTCGCAACCTAGGAGTGAGAACCCTCACGGACCGGCACCGCTGTTGGACTCCACTCCTTAACCCTATAGTCATCCACATATTATTGGGGCGGATGCTCTCATGACTCCTCACGACACCCGGTCCGTCTTGGACGTCCATGAGCCCAACCCTAACATATGCAACCCTACCATTACATGACCAATAGTGGACCACCGAGTCTCCGCACGGACTGGTTACCGCGTAGGATGAAACATAGTCACGCCACCATTGTCACGGGTCACCAGCTTCAATTCCCCGCCGAAAGGGTAATAGCATGTGGGGTACCTAGCCATGCAATTCTAGACACTCCTAAGTATGTCATCCAGTAATCATGATAGTGCTGGAGACATCAGCAGGCATGTGTCCCATTCCACAGCCTTCTGATATCCCAAGCTAAGATATCCCAAAGGAATACCCCTTCCATCACAACTACACTACAATCACTCTTTATCATACCATGAACAGTTGTGCAATATCATGAAAGATGAAGTACATCAAGGAACACCAAAAACAGCAAGTGTACAATAGGATTCACATGCTTTATACAATTACAGCAAGTTATATGATCAAAGAATAGTAAATAGAACAGCTGAATCATCATGTATATGTAATTGCATATAAACAAGAATGCATGTCCTTACCTGTAATTATGTAAAATTCCTCTAACTTGAATTCCAGAAACTATTATAAGACTTTTACTTGAAACAGAGAACACCTAGGCATAGGGTTACAAGAATATATAAGAGTCAAGAGTCCAAACAAATCCAAAATCAAACTTACACAGACACTGGAAACCGGCCGGTCGCTTGAGCCGGTCGCTTAGGTTGAGTGACCGCTACTAGTGACCGCCCCAAAAAAACAGAGAGTTTCAATCCGAAACTCAGGCTTCTGATCATCCGTTTTCAATCTGGATTTCGAGTGATCATGGCCTAAGTCTTGAATCTAACACTCCAAAAGACAATAGGTGAAGGGAAAACTAACAATCATCAAAAATGGATTACCCAGAAACTCTCCCCTTGACTGGATCTATCCATTAACAAATACAGGGATTTGTTTCTGGACAGGATCTCATCAAGAACATTGGAAAGGGAGTACAACAAATCGATTGGGTAACCACTAACAAAAGGGGATGGGTTCATATCAATTAGAGGTTAAAAAGAAGAGAATTGCAGATGGAGATTCATTACCTTAACCAGAATCACCAAGAATAGAAGAGAAAAGGTTCCATATCATTAACAGCACTTCAGACCTGAATCCCGCACGTTTCCACAGCCGTCTAATCGCCCAAAATAGCAATCCCGAACATAATAATGGGTTAATAGGGCAATGGATGCTATTTATAACGATCAAGGGGCAAAATAGGGCAAAACCCCGAAACAGACCGGGCGGTCGCTCCAGGCTGTCGCTTGGTTCAATCGACCGCCACTAGCAACCGCCCCCATGTATATTGCTATACAAGGGTGCTTTGCTCATGGGGTTGAAGACCAAGTACAACCTAACCCAAATGAAGACATGGGGGAGATCTTAGTCCGAAAATGAATCTCAATAGGTCAATAACAAAGGGGTTAGGATTTCATCATACATAACCTATGACTCTCATGGAAAGGCTAGGGAGAATCAAGATTCACCCTAGGGAAAGAGAAACAAAGAATGTACAATCTAAAAGGGTGTTGGGGAGTTTCCAACAGATAAAAGAACATTAGGGTTTCAGATATGGTTGCCTCTCATGAGAGTTACCCATAATTAACTCACACAAAAACAACCCAAGATAGATAAAGGAACATCTCATTAGTATTTCAAAATAAATAATGGAATTAGGAAGGGTCTACTAATGAGAGAAAATAAGGTTCTCAATTAAAGTGAAAGGAAAGAAATTCAAATCATATAATTAGGGATTTACTAACAAGAATCCGTGTATCCCACGGAAAGACTAAGGAGAATAAAGATTCACCCTTAGGGCAAAGAATTTACAATCAAGAAAGGTTTTGGGGAGGGTCCAATGAATTAACAGAAATAAAAGGGCCAATGGTACCCCTCAGAGAGTACCCAAGCACCCCAAAATCTCTCCCGGTCCAATAGTCCAAGGAATATCAGGGATCAACTCCTCAATCATGAGGACACAAGGGAAGGTCATGGTAATAGTATGAGACCTTCCCCACAATCATAAAGATAGGTAGAAAATTCAGGGAAAGTGTCATCAAGATCATTGGTGGAGTCAAATTCAAGGATCATCGCCATATGGCTTCAAGATCATAAAGTGAATTGGGGGATTCACTCTAGGGCTAAATAGAATTAGAGAATAGGTCATTACAGTAGTGTAATACCCCTCTCATGATCAGAAAATTAGAAGTAGAGAAGAAAGAATGAATTAAAGAAGAAACGAATTGAATACCAACCTTGTAGAAGAGAAACCGATGAAGAAATCGAACAGATGCTGAGGATCTTCCTTGGCCGAAGGAGAGGTTCTAGGGCTTTCCCACGTCTCCCAAGGCTTAGAACAGATTGAGAGTGAAAAACATGGAGTTCCCCTTTTAAATAGCACAAAGAGTCCAAGAATTACTAGGATTATCACCAAACCAACCCCGTTGGTTGATTGGTCGCCAAAGAGGAAGTTCAAAGGTCCTTCCCACGCTATCAAGAGGTTTAGAAACATAGTGGGATAGCTTAACACGAATTTCAAAGAAATAAAGCTTTTAAAAACCTTCAAAATAGAAAATTACCAAAATGCCACGCCGGACAACTTGTTCAAAAAAGGGATTTAATGGGCCTAACTTCAATATTTTTGGATGGGCTCTTTCAACACATCATACTACTTACCTAGTATGGAGGGAAGTCTTCAAACCAGTCCAACTAGGCTTTAGTTCCATCAACCAAGTTCTTCATCACAAATAAATAGTTCAACTCCAAATCAAATAAGGTTTCCAAAGGAAACACCATCATCAATATCCATGGGTTTTGGGTCAAACACCATATTTTCTACCGAGATGGCCCACAAAGACATCTTCCTCATTTTGGGACATTGGATCAACTCTAAGGGAAAGGTCGACATGGCTTCCTAAGATTTTCAAAGATAGTAAACTGAAATCACGGTCAAACTTCAAAGTCAACATTAAACAAACCTACTTCACCCAAAAAGATCGGTTTCGGACATTTGGGGTGTTATGATGGTATGGTACATACTATTCAAAATGTGTGGCATGTGAATGACTTAAAGAAGAATCTATAGTCTTTGGGACAGTTAGATGAACTTGGGTGCAAGACCCGCATCCAAAATGGAATGATGAGAATCGTCAAAAGAGCGCTAGTTGTAATGAAGGCTGAAAGGAGCACTGCAAATTTGTACAAACTAATGGGAGAAATGTGTCTGGATGCAAAAGCATTAGTTGCATCAATCGGTACTGCGGAAGAAATGACGAAAGTGTGGCATAAAAAATTGGGCCACATGTCAAAGCAAGGGTTGAAGGTTCTCGCCGAACAAAAATTACTCCCGGACCTCACAAAGATTTCAATACCCTTTTGTGAGCACTATGTTACAAGTAAGCAGCATAGATTGAAGTTCAATGCATTTGATTCCAGGAGCAAGGTACTTTGTAACTTTTATTGATGATTTTTCCAGAAGATGTTGGGTGTTTCCTATCAGGAAGAAGTTAGATGTGTTTTCAGTTTTCAAAACATTTAAAACGCAAGTTGAACGAGAAACATAGAAGAAAATCAAGTGCCTCAGGAAAGACAATAGCGGAGAATATACAGGGGATGACTTCGTTGAGTTTTGTAATCAAGAAGGCATCAAGAAACAATTCTCGATGGCTTACACTCCTCAACAGAATGGAGTAGCGGAGCGGATGAATAGAACTTTACTTGAAAGAACGAGAGCCATGCTAAGAACTGGAAGTATGGCTAAGTCCTTTTGGGCAAAAGCCGTAAACGTTGCCTGCTATGTGATTAATGGATCATCATCAAGATCAATTGATTTGAAGACACCGATGGAGATGTGGACTGGCAAGCAAGTTGATTATTCACGTGTGCACACATTTGGGAGTCCTATGTATGTGATGTACCATTCCCAAGAAATTTCGAAATTTGATCCAAAATCTAGAAAGTTCAGATTCTTGGGATATGCTGATGGAGTCAAGGGATATCAATTGTGGGATCCCATTGCCCACAAGGTCGTCATCAGTAGGGATGCCATTTTTGCAAAAGATAAGCTATAGAAGGAAGATGTGAGTAGCACTTCAATAGGAATCTCATAGAGTACAATAGTTTAGGAGGAAGAGAAGTCCGAACCAGAAGATTCTTCTGGAGCAAAATCAGAAAACGAGGAACAAGTACCAGTAGAGTCTACAACTGTAGAAGTTCAATGGTCAACTCGTGAAAGACACACACCAGCTTGATAGTCTGATTATATTATGGAGGGCAATGTTGCATACTGTCTTCTAATAGAAGACGGAGAGCCATCAACATTCAAAGAAGCAATTGATAGCTCAGAAGCATCACTTTGGATGGTAGCTATGCAAGAAGAAATAGAAGCTCTTCATAAGAATAAGACGTGGGAGCTTGTACCTTTACTGCACGGAAGGAAGCCCATTGGTAACAAATGGGTTTACAAGATCAAACAAAACAGTGATGATCAGGTAGAGCGGTATCGTGCAAGATTGGTGATTAAAGGATATGCTCAGAAAGAATGTATCGATTTTACAGAAATCTTTTCACCAGTGGTTTGACTTACTATTGTCCGGATAATTCTGACATTTTGTGCTACTTTTGATCTACATCTTGAGCAGTTAGATGTAAAAACTGCATTTCTTCATGAAGATCTTGAAGATGAAATTTATATGCTCCAACCAGAAGGTTTTGAAGAACCAGAAAAGAGGAACTTGGTTTGCAAGTTGAACAAATCTTTATACTGTTTAAAACAGGCGCCATGATGTTGGCATAAGAGATTTGATTCCTTCATATTGAGCATTGGATACAATAGACTTGCTTCACACCCTTGTGCGTATTACAAGAGGTTTGGTGGTGATGACTTCATTATTTTGCTGTTGTATGTTGATGATATGTTGGTATTAGGCCCCAACAAAAATTATATCATAGAATTAAAGGC
The DNA here is from genome assembly GCF_041222555.1 of Hakea prostrata. Lineage (NCBI taxonomy): Eukaryota > Viridiplantae > Streptophyta > Magnoliopsida > Proteales > Proteaceae > Hakea > Hakea prostrata. The sequence continues at coordinate 36,412,933 of NC_142606.1, read as the reverse complement.
TTAGTTGGCTAAGGAATTTGAAATGAAGGATTTGGGACTCGTAAACAAGATTCTAGAGATGCAAATTCACCAAGACAGAAATTGTCACATCCATCAAAATCCACCCATCCGATACCCTATCTAGAATACCTGGAGGAATGATTCACGGTCCTGATGATCAAGTTTAGGAACGATCATATCTACTTAGCACAATAATATAATCAAAAGCAAGAACAAATCATTGTTTTTAAGTAGTTTAATAATAGAAGTCAATAAAGGATCTCAAAAGAACATCAAAGTGCGGAAAAGATACCAATAAAATAAATAGTTAAAATGTGGAATGAGGCGGAAATCCACTCTACAACAACTTTGGAAGATAGATCAAATAAAAGTAAAGGTTAAAACTGAAAACATCCTATACTATTCCCTTGATGTCCAAGGACATAAATGTCAAAAGGACATTCCCCAATCCAAAATTATACTTATTCAATCAAATTCCCAATTCCATCATATCATACACAAATGTTATTTCATTATATAGAAAGATATATAATATAAAACGATCAATCGCATATGTAAATAACAAAATGAATGTTCATGATCACAAGAGAATGTATAAACATGGCACTACTGTACTTTAAGTACTTACAACAATCATATAGTGTAAGAAATATGATAAAGAAGGTGAATCTACTAAGTTTCCAACATCGAAGTAAGATTCACATATTCTTTGTAATTATGGTAACAACCATCCTTACCTTAAATCGAATTGAAGATAAACCAAAGATCAAATAGAATGGTCCCAAGGTTAATAATTGCACCCTAAACAATCATAGATGCAATATCAGAAGAAGAATCAAGCAAATCGGAGGTCAAACGGATCGAATCGGATAAATACAGCAAAGTTGTAATCAGCTAGTTGACTGGCTGGTTGAGTGACTCAATCGACCAAGTGAACAGTAACGGGATTGAAATGAGATTTTTTATCCGAAACCTAGCTTCCGGGACTCGGATCGCTCTGAAATTTGAAAAGAATGTTAGGAACAATAAATGAAGACTATTTAGCAAAGATTTAACATCAAAGAATGATCCAAATAAAAATCCCCAATTTGAAACCCTAACTTCTAACTTGCAAAAATCATGCTCTTCAATGAAATCAATTGCAATTGCAAAGGGAAGTTGGGAATTCAATCAATGGGATAATGAACAATAGATTAGAAATACATACTAACATGTACTTAGACCTATATGCTGGAGAAATCAAATTAGGGATAGAAATTATGTTGATGTGAAGAAAATCATAAGAATGTAAGCTAAGAATCAAATATGAGATGCATAGCATTGATAGAATAGAGAAAGGTTTATACAAATGTAAGGAGAGAACAAAAGAAGAGGTGGTTGCAAGGTTGCAGCACCATCTTCATAGTCTCAACAGCAAGAATAAGATGAGATGAGAGTAGATTAGAGAGAGAATGAGAGATTACATACCTTGTAGAAGAAATTTGAGAAGAGAGACTATGATTCTTGTAGAAGATCTTCACCAATGCCAAGGAAGGGCCTAAGAGGAGTCTCTCCACGTTCTCAGAGAGTTCTAGCAATAGAATAGGGTTTAAGCCACGAAGTCCACTTAAGTAGAACCCAAAATGACCAAAAAACCCAAAATTCTCGGGCTTAAATGCAGCTGGCAAACTATTTGGTTGATTGGCCAGTCAACCAAGCAAGAACAGTAACTTAGATCAGGGAAAAGAATGGCCAGATCAACTCAAATTCACTTGGGCTTTCTCCTACAACTCAATCAACTAGTCAAGGTTAGATAATTACCTTCGAATCATGTCCAGAAGTGCATTAGGTCTATCAACTAATCTCCCCTTTTTCAAGGTGCAGTTTCTTATCAAACAATGACAATGCTTCCAAGTATGGAGCATCATCATCAAACTCCATGGGTTTCGGGTCAAATACCAAGTCTTCTACTGAGAGGGCCCATAGAGACCTCTTCCTTCACTTCGGGGCATTGGATCCACCCTAAGGGAAAGGTCTGACATGACTTCCTAAGACTTTTAAAGATAGAACCACAGTTATCAAGGTCCAACTTCAAGGTCAAACATTAAACAAACATTTCTTTACCCAAAACATATAGGGTGTCCTGGCTAGGTTTGGGATGGATTTCACAGAAATAACAAGAAGATTTGGCTATCTCAGAAGAGTTACTTAAAGAAAATCTTGTGCCACTTCAATATGCAAGACTGTAAGCCCGGTTTCTACCCCGCTTCTGTTAATTTCAAGTTATCCTCAAGTATGTGTCCTAGTAATGAAGTAGAGAGGAAGGAGATGTCTCGAATACCGTATGCATCAGCAATGGGGAGTTTGATGTTTGCTATGATATGTACAAGACCGGACATTGCACATGCAGTGGGAGTGGTTAGTCGGCACATGGCAAATCCAGGACAAGAGCATTGGGTTACTGTAAAGAGGATCCTAAGATATGTTAAAGGAACCTCGGATGTTGCTCTATGTTATGGAGGATCTGAATTTACTATCAGATGATATGTTGATTCTGATTTTGCAGGTGATCTTGATAAAAGGAGATCCACTATTAACTATGTGTTTACAATTGCAGGAGGAGTGGTGAGCTGGGTATTTAAACTACAGACAATTGTATCACCGTCTACAACAGAAGCTGAGTATATAGCAGCTACACAAGTTTGTAGATCCTTGTATGGCTTGACAGAGACGTAGACAACATGGTGGTGGCAAGATAGAGAATGGTTTGGAGATTAATTGGTTATAAATCTAATATTCAAGTTAGAGATTGTTGAAAGTCTTAGTCCTACATCTAGCAGAAGTGGGAGTTTGTTAGTCCTAGTTCGAGTAGATGTGGGAGAAGGTGGGATGGGGAGAGGCTATAAAAGGATGCCTCCCCTTCCACATGTAATTCATCCCAAAATGTTCCCTCTTATATAATTCTTTATATATAGTGGAGTTTTCTCTCTTGCTCGTGATTTTTTTCCTTTAGGGTCTGTTTGGTTACATGAATCCAGAGATTTCAAATCTCTAGATTCATGAATCTGAGAATTATACCCGTTTGGTTGTAAAAATCTATAGATTCATGAAATCTAGAGATTCACATTTTTACACTAAAAACGTGAATTTGTAGATTTATGGGTAATGGGTGAAATTCAGAGATTTCAAAAAAGCTATACATTTGCACATTCACAAAAATCACGTCGATCAAATAGATTTTTAGGATGAATCCACAAATTTCATTCCACAACCAAACATTTAATTTTATAAATTATGATTCCATAGATTTGAAATCTCCCTCTAGATATTTGAAATCTCCAGATTCATGTAACCAAACAGGCCCTTAAGGGTTTTCCACATAAATTCTTGTGTTCTTTTCTCTTATTTGCTAATTGCTCTATTCGGTGGGTTTTTCATAACCCGACAAAAATTACGTGTCCCCTTGGCAAGAAAATTTGTTTGAATGTTGCTTCGTCTATTCACATGTCTGAAAATAAGAGATGAGAAACTAAGTCTAAATTTTGAAATCTACTATATCAAGCTGTTACATGCCCAATCAAAAGTCTGAGGATGCCCATTCATGGCCAAAATTCAGCTTTACTATCGGAGAGTATAACTAATCTGGAGACCTATATTGAGATTGCCATTGACATCCCATCACATATTGCCTCTATTTCCAAAGCAATTGTTGAAATACTAGAACTTAGAGATAGTTTTTGCTACTATAAAAGATCCCCTGGATCCCAAAGAATGCAGTTCCTTGCACCTAAACATGGGTGTCTATCCCAGGCTACATCAATTGACAATCTAGAACTAGCCAGCAAAAATATAAATATATATATATATATATATATATATATATATATATATATATATATATATATATATATATATATATATATATCTCATACTATCATACTATCATACTACTATTATAAAAGCATGAACTCAAAAGTCATGGCTACATTTTGCTTCCCAAAATAGTCTCCTTCCCTAACTACATTGATATAGTTAATTGTGTCTAAAATTGTAAATTCTCATTTTATACTTCCAATAATATACAGCAATGCAAGGAGTCCAACACAAAATGCGAGTGGACAAACAAGGGCAGCGGAGCCCGGGCCCAAACGGAAGCGAAACACTCCCCTACATCATGCTTGTCCTCCGAATGAATATAATTGACAAAAATACCAAAACAGGCCAATCATAAACAGTTACAGGCGCAAGGAATGCAAAGATATTTAACAATAAAAAACACCCCGGATAATGATAATGTAAATAGTTGGATTAGGGACTAAAAATGCCCCAAAAGCTTGGGAGGACAAAAAGAAACAAACCCAACAAGCAGGGCGGGACAGAACAGAGATGAAACGGACATGAACGAGAAATACCGGGGTAAAACCAGACAGAAACAAAGAACCACACAAAACGGAATCGGAATGGGTTAGGGGTGAAACGAGACAAAAAGCAACAGCACATCACAAAAACACAGACAAATAGAGGATGAACCAAGATCACCACAACCAAACAAAAAAAGACCCATAGATGAAACCAGATATGAAACCCGGACCAGAACCAAACAGCCCAAAGCCAAACAACGGCGGGAACCACAAGATAGGGGGAACGATGAACAAAGGAGGAGTGGAGGAGGACGCGGGAATGGAAAGAGAAGCCATAGAAAACGAATGCACGGGACAAAGAACCACACAGAAGCCACGGGCAAGAAAAGAGCACAACACAGAACAACAAAGCACCAGGATTGTTAAGGAGAACCCACGAAAGCAAAAAAACCCCAACACCATGGCAAGGATGAACCACAACAAACAGAAGAAACAACGAGCGAACAAAGGGGGGGCGAGGCGGGGTGTGGCCTGTCTCACCGGTGTAACATCAGCTTAATATTTATATTTTCTTTTATCTAAAAAAAAACACATAAAATGCAAAAATCCGTTTGAGAAAAAAAAATTAACCATTAAAATTTCCAATACATAAAATTCTCCAGTTTGAAACTCAATCGGTTTTAAACATTTTCCAACACCTCAAATTTTTAAACCTTCGAAAAAACCCATTACCCTCTCCACTATCTCATTAAATTTTCTATTTTCCCCTTTATTTCCTAACTGCCCATGTTCCAATTAATATAGTTACAAATTTAACAATTAAAATTTCCAACACATAAAATTCTTCAGTTTGAAACTTAATCGGTTTATTACCCAGAAAAAAAGAAGAAACTCAATCGGTTTTAACCATTTTCCAACATCTAAAAATTTTAAACGTTTGAAAAAAATCTATTATTCTCTCCATTATTTCATTAAATTTTCTAATTTTCCCTTTATTTCCTAACTGCCCATCTTCCAATTTATTTCTTTCGCATGGTTTTTTGCCTCTTCACCAGTCTCCAACGTATATTGGTCAATGAGTATTTGCCATGGTCATATTTACCAAGAAAAAGAAAATAAGTATTTGCCATGGCTATCAGGAATTCTCCATTGCGTGGTACACCTCTTCGGAGGCGCCATCACCTCCATCATTGACATGGTCTACTGACATTTTTGTTGTGGAAAAGCTCATCGCTCACCTTCTAACAGTCAATTGTGATTTCCTAACAAATGTTTAATTCCTAGGCTTTTATCATGACACCACTTTCTTTGCTCATTCTTTCTTATGGCTTGGTCTGTTAAAATTAAAATCCTGTACACATATAGTCCGTTCATCGACTACTCAATGGAAGTCCTGAATGAGTCTGATGATGGGAGCTAGACATTGTAACAATAACAAATTGTTTGGACTTTAAGAAACTCTTTTATTTCCAGTGCAATATCTCATGGCATGTGGGTTTCAAACGTAATGAGACAACTATTGAGAAATTAAAATGATATCCTATTCGGTGACATTGTCGCAATGAACAAGAAGATGAAATATACAAAGTGTTACTTTGTGTGATCTTCCCTTGGATCTTTGTTTTAATTATAATCATGCACCAAGGGTGTCCAATTGCATAATAGACTCCTTAGATAGGAAGGCCCGACCTATTTCGTGTATGACTATTGAGCAACATTCAGCTCCCTGGTTGTCCTCCCCCCCTTTTGCAAAAAAAGTGCTTCGTGCCTAGCCGTTAATAAAGAAGCTATTGATTTCAAAATAACCTTCCAAATCCTCAAAGTTGAGATATTGTTACTTTACTCTCTTAGGGGAGTCACGCAATCTCTCATCTGTCCAAATTTAAGGGTGACATGTCTAATTATAGTAGTAAAGCATCATTTACACAACCCCCCCCCCCATCACCATGACTAGGCATCACAATATACATGTTTTAAATTAAAACACAACACAAAAAAGAAGAAAAAAAAAAAAAAATATGTTGGGGAAAATTTAAAAATCCACCACCATCATCATGACTAGGCATCATATTAAATGACTTGTTGTCTCTGTTTCATATTGTGGAATACCTAGAATGGATAAAATTTGAAACACTAGATCACATTTGTAATATAAGAACAAAATAAAGGAGCAATAGACCTAATAGTTTGCAATCTTAGATGATGCATGCAGAATTTGTACAAAGTTTCACATGAGTCTAATCCTTTAACTGCAAGGCTAGGGGATTGCACTATCTATCTTCACATCCCTTCACATATTTATGAGAGGTTCACCTTTGGTCTATCTTGTTAGTGCTTAAAAGTGTGTCCACCTTCTAAATGCACGAGTGGAAAAGTGCAAGAGAACACAACTAAGGGTTAGAGGATTGACATCCTTTTTGTGAATGTGTGATAAAGGGTATGAGATTAAGGAAAAAAATTATTTGTTGTGCACAATCGTGCAATTCTATACCAAATAGAAGGCTATGGGTAAAGGCTTGATTAAAAAAAAAAAAAAAAAGCTTCAATAGTCTTTTAGTTTTTATTTTTATTTTTTCAACCACTTATTAAGCATATTAGTTGATGCGTCCAAAATTTGCTCAGCCCTTGGATCTCCACGTGATGTCCTGCAAAACGAAAGCCTCAGATGTGGCCCGACCGCTGGGGTCGGGAGTCCACCTCCGAAGGCTAAGTCAGTTGATGAACTTAATCACAAACGGCTCTGCTAGAAGCACAGAGCTAATGAATGAAGAAACGGGAAAGGTGATCTAGATAGCAGGACGCTGATAGTTTGGATCTATCAGTATCTATCTGAACCTGAGTCTTAGATAGTCTTCTTTTTGATCAATTGATCCCCCCTCACCTTGTATGGTAGTGAGGTTTATATAGAGTGTACCTTTGAATCTCCTTCGTTGGATGCACTCGAGCCTTCTTCGGGTAGTCGTTGGATCTTATCAATGAGATCCGTTGAGCGATAGACTTCTACTAGTTTGGGCTAGTAGAGGACTCCTGAGATAACCGTTAGGTTATGCGATAGTTACCCCTTTGATGATGATTATCCACAGCCGTCAGTTTGAGTCTGCTGTCATCAGGGTGATTACCCTAATCCATAAGTAAGATTAGGGCACGCTTGCAGCCGAATAATCTTTCTTGTTCAGCAAGCCATCTTCTGGATCCGGTTCGCTCGGGAGCGATTCGGTTTTCTCCGTCTCGACCGGGGTCAAGGGTCAGACCAGGTATGAACCCGGTCAGATCATAAACTCTCCATATCACGAGCCCCCCAAACCAAGCGTTCGGTCGATCCCGAGGGCTTGGTTTTTAACTGGGTTCGTCGTCAGGTGATGATCTCTGCGTGCTTCATTAAATGTCATATCACATTTAATGCGGTGGTCACTTTTTCTCGAGCGTTGTGAGTGTAAGGCCACATATCTCCGTTGCAGTTGATCTGTCGTGGCTCACATCATCCAAGCGACGGTTTCCGAACGCCTATTTCGGATTCGTGAGTTCAAACTTTCAAACGTCTTTGAATCTTGATCTTATTTTGAATCAATCTCGATCGTTAGATTGAACACTCGTGGGGAGTTTTAAAAGCGTTCGTTGTCTTCGTAGGTTTCATTCTTCTGTCTGGAATTTGAATTGTTGTCGCTTGGCCTTTGCTCTCAAGCTTGTCTCTGAATCGTAAGTTTATGGTCTTTTCTTTTGTAGTTTTTGAAACGAGTAATGGCGGACGATAGGGCTTCTTTAGTACCCCATGTTGGTGATAGCGGTGATGCTTTTGCTTCTCCTGCTCCCAGTGGATAGTGATAACAAAACCCTAACCGCCTCGGCAGAGTTCGCTGAAGTTTCTCAAAAGGTTTTGAAAGAAAAGAACTTCTCATGTCCTTCTCAGTCTGGATCTTCCAAGATTGTCGAGTCTTCTAGGCAGCCTCAACCTCCGGGTCCAATGGTGGTCCTGGCTCTGTTCCTTCCATTTATAATGGAGAAACCTTCTTTACTGTCCAAGATTTTGACCTTCCTTCCTCATATCAGTTAGGGCTCCCCACCCGATGAGAGGGTTGATTCATCCCTTTGGGTGAATTTTCTCTCTACATAGATGCCTGGAAAGCGGGGTTCGCTTTCTTTTTAACCTTTATTCTCCGCAGTTTTGAATCACTGGAACATTTGTCCCGGAATGCTCCTCCCCATGCTGGCGTCTCATCGTTGGCTTCTTGGGTTTGTGTTTTGAGCTTGGCATTACGCCATTCTTTCTCTTTTTGTACATTTTCATGTTCTTTCTATCTCCCATCCTCCCGGATGGGTCTTTCTTTCCAAACGCATAAGGTGAACTTGATTGGAGGGGCAGCATCCTTGTCAAAGGAACTTGCCCTTCTAATCACAAAAGATGGCGCGAACGATACTTTTTCTGTCGAGCGCCTCCATCGGATCTTAACTTCGACCACGGAGGAGGTTTACTTTTCGTCAAGTAACCGGGGCCTTCCTTATCCAAAGAAGGCGAGGCGGCCATCGGGAAGATCAAATCCATTCCGTGGTATCAAGAGATACATGGATATGAAGTGGAGTATAACTCCATCCTTCGACTGGGGCTTGGCTCATTGTGAGCTTCTAACCATCATCCTTTGTTTGACTGAAGTGATATGTCTTGAATTCTGATTCTTGTCCTTCTTCTTTGCGGTGCCTCCCGCGAACCAGCTGCGGGTGAAGGCCGCTAGGGCTTGTGAAGCGAGCAACGATGCCGGGGTCTTACTGAGATCAAGAGGCTTTCTTCCTCTCGACCCCTCTTACAGGGGTATCAGGAATATCAGGCCTGTAGCTGATGCTTCGGGTAAAGGGAAGAAACCAATGGTGGAGAGGGCTAACGTCTCCTCCTCGTCCGAACCAAGAGGAGGCATGACACAATTGATGCTCCCTCCAACAAAAAATCCAAAGCTTCGACGGATGGTGAGGAAGTCTTCATCCCCCATTGGACCCTGAAGATGACCGACAGGGTCACTCGGGATCCCGAGAAAGCTGCGAGTGGAGCTCCCTCGGTCTTGCTCCTTCGATCGCCGAGTTTGAAGCCCTGGATGACACCTCCCTTGTTAGTCAATCTACAAGGTACCGGTCTTCTTGCTTACTTATGTTTTCATAATTTCTTATGACTTCTTCTGATATCTTCCGTCTTCCCAGGAATGCTGTGTTGAGCTTTTATCAACACATGGAAGCATTGAGCCGGGTTGGTCGCACCAGCTCCTTGCTGCAAACTTGTGAAGAGAAATTGGCCAAGGCCAATTCTGAAATAGACCAGCTGACTGCAGCTACTGTGGAGCTGCAGAAAAAGCATGAGGAAGAAGTGATCTCCCTCAAGGAAGCTCTTGAAGCTTCGAGAATTCGTGTCTCTGCTGCGAGCGCGAGGCCGGAAGCAAAGGCAGCTGCCACGTTGTTTGGTGACAGCCTTGAAATCAAAAGTAGGGAGCTCGAAGAACATCTGAAGTTGGCAATCCCTAGCAAGCCTGAGCATATAAAGCCAGACCTTCGGAAGGAGTGCATTCGGAAATACCTGAACAGCGTACCTTTCTCCAAATTGCTAGGTTTCTACAACATTCAGGCTTATCGCATGGGGCGAACGACGTTTGGGAGCAGATCCTTGGAACGATCCCTGACTTCGACACTGCTCCTTTTCGTGAGGTATGCCACCCAGAGGTCTTCGGGAAAGTTGGTATGGATCTTCCAGACTGGGCTCAGGGAGAAGATGATCCTTTTCCAGCTGACCCTCAATATGAGGCATATCTAAATGACGAGCCGGCACTTCCGGAGGAGAAATCACAAGCCGAGTCTCAAGTTGTTGCTGTAGAGGATTCAGCCGATGCCACTCTTGAGGAAGGCTCTTCTCATGGTCCTGAGAAAAGTCCTCCCGACCAGGGTCCCTCGGGCAACAATGAAGAAAAGGCTTAGGGAGTTGTTCTTTTGTAAAGATGTACCCTCAATTTAATGAATAGACATTTCTTTATTCATGTTGGCCTCAAAATTTCCCCGTCTCCTGCCGAAGTATTGCCTTGAATATCAAAGTATTAATGATAAAACTTATCACTTAACTTTTCATTCCTCGCCGAATAATGATCTTATAGAAATATTGTGAAGATGCGTTAATCTTCCCCACTACTTCATTTATTGCAAAGTCCGCACGTTTCCCTTCTGCGAAGTTCAAACGTTTTCCTGCTTTTGTGTACCATTCACTGTTTCCAATGAATCGGAAATGCATCCATTATTTTAATGGCAGTGCGACGATTGGAGGTTTCTCTGCATCAGGTGCTCGCTTCCACATGTTTCCATGTGGCATCCCTTCGACCGTTGATCTTGCTTTTTGCGGATTTCGAAGCGTCGTTTCGATTTGGGTCGTCGGTTGTCCTTAGCCTTCAACCGTCGTCTTATACCTTAGGCTATTTAAAGCCATCGTGGGTACTCTCCATCTATCCCGACTTCGCAAGATAGATTTGCTAAAGTGCCAAAGCAACCTTTCGTCCTTCGGCCTGCTTCCGTATTCCTCGTACTCCAACGACAGCTCTATCCATTTCTGAACAAGTGAGTTTTTTGATTTCTCATCTCTTTCCCCTCTTCCCCCGAAGTAAACTGCACAGTAGTTATACTTGGGGTTTAGTTTGTTGGTCTGTCAGAAGCTTTAGAAAACTAGGGTTTCCCCATTGTTGTTGTCGTTTATTTCTGTACCGATACGGCTGGTTTTTTTGTTGTTTTGCATAGTGGCTCCCAAGATCAACCCGAACTTTATCGAGCAAAATCTTGCAAGAAAGGGTTGCGTCGGTGGTGGTTGGGGCCAGTGTGGTGGTTTCAGCTAGTGAATCCTCCAAGCGTAAGGCGTGCTGGCGGTGAATCTTCAAGTCGATTCCTGCAGCTTCGTTGATGCCGTCCCTACGCCTCCTTTGCCCGAGTGATCGCTCGTCTTTCCCAGGAAGATCTTGATCACTCCGTTGCCGATGGTGCTGCCGGCACTCCTGCTGGTGAGCCTGTTGGTGAGCCTGTTGGTGCACCCCCGAAGAAGACTCTTCGGGCATCCGAGGCACTATGTTGGCGTTCGATGAAGGTGTGGTCCCAGCAGGTGCTGCTCCTATTTCTAACTCTAGTGCTTGTTTGGCATCCTCCTCCTCTCCTTCGAGTTGGAGGATTTTGCCACGGAGCGCCGTCGGGTGACAAGTGATGAAGCTCAGCCTTTGCTTGGTGTAGTTCATCCTCTCATCCTTCGCCTGAATTAGTGTCAAACGAGTTTGACAGCGTTGGAATGGTGTACGTGCTCGAATGACTTCGAGAGCGAGTTCTTTCCAAACTTCCAGATGAAGTCTTTACGAAGTCACTGGTGATGTAAGTCTTTCTTCATTATCCTCTGATTTTGAAAAATTACTCGCTCCTCGCTAACTCGAAAGTTGTTTGCGGGAGTCTTGCTGGTAACTTCCACAACCAAGTGGAAGCAGTTACTAGACTCAGTAGGTTGAGCAATGAAGTTTCTAGGCTTCGGGAAATCTCTGAAGCTAAAGATGTTGAGATTGCTCGCCTTTGGAATCTAGCTTGGGAGGTGGCAGGAGAAAAGAATTCGATGATTGGTCGTCTTGGTCGGACTTGGATGATGCCGGGGAGAAGATCCGGTGACTGGAGCGGACAGTTGGAAAGTCGGGAGCTAAAGGATCTGAAACGTTACCCGAAAGGCAAGTGTCGTTCCTTTGCCCGAATCCCTTCCAACTGATGTTCGCAGAGCCTGCGTCTTCAAGTATTTACACAGTAAGCCTTTTGTTGATATGCTGAATGCTTATAACTTGCAGGCGTACCGGGATGGTGAGAACGAAGTATGGGAATCAATATTAAGGAAAGATCCTCATTTTGATACGACTCCCTACAGTGCTGTTTGCCATCCTGAAGTATTTACCGACCTGGGTATTCCTCCTCCCGACTGGACCAAGGATAAGATTGATCCTCCACCTTCCGATCCAGATATTATGCAATATCTGGAAGATTCTCCTGTTTATTCTCCGCTGGAAGAAGTCAATTATGACGAGCTTGTACCGAATGCGAGTTTGGTCGAGGACCATTCTTCTCCTGGACAAGCTGGACAAAGAGTATGAAATTGCGGAGGATTTTCTGAATATCGAAATATTTTTGTAATCCTCATTTCTTCTCTTCTTTTCCTTGACTCCCCACCAATGGTTGACTCATATGTTTGTTCTAGCAAAGTCGCGTCGATCTTGTATAACTTGTTAACAGTCACCTGTAATGACTTTCTTCTTTGATCAAAGATTGTATCCAGCTCTTGTAATTATTTTGATACTGGCCTCTTTGGATCTTCTGAAGAAATAAGAAATTACTTTATCTTTGAACTTTGCTAGCCACTTGAATCGCCGTTGCATTAGGTCTTAGTTGTCTGAAACAATGCCTTTACTTAAGGATTTGGAGAAATACAATAAGTCTGAGAAGGAACTCACTCGGGTTTTAAACCGATGCCTTATACTTAAGGATTTCCGGAGAAATACAATAAGTCTGAGAAGGAACTCACTCGGGTTTTAAACCGATGCCTTATACTTAAGGATTTCCGGAGAAATACAATAAGTCTGAGAAGGAACTCACTCGGGTTTTAAACCGATGCCTTATACTTAAGGATAATTCAAAAATTCAATAAGTCTCGAAGGAACTCACTCGGTTTCAAACCACCTTGCAAAAGGAACTCACTGGATTTTCATCCATGACTTAAGAAAGTTCGAAAGATTTTCCATAACTTAAGTGTTGAAGGACCCACATGAATTTTCATCCGATGCCTTATAGTTGGATCTTGTTCTTGAATGTGGTGTATGATGCCCCCAATCAAAAGATAGTTTGTTGAAAACCAAAAATTGCATTGATTGAGTTGAAAATGATTACATCACGAACAAAATCGAAATCATCCTCAAGGATAAAACTTTTTGAGATGCCTAGCATTCCACGAACGATCCAACTCTTTCTGGGAATCTATGTTCTTCAGCCTGTAAGCTCCTGAACCGACGGTTTCACAACCATATAAGGTCCTTCCGGGAAGGGTCCAACTTTCTTTGGTGACGCGGGTCGGAAGCTAGGGTGTTTCTCAACACCAAATCTCCGCTAAGTACCGACGATTCTTCACTCGAGTATTATAATGAGACGCTATCCTTCTTTGATAATGTTGAGTTCGTGCTATTGCCTTTGCCCGAACTCGTCCAACAAATCAAGACTATCAAGCAGTCCTTGTTCATTTGCTTTTTCCGAACCAGATCCGTAACGTCCCATTATCTCCACAGGGCCAATGCTCGGATCCATATGCCAACCGAATGGAGTTTCTCCGTAGGTGTTCGAACCGTAGTTCTATAAGCCAACAATACATTATGTAGTTCTTCGACCCAAGAAGCTTTGTCAGCTTCGAGTCTTTTTATTCCTTCCAGAGGGGTTAGTAACCCACGCATTGCTTTGGGGTATGCCACCGAGGACATAGATGCTCGATCATATATGTTCCACGAAGCTCAAATTGTGGAAGTGAACTGAGTACATGGTCAGTGACAATTATCTTTGGAATCCAAAGCGTATATGATTGATTAAGCAAAATTTCTCACTTTTTCAGAATTGTGAGGATGGCTTCTACCCATTTTGTGAAGTAATCAATGCTACATCGATAGCGCCGATGCCTTGGTGAATTTGCCATGATATCAATTCACATTGCAAAGGGAATGGGATTTAGAATGAAGCATAACGGGCGCGATACTGAGCATGGATTTGAGACTACATCGAGAACGTAGTCCATAGAGCCTCTTGGATCTTAGGCCAATATAACCCAAGTCTTAGAATTTTGTGGGCTAGGGCTCGCACCCATGTGAGGCACAAATTTTAGAAGAAGCTGATTTTACTCCTTGGGCCTATACATCTCATAAGGGGTCCAGATAAGATCTTTTGTATAGTCTCATTCGAATGACAAATCTAGCGATCGAATCTTGATCAACCGCCTCAGGATCCTCGGTAACTTGTCATCTCTTAGATATTCGATTATTGGATCCATCCAGAAGTTCGCTTCAATATAAGAAATTTCTTTCTCATGATAACTTGAAAAGTTACCCTTCAATGTAGATCGAAGGGTCTAGATTCTTTTCCTTGGCATTGGCTAGTCGGGATAGCTCATGATGAATTTTCATTCCTCGAAATCTGAGATATCTTCAAATTCGAAATTGGTTCGAAATGGCACATCTCGATATTTTGCAAGCGTGGTTCTTTAATGCCATACTCGGACTTGGTTGACTATAAGCCGAGAGTCACTATAAATAGTAACATCGCAATAGCTAATGCCTTTGACAACGAAGTCCGTTATCGGGCTCATATTCGCTCGTTATTACTTGCATCAAATGCGAATCTCAAAGCATACGAATAATGAATCCGCGGACTTTTTAATAGAATTGGCCATCTTTATTACTCGAACCATCCACATATACCTCCCAAGTGGTTGGTATAATGGGATCCCAATGGTGGGTTAGGTGCAGAGTTTACACAAAGGGAATGCGAGCCTTGATTGCGCTTGGGCTTAAAACTCACTTGGAACTCACTTAGCTCAACGACAGATACCATCCTCGACAAATCAGGTTTGTTAAGAACTTTACTAAGAGGAAAAGTTGTAAATAGAATTGGATGAGCTCGAAAATATGGCCTTAGCTGGGGCCATCAGAGAGTGAGGCTCAATCTGGAATATCTGTCTCGCATCTAGCAACACGTGGCTTACATAGTAAATCGGCCACTATTTCTATCTTTCTAAAAGTAGAGAGGAAAGGGATGTCGTGGATATAGTTGTAATGTTTCCCTCTCTGGTGGAAGATCGGTGGTTGTCGAGTGCTTTTAATTCTCGAAAGCTTTCGGCACTCTCACCACTTTGCTTCCAGCTTAGGTCTTAAGTGTTGAAGAAAGGCAAACATTTTTTCGGACTTGGAGATAAATCGATTTAAGGCAGAACTCTCCCAAACATTGTACATCCGAACGGTTTTGGGAGCTCCATATCAATCGAGCTTGTATTTGGCAGATTTGCCTCAACCCTCGGATACCATGAAACCAAGAATTGCCGAGGAGACTCCAAAGGACATTTTGGGTTCAACTTATTTGATGTTTCTCGATCGAGAAAACCTACCAAACGCAATGTGATTTGCTTTTGTAAAGCTTTTCACAAGATGTCGTCAACATATGCTTCAACATTCTTTCCTACAGCTCTTTGAAAATCTTGTTGAGGCCTCGATATGTTGCTCTGCATTCTTCAGGCCAAAAGGCATGACGTAATAATAGCTTCACGATCAGCCATGAAAGGTATACTTTCATCCTCCTTATTCATAAGGACGAGTAGGCATCCAGAAACTTAAAGTTCATATCCGAATAGCATCTATCAAGAGGTCAATCCGAGGCAACGGGTAGCAATCTTTTGGGCAAGCTTTGTTTAGATCCGTGTAGGTACACATCCTCCACTTCCCAGCCTTTCACCATCACACGGGAACCAAGTTGGGCACTGATTGGTTTTATGAAACCAGAATTCTTAAGTTTTTCAACCGTCGAACGGTTTCATACTTTTCAATAGAGAAATTCTTCTTCCGTATCACGGTTTCGCCTTAGGGTCTATCCGAGTTTGTGCGCAATGGCCGATCGATGCATGTCCGACCGCGAATACATCCTTATTCCGTTGAAGAAATAACTTCAACTCATCTTTAAATAGGCAACATAACACGGGAGATCTTCCGGTCGAGGAGACTTGACCGATTCCCATATCAGTCGGGAATTTTATCTTCAGGTGCTTTGTCGAAACAATAGCACCTATCTTGGATAAAGATGGTCGCCCGAGAATCATATTATAGGCTGGTAGTTCTCGAACCACCAAAAAATTGATTCGGACAGTTGTTTCTTTAGGAAAACTTCCAATGGAAAGATCCAATGAACGATCCTTCCGCTACCGAGATGACCCCGCAAAGCCATATAGGTGTGTAGATGAAGGTTTCATCAAGTCCTGATCCACCTTCAATTTTTGATACACTTCGTAAGAAATTAGGTCACGCAGACCGTATCAATCAATACTCTATGCACTTCCCGCCGTGAATCTCTACCTTGATGACTGTAGCATCATCATGAGGTAAACAAACATCTCTTTCGTCTTCTTCGCTAAAGGTGATAGAATCTTCACCATTCAGCTTCTTCCTCTCGCCTCTCCGGCTCCAACAAATTTGGATTTTGTTTTGCAGACTCGAATGATTCGGGCTCGGACCCCGAAGATGGTAAGGATCGGTGACCGAGGAGCAGCTTCAATCACCTCTTGCCTTTTTTGACTTCGGGGCCTCTCCTCGATCGTTCGAACTAACCGAACGATTCCTTTTAGGGGTAGCCGCACGTGGCCCACGTGGCTCCTCCCTTCTCCCGCTAACAAACCGGACGGATGTCCCCGAGATATCAATCTCTCAATATTTGCC
Source organism: Hakea prostrata (assembly GCF_041222555.1). NCBI lineage: Eukaryota > Viridiplantae > Streptophyta > Magnoliopsida > Proteales > Proteaceae > Hakea > Hakea prostrata. The sequence goes on along the minus strand of NC_142606.1, from coordinate 36,396,111 downwards.
TTCAGATGACGCAGTCATTAGTGTAATGACCATAGTCCTTGTGGAATCGGCAATACTTTTCCCGATCCCGCTGCTCTCCGGGTTTCAAAAGAATTTTAGGCGGCCACTTCAAAATATTTTTTCTTTTGAGGATATTCAAAATATCGGCCCGAGGAGCATTCAATGGAGTGTACTCACTTCTACCGGGGATCTTTGGCACCAAGGTTGGGATCTTCCAACCCGATCGTGAACATTCTTCTTTGGCTCGCTTCCTCAGAGCCTTTTGTTCCTTATTAGAGACTTTATTATCTCCTTGGCGCGCATCTAGAATCTCCATGACTTCACCTTCGGCATCTCGTACCAACTCAAGATAAGTCGTGGGTATATCCCGTAGTAATAACTCCAGGAGTTTCCGATTTGTGAGTCCTGTGAATAGAGCGGTTCGGCACCTGTTCATCCAAGTTTTCTATCTCAATCGTCACTTTGTTGAATCTTTTCGAAACTCTCGATCGATTCGTTCTTTCCTTGTTTGACAAGAAACAAGGTTTCTTCCGTTTTCTTGACCCGTATCCCATTCCGGAATCGCCCTATGAATTGGCGCGCCAATTCGTCAAAGTTTACGATCCTTCCCGAGGGGAGGTTAGAAAACCACTTTTGTGCCGCTCCAGTTAGAGATGAACCGAAACCCCGCATAAAATTTCATCAAAATTACTCGAAACCGCCATGGTCTGTTGGTAATAGCCGATGTGAGCTGTTGGATCTCCGGAGCCATCGAATGTTGAGAAGGTAGGCAAACGGAAGTTATGGGGAAACCGATATCCCGCAATTGGCTCAGAAAGGAGTTTTTCGAATGACTTAGTAAATATCCTCGTTATTCTTCCCTTAGCCAATTGCCCCTAACTTCTCATTGATGTTGGCCAATTCTTGACCAACTGGGTCGGGTGATCTTCAGCAATACTATCACGACCTCGATTAACACGATCATCACGTGCTACTTGATCATCACGAACAGCCCGTCCTTCACGAACGTTTCTCTCGTCACGAATCGCTCGATCATCACGAACGGTTCTTCGACAGAGGGTGAGTGAGTTCTTACCCCGTATCCAACCTTGTATTTGAATCGCTTGTACTCTCTTGCGGTCCGTCGAACCGATCGCCCGCCTTGGTTGATCATCAATCCTCCGAAGTCCTCGGTCTCCTTCACGGAAATTTTGATCAACATTCCGGTCTTCACCATTCTTTGGTCACGTGGTATTTGATCACGTGGCAATGCACGTCTCCTCGAATCGTGTTGATCGTGTTCTTGTGGTAAAACCACTCGTCCGGTGAGCACGCGGAGTGCTTGGCTCACCTCCAAGAGTTGAATATTTACCTGATCCAATTGATCTTGGATTGTATCAGGAGGAAGATTACGTCCTCCCGGCCATTATCCACCTTGATAGGATTTTGGCTTTCCCGGGGAATATCCGGATTATTCACCCGGTATCCGAACACCGGAATTGCGTTGTGCAGCGGCTGCGCGGCTGCCGATCTAGTCACCATGGCTTTTTCAAGTCGTTCCCACGACGGCGCCAAATGATGCGTCCAAAATCTGCTCACCCTTGGATCTCCACGTGATGTCCGCAAAACGAAAGCGTCAGATGTGGCCCGACCGCTGGGGTCGGAGTCCACCTCCGAAGGCTAAGTCAGTTGATGAACTTAATCACAAACGGCTCGCTAGAAGCACAGAGCTAATGAATGAAGAAACGGGAAAGGTGATCTAGATAGCGTGACGCCGATAGTTTGGATCTATCAGATCTATCCGAACTCGAGTCTCGGATAGTCTTCTTTTTGATCGATTGATCCCCCCTCACCTTGTATGGTAGTGAGGTTTATATAGAGTGTACCTTTGAATCTCCTTCGTTGGATGCACTCGAGCCTTCTTCGGGTAGTCGTTGGATCTTATCAATGAGATCCGTTGAGCGATAGACTTCTACTAGTTTGGGCTAGTAGAGGACTCCTGAGATAACCGTTAGGTTATGCGATAGTTATCCCTTTGATGATGATTATCCGCAGCCGTCAGTTTGAGTCTGCTGTCATTAGGGTGATTACCCTAATCCATAAGTAAGATTAGGGCACGCTTGCAGCCGAATAATCTTTCTTGTTCAGCAAGCCATCTTCTGGATCCGGTTCGCTCGGGAGCGATTCGGTTTTCTCCGTCTCGACCGGGGTCGAGGGTCGGACCATGTATGAACCCGGTCAGATCATAAACTCTCCATATCATTAGTGCACTGCTATACATAATAAGGAGAGATGTACAATAGATATTGTTTTCTCGTGAGACCAGTATTATTTTATGGGTAATTTTCATCTGGACCCCGAGGTTTGGTCCATGTCATTTTTAGTCCAAAAAAAATACACTTTGCATCTGCCACCCTTGAGGTATTCAATAAGATCAATTAAGGACAACTTGTGATTTTTATGACCAAAATACCCTCACATCTATTCTACCGTAAGATTTGCATATTTTCTTCACAGTTAAATTCAACGGTGAAAATCAAAAGAGTGGGCCTTTAGATTTTAAACAAGTGGAACATTCCAATCGGAAGAATATAAATCTATCCAAAAAAAAAAAAAATCCCCAATTCTCTCTCATCTCCTTCTTCGTCTCCTTCGGTACGGCGTCCCCTCCATCTCTGCATTTTTTTCCTCTTCAACTACCTGTATGTCATTGCTGTCGAAGCACAAAGTCAAGTGATGGAACTTCTCTGCACGTCCGATTTCAGCTCTTTTCACTTCTTTGACACTAGCAAAGCCCATTTGTGGCAGTATGATGGTAAATCTCGCGTGGTCCATATTCCAGAACCCTAATCCAGATTCCATTTTAAGATTTGTTCGGTCGCATATTCCCTGGAAAGTATTTCAGTAGAATCTGAATTTCTTATTTCTCAAATCTCAACTAATTAAAATATTTGACCAATCATGGAATTGAATCATCATACAATCAAATGCTAAAACTTGAAGAAATGTGGGACTACAATAAATAAATGTCATCATACAGGTAGTTGAAGAGGAAAAAAAGGCAGAGACGGAGGGGACGTCGTACCGAAGATGGAGATGATGAAGGAGATGAGAGAGAATTGGAGATTTTTTTTTGGATAGATTTATGTTCGTCTGATTGGAATGATCCACGTGTTTAAAATCTAACGGCCCACTCTTTTGATTTTCACCGTTGGATTTAATTGTGAAGAAAATATGCAAATCTTACGGTAAAATAGATGTGAGGGTATTTTGGTCATAAAAATCACAAATTGTCCTTAATTGATCTTATTGAATACCTCAGGGGAGGCAAATGCAAAGTGTCCATTTTTTTGGACTAAAAATGACATAGACCAAACCTTAGGGGGTTCAGATGAAAATTACCCTTATTTTATTTATTTTTGGGTAAAAATGTGAAATTAGTGTTAGGAAGGATCCCAAGTCCCAACTAAATTAACATGGACTACTGACCAACAAGTGTTAGTTATGCTTTACAGTACTCTTGAACAACCTACTTCAACATATTCTTACCAAAAAAAGAAAAAGCTAGTGTCTTGATATTAATTGCCATTTGGCTCTTCTCCGGGAAGAAATCTCTCAATAATGCCTAATTAATTGAAAAAATTCAACTACATATAATGTAATAATATTTTAACCCAACAATATTCATTGAATTTCTTTAAAATTCTTAAATTAAAATATAATACGTGGCTGAATCGTATAAGTCGTCGGTTGCTCCTTTTGGGAGAACCCCAAGGGAGCGGATCGAAACTCGTGTTGATAACGTTCGGTGCTTGTCTGAACAGAGTTGGTTGCGCCACTCGCGTAGTCCAAGGCGGCAACTCAGACAAGTAGAGAGAGAGAAAAGAGACATTCTCTCGTGAGTCGTGACATTCACACACATACACACACGAGAACAAAGCAGACCAACATGGACAGATCTTTCGGTAATCTTCCAAAGAAAAGAACAATCCTGAAAACTTCGGACTGACAACATCGTTCGATAATTCACCAGAAGAAAAGAGAAAAGAAGCGGAAACTTAAAGGGAGAAAGACAAAGAAGGGTAAATTTCATCTACTTAACTCATGCATCCACCCATTTGCACCTTCTCAGTGGAATTTGAAATTTTATTTCTTGTCTGATGAGATCAATTTTGTTTTTAAATTATGAGAAAAGGGAGGTTTTTTCTTTTCCCCTTCTTAGTTTTTCGTTGTAGTCGATCGAAAAATGTTCCTGCTGTTATTGTGGGCAAAATTGTGATGTTGAATTGTACTGTTATGAAGTAAAATTAGGCAATTGGTGAGTTGGGTTTTCTAGGGTTAGCGGCTTGTCATATGGTTCTATTATCTGCGAGTTCCAGTGCTTGTTCAGTGCACTGTACTACTCCAGTTGCAATGATTCTGTGAATAGAAAAGAATTTAAGAATCTAGGACGATGTGAATTGGGTTCTGCTGTCTACTCCCGTCTCTCTCTCTCACATTTTATCACGGTTTACCGGATGTACTCATCTAACTTTATTACATTGAACTATTTCATGCAATGATAAAAACAGAAACTTAAAAGGAATATTTCCAATGATTGAGTAGATATCTTCTAGTTTCTTTTTATTTTTTAAATTTTTTTATTTTTTGAACTCAATGGAGGATGTGGATTTCACTGCTTTTTAAGCCATACCTGATAATGCTGCATGCTTATTTTTCTGTATTTGATTCTGAATAACCCAAATGAGTACGGAAATGAAAGAGAGAGTTTTTTTTTTTGGGTAGCATGAAACTACATACACAGTTGTGTACCTAGGGCTAGGTTATGAATAGATGTTCCAATAAATGTAGAATACTAAAAGCTACTGGGACCTATGTTGGTGACTTTCTAGTCTTGTTCCTATCTGACTGCCGCTGGCTTCCTACCCTTCCAGAGCTCCCACGCTATTTGCTGCATGATCTATATGTCTGCTGGAGCTACCAACTTGAATCAATTAACCAAGATTTTGCCAGGACACAAAATCCCTAGTGCTAATTGCTAAATCTGAAAATTCTCACTTCCGTTGTATATAAAGGCTATAGCCCACCTTCTCAGATTCTAATATTCAGTTCAATTCCGCTGATGAAACAAATAATGGATTACGTGTTGAACTCAGCCTATAACTTTTAGGTTTTTTGTCTATCTAATAATTTTTTCTCCTAATCTGTTGATCCATATATGCGGAGTTTTTAGCCCAAGCATGTGTTTGTAAAATAAATGCTGAATAATTAAGGGAAAAACATCACAGCCGGTCATACTGGAAATGGGATGGAAAATCAATTCAGCATACGATTATTATCACTACTGGTTCCTACATTATTATTTGATTGTTCAACCACAGAATCTTTCTCAAGTATGTGAAATTTTTAAAACTTTCTTGAATGTTTATTGATTCCCAAAAGTGGAATTCTGGGTGTGTATAGCTCTTTTTTTCTCATCTTTTATGTTTATGATTTTTGAGAATGGTTGGTTTGCTTTTTCACATTTTATAGGAATTGCATGCTGGCTAAACTAATGCTCTGTAAATGTGATTGGATTAATGGCCATTTTGAAGTAGTTGACTCCTCTATATATTAATTTAATCTGCTATTCATTATTACTTTCAGTGTGGTACCTGATTTTATATATTCTTCAAGAAAAGAACTAGGATTGCCAAGAATTTTGCAATCAAGCACATGAAAGGATTAAGGTGCAAAAGGTTTCAAGAACTTGCGGTAGGCTGAATATCTAATCAATCTTGTATGTAAGTTATGGCTATATTTGGATTTATGAGTGATCTTTAATTTCATTCGACTTTGGATATGAGTTTTTGATTATTACTGGTGCTATTTATTTCATGGAAATGCGCAGTAATGAAACTGTCTTCGTGTTGGTTTGATCTTCTACAAGACAAGAACTAAATGATTTCGTGAGTGGAAAAAGTGTAGCCTTTTTGTACCAAAGCAATCATTATCTAATGTGATGGGCCTCAAGGATGATTGTACCCAGGGAAGTGCTGTTGTAACCAACAATGAAGAATTGTGCTCAGCTGGTGAGGATATCAATTTAAGTAGATGTAACTCTTCACGTCAAAGTACAGATAAGGACGCAAGCTTAGAAACTTGTCGTGTCTGCCAATGTAGCGAATCAGACAGAAGAGGGGAAGCTGCACTGAGGTTCTTAGGCATAACCCCTCCAATCTTGCTTCCAGTACAGGAATTGAAGAGATCTAGTGGAGAATTAAACTCTAATGACAACGAAGCTCAGAAAGACTGTGATAGTGATGTTGTGCATGACAAAAGTTATGGGAGGGAAACTGGGGTTGTTGAATTCATAAGCCCTGATGGGGAGGTTTTCATATGTAACACTGATCTGGAAGCAGGCTCCTACCGTCATCAGGATGCACTTATAAAGCTTGGGTGTTCTTGTAAAAATGATCTTGCACTGGCACATTATGCTTGTGCATTGAAGTGGTTTATTAATCATGGATCAACTGTTTGTGAAATTTGTGGAAGTGTAGCAAAAAATGTTAGATCTGCTGACTTCAAGAAGGTTTTGGCTTCCCTAAAGGATTATGAAGCATTAAGGGAAAGGACCGCTACTGGGGAACCTATTGTAGCACATGTCCCAACAATTTCAACAGTAGATCCTGATGCCGTTGCTGCTATTCGAAGACAAAGGCTTAGTGAAATTTCTATGTGGTTCAATCCACATAATAACAATGGTGGCAATAATTATAATATCTCTACTCCAGTTTCACAAGGAGGAACGGAACAACTTTCTAATTTTCCTTCGGAAAATATTGTCCCCACTGAGAATCCTGCGACAAAATGGGCCGTGGAAGGTACTGGAATTCTAGTTGCAACGGGCCTGCTTACTGTTACTTTAGCTTGGCTTATTGCTCCTCGTGTGGGGAAGGTGAGTTTTTACTTCAAAATTGTTTCAGTTTTTCACAAGGTGGGATATATCTAGTTTGTGATCTCAATTTGGTTTTTCAATATTTGTAACTACAGGGTTAGCTGGTTTGTTAACCATTATATAATGATTTTTACATCTAAAGAAAAGAATCAAACTGAAAGGGAACAGATGAAAGGATATTGTGGACATCGGTTATGTCCTATAAGTTTGTGGTTGAAAACTTTTGAAAATTCTTATGCATTTCCAACTTCTTGTCATTTTTTTTGGTGGGTTGGCTCTGTTGACTTTTATTTAACTAGTTCCTGGGAGCTGATTGCCTACATTTGAATTTTTTTCTTAGATCTTGATCCTAGCTTGAATCAGCAACCTAGGATTCTTCTCTTGCCTGAGATATGATTTTCAAGATTATGTTAATGGTTAACATATCTGTAAAACCTCCAATTTGACCAGGTTTTCAGACTGTTATATTCATTGAGTCAAAGATTTTAGTTTCTCCTTCTCTGTCCCTCCTGTTGGTGGATCATGGGACTGAGGAAGGGTGACTTTTTTTCCGCTGGGGGGGGGGGGCAGGGAAGGAGAGGGTATCACTTCCAAAAATTGTAACAATACTGATGTAACGAGGAATGGCACCCCAATTCAGGCCCTAAGCAGCGGCCCAATAAAGTGACCGAATCCTATAGGGGGCAAAAGGCATTTCCCACCCCCTTTTGGAGCTACAAATGGCTCAAGAACATTCAAAATATTTTTAGCAGTCAACATCTTCTTTTTGTTTTTTATTTGAGTAAGTAGTCAAGACTTAAGAGTCCTGGTCTGATTAGGAGTCCAAGTTGGAATCTTATTTTCAAGTTAGATTCCTTCTTAAAGTAGGTAGCTTTAATTCGGTAATTTTATTTGTGTAGAAACTCTTTAAAACAAGATTCCTTTTCTAGTCAAGGCCAACTGTAGTAGGGAATCCTATCCTGAATAGAATTCCCTTGTTAAGTCCAAGTAGGTTTCTTATTTGAGTCCTAGTATGATTTCCTTCAGTTGTTAGGCTATAAATAGAGCCACCCCCTTGAGTGGAGTCATGGGTTCCATGTCTGATACTGTTTACTGTTTTCTGCAAGTTCAAGTTCTTCAGCCCTAGTCTCTTCCACAAGCAATCACTAAGAAGCATTCAAAAACCTGCGGCACCTCCAATTAGTGATCTTCTTAAAAAATTCTTCAAGCCTCTTCAACAGGCATTAAGTAAGCAAATCCTTATTCCCTCCCGCATCTTCTATCCCTTCTTCGTCTCTCCCAACCTCCCTTCTACCTTGCGGCACCATGGGAGACCTCCCCTCGCCAGAAATTCTAGAACACCCTATTTCCCCCTCCAAATCCCATTCCCTTTGGGATCCAGCTCCATCCATCATAACTGACCTTTGAACTATGCATCAGCCCCGGCTCTAGCTTCCAACCTGTGGAATCTCAGTCCTCCTTTTCCAGCAGTATCTAAACCCTTGGACTGAAAACTGAAATTAAGAAAATATCAAAAAGCAAGAATCTCTTTTCAGTCCAAACCCTTGGCAGAACCTGATTCTGATTCCCCTCAACCCTAAAGACTACCCTAAACCTAGAATCACACCCCTCCCTTAGTATCCATCAAAATCCCGGAATCTGACTTAAGAAATACAATTATATTTTCAGTTCCAGTCCAAATTCCTCATCGTAAACTCCATGATTGAAATCATTTACCCTAATAACCCCTAGGAACCCTAAAGCTTGAAGATAACCCTAAAATCCAAAACCTAGACTCTGGGGATCAAATCAGAAACTGTAGTCCACTAGAATCAGATTTAATTCTCCAACCTCTTAACCCTAGAAACAGCCTCGCAGAACGTTTTAACCTACCCTCTGAACCCTAACTGCTCCCCGAACACTGAAAAACCCTAGCTGCAGGGTTTAGAGATCAAAACCCTTTAGCCATAAGGTACAATTGAGCAATACAAGCTGTTGTCTGCCAGTCGCCTACCCTAAACAGCGGGTTAAGGATCCTAATGTACTGCTGGTTCACTTGAAGAGATCCTGAAGACTGGCCCTCTGTTCTTGGGTTACATCGGATACTCTTGATGATAGAAGTACTTACTTTTTTTTTCTTTCACCAACCAAATCCAAGAATTAGCCAACTTTTGTTCATTTATATATTTTTGATAGGTACACTCTTCAATTAGTAGACCAGCACAACATATAAGTGATGAACTTCATAAATATAAAAACCACTGATAGAAGTAAGAGACTAATTAAACTTAAAACTATAGCTGTATCTCATGGTCTAATCGGTTATATTGACCTAGGATCTGACAAAAACTCTAAGCAGTGTTTGCTTAGGTGGATGTACCACTGGCCTCTAGTGTGGATGTTTTGTATCTGGAATTTGCCAGTTATTGTAGCCTCTAGTTCACCAGTGATAGTAGAATTCTTTCATACATTATTCTTTCTCACTATTTCTTGAGCTTTTGAAAAGTATATTTATATTTATATCTGATATGTATGAGTAGAATTTTTTGTTGTACAATCAGATTCTTTTCTTACGCCTATATTTAAAGGAATACTGAATGGTAATGGTTCATTGTATATGTGATATGGCTAAGCTCACTTAACAGCACTACTCTACCCTTGGGCAGAATCCTTGGGTAAAATTCCAAAAGCAGACGAGGTCAAGCACGAGTTTGGTTAGATGGGGAGTTAGGGTAGAGGAATAGTACTCCCAAGTTGATGGGAAGTGCTTAGTTGTCAAGGTAGCAAGGATACCCAAGGTGGTGGAGGGTGGAGGGGTGTCTAAGTGCTTAGGCGTCAAGGTGCATACGCCTAGGCAACCAAGTCGGCCTAACTTTATTTTTAACTTCCATTTCTTACATTGTTTATGTGCTATAATATGTACTTTATATCATCAATATTCAATATGAAGCCACACAAAGTCAAGTCATTAAAAATCAACATCTAGCGACATCATTGCATAAAAAATCAAACATTAAGTCACATCAGGCTGTTAAAAATAAGAGTTTTTTATGTTCACCCCCGCCAAAACCAAATTAAACTCTGGGCACCCCCTCCAAAAAGCAAACGTTTTGGATCCGCCCTCCAACGTTGACACCGTCAAAGGCCGTTAACAAGTAATCATAATAGTTAAAATAATTTTTTGAAATGACCATTTTACCCCTTAATTGATGTTCTATTTTCAAAACAAGTACTAGGGTCTCCTTCACAGCTATCACCGCCTTTTCTAATTGGTGGGGCCCATAGCCATCACCACCATTTCTGCACTAACCACCTCATCAATGGTAGTTTTACCTTCGATCTCCAATTCAAAACCCAACACAGATCTGCAAATTCTCTATTTTTTTTAATATATAAATAGAAATAAAATCAAGTTTTGAAGCTGAAGTGCAAGGACAATGAGGATCCTACAACCCACTTTGTTGCGTTCAAAGGGTTTGTGTGAGAACAGTTGTATCGAATCTCAGATCCTATGGCGCAGAGACCCCTCAATTTTTGACAAGAAAGAAAAAGGAAAAAATGGGGTAGTCATCCTATTTAGTTTCTCATTCCATTTCCATCGCAGAGATGCTGAATCAGGTTTTTCAAACAATCAAGAAGAAGCTGCAGCGATAAGAATATGGAGATTCATGGATTCTTTCCATCCATTTATACTTTCTTTTTCAGTTATTTTTTCTTGCATCTTATTTTAATGTACTATTGCAAAGGACATCATAGAAGAGTTTCTCAACAGGTTGAAGGGCAGAGGACTCCTGGAACATGCGGGTCTTCTCATCCATGTCTTCTTCCATAAGAATCTGGTTTTATGTACTAACCACAACAGAGAAATGGCGCAGCACAACCAAAAGTTACTATTCATGCTACAGTAACGTGAACAGTAACCTAGGAGATAGTTCTTTGTATTTGGTGGGACCCAAGTCCAGTTTGCAAGGACATCAAATAGGATCTGTGTTCGTGGGAGTTTTAGAGATGACTTGGGATTTTGTTTATTTATTTATTGGGATAATTATGTAATTAGATATTTAATTCAGGTAGGATATCTAGGATCAGTTTTTTAGTTAGTTTTAAATTCCTAAGAGTCCTAGTATGATCAGTGATTGCTAGTTTAAATTACCAAGAGTCCTACTATAGTTGTTTTAGTATTGAAGAATGTCTCTTTTATTATTTAAGCACTTGTAATCAGGTTATTGAGAATGGGATAGAAAAAAATGAAGTAAAGCTTGAGCTTTGTGTGTTTGCAGCCCCCTCCTTCACTCCTGTTTTCTTCTTCTTTCTTCTTAGAAGTGTTCTCTCTCTTCCTCTTCTTCAAAATTAATTCTTCTAAGATTTTCCCTTTTTCCTCCTATCTTCTTTATCATTCTTTCTTCTCTATTCTGTCACCCATTATTTGGCATAAGAGCCCAAGCTTGGATAAATCTTTTCTATCTCGCGAACTCTTCAACCTTCTGGACTCTTTTCCCTGCTTTTCTTCTCTTCCTGGAGATCTTTTCTTCCTTTTTCTCTCTTTTTTTTTGGTATTATAAAAAGAGAGCGAGAAATTGATGTAGCACAATAGAAGTTATAGCATGAACAGTAATCTAGGAGATAATTCTTCGTATTTGGTGGGCCCCAAGTCTGGCTTGCAAGGAGATAAAGTAGGAAATGTTTCCGTGGGAGTTGTAGAGATAACTTAGGATTTTGTTTATTTATTTGTTTGGATAATTATGTAATTAGATTTTTAATTTGGATAGGATATGTAGGATCATTTTTTTAGTTAGTTTTAATTTCCTAAGAATCCTACAATCAATGATTTTGCTAGTTTTAAATTACCAAGAGTCCTGCTATAGTTGTTCTCGTATTGAAGAATGTCTCTTTTATTATTTAAGCACTTGTAATTAGCTTATTAAGCATGGAATAGAAAACATGAAGTAAAGCTTGAGCTGTGTGTTTGCACCCCCCCTCTTTTCTTCATCTTCTTTTAAGTGTTCTTCTCTCTCTTCCTCTTCTTCTAAGATTGTTCCTTCTTCCCCTTGTCTTCTTTATCCTTCTTTCTTCTCTATTCTGTTCCCCGATTAGGAAATCATAATCTTGAGGGCATTCTTCCTTAGGCGTTACCGAGACCAGAGGTGGAATAACAGGATTACCACAGGCTGAGCAAGCAGTGGAAGATGAATGGTATTTTCCCCCCTCTAGTCTCCAAATCCACGCCCACACAGATCGGCGGAAAAATTAGGGTTTTACTTTTTTTAAGATTAATAGAGACATAATCTATGACCAACCCAGCCCAGTACCATCTGCTTCATTCATCCCTATCTTGCGCACCCCATTATCCACACAAATTCCACCCTAGAATGAATGCTGCTTAACACTCAATTTCATGTAGAATTTGAAGCAGCTAGTAAAGCTTTGCAAGATTGACCTTGAGTATTTCACAAAGGAAAACTGCAATGGGTTATCCAAGCTAATCAGTCTGTTGAAGCGTCAATCCTTATCGCATTTCCAGAAGCTTCTTTTTAAGCTCGCTTCCAAGAATCCCAGAATTAGAGGAGAAGAATCAGGGATAGCAGTGGTTAACCTCGCTGGGAAAATGATTAGAAAAGGGTCATGTGTGTTGGGGGCAATTTGGTCATTGTGCAATGGGTTTGTTATTTCACTTAACCTGCAAGGATAAGTTGGTCATTTCTCTTTTTTCGTTAGCAGCCCTTTGACAGTGTCAGTGTTGGAGTAGGGATCCATAAGGTTTGCTTTTGGAGGGGGTGCATTGAGTTTAAGTTGGTATTGGAGGGGGTGCATGTAAAGAACTCTAAACAACAACAACAATAAGCCTTGTCCAAACTAAATGGGGTCCGCTACATGCTGAAATAAATATTAAATCACATCAAGAATCATAACATAGAACTAGAAGAGAGTATGTTTGAAAAAGGAAGCTATTTGAACTTGAAGTTTATAATTATAACAGCTCATTTGATTTATATGTTGTTAAGGAATATGATCTTATCAATATGAGTGAAAATTTTCTTTTAGGTATCAAAGCAAATGTATATTTTACTGCACTTCGGTTTTTAGGAATGTTTTACCATTTTAAGATCAATGGGATATCTAGATTTGAGAAAAAAGCTTAGCATTAGAAAGTTGAAAATTCTACTTGTCTCCAAATATTTGTTCTTGAATTTTAACCTTTTGGAATTTGATTCTTTTTTAAGGTTAAATGACAAAAGACTTCCCTCTTAGTTGCACTCATGACAGGTACCCCTGTCTTATTCTGCATATGACAAATTCCTCCCTTCCTAGTTTGAGAACCTGAGATACACCCCTCCAGTTAGTTTTGGATGTTAATTTGTGGAAAATGACAAATTTACCCCTTATAAACTTTAAAAGACTATGTTACCCCTTAATTTTACTTAAGAGATTAAAATACCCCTTAACTTATGTCTTCATTTACACCCCAAAATGCCCCTTTTCATAGAGGTGGGAGAAGGAATACTGCCCTCACCCATCCTTCTTTTTCCAAAAGAAAATCTCCTGCCACCACTCCCTCCAAGCTCCACCTTGCCCTGCCCATGCTGCTATCCCCAAACTGCACCACTTGCAACCAATTATTGACCATTTTCTGACTAAATTTACACCTTAACTGGTTCAAAATGCCACTGTAAATTGGTCTGAACTAGGTCTTTGGTTAGGGTTTAGTTCTGCAAATTGAAATGGATGAAATTAGAGAATTACAAAAGGATTGTCTTTATCAATGACAGAGAGACTATTGCAATTAAAGTCCATTCTATAGAACACAGGGAGTGGTAAATGGAGATGAAGCAACTTATGGACATGGGCTTCCTGCAAGAGATGGTTGCTTTAGCAGCTGTTGAAGGCAAATCCATTGTCAGAGCTCCTGAATGGGATCCTCAGCTACAGGCCCAGTTCCAACCCCAACGCACTTCTAAATTCACTGCATACTGCCAGTATCAGCCTGAGCCAATTTGCCAATCAGATTGCTGCACATGGAGGCTTTCAGGCCCATAAGACAGACGGCCACACCAGATTATTTCTGGGTTCTGCTCCCAAGTAGAACTCAGTGGTTCCTTCAAATTTTGGACTGATATTTTTGGGGTTAGATCACTATCTTGAGACGATTCAAGCTCAGGATTGCTCTCTAGCAGTATAAAAAAATCGGGTTTGCCAACTTAGAAGCCAGACTAATATTCTCTATTATGATTTTCTTTCTGGGAAATGCACCTTTTTCTTCAGAGACCAATCCAATGGAAGATGTCTGATAATCTTATAATCTAAACCTTAGATATAGTTTTTATAGGAAGAAGTTATTCATGTGTATGATCTGAACTTATCTAGTGACTGGGCACCCTTCGCCTTTGGTATATTATTGACTCCTTTAAGGTGGGCTGAAGCCAGAGACAAATAAGCAACTTTATAAGCTCCCTACTCCATTATTTACAACTTTGCAACATTACAAGAAAATAGTAACTTTTTGTGTTCAAGCAAGAGAGTTCTAGAGAGCAAAATGGGATGCTTCTCAACTACTACAGATTTGATTGACTACTTAATCTGCTACAGGACCTTAGTCCCTGATATTGGGGTTCATGGCATTACTCAATTGCAATGGAGGAGACAAACAAACTAAGCTCGTTGTAAAATTAAGCCTAACTTGACACAAGAAAGTATACCAGACCCAAAACGAGGCACATTTTCTGTTGTTATTATTTGGAACAGTTTTCTAACAGGAGATACAAATGCGTTGCACTTATATGAGTTTTACAGACTTGTTCTATGCTGGTGTATTTATTTAACAAGACCACCTTCATTTGCAGAAGACAGCAAGAAGTGGTCTGCATATCCTTCTTGGAGGTATATGCGCTTTGACAGTTGTGATCTTCCTTCGCTTTGTAAGTAATCATTATTCTGTCTTGCCTATATGCTTCAATATGTATTTGGCACCCATTTAAGAAACCAAGATGCTATTTTTGTGTGTTTTTGAATTGTATTGTCATTGTTCCTGATGCTCCTGATTATGAGATCCTCCATATTTGTTATTATACAAAGAATGCTATGTGTGTGCCTGTAATGCTTCCAAAGTTGCCTAATTTATGCCTTTACCAATTCACATTTTATTCATGGTTGAGAGATTTATTGTTTTGTTTGGCTTGTCATTATATTTAAACTGTAGGTTAAGATTACAAAATTGTAAATTGGTATTTTTGTTTGATATTCTCCAGATAGTGGTGATTGGGGGGCTAGATCCTTGTGGCTGACCTGTTTAGTTTGGATAAGGCTGAGTAGTTGTTGATATCCTTCGAGATGAAATGATATACATAGATACAAGTCTGCTACATCTGAAAATTGCTAATTCTTTGTGCAATGATAGGTTAACGTTAGGCTACTTGACTGTCTGTTTTATTCTGAGTGAATAAATTATACATTTAAACAACCTTTGGGGGGAAATGGGTGAAGGGGAAATACAAAGGGGAAAGAGTGGGAGGGGGAGCTGAGCTAAAGGAAACTTAGGCAGTCAAAGGAGAGGAGTCTAAGACCCAGTTAACAACAGTGAGCTCTGTCCCTTGGTGATGCCAACTATAGGTTTCAGAGGAAGCAAAGTAATTTTGGAACTAACTTCCCTATTGATGGTTTGTCAAATCTGATTGATCCAGATTTAGTGCTCCAACTACAAAGTTGTGCTTCAACCAAACTTGAAGGATCAGAGTCTGAAAAACCAACTTCCCAACAGTATCACAAATAATGGATCCTCTGAAGGTAGACAAAGCTAGCTGCACTCTTGATTGAAAGATGGAGGACGGCAGCATCATGGTGCAATGGAATTAAGGGCAAGAAACTAAAAGAGCCAGCTGAAGAGGCAACGGAAAAAGAGGTGGAGGAAGTCGTTAACTCATACAGGCAGAAGATACAAGCAGGGAAGGTTTGGATGTGTCTATGAATATGGAAGGCTTGGGTGGTGAGGAAGTTGGAGAGGGCTTTCCAAACGGTGAAGGGCTGGTGAGGGATTTTTCCTTTGAACCAAATGAGGTTGGCCCAAGGAGCGGGGTTGATACGGTTGAAAATGTTCAACTGGGTTAATTTGGCCTTGAAACACTGTATTTTGGCCAATGAGTGGGTTCTATGGACAGTACGCATTTTAACTTTGGGTTTATTAATGTAATAGGTCTAATTTATAAGCCCATAAAGGGGAGGGGGTAATGTTAATGCATGACAGTAGTAGCCAAAATTCAATATTTGAGTCAGTGTTTGAGTTAGATACTTAATGGCTAGAAAGAATTCTGTTATGGTTTATGTATTTTATTGAGTCTTTTAGAGTGGTTAGGAGGCTTTTTATGAGTCACATTAGGAATTTTAGAAGGTCTACATATATGTAAACCTTGAAGATGAAGATCAAGCTCTTATTACTTTGTCACAACAATGCTTTGTGGAAAAAACACTCTCTCTACGAAAAATGTCAAATCTTCATCGCATTATTAGGAGTTGAGAAAGAAGGTGTCTGTAGGAAAAGAACAGGCCAATGGTCTATTTGTGAGAGGAAGAACTGAAAATAAGAGTTCTAGTGGCAAAGGAAGATCTAGATCCAAATCTAGATATATAAAAATGTTGAATCCTACTACTGCCATCAGAAAAGGCACATTAGCTTTAATTTTCCTAATTGAAAAGACAAAGTACAAAGAAAAGATGAAGGATAAAGCTCATACAGCAGCAAAGTGTCATTGACGAGAGCTCATCTGGTGCTGAATATGTTCTTCCAGTCACCACCAAAGAAGTCGCTACCGACAAGGAGTGGATCTTGGATTTGGCATGTTCACACCATATGTGTGTAAATCAAGATAGTGTTTTCCATACATCAAAAAATTAATGGTGGATGGTGGAACTGTCTTGATGGGAATTAATGTGCCTTGTGAAATTGTTGGTATTGGAATAGTCCAAGTCAAGATGTATAATGGTGTATCAGAACACTCCCAGATGTTCTACAGGTTCCAACAGACTATCGACTCCAATGGGTACAAATATGTTACCGAAGGTGGAGTCAGAGTCTCAAGGGGTGCTTTTGTGGTGATGAAAGGGAAACGGAGGAACCACCTCTATTTTCCACACATAAGCATAGTGGTGGGTTCTGCATTAGTATCCTCATCACATGACACAGATTCAGACAACACCAGGTTCTGGCATATGCGCGTTGGGCATATGAGTGAGAGGGGGATGATGGAATTGAGCCGATAAGATTTGCTATGTGGGCAAAAGACAAGTACACTTGACTTTTGTTGAAATTGTGTTTTTGGTAGAAGAAAAGAGCCAAGTTCAGTACTTGTATAGAGATAAAGAGATGGTGGTTTGTATCCACTTAGATCTTTGGGGTGCCTCATAATTCCCCTCATTCCCCTCTCTCGGAGGTTCTCGGTATATCCTGACGTTCATCAATGATTACTTGAGGGAAGTTTGGGCATATATTTTGAAGAACAAAAGTGACGTGTTCTTAAAGTTCCAACAATGGAAGATGATGATTGATAAGCAGACTAGGAATTAAATCAAGCGTCTCAGAACTAATAATGCTCTGAAGTCGTGTTCAGGAAAATCTAATGAGTTTTGTAATGATAGTGGCATATTTAGGCACCTTATGGTTAGAAGATTTCCACAACATAATGGAGTTGTAAAATGCATGAACAGGACTCTACTGGAGAGAGCACATTCTGTACTCTTCAGTGCAGGCTTGCTAAAGAAGTTTTGGTAGAAGCTGTCAACACAACCTATTGGCTACTACTTGGTTAATCTACCTCCATCGATTGCTATTGTGTGCAAGACTTCTGAAGGTTATGTTCTGTCAAACTTGCTAATTATTTTCATTTAAGAAGTTTTGGATGTCTTGCTTATGCTTGTATTAATGAAGGAAAGATAAAGCCTAGAGCCAAGAAATGTATTTTCCTTGGTTACGGACAAGCGGTGATGATTTCATTGGTAGCTCTCCAAGTTTTTTAAATAGGATTTTGATGAGACTCCCATGTTTCATCCTACAAAGGGTCTCCTGATGCAAGTGATGTACAAGGTGTAAGCAACAAGTGGAGCTACCATTAAAAGCTTCCCCAAAGACTTCATAAGATGTACCTCCTCTGCTTGGAGAGGAGGAAGTCAAGCAACAAGAACGTGTTCGTGGTGAGCAATAGTATAGCATTACTACTGGAACAGCGACAACAAATTAAACGTGTCAGATGAGACCGGCATTCAAGAACCCTCCACATATTTAGAGGCTATCAGGGGAGAAGAATCTACTAAGTGGACTGTTGCTATGGTGGAAGAGATGAATCTCTTTAAAAGAACCATCGTGGGAGTTGGTGAAGTTGCCAAAAGGCATGAAATCTATTCATTGTAAATGGGTCTCCAAGAAGAGAGAAGGAATCCTCGGAGCTGAGGATGCTAGATACAAGGCATGCTTAGTGGCAAAGGGCTGCAGTCAATTAGAGAGAATTGAATCCAACGAAGTCTTTTCTTCAGTAGTGAAGCATAGCTCTAAGCGAGTGCTACATGCCATGGTGGCATGATCAAGAGCTGGAGGAAACTTGATGTTAAAACTGCTTTTCTACATGCTGAGCTTGAAAAGACTATTTTCATGACTCAGCCGGAGGGGTTTGTCATTGAAGGTAAGGAAGATCATGTTTGCAAATTAGAGAAGCAATTATATGACTTGAAGCAATCCCAAGGCAATAGTACAAAAAGTTTGACACTTCTATGTTTGCTCATGGTTATTCTTGAACTATGGCCATTTTGTCTATCACAGTTTGCTATTGAATGGTTCATATATTTACTACTCAATGTATGTCAGAGATCATAGGTCAAAGACTCGACTGAGTAATGAGTTATATTAGTTTGGGATGAAAAAATTTAGGTGCAGCTAAGAAGATATTAGGAATTGAGATAGGAAAGCAACAAAACCTGTATTATCACAATAGAGATATCTTGAAAGGTGCTTGAACGTCTTGGGATGGAAAACTCAAAGCCTGTCAATACTATATTTGCAATATACACTTAAAAGTTCAGTAGCTATGGCACCACAATGTAGTGAAGCGACGGAACATATGCTTTATGTTCCATATTCTAGTGCAGTTGGGAGCATCATGTATGTTGTGGTACATACATGCCTGATATTTCCCAGTGTCTGTGTTGTAAGTCGCGTAGACCATCCTGGGAGGTCATAGCAAGCTGGAAACTGGATACTTAGGTATCTTAAAGGCACAACTAATGTTGGTCTGACATATACAGATGACATCAACCAATCATGTGTGGTTGGTTATGTAGATTCAGGTTTTGCTGGTGATTTAGATAAGAGAAGAGCCTTAACAGGCTACCTTTCACTCTTTATGGTGGAGCTATCATGTGGTATCTTTGCTAGCGGCAGGTGCTTTGTCTACCATAGAGGCAAAGTATTAGGAAACAACAGAGGCAGTCAAAGAAGCCTCTAGCTTAGAGGTTTGGTCTGTGAGTTGGGACTGCAACATGATATTATCATCGTGTATTGTCAGAGTCAATAGTATGATCCATTTTATTAATAATCAAATGTATCATGACAGGATTAAACAAATTGGTGTGAGGTCTCATTTCCTTAGAGAAGTTATGTTGGAAGGATCTATGGTGG
Source organism: Hakea prostrata (assembly GCF_041222555.1). Taxonomy (NCBI): domain Eukaryota; kingdom Viridiplantae; phylum Streptophyta; class Magnoliopsida; order Proteales; family Proteaceae; genus Hakea; species Hakea prostrata. The sequence goes on along the minus strand of NC_142606.1, from coordinate 36,376,564 downwards.
TGAAAAAGATAGTTACAGCAGAAAATCCAATAGATATGTTGACAAAACCTATCCCCGTGATCAAATTTAAGCATCCTTGGATTTGATTGGTGGTCATAGTATTTTATGTCTGCCCCTATGGAGCTCAATGGGGTTTGTATCTTGTGTTGAATCCATAACAAGCTTATATTGTCTTAACCTGTGGATGTAGGCTACAAGCTGAATCACGTAGTTTATGTCTCTTTCTTGTCTGGGGCTTTCTTGAGTGTTATCTTCTATTTAACCTTAATCTTTCCTGCATCTATGCATATCTCTATTTGTTGTTTTGTCATAATAAATCTGATAATAATTTTGTTAATAATCTTGGGGATAGCTTTACGTTTAAATGAGATGCTATTTATAGCAATGGAGTTTCAGTCAAGGTGGAGATTTGTTAGAAATGTTTTTGCCCAAGTCATCAAAGGTGACTCATCAAGCATTCAACATATGAGAAAGATGTTAATTGTGAGTCATCAAATATGACTTTCCATACATGTGTTTACTTGTGAGAAATGTGTTTGTGAAGACATTAAAGTGACTTGTCATGCCTGCATTTACATTAATAAATGGTATGTTCACATGTGGATAAAACAACTTAGCATGTGAGAAAGTGGCTAACTATGTGTTCACATATGTCCATCTGTGTGTTTTTTTTTTGAAAAGCATGTTTATCATGCTTTTAATTGTGGTAAATGTATAAAACTTGGTCAAAGTCTTAAGGGTGGCTTGATAGCTGACCAGCCATAGCCATTGGGTGGCTTGATCGGTGACCTGCCCTTGCCACCCATATGGCAAATGTTGTTGTTTACTTTCTAGCACATGTGCTAATCCATGGTTGCTAATGTATTATATAAATAGGGTACACATGTTGTTCATTCAGTGCAAGTAAGAACAAGTGAAGTGCATAAAGTAGTGTGACTGATACTCTCTCTTGAAGTTAGTTTTTCTTCTTCAATGCCATTCCGAGGTTTTGAGTGTAATTGGAACTTGGGTTGAGAGAATTCTTTCTTTGTATCTTGTGTTGAATCTGTAACAAGCTTATATTGTCTTAACATGTGGATGTAGGCTACAAGCAGAACCACATAATGTATGTCTCTTTCTTGTGTGGGTGCTTTCTTGAGTGTTATCTTCTATTTTACCTAAATCTTTCGTCCATCTTTGCATATCTCTATTGGGCTGCGTTTGTTTGCAAAGGTGGGGTGGGAAAAAAAAACATGTGGGCCCCATGTGTAGTGGGGTGAGGGAGAAGGAAAGAAAAGGATTTTGTGGAAAAGTGTTAATTATGAGTCCCACTTTTTATTTTTCTACACTTTTCCACAAAGTCTCACACATTTTGTGGGGTTTTGAAAGGGCTTGGGGTGGGAAAGTTGGCTTGCCACCTCATTAGACAAGTTTCCTTAAATTCAGGGAACTTGTCTCTAACTTTCCCACCCAAGAAACTAAACAAACTACATTTTAGGATTTGAAGGAAAAGTTTAATTTTTCAAGAATTTTCCCACCCCACCTTCCAGCAAACAAGCCTTGGTGTTTTGTCATAATAAATCTGATTATAATTTTGTTAATAATCTGAGGGAAAAGGCTATTTATAGCAAAAGTCATTCTAATGTGAATAGAACTCCTAACAGAAAATTAAAGGAGATATATTTGAACTGGAACTCCTAATTTTCCTGAAACTAACTTGGATGCATAGGACTAAATAACATTAAAAAATAAAAAATAAAAAATAAAATAAAAAGAAGAAAAGCAGCCGTTATAACTTTAATTGGATAGAATATACATAATTAGACCAGTTTAAACCTATTTTCGTTCTTGGTCTAGATACTTTACTTTTAGGCTCTGAGGATAGGCCTATGATGACATAAACTTATGTAACAAAGGCCCAACACCCATATCTATCAACCCTAGGTTGATTTCGGTGGAAAATAGACCCATTCGCTGTTGGATCTTCATCACTAAGCAAAGTAGATAAAATAAGTATCATATCTTCTCTAAAACTGCAGCTTCCTTGGACCAAAACTTGGTCCCAAAAGTGGATCATTCTGTTCCAGGCAGCTGCATCAACCACCCTCTTGAATGAGGAATTTTCTCCAGGGTTGCTGAATAAGACATTATTCTCTTGGAGGAAGTGCAGCACGAACTGTAGAACTTGGAAAGTAGAGGGATGAAGTGTGCATTTGGGATATTTGCTGTTTCCAGCAAAGAAGCTAGATCTCTAATCTGGCTTTCTTTTTAAAGCATGTTCTCTATATTTAGTGACGACTACCTTAAGAATCCTAGAAGAGTATAGTTATTGATTGAACCCTGACATTAAGATTTTCTGAGCTTACCAGCACTCATTGTACCTTGCCCCAGCAAGATGTCACTTAAGTGCAAGAGTTCCTGCATGCTCAAGGCATGTTAATACCTTTTTTTGTTCATGATTCATTGGTGACTGATTTTCTTTTAAGAGAAAAAAATGTGAGAAAAGAAAACATGAGGCAAAGAAGATAAAACATTAAGAGGAAACATCATTGGTTAAAACCGCTAGTTTCTGATGCTAGCTGCTCCCCTAGTCAAGTCTAATCTAGCAAAAGCTCCAATTGGGATTTATATCGTTATATTTATGCCATAAGATTTGTTTTATTATGTTGTAACTGTACTTAAATCACTTGGCCTGAGTTAACTTAGCACCAAGGGCTGGAAATTTTAGTCAGAGACTCAGGTACTCGCCAATTTTTTTTTTTAAATAATTTTGACTCTTCATCTCAGTGGGTTTTTTTGAGTCATTCTGGCCTAGTTTTTGGTGTCCAACCTAATTTGAGACCAATAAACATATTGGGAGGGCTTTTTTATTTTTTTTTTATTTTTATTATTTTTTTATAAATTCTAAAACCTAACCTAACCCAAAGTGGTCTTCTTGTTTGGGACATGCTTTGCTATATGCAAGCAAAACTGGAAGTCTGAACATGAATTTTAGCCAATGTAAATATGGATTTGATGCAAGAGAACACTAAAATCTTCATTAGAATGCAAAAAAAAAAAAAAAAAAAAAAAATCAATATACAAATAGTCTAGTATAAATGTAAAAGTTAGTGGTCAGTATTACACGGTTAAAACAGTATAAGTGTGTAACATAACAGTATATAAATGAATTACGAAGTACAAATTTACAGTACACAACTTACCTATGAATAACCTAATAATAGCTGCTGCGCTGTGGTGGTTCCATCGTCTCAACCCTGTAGGCTTGCCTCTGCGAACGATAGACATACTCAACCTATGTCATCAAACCCATATAGTGCTTTGTATTGTTACACTGCCCTTCTGTAGGTAACATCATCTTTATAAAACAGCCAACCCATCTTAAAGAAAGTGTCATAAGGATAAGGACTGCTGTGATGAAATTTGGGTGAGATTTTGGTGAAATTTCTCAAAACTTTCTAGTTTTGACCATCATTTTGTTTTGGTCTACGCCAAAGCACAGGAATCTTGGTGAACTTCTTTGGGATATTGCGAAATTTAAAACCTTGCTTATCATCCTGGTGGGAAGCTAGTATCTTGGCACATTTAACAATGACGGTTTGAAGTATTCTTGATGATATCCCAAAACTGATTTTTGTTACCTAGATTCACCTTTCCATCAATGCCTTGAAGGTAATCTCAGTCCTTTCATGATACTTACCTAAGGCTACTCCCACAACTACAAGCTTCATAGTTCCTATTTAGGCTTATACCTAGCAGCCACATTGGATCTAGTGATGAACCAATTGTGAACCAGTGGGATCCAGTGTGAGGTCTCCTTTGACAGGATCCCAGGATAAACAACAAAACAGATTTAAAGAGAAATTTTAATGAGTTAAAACAATTCAGAACCAGATTAAAAGAGAAATTTTAATGAGTTAAAACAATTCAGATGGTTCTGAAGTTCTGGTTGAAGTGTCTTTCTTCTCAAGGGGAATAATGAAGTGAATTGGATTGAAGACTGATGATGGTTTTTAGAAATATGGAAATACCTACTTGGTTTAGGAAAGCCAACTGATACCTCTGGTTAGATAGAGGTTATGTTGGTAGATTTCCATTTTCAGATTTTTTTTTGGTTAGCTCCATACTAGTGAGTCCAAAACTTAGAACTCAACAAAGATTCCTCTTTTAGTTGGGACTAAGGCTAATTCTTTGAATGAAAGAAAGTTTTCATTATGATTAAGTGGCTGCTTTGAGAACGTGAGGCTAGGTTGACTAGTGTTTCTTCCTCTCAGGTTAGTTTTCATTATTCTTTATATCATATTTCAGATTACCATGGTTAGTCTGTTCTTTATATGGTTTGGGAACAATCAGGATCAATATTACTTGGAATCATAGGGTAGAAGGAAGACTTGTACAATTATGAGGTATAAGTCTTGTGTTGATATTTGTCTTCGTCTTTATGATCTTCATGCTTCTTTCCAAGTCTTCATCTTTAACATTTGTTGCTCATGAGTTACAATGTGGTAGAAAAAGCTTCAATTTTTGCTCCTTGTCGAGGCTTATCGAGACTAATGCTTAGTTAGGTTCAATATAATCCATCTTGAGCTTGTGGGGATGTTAGACAGTGTAAGCACATTTTGGCAAACAAGTTGATGCTCGCTGATACCATCATCAAGACATGGAAAAATTCGGTAGGCCAAAGAAGTGTCTTTTGTGGTGATGAAATATCATCTTTTGATGTTAAAAACTCTAGATTCCTTCTTCCGTTTAGTCTCCTTTATTTGTGTAAATCCTCCGACCACCTTTCCTTGTAGTTTATCCTCGGCAATCCGTAGCCTTAGGCTGTACTTCATCAAACTTGAAAGCATTTTTCAATCCCAGAAGAAGCTTCCTCAAGTTTGTGCGATGGTTCTTGCAATTGAGCTGGGAATAGTGATGAATGAGCTAGTAATCTTGACGTATTTTTTGATTATATATTCTACCTTTGTTGTTAAAGATTAAACAGCCCAAGGGTTTGAGTCTGCAGCTATGTTGTTAAAGATTAAATAGCCCAAGGGTTTGAGTCTGCAGCTGTCTTCTCTGCCTGTATGCTTCGTGCAGTTGTTGGCTTGGGACCTGCTATACATATGAATATTTGGAAGCAAATAACTGTTTTTGGCTGTTTAAGCTCTCTAGTCATTTCCATCAGCTACATTCAGGAATTGGGATCAATGCTTTTGCCTTTTTTGCTTGCTATTCGACTTGTGTTAAAAAAATTAAATTTGTAGCTTCGAGTAGTTGTATGATCATTTGGAATGATACATTTGCTCTTTGACATTGCAGATTGTGCTATCTAGAATTAAGTATGGACCAGCAAGATACTGGGCGATCTTATTTGTCTTCTGGTTTCTTGTCTTTGGAATCTGGGCTTCCCGAACACATGGTGCACATAATACATGATTCTGTTTGTACATTGTAGATGTGCAGCAGGATAATGTCCTTTATTATGCTTTTTAGTTGTTATTCTTTAAATTCAGAACTTCTATATTTAGATTGGTACCACCTCAAAAGGTCCCCCAAATGTCTTCTCATCCATTATATTCTGTTGAATATTTTCTACGAGTTCGGGTACTGATGAGCTTCTATAGTATGGACCAGGTTGATTTGGCACTTGTTATTCTCTCTCTCTCTCTCTCTCTCTCTCTCTCTCTCTCTCAGAGCTACTGGTATGCTGGTCTCCTTTTAGGCCTGTAAAACATTAGTTGTAATCCCATACCTGGAGTGAATCTTTATTTGCATGAACGTATATGAATCATCTAGATGGACTACACCATGTAGTAACTTCTTCTGTTGATGATATGCCCGCTCTGTTTCTGAAAGTTCCCTGCATTCACACTAGTGAAGATAGTATATGTTCTTGGATGGTAGTTAACTTCACATCCATCCTTATGATGCAGCCCAATAAATTGAGACTTTAATGCTTGAATTTTATACCTGAATGAAGTAAATCTAAAAAAATTTCAAAATTTAGATGCCAATAATTTTTCTACAGCACTTAAAAAAGGGTGTTGTGTATTTGGGAACCAACCTTTTGCAAGGGAGGGGGAAAGCAAAAAACCTGGCTTTCTTGATAAGAAAATTCAAGGCAAGATTTGCATCATGGAAAGCAAGCACTCTTTTTTATGCAAGGAGAGAAGTCCTTATTAAATCTGTGTTACAGCCTTTATCCCTGTATCACATGCAGACCTTCAGATTCCCAAGTACGGTCTGTAAGGGTTTAGACTCCATGTGTCAGAAATTCTGGCTCGGCAATCCTAATAAGAGTAGACAGTTGACTCTTTTATCCAGGGATAAATGCTGCCAGCCCAAGAGTATGGGGGGGGGGGGGTTGGGAATGAGGAAGATTGAGGACATCAATACATCACTCCTTAAGTAGGGATGGAGGTTAATAAATGAACATTCAACATTGTGGGCGACAACTTTGAAGGCAAAGTACTTTCCCAAGTGTAGTGTGTTTGACCCTAGGGTAAGAAAGAAGGCTGGATCCTGGAAAAGTATTTGCAGTATTCTACCACAACTGGAGCATATGGTCATGAGAAAGGTAGGAAATGGAAATGAAACGTCTTTCTGGTACAATCCATGGAGGAACAATTCCCGGAGCATAGCCACAACCCACCCTAAAGAAAACATTTGGTTCCATGATCTCACGGTGGCTGAGATGGTCAAAAGTTTCCAAATGAACAGGGAGTATCTCTCTTACCTTACAAACTCCGAACACATCTCTTCCGATTTAGCTGAATTATCTCTTTCCTGTGTTCCTGACAGATGGGTATCGTTAATTGGATCCAATGGCGAGTTCTCTGCCAAGCTGGCGGGGCAAGCATTGTTGAAACAAAAATACCCAACTGGTCACAATGAGTTTACCCTGTGGTGGAATTTTTTTGGAAATTACCACTACATCCTAAATTTAAAAGTTTTTTTTGGCGTCTTGTGAATGCAGGGTTACCAGTTAAGGGTATATTATCCCAATGGTCAGAGACGAACCCTTTGTGTGAATTTTGCGGCAACAAGACTGAGACGGACCGGCATGTCTTCCTCTCATGTGAGTGGACCAAAAGAGTTTGGGCGGCAGGAGCGATTGGATTAAGACCTGAACACCTGACCCAACGCTCAATCTTATATCTCTGCAGGAGTATTTTGGATAGCACAGACCTAGACAAAAGAATGAAATAGTGGTTCTTCCAGAATTTTATAATACAATGTTATTTTATTTGGAAAGAGAGAAATAAGGTTATTTTAAAAAAACAAAAGCCCAACCCCTATAACATTCTAACAAGCGTTGAAAGATGGATAAATAATAGTAACTTGTGGCATTCTAACCCCGTTGATGCAGGACAGGATCTTCAACCTGAGATTTTGCTTATGCCATGCCCAATACTTGAACATGAATCTAGGGCTCATATAAAAAATATACACTTACCCACTTTGTTATGTGCAGGGGTATCTAACAAACTACTGAACAAAGCTGGATGGTGTCTGGGGATTGTAGAAAATGGAAGCATCTACCATCTGACCACAAGAAAAATTGAAGGCAACGGCAGCATGAAGGTATTGTTAGGGGCAATTCAAGAGGGCATGTCTATAACATCAGCTATGGTATGAGACCATACGAAATCTGGTGCAACTTGGAAATGGTCTTTGACTTGCTACCTAAACCGTGTCAACAAGATTGGCCGATGCGTCTCACAACTATCTTGATTAGCATTTTGACAAACTATCATGAAGCAACTTTTTGTATGTTTAAATCCCCAACACTTCTTTCCAATTGGACTAAGTTAGCATTATGGGCTGCAAGCAGTGAGCATAGGTGTAACTCACATAACTATTTTAACTAATATATTATCTTTTTCTGTGAAAAAAAAAAAAAAAAAAAAAAGCCTTGTCCCAATTAAATGAGGTCGGCTATATGGGTTCTTCTACAACATTTATGTTTCCATGTAATTGAACCCTGAAGGAGAGATCATAAAAAGATTTTATAATAGAATTATTCTAGTTAGAGAAATATGTAAACTGGCTTGGAACCTTGGTTCCACAATATAATTGATAGAGGAAGAAATCATAGACTGTTGAGGTAAACGAAAAAACAAGTCTGAGCGTATGATTTTTAGCTTCTTTTGAGATACATCTACTTTTGTGATTTCCTAGTGACACTGAAAATTTCCCTCCATAATTTGGTCCAAACAAACTTCCAAAATAGCTTCCAATAAGAAAAGGATCTAGGTCATTAGATCATCTTTAACTCCCTGCTTATCCAAATTTATTTACTTAATTTTGGCTTTCTAACAGATAAAACTTTCCTCTTTGACTCCGGAAATCTCATATCTTGCTTGCCAAACGCTTCTCTCGAATGCCAAGACTTCCTTGCATTAGTTTACAATACCTTTTCAACCTCCTCAAGCTCGTTCCTGTAGAATTCCACCCAAACTGAATATTCGACTGCAGACAGACTACAAGCTCTAGGACGGTCTTTAATCCTCTTAATTAGAAGCAAACACCTCTAGAGGGCAAACACCAGAGTGTTCTCTAGATTTAACTTCTTTTATTCTTCTGGGTACTGCAGGAGGGAAATTTACCTTTTCTGGATTCCATCTTTCTTGAACTTGACCTCTTTGGTGCAACTAGGAATAGCTGATCATTATGATTCAGATGAATCGCTATATAAAAACCTTCTATCATTTGATACACTCTGGTACAAGATGTGAGTATTAACAATGAATATGTGAATGCCAAATGAAAAAATTTCAATGAAGTCTAGCTGAAAACAAATTTGATTTCAATAGCAATCTTGAAGAAGATTGAAAGCATCAGATCGTTGTTCATCACTCAATTTGGTTGGGAAGATGACTCGAAACTTGACTCGTAGATCTCCTCTTTTTCCATCATCTTTTGGATGAGGCATGCCTTGACCTGGGATAATCTTTATGTAGCCAGGGTGCACAATCTCATCTAGTGCCAAAACCATCTTAGCCCCTCCCAGTAGAGGAAGAGAGATATCGCATCCAGTTAGGGATTTCACCAGAGGAATCTCTACTGACAAGATCAAGTCATCATCTTCTCTTTTAAATATAGAATGCTGTTTCTCAGCAATTGAGAAGATGATATCTGCTGGAAGAAATCCTGGTTTCTCATCTCCCATTCCTTCAAATGTTATCTTTGTTCCTCTTCTCCATCCGGGTTTTACTTTTATTATCAGTGTTTCATTTTCCGTAGCAATCAATCTGCCATAGAAAAACCCCAATGATCTGTTAGAACGAACACCAACAAATCACAAATTCAAACATAAATAAAACGAAAAGAAAACAAAGACTTAGTATGGTTCATATACAAATGCACTGTGCTATGTCCACTGATAGAATGCTAGTACAAGAATTTATGCCCAAAAACTTAAGGCAAATCCCAATGATCTCATGGAGAACATAGGTTACATAAATAGATTTTATTTGGGTAAAGGGTCGATTTATAGTTTGTACTATTGGGGCTATGCCCTTGCACCCCAACCATAAATCAAGATAAGTGATGGGTCCTCTACTTCGTTAAATTTTTTTTCCAAATCGAGTCATTTGGGTTGTTCATCAAAATATGTCTGGTGTTGGATCTATCTTTAAAGTTAGGTACAAAAATTTAATGTGATTTCACGTACCAATGGCATTACAAAACTCTCACTAAAAACACTAAGTTGAAAACAAATGTTTGATATATAGAATTTAGTTGGATAAATGGGTAAACGAGTCAATTGTCTCGTCAGGTCATACCATACCGTAAGGCTACATCCCCAGACCCCCACCACAAACTGAGATGAGTGGTGGGTGGTGGGTCCTCTGCTTCCGTTATAGATCTCCCAAATCTATGGGTCATTTGGGTTGCCCACCAAAAATGTAAATGGGGTCTATCTTAAATAGAGTATAAGAATTTGGGTGACAACATAACATGAATATCACCCACCTCACCACCTTGAGTATATTTCAATGCATAGAAGAGAAAAAAAATAAAATGTACGAACCCGGTGTTTGTGATTACATCTTTTGATATCTTGATCTTCTTGGTGCATCCCTGCAACAACTCCTCGAGGGTGCATTCAAGCTGTTTCTCTATTGGTGGTGGCTTAGATCTTGCGGTAGTGGAGTAGGAGAACATGATAGGGGTTGTTTTGCTCCGTCGACTGATGAACGATGGCTCACTTGGGTTGCTGCTTGTGTTGCACCCTCGGCTCTTGCTTCTTGTGAGCGATGATGGCTCATCAAGAAGATCGCCCAGGCTAGTATAGTTTGCGTTTGCGCTTGTGTTGTTTCTCTTTCGGCTACTACTTCTCGACAGAGATGGTGGTAGCCCATTTGGACTGGACCTTGGAGATGGTGTTTTACATCTCCGGCTTGTACCCCTTGAGAGGAACGACGGCGTGTAAAATTGATCTTCCACGCTTCGATGCTGGTTGAGGGAAGTATCAAAAGGTGATGGACGAGCTCTTCCTCCTCCTCCTCCTCCTCCTCCTCCTCCTCCTTCTCCTCCTCCTCCTCCTCCTCCTCCATTGTCTTTATGGTTTTGAACACCACCATGCACATTAACATTGCTGCTTAGGGCCTGAAAATAGATGCACATCATAAGTTTTTGAAGACACTGATCATCATTTTGATGCATGGATATATTTAATGACATCCATTTTTTCCTCAAGAAGACATGAATCAAGAAAGCAAATTAATGTACCTCAAAATAAGCTTCGTTAAGCGCTTTCAGGTTGGGTACATCTTCAGGTTTGCCGGAGGAAGAACTCTTGTCAGTTTGCCATCTACTGACTATGGATTTGTAGGCTTTGCAAATATCTTTAAGGGATGCACCTTTCGAGACACCAAGGATACTCTGGAAATCTGATGAGGAACGTTTATGATTTTCTCCCATGAATAAGGAGAAGGAGAAAGAGAGACAGGGACGACAGATGGTTGGTTATAGAAAGAAGAAGAGGAAGAAGATCAAGAACAACGAAAAGAGGAGAAGTGGGAGAGAATAAAATTGTGAAAATGGAGAACATGGCATCCACATCTACATCTAAAAAGGGAACGCAGCCACAGATGACCCGATTTGTAAGGCCTTTTATTAGGCACTAGCCGTTTAGAGGGTAGGATCTTCTATTTGTCTAGGTAGAGCATTGTTCTCCCTTCACATCTTTTCACCACACATTTAAGAGAGCAACCCATTTCTGAGCATTGATAAAATGAATTACAGATACAGAGAGGCAACCCTCCTCATAAATGTGTGGTGGAATACCGTGAGAAGATTCCGGATTCACCGTTTAAAGTAGGTGGACAAGTAGTTTCCTATCAAATAGATGAGATAGTTGATGATTCTTTCCTATTATAGAAAGGTAGAGCTAGCTTGAGTGCATCCACATGGGTATAGATGGGGATAAATCTCCACCTCCAGTCGGAGTATGTTATCTTTCTTTGAGGTGTGGGATCCATGGCTTCAGGCATGGGACCAGTAGGTCTAGTACCTTATGCATGGTCCAAATTTGTTCCCACTTAGGGATGTCAACAATGCTGTTTGGGGCGATTTCGGGTTGGGCTTAATAGTTTTGGGCTTAAAAATACCCAGCCTAAACACGTCCCATTAGCAAAATAACGGTTTTGGGCTGGTTTCAGTTTGGTGCGGTTTAGTTCAAAGCTAACTAACAGTTTGGGCTAATGGTTTATACTAGGGTTGACTAATGGTTTGGGCTAACAATTTATGATATACAAGAAAAGAATGGTTTGGGCTAACAATTTATGATATGCAAGAAAATAACAAAATGAAATAATTGAGCATCCTGCAACAACGAAAGCCAAAATTCTATGAAAAATAAAATTGCTATTGATCAATTCCCATTAAAAAAATAAAAAGTCATTTTATATTATAGAAATTTCATCTTTCACCAAAAAAGAAAAAAAGAAAATTCATCCACCTTATAGAAATCAAGAACTCAGATGATAAATAGTAAACATAGAAATTGCAAGCTCATTTCTCAAGCTCCACCGAATAGTCTTGAAACAAATCTTCAAACTAAAAACTCTTTTAAATTCCAACTTGCACTATGATTGATTGCCTTGAAATTGGGTTCTTATTTTGTGAGAATGTTAATTTTTCTCCCTTTTATGAAATCCATATCTTTTTGGGTTGGTATTTAACTTGATATGCAAAGAAATACCTATGGATTGGATAAATATTTACTCAATTTAAAAATTGGGTACATTCAATTGGGCAATCATGCGTAATCCTTTTAATTGTCTTTTTCAAGTAGTAGAATGCTATTTGATCTGTGAATTCATGCTCAATTTTTCGATAGTCTATACCAACTACCTAGTGGTAATATGATGATTCAAATAATATTTAATGTAAAACTATAAAAGAGGTTGTAAAACGGTTTATAAAAGGTTGCGGTTTGGGTTCGGTGCTGGGTTTGCCACCCTCAACCCAAACCTAGCCCATTAAGGTTCGGTCGGGGCTGGTTCGGGCTATAATGGGCCGGTGTAGTTCGATTTTAAAGGTTTGGACTGCAAATTGACACCCCTATTCCCACTTGTACCATGCCTTCAGTTGTAGTTTACTATATGAATATTTATGATAAACAAAAACTCTTAAGTCAACCAGAAAAATCACCGAGTGTATGTTGACAATCATCAGCTGTGAAATGTACCCATGATTTTGCAAAAAAAGAGAGAGAAATCAAAAGCATAGCTAAAATGCTTAAATTGCTAACTTCAAATTGGTTAATTTTTTTTTTCTGGTCAAGCTCAAATCCGTTACTATTGATATGGATTAGCATTGGATCCGTTGAAGTTCATCATAGAAGATATTGGCCATCAAATTTGGAAATTCAAATATGACGACCTGCATTTAAATTGTTATTTTAATATAAAGGAAAATTATTAGGGCCTGTTGTGTCTAGAACTTCTTTGAGAGCCGGATAGTTGAAGGTCCTCTCTGAGGCTTCTCCAACCGAATAGGAATAGTTGAGATGCCTACACTCACAAGGAAAACAAAAATGGGCCGGCCAAGTCTTAGCCGGGGAACCGCCTCCGACACCCAAGTTAGTGTAGGCAACAATAGAAGACCTTGAGAGGATTCTCAAGGCGTAGTGAATAATGGTAAAGTGAATCTCGTACCTTCCTCCTCGTAGGATGAAGGTTTATATAGAGGATACCTGGAGGCTGGTGTCTCCTTATATTTCGCCTATTCTGTTGAGGAGTGGGTGAGAGATCTAAGGAAGCACACTCCCTTCTTTGTCGGGCCTAATAGAGCTGTTATTCGCTTATCCATCTCCCCAAGTCTAGGAACGGATATGTTGAGTAGTTATCTGTAACTGACCCTTTTGATTTGGTCGTCTTCAACGTCACTCTTGGTATTGAAGGTCTTCTTATCTTTCGTACTCTTCTCAAACAAGGCTCCCAGGGGGATAACGCACCTTCTCGAGTGGGTATGTGCTCTCTCCTCAAAAGGGCTTTATGAGTCTCCCGAGGAAAGGGAACACACTTACCCGAGTGGGTGTGTGTGTTCCTCCCAAGGGAGTTCTCTGAATCTCCTGAGGGAGGGAGACACACCTTCCCGAGTGGGGGTGTGTGTCTCTCCCGAGGGGCTTCTCTGAACCTCCTGAGGGAGGGGGACACAGCTTCCCGAGTGGGGGTGTGTGTCTCTCCCGAGGGGCTTCTCTGAACCTCCTGAGGGAGGAGGACACACCTTCTCGAGTGGGGCCATGGGGGTGTGTGTCTCTCCAGAGGGGATCTCGGGCTATATGCTCTCCACAATAGAGCCCCCCATTCCGTGCAATTGGTTTCTCGAACGTATGGAATGCTTTTCTTGCATCTCTTCGAAGGTCATCTTTTCTTAGAGATTCTTGGGTATATGTCGTCTTCAATGACGAAAGTCATTTCTTTAAAAGTCTTCTTAAACGCTGCTATTCTTAACTTCCAACCATCGCATTAATTTGTCTTTATTACAACTCTTGGTATGCCAACGGTGATATAATCCCAACCGTTGAAGTCTTTGATTCTCGGCCATCCGATCGTGATCCTTAGTATACTTAATCTCAACCGTTGTGTCAATTTCATCACCAATCGTTGGATCGCGACCTTTTGCATTCTTGATCTCAACCGTCGCCTTGATCAATTTTCGACCGTTAGTTCCCGCCTCTTCGTTTCCTCACTCTCACTATAAATAGAGGTATAACCTCATTTTCATTTTTTTGCTTGCCGACGTTGTCTCTGAAGTCTCCCTCATTGCTAGCTCTTGCTTTCTTCGTCTTGCTCTTCAACTCTTCAACCAGTAAGTCTCTTCTAACTCTTCTTGATTTCTTTACCATTTCTGCAATCATGGATAAATTGAGAAAAGGCAAAGAATTAACCCGTCCATCTTCCCTTTGGGTCAAAGAATTAGCCCGATCGTCTTCCCTTAGGGAGGTCCCGGCCATGGAGGTTTTGAGTCTGGAAGCCTCTTCTCGAACTCATTCTGTGCATTATTCTAGCGAAGAAGATCTTCTCGACTATGCTGACTCTCAAGAAGTTGTGAGAGCAGCGGCTGACCCAATTAGTCAAGAACCCTTATGTTCTGACTTAGGACCTGACTTGATTAACTTTGAGCCTTCTTCGATTCCTTCTTCCGATCATCAGGAAGTTGATAAGATTAGTCAACCCTTTCACGCTCAAACTCGAGTTGTTCGTCAGAGGCATTCTTCGCCTCATCCCCCTCTCTCTCGTCCTCCGGATTCTAGGAACCGTTGGCCTCCACTTGTTCATGCTGAATTACTTTTGGAGGAGGTGGTTCTTGAGGAAAAGAATAAGCCGAAAACCCCCTCTCATATTGATTATGAACGAAAGCTTTCGGGTCCTAAATTTTACCCCGACGATCTCAAGTAGATTCATCTTAAGCGCTTGAAGGACTTTTGTGAAATTCCTAGTGATTATTCCTTCCTCCTCCTGTCTGAGTCTAGTCGGGTTGGAGAGCCCCCTAAAGAGACATTTTCCCTTTATTTTGATGCCTTCTTGGGAGGTCTTCGTCTTTCGGTGCAGCGGATTATAGAAGATATACTCAAGCATTATGAGATTTCTCATTCTAATTTAATCCGGAATAGTTGGAGAAACGTTACTGGCTTCGTTGGTTTTTGGTACAATGTTGAGGTTAAGCCAACTTTTCCTCTTCTTCATCAATTCTTCGAAGTCAAGAGTCAATCCCAGCGGGGTTGGCTTTCTCTTAATCGTTAGGCAATTGATGTGGTTGACTGGTCGGGCAACATAATTCTGCCGGGCACCATGCCGACATCCACCAAGGGGTGGAGACATCACTTCTTTTTTTGCAAGCCCCCAGTCCCACCATCCTTCCTGACTGTCTTTGTGAAGAAAACAAATCTAGAACTTGAAGAACCCAATAAGCCCGTTGAGTTGTCCGCCGCCGAAGGAGCGGCCTTAGAGAGGATTACCCGGGTTGAGGGAGATTCGGCCGCATTTCATGGGTACTCTTCTGAGTATCCATGTCACACCCCACCCGCCTGTCTCGGTTACCCGCCCAACAACCAGTGGGAGTGATCCGTCACAGGATCCACGGTTTTAGTCTATCAACAATATTAAATACAAATAAAGATAATCAAGAGCAATAAATGTTCAATAAATGAATTAAAGGAATTTTAGGAGTCCAAATACTCCAATAACAATAATAAATGAGAAAATAATGAATAAAATGAATACGAGTTCAGCGGAAGCAATCAACAGAATTATATCAATTTCTTTCCAGTTTCCTTTTCTAAGGATAAATAGTGTTTTTCATGAATCTCAAGATAGGGTGTCCTCCAGTTCTTCTCCATTCGCTGTGCGAATTGTTTAATCACTTTTCGTCTTTGACCATCAATAGGAGCGATAAGCGCACTCCATGCACCTGCAGGAGCTCCCACACTGGCTATCTCCATTTCCCACTAACGGTGTCACATCCTCTTCATATGGGATGGTTCATTCATAGGAAACCAATCCATCTTCCGATACAATTCCTTCTTCTGTGCAGGCTAATAAACATATACAAAATAAAGGAGTGAGTTCTAGAGAACTCAGTAAGAAACAATCACAAATCCCATCAATTATCCAACAATGCATAAATACATAAATGATATGAATGAGTGCAAAGTATGAATGATACTATGATTTCTAACTATGCAGGTCTCCTAACAGTGACATGCTTTAAGTTATACATCAGCCCTCCTCTGGGTAGGTCTAATCACTCTGATCCGGCAAGGATTGGTTACCTCTGTAGGGATCCTGGGAAAAAGGGAAAGTCCACACCTGGCTCACAAACCATGGCTGGGGTTAAGTCAACACTTTCTTACCACACCACGACCATTGGTAATGAGTACTGGCGCATGTCGGGGTTTCTAATCCAATGGAAGGTCATACTGGTAACATGTCTACATGAAGTCCAGATACATCCCCTATGGCACCAACCAACTCGGTTCAGTATCCTTCGCAACCTAGGAATGAGAATCCTCACGGACTAGCTACCGTTGTTGGACTCCACTCTTTAACCCTATGGTCATCCACATATTATTGGGGCGGATGCTCTCATGACTCCTCACGACACCCAGTCCGTTCCTTGGACATCCATGAGCCCAGCCCTAACATATGGAACCCTACCATTTATATGACTAACAGTGGACCAACGTCACATCACTGTCATCACGGGTCACTCGGTTTCAATCCCCCTACCGAAAGGGTAGTAGCATGTGGGGTACCTAGCCATGCAATTCTAGACTCTACCTAATAATGTCATCAAACAGTCATGATAGTGCTGGAGATATCAGCAGGCATGTGTCCCATTCCATAGCCTTCTGATATCCCAAGCTAAGATATCCCAAAGGAATACCTCATCCATCAGAACCTCATACTATGTATCATTCGTATATTACAATCATAACCAACAAAGTATATATGTAAACAAGACAAACAATAGTAATATAAAAAGATTAATATATAAGATATGACTACAGCATCATATATAAAGAAATACTAATTCTAATAGACACTAGACTAGCATGTTCAAGTCTATTCATAAGATAGGAATTGAATGTCCTTACCTGCATACAAGTATATTGTCCATAAAAAGAGATTCGTAAACTATTACAAGACTTTCTTTTCAAACATAGTATACCTAAACACAGGGTTACAATAATATATTAGTTAATTGAATCAAGGTGGATCAAAACCAAAAGTCATTTGGTCACTGTTTACCAGCCGGTCGCTCGTGTCGATCACTTAGGTTGAGCGACCGCCACTAGCAACCGCCCCCATGTAATTTGCCATACAAGGGTGCTTTTGCTAGGGGGTTGATATCCAAGTACAACCTAGCCCTAAAAAAGAGATGGGGGAGATCTTACCTTCATTCCGGACATCTCTGAACAACACTTGTCTTCCAGAAGACCAACTACCAAGCAAGGTAGGCTCTTCAGACAGAGGATCCAGATCCATGGGTTCAGGGTATGGATCATGGACTTCTATCCGGACACTCCACAACTTTACCCGACTAGACCTTCGGGTTCTCGGACCTGCAATACGGATCTCTGGTTAGAAATACAGGGGTTGTTACAATCCATCTATCTTACAGTTTTGGGGTCTCTCTCCGGGTGAGCCCCTTATTCTTTGACATTCTTAAGTTTTTTGATTCTTTTACTTTGTTTCTTCTAATCTTTTTCGTTTTTTGTTGTAGTGGGGCAGATTAGATATTAACGCTCTTCGGGTTGCTGCCAGTGGTTGCACCAAAGAGGCATTTGCCCGCAAACTCGCCAAGAAGACTGCTACCAAAGAAGTTGGTCTCGTTGCTCAGGGCTTTAAGCACTTCGGCTCGGCTAAACCCTCTAGATACTTGAAGAAAGGTTCCAAGAGAAGTGCCTCTGCTGGTCCTGCAAGGGGTCCTCCTGAAGTTGGCATTCCTCAAGCGTCCCCTTCCAGTCGTTCGGGCAAACCCACAAAGAGGCCTCGGGCTCCTGAGGATGCTGCTGAGGAGTCAGCTAGGGCTTCTGCCATTTTTGTTCCCTGATGGAACCTGACTTCTGACAACACTGTCCTTGGGGATCCCACACCCTCAATAACCTCCCAAAATTAATGCCATCTCAAAATCAAAATATTAGTTATGTCCTTGCTAAGTGAAGTATCTATTATTCCTTTTCGATTAAAAGAACCAATTTTTTTGGACCATGAAGAAAACAAATATAATTTTTTTTTGGATGGATACAAAATTTATTAACCAAAAGGAGAAAAGGAGGAGGGAAGAGAAACCCAAGAAAACAAAGGTTGGGGCCCTAACTAAGCTCCCTAAGCAAGAATCAAAACATGAGAAAAGACATGGCAGAGCCAAAGCTTTTTTTTTTTTCCCTTCTAGAAAACCTGAGATCAACAATGAAGTCTTCATCAAGGTGGTGGCCTCTAGTAGAAAGAGAACTTCTTCTGGGATCTCGAAAAGGAGAAGTGGTGTTGAAGTTGGAAGAGCCTTCAAGCATAGATATGCCATCTTCTACCACCAAAGAAGGTCCAAAATCTGAATCCTAGACCACAACTAAAGGGAGATATAGGGACATGCAAAGAAGAAGGGTGGAGGGAAATTTATAGGCTAGGCCAGAGTCAGATTGAGGGCTATGTTAGGGGAAAGGACACTGTGGTGAGTGGGTTCGGCCAAGGATAGAAGGAGGGCTAGAGGAGAGCTAATCCATCAAGGATGGGCTGGGCTGGCCAACACCCATGGATAGCCCACCAGTCGAGGTTAAGGGAGGGAGGTTAAGAGATGGTCCTGTCCCAATAGAAGCTATGGACAAATGATTAGAGCCTTGGCCCAAGGGAGGATTTGAGAATGGGAAGATATAGTTCAAATTAAGTGAAAGGGTGGGACCCACATAGGGAGGAATGAAGGCAAGGGAAATAGTTTCATACTAGCGAAATAGGAAGCATTTCGGGTCATGCTTTAGTGCTACTTAGGGTGGGGATCAAAACTTGCGGTCGAGATTTCGACCACAAGTTTTGATCCTTACCGTTGGAATCTCAACCACAAGTTTTGATCCTTACCGTTGGTTGCACAATTGAAGCAATACGTTGGATGGGGGACATGCAGTGGAGAAGTAGTGTTGCTTGTGTCTAAAGATGCTAAGCAAGTGCACGTGTCGCAATCAAGTAGTAAATAATAAGTAGAGTATCGATCCCATGGAGAATTTTATCTTTAACTTTCAATGTAAAAGTAAAACTGATTTAAACAAGATTAACAAGATTGATTTGTGATTGAAGAACTAAATAACCAAATGACAAGTAATTAAACTAAAGAACCAAAATAGAGAATAAGCAATAGAAGGAACTTTAATGAATGAAATGAGTGTTGGGAATCAATTTCCCTTCCCTTGAATTTATAATGCAAATACTATAGCAATACTACAGCCCAAAGTATATCAAGAACCTATAATGAAATGGCATAATCGTATTTTCCAATACACATATGCATTAGCATCCTAATTCTAAATCTTCATATTCCTATGGAGAAATGAAGTAAGAATGCAACTTATACCCAATCCCAATCATGGCAATGTGAGGTAAGTGAGTATTCCTACCCAACCTACTAATTAGCTAAATTCAAATAAAGATTAAGCTAACTCACACCATTCAGCAAGCATCTAGACTCAATTAACTTTCCAGTTAACTAAAATCACAGCATTCATTCATGAAAGATCAGTCAGTAAATGAAATTAATCAATAACTAACATGCCGAATTCATTGATAATTGATTGTACTGCAATAAAACTAAAGAACACTTGATAATTACATCTCAAATTAAGCATGGACTAAGTGTGCAAATCAAATCTGACGCATTATATACAAAGAATCAATCAGGTGTACAGTATGCGAACCAATTAGAGGCATAGTATACTAATAAATCAGGAGCAAAATATATAGATCAATAAGAGGCATAGTATGTAAATAAATTAGGTTGACAGTAATCAGATCCATCAAATACATAGTGTTTATCAAATCAAGCACACATGATGTAAATCCATCAAAATACATAATGTGCTAATAAATTAGGCACATAATATGCAGATCCACCAAATACATAGTGTGCTAACAATTCATGTGCACAAGATGTGGATCCATCAAATACATAATGTGCTAACAAATCATGCACACAATATGTGGATCCATTAGAGGCACAATGATCAAAGTAGAATCCCACAAATAAAAATAGCATTGTGTGGTCGGAATGCATAAGATTTTGAAAACGACTATAACATGAGTTGGTTATAATACTCACCAGTATTTCTCCTGACAAAATTCCTTTCTTGAAGATCGAACAATTTTCGGCTATACTAGAATATGCGGGAAATTGAACAAGGCTTCTTTCTCTTTCCTTACTTTTTCTCTCCTCCTCTTTCCTCTTATCTTTCCTCTCTCTTCTCTTGAGGAGCACGAATCTCTTCTGGAACAAAGCACCCCCCCAATGTCTATAGTTAAAAAAATTAATATTATTTTATTAGATAATTAATTTACAATAACACTTTATTTTTCTCTCTCTTCTTCTTTTCACTTTGAGGCCATGACTTTTTTTATCACCAACCTTCTCTCTCCTTTTCTCACCTAATGAGGGTTGGGCACCTATGCCACAAAGGATGAATATTTTACTTTATTTAAAATAAAAACACTCACTAGTAATTCGTCATTAGGATTATCAAAGGGATAGAATCTCTTCTTTTTATATTTTTCATATTTTTATACCATAGTAATTCATCATTAGGATTATCAAAGAAATTTGTAATACAATATATACCTAATTTTTGTCTTTGTGATTTTGTAGCAATTTTTAATTGTTCTTTTTGCTGTAATAAGGTTGGATGAGTTGTTTTTAAAGAAAATGCTAATTTATCAAATATTATTTCACGAATTTCTATGGGTAAAGTTATTCCTTGTTCTACCAAATGTTCAGAAATCTCTATATTGTTCACAATAGACTTATAATATTCTATCAGACTATCAAATACTAATGCTATTCCACTTAATGAATAACACTTATGCAAAGCAACAATATACACAGTATATAAATTTACCATGAATAGTAAAAGTGAATAGTAAAGGGGAATAGTGATCATGAATAGTAACTTTTACTAAAACACGTATGATTGAAATTTCAAAATGTCTATTTTGTGAATAATAAAATGTCTATTATGTGAATAATAAAGTTTAAAAGTCTATGTGAATAGTTAAGATGTCTATTATATGAATAGTAAAGTTATTAAAACACGTATGATCAAAAAGTCTAACTATGAATAGTAACATGAATAGTGATTGTGAATAGTGAAAGAGAATAATACCTTAAGTGAATTGTGAGTGAATAGTGAACAGAGAAAATTTTAACGTAAACACTAATTTTGTGTATTCCTACTCAGTACTACCGTCATAATTGAGATGAGACTTCTTTGGCCTTGAGTAAATGCAAATTTACACTATATGAATGCAAAGATATTGAAGGAGTGACTTTCTCGTGGACATTACTGGCGTTTTAAAGTAAAATTCTATTATAACGCTGTATACCAAGTAATTCTCAAAGATCCACACTTATTGCTATGAACAGCTAGAGGTGCTACCCCTCTTTGAAGCTTTATGCTTGGAATCCAGAGTTTTACTTTCGGACTGCATTCTAAATGGAATATAAACCATAATTTTCAGAGTTTGATTTTAAGAGAAAGATTACCTTCATAATATCCTGATGCAAATGGATGCATGAAATGATCGATAAAAATCACGCTCTGATACAAATATAAGTGCGTGGGTGACATAGCACGTATGCGAGAGCTACACACGGGCGGGAGCGAACGAATCGTTTAGTCTCCTCACCGTAGACATCGTGATTTTTTTAAATTTTATTTTTAAATTTTTATTTTTTAACCCAGTATGTGTGTGTGAAAATTCCTTCGTTGATTAACAGAACTGGGTTCTGCCTGAAGGATGTGAAGGTCAAGTGACCAGATGGACTATGTGGTGACTTTTAAATTATCAAGTCATAAAAACTTCAAATCCTCAGATTTGATTTAAACTCTTGTTACTCAAAATCCTTCGGTGACACCATCACATGCCTTTTCGATTCTAATTTAAGAACTTTACATAATCAAGATGCCAAGCCACTACCAACACTGCCCTTACGCACAAAGCAAGCGGGACTTACTTGTAAGACTTTAGGACCGGCACATCAGATATCTGTATTGTTCAAAAATCAGCCAGTACTTAGGCCTTATAGGAGGAGTTATGCCCAGATTTATCCTTATAACAGAAATTAAAACTTCATCTTTAGCTTTAAAATGTTAAAACTTGATAAAAACAGAGATCAGCGGTTGAAATAATTACAAGAAAAGGATTTACAAATGCAACTATTATTATTGATGCATGAAGTGCAAAAATTGGTAGAGGGGTCTAAGAGAGATGATAGAAGCACGACTGTAGGCTTTCATCCTCAAATCCTTCCTCTACTAAATTAAAGAATAAAACGAAAAGAACAGAAATAGGCCAAGAAGCTACATCGCAATTACTCAGGGTTCCCTTTCGGGTTCCCGAAAACTGTAAAGAGACTAAGTAGGAAAGACTCACCATTGTAGACAAATATTCACTGTATTGTATTCGAAGTATTACAGGTTATAGAGGTAGCACTTCTTCGCTAACCATTACAGAAGACTGAAGCTAAAACTTCACTATTCTCTTTTCTTCTCTCTCTCTCTCTCTCTCTCTCTCTCTCTCTCTCTCTCTCTCTCTCTCTCTCTCTCTCTCTCTCTCCTCTGTGTTTAAAGACTCAAGGACTCTTCTCTCTCATCTCAAGACGTAAGGCTTCTTTACTTCACTTCTTCTTTCTATCTTCTTATCTCTCTCCGTCTTCCGCCGCTTCTTTTCAAATGAGCTAGAGGTGTCCTTATAAAGGGATACTAAAGAAAAAGACAAAAAGCAAAAAGCAAACAGTAAACATTATCTTTGTATTACTATTTATTGAGACATCACTATTTGCTGATATTTCTTCATTGTGTACGTGGATACTTTCAATGTCTACTATTCCTCTTTTGTCTTGTCATTGTTTTACTGTTTATAGATAGTTTTGTCCTTCTTCTTCTTGAGAAATTTCCAATATGTCCTGCGACTTTCATCTTGTCAATAATTGTGCTGACGCAGGGGAGAATTATGCTGGAATATTCTGTTGTAGTGGTATTCTTCTAGAGTCTCCTCAAAGCATTCCATGTGAATAGTAAATTCACTATTTTCCTCATTGATTTGACATAGTGTGTTAACCCGATTTTATCCAGCAAGGTTTTTACTGTGTTGGTTTTTACTGTCCAACAAAGTTTACCAAATATTTTTCATAGTTGGTACTACCATGGAGTCTATTTTTTCCCAACTCACGGGGTTACAGACAGAGATGTGGTTTTACATGGTCGTCTGATGAACCATGTGGTCCTTTATAGATTGGGCCAAAATCTTAGTGGTTTTGCTAAGGTCCACTAAAACCATGCCTTAGTTTTACGTCATATGGCTGTGAGACGGATGGTGAGGGAATCACCCATTTGTTCACTTTACATTGTGAGTTGAAGAAGAAGCCTTTCCGTTTCTTCGACGAACCAATTCAAAATCAGAATCAATCTCTTCTAATTGACTCAGGGGATTCATTGTTTTTTCAAGCATAGCCTGTGGGTTTATGGGCCCATGATGGCTTCCGCTAAACTGTGCTAATTGTTGTTGAAGAATTTCATTGAACTGTGCAAACTGTTGTTGTTGGAGCTTTTGAACATCTCCCAATATTTCATTCTTGAATTCTCGTCATAGATGTGTTTGCTACTTTGCGTTGCTTCTTGTGTAGACAGAATATTATTGTTTTTCTGGTATTCAGATGATGAAGCAACTTGTGCTTTGAGAAATTGTATTTCAGCCACTAGGCTTCTGTTTTGTGCCTCCAATCGTTGATTGGCTCTGTCTTTGGCCGCATACTGTTGGCACGGTAAATTCCTTTGAGCCATATTAGAGAAAGATGGTTGTTGAGGAGGTGCACCACATAGTTTGGGATCTACATAGTAGTTTGTTCCCAATATAGAGCAAATATTTGAGCTTGTTCAAGTGTCTCATATCCCTTGTAGAGGGGGTGAGGATGTCCTTTCAAAGCATTTATGACATCTTCCCAGTCAAGGAATATTCCTGTTTTGTTCCCTTGAGAGACGACGTAGAATTTGAATTTACCTTTCTTTGTTCGAAGTTGTGCAAAGAGAAAGGCAGCAGCGTGGATTGCATTGGATAATCCAGGAATGGGCTTTTGTTGAGAAATGCTTCTGTTGGCTGTGTACCAAATATTATCAAGACAAATCTGTTCTTCATCGTTTATCAAATAATTGTTTCGATTGTCGAATTTCATGTTTGCATTTCAGAATAAAACATGATGTCCAAAGTTAATGGTTTCAGGTGGTGATGGTGTTCTTTGTGGAGAAAAGGAGGGGAATGTTCTACTGGCACTGGTATTGTTGAAAGTGCCCATTATGCTAGCAGGTAATCTTCTGGTTTGAGAAGGAGTTTGTGGAACAAAAATTTGTGAATTGTTCACTAACTGAGATGGGGTAACAAGAGAAGGTTGAGGATTTTCTGTTTCAGCTATATGAGATGCTGTAGGAGATTGTTCAGGGGTTATATTACTCCGTTCTACAATAGCACGGATAATGACGTCTTCCTGTAATCATAAAATAGAGAAAGTTAACCAGGGTCCTGTAAAATTTGGTGTATCCTGAATAGTAAATCAGCTGTTTTGTTATCTACTCCTTTTATATGTTCTATTGTAATTTTATATCCTCTGTTGTAAAAGTGATTTTGTAAAATCACCCATCTCCTATGTTGTATTTTTCGTTCATTCAAATTTTGGTATGCTTTGACTATGGCTTCACAGTCTGTTCGAGTTGTAAAAGATCTATTTGTTAAAAATATTTCAAAACAATCAAGTCCTTTTAATAAGACCTCAATTTCATATTCAATAGAAGTTAATGTTTTCACACTAAACTTCCCAGAATTATACCTACTGATTTCTTCAGTAGACTTAGGATGTTGTTTTGATGGTTTAATCTTTAGAATGGCTCCCCAGCCATCTTTACAACCATCAGTTTCAATTATTCTATAGTCCTTATCTGTGGGTAAACGTAAGGATGGTATATTAGTAAAAAGATTTTTAATCTTTTGTACTAAAAGTATATATTGATTATTCCATCTATGTTCTCCATTTGGTGATGTTTTATGATATAAAGGTCCTAAATATTTTCCTAAATTTTGAATGAAAGGTCAAGCTTGATTTGCTAATCCTAAAAATGACCTAATTTGTATTATGGAAGTTAACTTTTTCGGAAATTCTTGTATTTTTGTGGCAATATGTGGTTGTAATTTTATTGTTCCATTACCTAATTCCATTTCTAAAAATTTTGTGTATTGTTTTCCTATTTCCATTTTCTTTTTGAAAATGATTATGCCATTATTCATAAATTAAGAGAAAATTATTTTCAGATGACTTATGTGTTCTTAGGGAGTTTTGCTATAGACTAAGATGTCATCAATATATACTATAGCAAATTTCCTGTGTTTAAGAAATATTTCATCCATTCGTCTTTGAAAGACAGATGGAGCGTTTTTCAATCCAAATGACATAACTAACCATTCGAAATGACCTAAGGTTGTTGAGAAAGCTGTTCATTCAATTGATTCATTATGCATCTTTATTTTGTGGAAACCTGATTTACAATCAAATTTGCTAAAAAGCAGTCTTGTATGTAACTTAGCAAATAATCTCGTTCATGTATTTTATACGAATCTTCATGAGTATTGTCATTTAATCTTTTATAATTTATAACCATTCTAGTTTTTCCCCTAATTTGTTCCGCATGATTATTCACTATAAAAGCGGCACTAGAATGTCTAGAGTTTGATTTTTGAGTTAATTTAAGTTTTATTAATTCTTTCATGTGTAATTCAAATTCTTCATTATCTTTAGCTTGTCCTGTATCTATTCTCATTTCATTATTAATTATATCTAACTTACATATTGGTTTTGATATGTTCCAATGTTTTAAAGGATTCTCATTTCCTATAATTTATATTTTTTTTAGATTTCTAATTATCTGTTGTATTTCATTATTTGATTCTATACTATAGTATAAGGATTTTCCAGTAATTAAATTTTCAAAGTGTTCTGGCTCTACTATGCAAAAATCATATATTGTTCCTTTTTCTAAAGTTTCTTCAATGTGTTCATTAGATTGTAGTTGTAGTGGAGGCAATCCACATTGATTTCGAGAACACGCACAGTTTGGAGTTTGAGTATTTTGTGGTATGGGTTTTTGATGTTTGGTTGTTGTTGTTATTACTATACCACTACGAAGAACTGCGGACTTTGATGCAAAGAATTCTTTATCAGAAATTGTGGGAGTAAGGGTGGAACTATCAAAGAAAAGAAGAGCTTATTTGGTGAGAAGTTTACCCGAATTCTTAAGGAGGAGAAATTGTAGTCCAAGAAGCACATCAATATGAGAGGGCATGTCATATTTGATAAAGATTATGTGGATATGGTATTGTATGTTATAGTGTTTACAATGATCTCTAAAAGAGATGGTAGAAGATTTTAGTTGATGAGTATAATAATGTGGAATATTATCAATCCTATATTTAAGAGTATATTTAGGATTGGATATAGGTTCAATATCATCATCCACTACAAATTTTTAAGAAATGAGGTTCTTAGTACAACCAGTGTCAACAGTTGCCATAAGAAAGATTTCTTTATTATTATGTGGCACGGTGAGTTTAACCTTGACATGAATTGTACGAATTGTAAGATTTGAAGAGCATTGAAAGGTAGATTGTTCAATGCAAGAAGCAGATTCAGTGATTAATTCATCATGGAACTGTTCTGTTGGTAGTTGTTCAGAAGGTTGAGAAAATCGAGCATATTGGTTATGTATTGAATTTGCTGTTTTAATTCAGCCATTTGTGTGTCAAACTTTGATTCATATTTGTAAGTTATGTTTTAATATCGGAGACATCATTTTTAATACTAACAATATCAGATTCAATATGTATTATATTGATATTTAATTGTTGAATTTGATGGGTATGTAACTGTGTGGTTTGTTCTAATTGAATAAATCGTAAGTCTGAGGGAGCTGTTGTAGATGAAAGATTCTTAGGAAGAATTATACTCAGAGGAGATGAAAGATTCTTAGGGAAGGGTGAAGGTTTTCTTGTTAAGCAAGATTTACATGCTTCTTTATAACATATATTACACTGATATCTATTTTGAAGTGATGGCCAAAAGCCACAGTATATACATCCTATGTGTAAATTTCCTTTATTATTTTTCCAAATATGTTGACAAGTTGTCATTTAATAAATATGAGTTAATGTAAGGTTATGGAATTGTTCTTCGACTTGTGGTATTTCCTCGATTTGTTGTTCAAGATTTTCGACATCCGGTTGTATTTCTATTATACTATATATACTTTCTGTGTCAGATACATCAATATCCACTTCTAATAATGCTTGATTCGTATTTTGTACTAAGTAAGCATTTCTAGTATATATATTTTATAAGTTTGGACAACTATTACTAAAATGTCATGTGTTATCGCATGTATAACATTTTAATTGTTTACTATATGTTTTTTTTTTTTTTTATCATATCTCCTAACATGTTTATCTTTATCCAAAAATGGTTTTTTTAGACATAGATTTTCTTATAGAGTAATTAAATTTTCTAGGGTTATTTTGACTATTATAGCTTCTTTGTGTTATTTGTTCATATTGAGGGTTTCTCATTTGTTTATATCTTGTTTTTGCTTGTTTCTTGTGAAAATGTATATTTCTATTGTATTGTTGTGGTACATATATTATATCACAATAACTATTTTCTCCTTTTAATTGTTTTTGTGCTAATTGATCTGCACATTTTGCTTTTAATATTTCCATTATATATTCAATTTTTATTCCTAGACCTCGTATATCAGATCTATTTTTTCTTTGTTCATCTAAAGTGTTATAGAATTTATTCCATTATTCTAATATTTGTTGGCCTAATACGCCTGATAGTTTAATAAATAATTTTATGCTAATGTCCTTGTCAAAATATAATCATGCTTTTACACTATAATACATATAATCATTACAAAATTGTTTAATATTTTTATAATCTGTTAATGACATTTGTTCTATTGTTTTTAGGGCATCTGCTTGTTCAGCAATATTTCCTACATTTGGATCTTTTCCGGTTATAATCTATCCTATATAATTTAGGAAATTAAATGGATTATTTCCCATTGTTAGTAAATGTTGGTATTCAGGTTGAAATTGTTGTTTATATTTTTTCCATATTGCTTTTGCTGAATCTCCTAAATAAGTTTCCTAAGCGTGCAACAATTCTTCAGAGGATAAGCGTTCTATGTCAAAAATTTTATAAAGATCATTTACTACTAATTGTTTCTATACATTAATTACTGAGTTCCATTTTTGTGGATCATGATATGTTAAATTTAATATTGTTCATTTTCCCATATTTTGGAATTGTATTGGTTCATCTGTTGGGTATCTTATTCCTCTAGATTTCCATTGTAATGATGTGGGGTTACTATTTTTATATGCTAGTGACCAATATACATCTGCAGGTTTAGCAGATGGTCTGGGTAAATTTGTTCCTGATGTTCCTTGTTGTGAATCATAGGTTTGGTTTTGTCCTACACTACTTTAAGTTTCTTGTTGGTCCATATATTCATTATTATGTTGTATATTATTCAAGATGTCTTGTATGTATTTGACTTCAAGGTCGATAACATATTCATTATATGGTTCTAGAACGGACTCTGTTTCTATGTTAGAGTGTGTTTCTATCATTTTTTCTTTTTGTAATCTTTTAATTCGATCTTGTTCTATTTTTCTATTTATTTTTTCCATAATTTTAATACATATTGCTAAATTTTCTTTTATATTAGAAAAGTGATTATCCATTTTTTCCATGTATTCATCAAAGTTTTCCATTATGTCTATTTATTTATTCACTAACGGATTCTGTATCTGTATCGTTTTTAAATTGTGATACGGTTTTATAATTAGTGAATTTGATTATTGTGTCTCCTTTAGCTGTTTGATATGTAGAATGTTCTGAAGGAGTTAATGTTGTTTGAGTTTCATTTTGTATTATTTGTGAAATATTCTAAGGTAATCCTTCATATTCGAATGAATCTATTTTGGGTGGTGTTATGGCTTTAACACCTTTACTCGCCATACTTTCAACTGTATCTTGTATATTTATTTTATAATTTGTTGTCGAGTTTTGCATTCCTGCTCCTAAAAATCCTGTGCGAATTATAAGATTATTTCTTGTAAATCCTTCATATCCTTTAGTTTGTATTTCAATTCGTATATTATTTATAAATGCTTATTTATCTATTAGCATATCAGGTGTAAAGAATACTAATCCTATATTGTTGTTCATATCTACTTCCATTAATTGTATTATTGAATTGTATTTTTGCATCTTGAATTGTATATTGTTACTAAGGCTTTTGTTCCTAAATGTTTTCTTATAAGAGATTTTATTCCAACTACAAATATTCCAGTATGTATTAGTTTAATATTCTTTGGTTTTAATAATGTTTTTAGTTCTTTGTCTACTAATGATAATTGATAAGCATGCATTTAGAGTAATTTTAGTGTTTTTTATTTTTCTTTGCTTATTTAACTAATCTCTTTTTCTTTTGTTTTGTAGGTAACTGCAAGAGTAGCGATTCGATAATTAGTTTAGGTTGTTATCTTTTCTTTCTTAGATATAATTGTATTTTTTTACCAAAAAAAAAAAAAGAAGATATAATTGTATTTAGGACTTTTCAATTGTAATATTTACATTAGATTGGGTTGTTTAGGTTAATTTTAAAAATCCCCATCCCTCAGATCCCACATGTATAACTTTTGTTCGAAAGATCACGTGGATTACGCTTCAGGTACGTCCTAGACTCTCCCTTTTGCTATAGTTATTTTCTTTGAATTTTTCTTATTTAGCTTCTTCTTTTTTTTTCTTCTTCTGTGTGTATGCATGGTTGTCCGTCCCTAAACCCTGAGTTGACTCCACTTGACTTAGAGTTAGAAGAGACTTTGGCCACCCTTAGAAGGCAAAGAACCATGGCAAACTATGAGCCTCCAATGAGGCCCTTGAGTGCGCATTTTATTCCTACGATATATACTCCGGTTTCTTGTATTCAGTTGCCTGACATAGAGGCGGCTCAATATGAGATCAAATCTAGTGTGATTCAAATGCTACCATCTTTTTATGGACTTGCCAATGAAGAGCCTTATAAGCACTTAGATGAGTTTTTAGAGGTGTCCTCCACGGTTAAAATTCAAAACCTCTCAGTTGATGCTTTAAGGTTACTTCTTTTCCCATTCTCCCTTAAAAATAAAGCTAAGCATTGGCTTCATTTTTTGGACAATGTTAAAATTTCCACTTGGGTAGAAATGCAACAGGAGTTCCTTAAAAAGTTCTTCCCCATTGGCCGTACCAATAGCATTAGGAGAGCGATAACGAGTTTCTCCCAACAAGAAGGAGAACAATTTCATGAGGCCTGGGAAAGACTAAAAGAATTACTTAGAAAGTGCCCCCACCATGCTATTCCTAAATGGCAATTGGTTCAATGCTTTTATGATGGCCTTAGAGACCGACATAGGCAAATGGTTGATTCTTCTTGTGGTGGGACTTTCATGCACAAGAATGAGAATGCAGCATGGGAACTTTTTGAGACCCTTAGTGAAAACTCCCAACACCATGCTTCAGCAGCTATGATTGAGATTCCATCCATTGGGCAACCAAAGAGGAGCGGTCTCTATGAGATAAATCCTACCATTGAGATGAGCACTAAGGTTGACTTGCTATCAAAGAAATTGGACCATCTCTTGTCATTCGGACAACAAACCCCATCTCCACTTCCTACAAGTTTCTCTCCACCTAATCAGATTGCAGCATGTGCTTTATGTTCTAGCCTATCCCATCATGTCACTGATTGCTATTTAGCTACACAATACCCTGAGTTTGTTAAGGAGCATACACAATTGGCCCAAGGAGTTTCTAAATTTGGCAACGATCCATATTCCAATACCTATAACCCAGGATGGCTAAACCACCCCAATTTTTCATGGTGAGACTCAATGCCCAATCCCTCTAATCAAATACCTTATAGGCCACTTCCATTTAATATGCACCAAAATGCCTATAGGAATGAGCAACCATCATTTTCACAACCCTCACATAATTCATCATTTGAGGATAAGGTACTAAAAGCACTCAGTGGATTAGAGCAAAACACTCAATTGTTGCATTCCCATTCTCAGTCCATTAACAAATTGGAAACTCAACTTGGTCAACTAGCTGATGCCATCAGTAGGAGGGAAGTTGGTCAGTTACCTAGTCAACCAATAGGTAACCCTAATCATCAAATTGGGTCTAGGAAAGAACAAGTCCAAGCAGTCTCGGTTGTGACACGCAGTGGGAAGGAATATTATGCACCTTCGCCTACTCCTAAGCCATTGCCCATTGATCTTGAGAGTCGAGAAGAGGTTGATTTGACCCATGAGACTGGCATTGATGCACACAAGCCTAGTAAAGAAACACCACCTGTGAGTATTCCCCATCAAATTCCTTGTAAGGGGTTGCACATTCCGATTGTAGAGGGTCCTATTCCTAAATCTTACACTCCCAAAGCCCCCTTCCCTGAAGCTCTTGAGTCATCAATTACAGATTCTAGAAAGAATGAATCATTAAGCCCAAATAGGGGTGAAGAGTGCTTTGCAATTAACTTTATTGATGAGGTAGTGGTTGATTATATTCCAAACATGCTTATTGATGATCCCCTACAACATTACTTGCCATTTGGGGAATCTAACCTAAATATTGAGGAAGTCAACACATTGTTGGACTCTTCCACTTCTTTGGAGCAGTCACCATTCACATTTAGATTTGAGCCTCCACCTCCATTGGCTGCTTCTTACTGAGTCTGGCTGAAGACTCTAAACTTAGCGCTTTATGGGAGGCAACCCATATGTTTAGATATTATTTCTTGTTTTTTTTCCTTTATTTTCTTTGTTTGTTGTTAGGTTTTTTTCGTTGCGTGCTCTATCATGAGTTCAAACATCGGGTACACTCTTTCCTCTATTTGCTTCTATTATTTTTTTGCATGCACTGAGGTCATTGCATAATTTAAGTGTGGGAGGGTGTCAACTCAAGTAAGACTTGTTGATAGTTGGTAGAGCATTGTCACAAAGATAAAAAGTGCCCAATTTTTTCTGGCTTTGG
This sequence comes from Hakea prostrata, assembly GCF_041222555.1. NCBI lineage: Eukaryota > Viridiplantae > Streptophyta > Magnoliopsida > Proteales > Proteaceae > Hakea > Hakea prostrata. The sequence continues at coordinate 36,344,209 of NC_142606.1, read as the reverse complement.
TAAGATAAATGTTTTAATTCCTTGCTTAGATACAAAATGAGAGTTTAAGTGTTTTAGAAATCCCATATGGTGTAATGAACACCCTCTTGAGAGAATAGTAATGGGTTTTACATTTTGAGACCGAGGTTGAATCGGAAAATAGGAATTCCAGGTAGTCCAAAAGGTTTGACCATCTAGTTATCTTGTATTGCCTTGTGCTTATGGTGACAAGTTGAGACCGATTTTAGACTATTTAAATGTGAAGTAAATTGAAGTATAATGTGAAGAAGAAAAAAAATGCTGAAGTTTAAAGGTTAGACCTCCTTCTTAGTAACCGGGTCTCGGTGTCACCAACATCGTGCCTCGCGTCAAAAAGTTGGGGTGTCTTTGGTCCAGTCTTGGCCTGTAGCCTAGTTGGCTTGAGTAAGTAAGTTCGAGGGGTATTCTACACCTAGTCCCTTAAAGCCATCTAGCTTGAGAGCGGCTGACCCAACACTCGTTACATAGGCCATCTAGAAAGCTTAAGAGGCAAGACATTGCACGGACTAGAACTGTGACCATTAAAGAAAGAAGTGAATTAATGTGCTTATAAAGGTGAAATGTCTAAGAAGGTCAATATTGCTTCGATCTTGAGTTCTTGGTATTTGGTACATAGTTTAGTCTTATCTGAGGGTGAACTGGTAGACTGAAGATAAGAAGAGACTTTTCGATTGAATTGTTTGCCTAGAGCTAGACTCAAGAGAGGGTGTAAGAGCTTAAGTGTGGGGGTGCCTATATTCCCTTTAATCTTTAGTGGAGTGTCTTTGTCTTGGAATCTATCTTTCTACTCTTACTACTGCCAGAATAATTAGAAGAGCACTTAAGAATTTTATGTGTATATTCTCTGCAAACACTCACGAGACACAACTCGTCCACTAGGGTAACCTAGGGGTTTAAAGGCTTGTTGCACATGCTAAGTGCAACCGTGATTCCTACGAAAGTGAGTTAGGTTATTCTTTCTTTATTTTCTGTATTAGTTTATTTTTTTTTTGTTTTGCTCGAGGACTAGCAAACACTCAAGTGTGGGGGTATTTGATAAGCATGCATTTACCATTATTTATTTGATTTAATTCCTCATACTTATTTAATTAAAGAGATCTAACTGAGTATTTTTGTGTATTTTTCAGGAATAAGGAGATTTTGGATATTAGAGATAATATGGAGTAAAGTTGGCAAATATATTAGATATTGGTGGATTTTAAATCATGACATTCAATCTTGCTGCCCAAGAAATCATGAAAAGTGAGATCTTAGCCAAATTGGAAATAGGTGGAGGTCTAAGGAACAAAATTGGTAATAAATCTGAAAATTGGGTAAACACACTACCTTCAGTATTTTGGGCATATCTCTCTCGTATGAGCTTGGATTTCGATGATTTAAGATGCTATGGAATGATATTGAAAATATTTACAACTTTCCAGTTTTGAGTTTTTCCAAATTCCGAAAAATAAAGGTCGAATATACGGGTAAAGAGAGGGGATTCATTGTGTGCAGCGGGAGACATAAAAGAGAAGCCAACCACAAAGAAGGGAAGACGGCGAATGCGGCTCTCATCTCTCTCATTGCTGAAGAAGAAGACCACATCTCTCTCTCTCTCCCCCTATGTTTCATCTTTATTTTTCTTATAAACTTTGTAATAATGAGTAGCTAGTTCCTTTTCTTTAGGATGTAGATGAACCATGTTTATTTCATTAAGTTGATTGTTCTATATCTTATAGTTGATTGTGTTTGAGTTTGGCCAAAGATGCTCTATAACTCAGCGAACTAAGCGTGCCAAGCATCCGCGAAGGACGATAGTCTTGCGAAGATAGGGCATACCTAGAAAGACCATCCCTAATTTACTTTGAAGTATAAAGTATATCGGTTAGGGAAAAGCATTGGGGATTCGAAATCCCAAAGATCTTCACATATTCATAGTTAACGTTTTTGCATTAATTAGTAGATTTAGTTTAAATTTAGTTTTGTTGAATTCAATCTTAGTGACTTAGCCTTTTAGTTCCCCATAGTTCGACCCCGTAGTTTCTGCTTGCTAGATTAGTATAGGATATTATTTTTGATTGGTTAGCGACACGATCAATAATCTAATTGTTTGTCCTTCTAAACAACTTATGATTTCTTCATTTTTATGTTTTGTGAATACTGTATCTCTTGGAAATTTAGCCGTGTTATATAATGTTCTGGGATTTAATAGGTTTAATGCATTATTCTTATAGATTTATATATTTTCATTTATATCTATTATTTCAGTTATTTTGTTTTCTTGCGGACTTTCATATGTTTTAGATGATTGTCCAATCATATTATTTCTGATGGAAAATGTTTTTAGCATTTTGCTCATCTTTTTGTTATTAAGAAAGTTGCTAATTTATTTATTTGTTGGGGTCTAGATTCTCCTATCGATTTATTAATATTTAAATTTTGCATTTTTGTAAGTATTTCATTTATATCTGTTTTCTTTGGTTATACGGAGTGTAATTGGAGAATGTCTTGTTGAAGTTGATCCATTTTTTTTAACATTCTAAGTTGTAAAATATAATTACATTATTTTGTCTCATCATGATATTATCTGCTTGTTGATGAGCTTCATATTTAGTTAATCCTTCAATTTCATATGATATGTTTTTGCTTCATTTAATATTTGTAAATAAAAAGGATTTGTGTCTTGACTCATGATGCAAATTGTGCTAATTCTTTTTGTTTATATTCTAAGATGGCTTTTAATCTATCTATTTGGTATATTTTTACTAATATTGGTGGTTGATTATCTATTCTCCAAAGTAAATTATCTGGGATATTATCAATGGGTTCATTATGATCTATTTCTGCCATTTTCCTTCTAAAATAATTTACTTCATTTTCGGTTTCTTTAATTTTATCTCTTAAGTTTTTTATTCCTCTTAAGTGTCTTAACTTATCTTGTGAACTCATGTTCCAATTAATTTTATTAAATGCTCGAATTTTTCTACTTTTTGTTCTACTCATTCTATTGTTTGCACTATTTCATCACATCTAATATTGACATCATCACATCTTTTATTTAACAATTCAAAGATTTCTTTATATTTGATATGTCGAGTTTGCTCTTGTTCGAAGAAAAATATTAATTTGTGTATGTCTTCCCTTGTTGGTAATTGTTGTAATTTTAATTGGTTTGTTACAGACATGATTTGTTCTAATTCACTTTTTATATAGTCTTGATTTTGTCTAAGTATTATTAGTTCATTTTTATAATCCTTATTTTCTTGTTCCATTTTATATAGATAAAAGTATCAGAATTATAGTTAAATTCTTGAAAGGTCGAATTAGGATTATATTCTAGTTCTCTGTTATATTCTTCAAAATAATTTATAAATTTAGTTTGAATAGCTTCAAAATATTTCATAAGTTCAGCTATATTATTCCAAATTTTTTGGTTTTTCTTTCCAATTTTCTTCATTTGTTTCCTTATTTTAGGAGGTATTATATAATTATGATCTTTAGTTTGTTCAATTAATTTATGTATTTTTGATAATTTTGTTGTATTTTATTTTTTAATTCTGTTATTTTATTACTAATATTTCGCTGATATCTTATTTATATTTTTTGTTCTAGTATTTTCCATTGTATATGTTCAGGGATTGTTAGAACCAATTTTGATTGTTCCAAAGGGATAGAATCTTTTCTTTTTATATTTTTCATATTTTTATACCATAGTAATTCATCATTAGGATTAGCAAAGAAATTTGTAATACAATATATACCTAATTTTTGTCTTTGTGATTTTGTAACAATTTTTAATTGTTCTTTTTGCTGTAATAAGGTTGGATGAGTTGTTTTTAAAGAAAATGCTAATTTATCAAATATTATTTTACGAATTTCTATGGGTAAAGTTATTCCTTGTTCTACCAAATGTTCAGAAACTTCTATATTGTTCACAATAGACTTATAATATTCTATCAGACTATCAAATACTAATGCTATTCCACTTAATGAATAACACTTATGCAAAGCAACAATATACACAGTATATAAATTTACCATGAATAGTAAAAGTGAATAGTAAAGGGGAATAGTGATCATGAATAGTAACTTTTACTAAAACACGTATGATTGAAATTTCAAAATGTCTATTTTGTGAATAGTAAAATGTCTATTATGTGAATAATAAAGTTTAAAAAGTCTATGTGAATAGTTAAGATGTCTATTATATGAATAGTAACAGTTGAATAGTAAATTATTAAAACACGTATGATCAAAAAGTCTAAATATGAATAGTGATTGTGAATAGTGAAAGAGAATAATACCTTAAGTGAATAGTGAGTGAATAGTGAACAGAGAAAATTTTAACGTAAACACTAATTTTGTGTATTCCTACTCAGTACTACCGTCATAATTGAGATGAGACTTCTTTGGCCTTGAGTAAATGAAAATTTACACTATATGAATGCAAAGATATTGAAGGAGTGACTTTCTCGTGGACATTACTGGCGTTTTAAAGTAAAATTCTATTATAGCGCTGTATACCAAGTAATTCTCAAAGATCCACACTTATTGCTGTGAACAGCTAGAGGTGCTACCCCTCTTTGAAGCTTTATGCTTGGAATCCAGAGTTTTACTTTCGGACTGCATTCTAAATGGAATATAAACCATAATTTCCAGAGTTTGATTTTAAGAGAAAGATTACCTTCATAATATCCTGATGCAAATGGATGCATGAAATGATCGATAAAAATCACGCTCTGATATAAATATAAGTGCGTGGGTGACATAGCACGTATGCGAGAGCTACACACGGGCGGGAGCGAACAAATCGTTTAGTCTCCTCACCGTAGACATCGTGATTTTAAAATTTTTTTTTTAATTTTTTATTTTTAACCCAGTATGTGTGTGAAAATTCCTCCGTTGATTAAAAGAACGGGTTCCGTCTTGAAGGATGTGAAGGTCAAGTGACCAGATGGACTATGTGGTGACTTTTAAATTATCAAGTCATAAAAACTTCAAATCCTCAGATTTGATTTAAACTTCTGTTACTCAAAATCCTTTGGTGACACCATCACATGCCTTTTCGATTATAATTTAAGAACTTTACATAATCAAGATGCCAAGCCACTACCCACACTGCCCTTACGCACAAAGCAAGCGGGACTTACTTGCAAGACTTTAGGACCGGCACATCAGATATCTGTATTGTTCAAAAATCAGCCAGTACTTAGGCCTTATAGGAGGAGTTATGCCCAGATTTATCCTTATAACAGAAATTAAAACTTCATCTTTAGCTTTAAAATGTTAAAACTTGATAAAAACATAGATAAGCGGTGGAAATAATTACAAGAAAAGGATTTACAGATGCAACTATTACTATTGATGCATGAAGTGCAAAAATTCGTAGAGGGACCTAAGAGAGATGATAGAAGCACGACTGTAGGCTTTCATCCTCAAATCCTTCCTCTACTAAATTAAAGAATAAAACAAAAAGAACAGAAATAGGCCAAGAAGCTACATCGCAATTACTCAGGGTTCCCTTTCGGGTTCCCCGAAACCGTAAAGAGACTAAGTAGAAAAGGAAAGACTCACCATTGTAGACAAATATTCACTGTATTGTATTCAGAAGTATTACAGTTATAGAGGTAGCACTTCTTCGCTAACCATTACAGAAGACTGAAGCTAAAACTTCACTATTCTCTTTTCTTTTCTCTCTCTCTCTCTCTCTCTCTCTCTCTCTCTCTCTCTCTCTCTCTCTCTCTCTCTCTCTCTCTCTCAGTAAAAATTTACTCTTGCAAATGCACGTGCAACTATATATGAGAAAAAAAATGAAAGTATAAATTTGAAAAAAATAGATGAGAAGACATTCATATTAAACATTAATTTATCTATGAATTTTGAAATAATTAATTGATATCTATAACATTATACATTCTATTCTTAATGGTATTGCTTAACCTAAATAACAATAAAGTGTTTTTTTTTTTGATGAAAAATTAAATGCATTAAAAGAACCCACCGAGAGGAAAGAAAAAGTGAAATACAGACGGCTCCAAGCCGGAGTGCGCTAGCGCGCATCCATTTTTCAGCATGCCCAGCAAGCAAGAAGCCGTATGCGCCAGTTATGCCAATAGCAGCGCCAGACAGCTAAGTTGGTATGGAAGAATTGCTGCGCATCGAAGTAGTTCTCATGATTCAATAATCAATATCATTACTTCAATTTTGAGTTCTTAGTTACTTCGAAGGAGTGCACTTACAACGCAACAAAAATAAAGTAATGCTAAAGTGAATAGACAAAGCAACTATGACATAGCCTAAATAAAAGGGCTGGACAGAGACCCTAAAGAAGCTATTTTGTGGATTTTTTCTTTTCTTTCTTTCTCTTGGAGGATTTGTGCTCAATCAAGAAGTCATCGCCGAAAGGGTTGTGCCCTTTAGTAGGACGGTTACTCCTTTTACGTCGAGCATGGTCAAGATCATGCGCATGGAGGGAGAGAGGAGAATCAAAAGCGTGCTCTATGGGATTTAAATCAATGGTTGATGTTAGGAAAGAGGGGTCTGACGAGGGGGGGGGGTGGGAGGTGGAGCGAGTGAGGGAATTAGAGGAATGGGCCAAGGGGTTCATTAGGTTAGGCACATGGGGTGAGGAGTGAGGAGAGGAGCATGGGTTAATAAGGTTAAGCACATGGGGAGAAAGGCCCAAAATGGAGCAATTGGGGGAGGGTAAAATGGGAAGATCAACTTGATCATGGTTAAGAGATGAGGACAAAACTTCAGTGACTGAACATAGTATTTCGTTCACCAAAGAGGAAGGTTGGAAAGGTGGTGATGGGTTAACAGAGAGCTCAGAGATGATGGTTTCACAGAAGAGGGTGGGCAGATCTAAGGGCCAGGAATGAGAAACAACGATTCCTGAAGGGATCAGTTAAAGGAGGAAGGACCTTCAGAAGATGTGGAAGGAGAAGATTTGGTTTCAACAAAGGCAACAATCCTGGTTTTGATAGAGAAAGCAGAAGTTTTGACTGTAGAGAACTGACAAAGGTTCTCGAAGGGCTTCACAAAATGGGGAGTTGTGCTAGGAGAAGTCGCTGTCAAAATAGGATTGATAACAATAAGGTTATTATCTCATTCATATTGTTCCAATACTTAGATGTTTCTTTGGATATGATTTTATGTTTGTTTTCTCTAGTTTCTTTGTTGTTTATTTATAATACAATTCGTTATATGTATAATTTTTTCTTTTTACTTTGATGTATAAGAGGTACTTATAGAGTATATAGTGATTTATCTTAAGCTTTACACCCAAAAAAAAAAAAGAAAAAAAAAAGAAAAATTAATTATATAATTTTTGTGTTTTTTTTTTTTTTTTATATTTTTTTTTTTTTTGGGGTGATAATTACTATTGGCGCCCTGTACTTTGATTTTATTATTACTGTATCCCCTGTACTTTTCAAAATTACTTATCCAACCTTCAACTTTGTCTATAATTACTATTGCCCCCTACCGTTAAGTTCCGTTAGTTTACTAATGATGTGGCATCTTTATATTTTCTCAAAAATCCCTAAATACCCTTATACTTATCTCTTTACTTATTTTTCCTTTTGTCAAGTTACAGTAGTACCCTTAATTAACTGTGGACAAAAAAATAACTATAATCCATTTTATTCTAAAAAAAACCACCAAATATAAAAAGAATGATTGAATAAAACTCAAATAGAAACCGAAGAGGAAGGAAAATCGAATTCAACTCAAATTGGAAACTGAATATCACCTAAAATATTTTCAAAATAAATGAAGTTTAGTGAAGGTGGGAAACCAAATCGGATTTGGATTTTGCCCATTTCATTAATTCAAAATATATGAAGTTTAACGTAAAATTGGCATTTAATCTGGTTTTTATAAATGGGGTAGCATCGTCTGTTGATTTATTAATTTTAATGAAGGGCAAATTAGACATTACATATTCAAACTTAATGGCTACTTAACACCGTTATAAGGAAGGGGGGCAATAGTAATTTCGTAAAGAACATGGTTTTATTAGTAATAAAATCAAACTACAGGGGGGCAATAGTAATTATCCCTTTTATTTATTATTTTTTGTGTTCATTTGTAACAAAGTTCTTTTTAATATTTGAAAAATTTTGTCTCTGAAATCTAAGATGTACTTGCAAAGCCTAGAATGCTTTATTGTACATTAGAAAGCTTTGCACTTATAACGAGTAAAATATCTGGGATTGCCGGTGGTGATAGACCCGTGTAATATACCAAATTCAAGCAAGAACAACACAGGAAATTTGATTGCGGAGTTCGGTTCATATGAACCTACTCTTCGGGACTCTTGATAGAGTCCGATCTTCACTATGGGTTGAAAAGAACTTACAAATTAGGGAAATGAAATGTACACAGGACAACCGTATAATGGCAACTAAATATGCTCAAACCTCCATCGAGTCTCCCTCTCCTTGTGGTGAACACAAACGAAACCAGAGAGTCAAAGCATAGCCATGAACGAATCGCCAGAGAGCTCGTGAAATCCCCAAATCATAAAACTCCAAATTGAGTTTGCAACATAATGAATTAAACCAACCTAGAAAACACATATACAAATCAAGTGAACCAGCCGGTTCAACTGAACTAACTTAATCCATATGAAATGCCCAGATTACCCTTACAAATCTCCCCCTTAATCTGTAAACCTAAACAATACCCATAGAAGACCGGGCTTCAACTGTCATCGTCCAAGTGTACCTGCAAGATACAAAAGAAAATGAGACCAAAGTACAAAGCAAACACAAATATGCAAAATACCTAGACATGCACTAACCATGCAACACCAACGGACTCACTACAGGCACACCATGCAACAAATGCAATAGGTAGAGAAACCCATAAACAACAACTCATAGTTCACAACTCAACCAAACAAACATGGAGAGTACACATGTACAAACCAGGCATATACCTCATAAGAGAGATAAACAGAACAAGAGCCATACAAAATTGGGTAGCATCTCCCCTAAAAATGCAACATATGCAAACCTGATAAAACTTAAAAAATACCACAAGACACACCACAACCTAAAAGAACAAGTAATATACAACTCAAGACTACAAAAAATATATAAACTAAGAAACAACATCACCAATTCCCAACAAATCAAGACAATGTAAGAATTTGGAAAGAGGTAATGACTTAATATCAAATATGCTTACCTTTTCAATCAAAAGTACATCATCAGTTATTTTCTCTCTAAGGAAGAAGTACTTAATATCAATATGTTTGGTCCTGTCATGATAAACAGGGTTTTCACACAAGAAAATAGCACTTTGATTATCAACAAATACAATAGGCTTAATCTTTAAAATACCCAATTCACATAACAAGCCATTTAACCATGTGCACTCCTTCACACACTCAGATGCAGCAACAAGCTCAGCCTCTGTAGTAGACAAGGCAACTACAGGCTGTTGTTGCACCTTCCAACTGATGCAATTACCAAATAACATGAAGAAATAAGAAGATAATGATTTCCTGTTATCTTTATTACTAGCATAATCAGAGTCAGTATATCTTTCAAGAATTAGGTCACCAGATGTGAATTTGAACACAAGACCTTTATGAACAGTACCTCTCAAATATCTCAAGAGCCACTTGAGAGCAAGCCAGTGCTCCTTACCAGGATTGAACATAAATCTACTCAATACACTAACATCATGAGCAATATCAGGTCTAGTACATATCATGAGATACATAAGAGAATCTAAAAGACTAGAATAAGGGCTTTTTGACATTTCATTCTTTTCAAAACTATTTCTAGGACAATGATCATTAGAAAGTTTAAAATGTATAGCTAAAGGAACATTCACTGGCTTACAATTTAACATATTAAATTTCTCAAGAACCTTTAACAAATATAAACTTTGACAGATGAACATTGTATCCTCCCCCTTACTCCTATAAATTTCAATCCCTAGAACTTTCTTGGCTGTCCCAAGTTCTTTCATTTCAAATTCAGATTTCAACTTGTCATTGACATCTTGAATAAGATTAGAATTAACAAATGCAATCAATATATCATCAACATAAAGTATTAGATACAAAACAACAGAGTCTGAAATGAGAAAATATAGGCAACTGTGATAAACACTTTTCCTAAAACCTACACTCAAAACAAATGAGTCAAACCGTTTGTTCCATTGCCTAAGGGCTTGTTTGAGTCCATAGAGGGATTTCTTCAACAAGCAAGCTTGAGATCCATCTCTTGCTGTCAAGATGCCTAAAGGAAGTTGCATATAAATCCTTTCTTCTAAGTTACCATGAAGAAAGGAAGTTTTGATGTCCATTTACTCTATTGTCATTTTTGCCTGAGCAACTCGGGACAACAACAACCTTATAGTCTTATACTTGGCAACAAGATAAAAAATTTCATCGTAATCCACCCCTTCTCTCTGGACAAAACCTTTAGCAACTAGTCTAGCTTTATACCTTTTAGAGTTGTTTACTCCATCATCTTTGATTTTAAATATCCACTTGCAAGGCAATAGCCTTTGGTCCTTGGGCTTATCAACTAGTTCCCAAACCTGATTTTTATTCAATGATTCCAACTCCTCATTTATGGGTTGAATTCATAAATCCTTATCCTTGGAATCTAAAGCTTCCTCATAGGAACTAAGTTCATCAGACCCAAACTCAGAAACTGAAACATCTTTCAAGGGTAAAGCTGGCTAAATACCTTTTAGGTGGCCTAACCTCTCTCCTCACTCTATCTCTTGCCAGCTGATAACTACTCAAATCAGGAGCCTCACTCACCTCTTCAGTGGAAGTCACAGAAGGGGGCATTGACCCACTATTAATTTCAGAAACCACAACCACAGGCTCATTATCACTAGAGTAGGGTTGAGGGGAAGTCAAGGGTTCTGTAGGTTTACTACAATCAATAGTCTGAACAAGATTAAAGGAAACATCAACCTGTTCTAATTCAAATTGAGTGAAATCAATCATTCTTTGATCTAGTGGATTAATGTTAGTATTGTCAATGGATAGGCAAGGGAATACACTCTCTCTAAAGAGGACATCCCTACTCACAAAGGTCTTAACACCAGGTATAGATCTATCCCACAATTTGTAGCCTTTCACTCCCTCAGGATACCCCAAAAAGATGCTCTTCTTACTCCTAGGCTATAATTTGCCAATGCTCTGATGAGCAAAGGCTTCACAGCCAAACACCCTAAGGTAGCCTAGCTTGGGGGGTTTCCCCCACTACATTTCCTCAGGGGTTTTAGACCCTAGGGTTACAGAAGGACACCTATTGATCAGGTGAGCAGCTGTAGTCACAGCCTCAGCCCAGAACCCCTTGGGTACCCCAGAACTAATGAGCATGCATCTAGTTTTGTTTAATATAGTTCTATTCATTCTTTCAGCAATGCCATTTTGCTGAGGGGTCTACTTAATTGTTCTATGCCTTTGAATACCTTTGTCTTTACAAAACCCATTGAACATTTCATTTACAAATTCTAATCCATTATCAGTTCTTAAAGTCTTAACTTTCTTTCCACTCAAATTCTCTACTAAAGCAACCCATTCCTTAACCTTAACAAAAGTTTCATCCTTGGACTTTAACAAGAAAATCCAAGTTCTCCTAAAGTAGTCATCAACAAGAGATAGAAAATAGGAGTTTCTACCATAAGACAAGACAGATGCTAGCCCCCACAAATCAGCATGAATATATTCTAATATAGCACTGGATAAGTGGGACCCAACCCCAAAGCTCAACCTGTGTTGCTTAGCTAGGATGCAGGACTCACAAAACTCTAAATTTTAAATTTTATCCTTGCCAAATAGGCATTGTTTCTTTAGAGCTTGCAGAGCTTTATTACTAATGTGTCACAACCTAGAATGCCACACACTTGTACTGGTTGACTCACTGGACAAACAACATATACTAGAGACACCATCTAGGTATGTACTACCATCAAACACATACAAACCAGACTGAGAATTGCCTTTCAAACATGTATGAGAACCTTTAGAAATAGTAAGAATACCACCAGAGATACTTGTATCAAACCCAGCACTATCAAGGCTACTTATTGAAATTAAGTTTCTCTTCAAGTCAGGTATATATCTAACATCATGCAAAATGAAAATAGATTTAGTGTGAGTGAACAATTTAACAATACCAATTCCAATCACATCACATAAATCAATATTTCCCATCATTACCTTGGCATCTTCTATCTCAGTCAGGTGTGTAAACCAATGCAAATGAGGACACATATGGTATGTACACCCTGATTCTAAAATCCATTCATCTTGCCTATCACTATCAGATATGGTCAATACTTCACAAATGTCTTCATATACATTAGCTTGACCATTACTAGATCCAGGCATATCAAAATGAGATGTCTCACTTTCTTTCATGTTTCCTTTGAATGCAAAATAATTTTTCTTAAAATGACCCACTTTCTTACAGTAAAAGCATCTCTTGGTGCTAGAATCAGACTTATTATTCCCATTATTGTTCTTGTTGTTATTTTCATGATTGTCATACACTTTACCCTTTCCCTTGGCGGGCTTCCCTTGTTTGTAAGAGTCCTTGCCCTTAACAAACAAATTTTTCCCACTCCCTTTAGTCTTTCTAGAAGCCAATAACTCTGACTCCCTATTCTTTAGAGCATCAATACATTGCTCTAGGGTAATGTTTACAGGCATACTTAATTGAATTCTTAACAACAAGATAGTCATTATGAAGGGAATTTAACAGGATAATAGACAGGTCTTGGTCATCCAATTTGCTCTTTTCCCCAGTACTCGCCAAGACTTGAACCAATTTCTTAAACACATCTAGGTTATTATCTAGATTGATAGCAGGGTCCATTTTAAACCCATATAATCTTTCTTTTAAATAGATCTTGTTACCTAGGTTATTTTTCTGGTAAATTTGTTCAAGCTTATTCCACACCTTGACAGGGGTATTGTCCTCTTCATCTAAACACCTGATAACACCATCAATGATGTTCCAGAGCATGCAACCTATTGCATTCTCCATCACTTCAGTCCTCAACACAGGATCAATGCTTTCGAAGAAAGTGTCTGGATCATCTATTGACCTAAGGAGTTTCTGTTATGCCATGAGAGCCCTAACTTTTCTTTTCCATATTCCAAAATCCCCAGTCCCATCAAACTTCTCTATGTCTACCCTGGAACCCCCCATAGGAGTGTCCAAACTTAGGTACCTTGGGTTCTCTCCTAGACCTACAGCTCTACTAGAGCTAGTGGTGACCACACTGGGAGAAGAATCCTCCCCTGGTAGACTTAGTCCCTTGCTTAACTCCACTTTGGAGCCGGTAAATTACACCAATCAGTATATACAAGAAAATAATTCACAATATTGATATAAACAATTCTGAAAAAAATATAATAATCAAGCATTAATCAATCACACTTTATTGGCTAATAATATATAGTATTCAACATCATTAATTCAAGCAAATTGTTAACATAATAGGCCAATACAAACCAAATAAAGTGCCAATGTTAACAACTGAATATAATAATGCAATCTTGTATAAATTTCTAGCAAACTTATAATCAATGATTTAAACAATCAAACATATCGGAATTACCTCTCATACATAGGTTATACCAACTATAGAATCAAAAAACCAAGTCATACATATAGAACCAAATACATATTTTTAGTTTAAGAAGTAGTAGAAGCATGTATGTATAACCAGAATTTAAAATTGTAATTAACCTATATGCTATATGAGATCATACAATCGAATTAGATGTAAAACCATACACAAACCCTAATTTGATTCCATCTAATCACCAATCACAAGGCTCTGATCCCAATCTGTGATTGCCGGTGGTGATAGACTCGTGTAATATACCAAATTCAAGTAAAAACAACACAAGAAATTTGATTACGGAGTTCGGTTCATATGAACCTACTGTTCAGGACTCTTGATAGAGTCCGATCTTCACTATGGGTTGAAAAGAACTTACAAATCAGGGAAATGAAATGTACATAGGATAACCGTATAATGGCAACGAAATATGCTCAAACCTCCATTGAGTCTCCCTCTCCTTGTGGTGAACACAAACCTTTCAAAGCTCCTCAAGAATCCTTCAAGAACGATGAACAAAGACGAAACTAGAGAGTCGAAGTACAGCCATGAACGAATCGCCAGAGAGCTCGTGAAATCCCCAAATCAAAAAACCCCAAATTGAGTTTGCAACATAATGAATTAAACCAGCCCAACAAACACATACAAATCAAGTGAACCAGCCAGTTCAACCGAACTAACTTAACCCATATGAAATGCCCAGATTACCCTTACAATATATAAAGCAAGTAAGCAATTCCTATTAATAGCAATTCTATCATATGTTAATATTGGATCTTGATTAAAAAGATAGAAAGTGAAGAATAACATAAACAAAGAAAATAATTTTATCAGCTTCAGAAGTAGTAACCGGATTTCTTTAATTAGACGTGAAATTCTTAAATTTATTATTTTGAAAATTCTAGGTTCATCTTATCGTATTCCACCTTCATATAGACAATTTAGAATTCAAGTGACCTCTTTGTACAGTACTTAATCTTCAACTTGTAAAGAAGCTACCTATTTTTCCATGTGTTTTCAATGTGATTACCTTTTCAAATTTGCCAATGTTTTTTTTCTCTTTTCTTTTCTTTTTTTTTTTTTTTTTTTTTTTTTTTGGTAGAGGGGGGTTTGGAAATGGAGGTTCATTTGGGCCAGTTTACATGCACCTCGACTACATATATTATATGTTCAGCAAAGTTTTGCCCCTAACCCTCAAAGGACTCGAACTCTTGACTTCATATTATGAGGGTTGGGAGATCACCAGTTTATTAGTGGGCATTCACTTTTTTATATTTTGCACAATCATGAGTATTCATCTTCTGCACTTGGAAAATTTAGCATCATAGCTAAATTTTAAACTAATTACTCAAAACACCCAAATAAGATAGCGTGTCTACAAATCGCTAATCCAATATTTTAACCAATAAAAACTTTCACTGTGCAAGCATAGCGAATTTATTATATCAAACAATAAATTTACATAATTGGAATAGTAATAGAAAGAAAAACACACTGTGTGCGTTAACATCAAATTTACATAGACTATAACTTGCTTGTTCAGTTGTAAACCAAAAGTATATTAAACTATAATTATAATACAAATAAAAACACAGAATACAAAAAGACAACAATCACCGCCAATAGCCAAAGGGTGCAAGGATCATTGGCTATATTATTTTTCTCATAATCTAAAAAGCATTATAAAGATATTAATTAAATAAATTAATTTAAATTCATATTCAAAATTTTTATAAGTGGATGGAATATGAGATGTCATCTTATAAATTATATTAGTAGCTCCAATGTTGATAGGATCGATGTTAAAGCACATAGCTCATGCACTTCTCTAAACTTTGCTTGATAACCCATCAACATACTTTTGGGGGGTTGTACGATTAGTGAGGAAGATAGAGTTTGGAAAAAAAATAAGGATGAAGAGAGTTGTTTCATTAGATTGTAAGGCTATAGCCCATAGAAATGTTTACCAATAGGCTCCTTTTTTCTGGTGTATTATTAATGCACTCCTTCATTGGTGTGCTAGACAGGAAACTTACCCATGAATATAGAAGACACAATATCTGCAACCTATGTCCTCCTTGACAGGAAAAGAAGACACTAATAATTTATGGTAAGCACTCCTATCATGCATTTTAGAAAAAGAAAACATGGAAATAAATAAACCAAAAGGTGTTGAAGGATTTAAATGTAATAGAAAAAGCATATAACTCAATACAACATAAAATAAGAGAATACAACATATAACTCGGTGAAGTGGAAAATGAAAAAACGAACTTCACAGCCTGAAATAGCTAAGTCAATTCTAATAATGTGGACTCTGTAGTATACAATGAGGCTTCTTTTTTCTTAGATCTTGTGGGTGAAATGTGCAACCTAAGAATAGAAGACCATAAGCAACATTAACTTAGTTTTGTGTAGTTCTTATTTTCTATCCAGTCTTTAACATAAAAGTATCCTATACCATTATAAGAGAAGAAGTGACGTTGTTTGGATTCCATGTAAGCTACTCAAGCAGTTGCCACAATCACAAAATTGTCAAAATCGATATGCATAATTAATACATGAAAACAGCAAGATCCCATCATTTGATTTAACATGTAAACACAAAACCTATTCTAATTTTCTCCTTATTAATTTGAATAATGATGGACATTTGTTTTACCGTGAAGTACCTAAAAATTTCTATAACAGAGAAACACAGGAAACAAAGATTTGAAGAGATTGGAAATGTTGTCTTTAAGATGAATACCTTATTAACAATTTTAGATCTACCAACTTATATAACCTCTGACCAATCTCTACAAACTCACGTTTGACAACTCATACTTTTTTTTAAATTCATTCTGCATCAAAAGTTATTTTCTTTAACCCGAAAGATAAACCAACCAAAAGGAAATAAAAATCGACATAGGTGAAATTGGAGACCTTGAAACCAAGTATGGACAATATCTCGCAGGTGAAAAGCAGAAATTGTGCAAAACTTGCGATGGCAGCCTTCTCCTATTGCCAATTTTTTGAAGCTTTGAACACAATCATTTCATGTGATCCTGTGTGCACCAAATATCTTTGCAAGACACACGAAAATAAGAGAATATTTTTTTTTCAGAGTCTACTTTCTTTAAATAGTTGATTTCGCTTGTGGGATTTTTTTTTTAGGTAGGGGGCATAGAAGGATTGGAAAGATGATTTGTTTTTCTTTTTTTCCCAAGAAGATGGAAGGAATGGGATAAAATTAGAAGACTTTTTTTATTTTTTATTTTTTAAGGCAACTAACTTATCAAGAATATTCGGATAACTTTTAATTATGCATAAAAAAGTGAAACTCAAATTGTGGGATGATCCATGACCTTATTGCTTAGAAAAAAAAGAAAAAAAACCAATCGAATCTCGAATAAGGAATTTTGGTTTCAATAGATATAAAATTATATTAAGATTTTTTTTTAATAAAAAGGGGGAGAGCCTTTTATTTTATATTACCTTTTAAAAATTACCCGATTGTACGGTATTTCGTTAGTTTATTAATATATATATATATATATATATATATATATATATATATATATATATATATATATATATATATATATATATATATATTAATTAATTAATTTATATATATTTCTTACAAAATATCAAGATTCGTATCTCAAATCATATTCTATTATTATTTAAAAAATATAAATAAAAAAATTTTGTTTGGTCAATGGTAAGAAATTTTTTGGAGATGAGTAGATTATGATAGGAAAAATGGAAATAGAAATCGAGAGAAGTTCAAATTTAGGAAAAGATTTTAAATTATTATTATTTATTTATTTTTGAGATAGAGGAAATAGAATAAAATTAAGAGATTTTTTTTTAAAGGCAACTAATCTATCAAGAATATTCTCATAACTTCTCATTAAAAATAAAAAGTGAAACTAAAGCAGGGGATGAGATAAATCCATAAGACTTTATTTCTTAAAAATAAAAAATAACTAAATCTCAAATAAGGAATTTTGGTCTCTATAAATATAAAATATTATTAAAAAAACAATTTTTTGGTAAAAGGGGGGAGAGAGTTTCTATTTTTTTGTTTTTTAATTACCTTTTAAGAATTTATCAAATTATGCCATATTTCGTTATTTATTAAGAAAATAACATATCTTAAAAAATCTCAAGATTCCTAGCTCAAACTTATATTAGAATAGTATGATATGATATGATAAAAATTGATTCTTATGGTAGAATATTAGAGATTGGATCAATTGATATAAAAAGGGATTTTTTCGGTAAAAAGGGCTAGAGTTTTATTTTTTTGTTTTTTAATTATCTTTTAAGAATTTACCAAATTGTACCATATTTCATTATTTATTAAGAAAATAACATATCTTAAAAATCTTCAGATTCCTATCTCAAACTATATTTGAATACTATGATAAGATATGATAGAAATTGATGTTTTTTGGTAGAATATTAGAGATTGGATCAATTGATATAAAAGGATGGTGGAATTTAATAAAAAATTTCTTTATTAAGGATTAAATCCATTCATTAGATTTAAAATAACAATATTTATAAGTTATTTTTGTATAATATCTAATTTGAACAAAATTTTCTTTATTAAAGATTGATATAAGAGAACGAAATTAGTGGGAGGAAATTCTCTTTCCAAATTTTCATTTTAATTTAATTTATAAATTAAAAGAAATGAAAAATTACAAAGGGTACCAACGATTTGTAAGGAAAAATAAAAAAAGATAAGAAAATTAATGGGCAAAATATGACATTTGAATAAAAATAAGGGATACAATAGTTAAAGAAAAGATTTGGGACAAAAGAGGAGTACATGCTTTTATATATACTAGAGAAGTACTAACACGTACAAATGCACATAGCCATACAAGAGAGAGAAAAGAAATTCAAATAAAAAAAGAAAAAAATCTAAAAATAAAAGTTTTTTGTAGTAAGAAAGAAAAAATAATTAACCAAAAAGAAAAATCAAGCTTTGGGGTGATGGTAATAAAGTGAAACTTTTGAAAATGGAATAAGAATACATAGAAAATAAGTACAAGAAAAAATATTCAGAAGTTCAAAAAAAAAAAAAAAAAAATGGAAAATATCTTTGAATTTTGCACATAAATAGGAATTCAATTATTTCTTTTTATTAGTTTTATGTTTTTCTTTTCCCTAAACTATGTTGTGCAATCAATGCCAATTTCTTTTGATCTGCATGCCTTTAGCGTTAAGGTTTTGTGCACAAATATTCATTTCCTGTAATTTATAATTTCATTGTTTGCATATTTATGTCATTGTCAAGTTTTATTTATTTATTTATTTATTTATTTATTTTTATTTGGCCGTTGTCAACCAGTCATAATGACTAAGGGCCCACATGGGGCAAGGAAAGGTGTGGTAGGGATAGAGGTTAGAACCCATGACCTCAGTATGCAAAGCTTTTAAAAATTGAATTGTCTGCTTAAAAAATTCATTATTTAAACAATTTAATATGTTTAATCCAAAGAGATATAGAATTGACTATTAGGATTCGGAATTTCCTCGTACATTAGAATTTCATATCAACTCAACAAATAACCTTAGTTAATGGGCAAGATTTATGCAAGACTGCATATATGAATAGGACTAAGGTATATCGGGCTCATGGGATTCTCAAAATCTAAAACAATTAATGCATAAACACTTAAGCAACGGAATCTTCAATGACAAGCTTTTCCCAAGTAGACAATCTTAGTCTTCTTGTTTGTACAATTTATGAAGGAGAATCATCTTGTCTCATTCTCAAAGTTACTATGCAAAACTGTAATTGGTTCAATGATTCAGTTGTTTAATGCAAAGTACACTATTGCTTCAAGAAACACATTATTTTTGTATCCGAATAACAATTAATTTAATGTAATAAACGATAAGAGGAAGCACCCACCCCGCGGGGAGCACGGGCCCCCGACGGGCGACCACACAAACGGGGGCCCACGGGAAAATTTAAATTGTTTTTGGTTTTCCAAAGTGTTTTCACCGGGGCCCCACGCTTTGTGGGTCGAAACCGCGGGGGCTGATCCGGACTCTATATGAACGTATTAGTTGTATTAGTTTAACGGGTTTCAAATGGTATGGTAGTTTAATTTAAAATTGCATAGGATGATTGTTTCAAAAGGCTGATTTGAATCTTCTAACCTGGTAGAGTGATATTCATTGCTAATTTGGTAAATGATTTGTTCTTACTTGATTCTTTCTAATTAATGGCCGATATTTCGTAATCTTAGTGTTGTGGGGAAATATGGTCCCGATCATCCCCCTGGGAGAGAGGCACCCCCACCGGGGAGAGGCACCCCCACCGGGAGAGATGCACCCCCTCGGGCTGGTGCACTCTTCCCCTCATAAAGGGTCCCGAGTGCCTCACTCGGGACGGATGCCTCCCTCTTTTTGTCATCTGGTTCTTCCTTGAAGAAGGTCCCGAGGACCTAGTCGGGAGAGACACCTCCCATGAGGGATGGCCACTCTTCCCTAAAGAAGGTCCCGAGGGCCCATTCGGGAGAGACACCTCCATCTTGGTAGGTCATTTCTTCGTTGGAGAAGTGCCACACTGGGAGAAATATCCAACTTAGCATTTCTCGGAAGACCTCTTGACTAAGTCAAGAAGAGTTAGTTACGCAAAACACTCAGCATATCTATTCCGAGAAGGGGAGGTGAGTCGCATAACGGCGATATCGGGTGCGACAAAGAAGGAGCCGTATTCCACTACTCCACCACTCCTCAACATCGATCCGGAATCTAAGGAATCACCGCCTCAAGGTAACCTATATAAACCTACCCCAACATGGAGAAAGGTAACGAGAACTCACCGAGTACTACTCATTACGTCTTGAGAACCTCTCAAGAACCATAGTACCAGGCGATTGAGCGCGGAGGCGGTTCCCCCAAACAGGCCGGACCATTCTGCTTTCTTTGTGTGGCAGTATCCCCGTATTCCAACTTGGTTGGAGAGCCAAGGTGGCATCTCAATATCCGGCCTCGAAGAAGTCTAGACGCACAATTAGCATTGCATGTGCCGATATAGTATTATACTTTTTGATCACATGCTTCACAGTTCTATTTGTTACAATGGTGAAACATGAAAAACCAAAATTGGTTAGATCTCTAAGGGCAGACAGAACCGAGAGAAACCCGGATCAGAAGAGAATAACCATTGGGAAAACGAGATAGGGCGGAGATTCAAAAAGAAACGCACACAAAACAGCGATCAAATAGTTAGGTGAAGTTATTCCACAACCAAACATTTAATTTTATAAATTATGACTCCTAAATTTGAATCTCTAGTATTTGAATCCCGACACGCCCTAAAGGACTAATTGGTGTAAATTTTGTCTCCAGTATAATCAAAGTTGCTGGAGTAAAAGAATGGATATATGTTTCCCAATTAAATGCTTGTAAAACTACAATTGAAAAGGAAAATACCTTATTCTATTGTCTCAAGTGACTTATTTTGATGGCATTGGTAAAAAACACCTTTAAATAAACACCTTCGTACTGCATGTCATCTGCCATAAGATGTCTTACGATCCACGTATTGCAAATAAAATAGATTCCCCTCCGTATGCAATAAAGTGTGTTATGATCCATATATTGCAATTAAAAGGGATTCCAACTCTATATGAATGGGGTGGCTTTTAGTTCCCAAGCAAGAAAGAAATGCTTTGGCCTTGTATTTTGTAAGCAAAAATCCTAAATTTGATATATGAAATAAATGCAATACTAACTTGGCCAAACAAATAGTTGAAATTGTAGGAAGTGCAGCAGACACCACTCTGGCTTTGAAGAACAACAAGGGCAGCACCTCGGGCAGGGCGCCAACCGCCCCAGATGCGCGTGTCCTATTTAAATCATACCCGTTCAATCATTATCTACCTTATTCTTCTTTAAACCGTTAACAATGAACACGGTTTGGTTGAGTGAACCGACTTGTTCAAACCAAATCGGATCATCTTGTACTCATTTTTAAAAAAATTACTGTAAACCTAACTCAGCATCATCTTCTATCTTAGCAAGAACTCCGGTGAATGAGTGCGAACACGACGGTGACGATAACGGACACAATGACTAGCTATGAACTCGTTCAATGTTTTGTCTTGATCTACTTATTTTTTGATGCCAAAACTTCAACAAGGACCTCAAATTCATTCTCCGTGATGCACTCGACGATTCCGGCATCGAGCGCTAAGCATGCTAGGATGATCTCTGTCTCTAGGAATACCTCTCTATGTGAATGCGTGGAGATTGTCTAATTAATTTTTTTCGTGGTTTGTTTAATAGATGGCAAGAGAGCGGGTTTCTTCTCTCAGATTCGAAGGTTGTCAACAGTAGAGTGAGAAACGGACATTTGCATTAATAGAGGGTTGATTGGGCAAAAACTGGTCTTCACATTGACGCTGAAGATGATTCCCTCATTTCACGTTCTTCAGTGCCATTGCCTATTGATTCTTTCATTGAAAGGGTTGGATGATATTTTTATGAGTTACTGCTCTTGTTATAGTTCTTCCTTGAGATTGCCGCCGGAGGAATTCCTAGCCTCTCTTGAGATATATTTATTTGTTTATAAGGATTTTCATCGTGTCGTCATGATCAGTCAGTCATTCGCCGGAGTCTTCGTTTTGGCCGGCAAGCTAAGAGGGTAGAGGTGAGAGCCAAGATAAATTCAATTGAAATTGCAGGTTTTATTCCAAAGTGAGTGAAGGTTGCATCGATACGGTATATTTCTTCGATCGATTTAGGTTCGGTCCAAATAGCAAACGATGCTGATTTGGGTTATGTTTCGTTTTTTTTTTTTTTTTTGTTATTTTAAAAAAGTGAGTACAAGATGATCCGATTTGGTTTGAACAAGTCGGTTCACTCAACCAAACCGTGTTCATTGTTAACGGTTTACAGAAGAATAAGGTAGATAATGATTGAACGGGTATGATTTAAAATAACCCCCCCCGCGCCCAACTAACAAAACCGTTGACATTAAGTCGTAGGAAAATCTCCCAAACAATGGCTGGAGATCATAACCAAACCAAAACAAAGAAACCCCAAATAGACAAAGAAAAGAAAAAAATCCCAAGAACAACAACCAGACAGACCCTCCTATTAATTAATCCCTAGTGAAAATTTAGAAAGTCACCTAAACCACCCATTAGATGACAAAGCTAGAATTCTTTTTAAAGAGCAACAAGCAGAAGGCAATTGTTCGGGTTTTGACTGCATATAGATACACCAATGGAAGGTAATCTTGGAGAAGCAAAGAGGATTAAACATTTAAAGAAATAAATATGAGTTAAAGAAAATAAAAATCAAGGTTACCATAGACTCCACATTGTACTCGTTTCCCATTTTGGTGACTTCCATATTTACCTCAGGATTTTAAAGTTATATGATCTTCGTCTTTTTGTTTCTAAATAAATTATAGCTGATTCTTAATATAGTTTTTTTTGTTTTTGTTTTGATTTCAATGGAAGTACCAATTTTGATTTCTTTAACTTTCTTTTCTAGGTAAAATAGGGGTGGAATCTTTTTCGATTATGGTAGGAAAAGATTTTGGAGATATTTTGTCGCAAAATCTATTTTCTTTCTTAAATTACAGGTTAATAATAAGTAAAATATTTTAAATTTCAAAATAAAAATAAGATGAATAAGTAACAATGATATAACAAAAGAAGAGGAAAATAGAGAAGGAATTTCTGTAGGTAAACATTAGGAAAAGATTCCAAAAATAATTTGATTTTTTATACTTTATTTTTCAGCTTGTAATTACTGATTTGTAATTTTTGTAAAATTCATGTAGTATATGCTTACACAAGATTTTTGTAATGCATATCTTAAATAATGACCATATTTAGCATTTTATCAATATTTCATATTGCATTTTTAAAAAATACCATATTGTATCATATTTCATTACTTTATTAGGAAATAAGTATAATATAATAAAAGGAAATGAAGTCTTTTTGATTTGGGAGATGATTAGATTTGGATAGCCAAAATAGGAATGAAAATCGTGGAGGAAAAGTTTAAATTTAGGAGAAGATTTTATTTTGGTCTTTTATTTTTTATATAAAGGTTTTTTTTCTTTTTTTTTTTTTTTGGGTTTGTCAAACCCGGTGGTTCGACTGGTCACACCTAGCTGTGGTGGGTGAGTCTCCAAGCGAGGATTTTTTACATCTACAAGGATTCGATACCGGAACCTTGCTTAAGCAAACCAAGCTGCTTACCACTTGGACCAACCCCGTTGGTATAAAGGTATCTCTTAATTAATAACAAAAACGTCATAAATATCCAATAAAAAAATAGATAATAGAAAACTAACAATATTTCGAAGAAAAAGAAGGACATGGAAAGTGTTGTCATGAAAAGGACCTTATTTCTATCATTTCAAATTGTGATAAATTCATAAGACCTTATTTCTTAAAATAGGAAATTGTATTGTATTCATCATTTTATTAATATAAAAATGTATCAAAAAAATATCAAGATTCTTATCTCAAACCATATTCTATTATCATTTAGAAATATAGAAGTAATATAATAAAAAGAAATGAAAAAAAGTTTTAAAGAGATGATTAGATTCTCATAGAAAAAATGGAACTAGAAATTGAGAGAGAATTTAAATTTAGGAGAAATATTTTAATTATTATTACTATTATTATGATTAGTACTTCAGATAGAAGGAATGGGATAAAATTAGGAGACATTTTTTTTAGGTAATTAATCTTTTAAGAATATTCGGATAACTTTTGATTAAGAATAAAAAAGTGAAACTCAAGAATAAAAAAGTGAAACTCAAATTGCAGGATGAGATAAATTATCATTTAAAAAATAAAAATAATATAATAAAAGAAAACAGAAATCAAAGGAGGTTCAAATTTAGAAAAATATTTTATTTTTCTTATAATAGTATGATATATGATTTATAAAGAAGATCGTTTGAGATTAAAAAGAAATGTATATTGTACTCTCTTTCCTAGGAAAAATTTATTTCTCGATTTGATTTTATGCATTTAAATAAAAAATTATAAAAAGGGTACCGAGAATTTATGAGTAAAAAATAAAATAACAAAAAATATGACATTTAAATAAAAATTAAGAATACAATAATCAAGTGAAAGATTTGTGGCAAAACTGAAGTATATCATACTATTATATAAAAACATGTACTACTCTTTCGCCACAAATCTTTCACTTGACTATTATATTCTTTACTTTTATTCAAATATATTATTTTTATATTAATTTTTTTGAGTACTCTTTTTTTCGCTAAAATGATCATTATATTAAGTGAAGAAGAAATATTAAAAATACATCAATTAATATCTTATAAGGAACCAATATCTCTTACCCACAACAAATGTTGCCCCTAATACACCATTTCCTCATTGGTTCCTACTCAGATTATAAAACCACTAACTCATAAAAGGAAATCTAGGATGTCTGAGGCATCCACATCAAGTTCATTAAGGATTGAAGCTAACCAAGGAATGTTAATATCAAAAGTTCCTGTCCTAATTGCCGAATTTGCTAAAAAATTTGCCACTGTATTAGTTTTCACGATAGCAATGTGAAATCTTTCAATCTATAGTCAGCAAATATTCCTATAACTCTCTTTACATATGAAAAATATACCAAGGTATTTTCTTCTGCTGTATTAAAGTCACCACAGCTTTTGAATCACTTTCTACCCAAAGCTTTGGAATTTGTAAATGCCTTGCCCAACGTAATCCATGAATGAAAGTTTCTAATTCAGCTTCAAAGTTGGTTTTAATATCTAAAAAAATACTGAAATTGAAAACCACCACAGAAACTTCATTTCGAAATACTCCTCCACTGCCAGATTTTTTCTGGATTGCCTAAAGAAGACTCATCAACATTTAGTTTTACCCATCTTGCAACAGGAGGACACAAACAAATATCTTGTGGAGGAGCAACACTAATCTTGGTAAAGCCTATGAACATCAAAGAAGGAGGTATGATAATACAGTTTCTCAAATATAAATGAATTGAGTTAAGAAGCATTCAATAAGTGTATAAGAGTGGGAAGAATCATAAGAAATCTCAAGTTGAAATTATTGTAGACGATTTGATGAGAGAGATAATATCCAACTATCTATCTCTAAGCAACAGTGCAAATACGAATTACTGATCTTGAATGTTAGAATTGGACCTCTATGAACTGAAAGAACATGACTTCCAATTCTCACAAGCTTTTGATGAAGATCAACATAAATTGAATCTATATAATCCTAGAGAAAATCTTGTTTATCATCATCAAAGAACTCATCTAGAATAGGTGTCAATTGATTATGAAATATAAGATGTGGAAAAGAAGTCCATTTGTTTCTCCATATGGTTGATAGAACAGAAGTCCTCGCCGCGTCTCTATACAAACCTGTAAAGATGTTCTCTAGGATTTGCTCTGGAAGATTGATCAACGTGTCTCGAGTTGAAAGAAGAGCCATTTTCAGCCTTCATGAGTACTCTTATTGAACCTGCAGATTCCTAATAAGTGTAAGAGACATGCATCACAAGAAGCAACAACAGATTGCGTGAGACTTCAAAATGACCGTCTTTATTCAATAGATTGAGAAATCTCTATGCAATACATCAACGTATGAAGACAATATTTAATTTGTAGAGAAATTAAGAGACATGGAGAAGATAGTGAGGTAAACTTACCAGAAAGAGACACTGGAAATCAGCTACCCTGAAAGTTTTTCTATTGGTTTAACAAAAGACTTTGTATATAGCAGCTCTCTCTAGTTTCCACCCTTCCAGCTTCCCTTCCAACATCACAAGGTTGAACTTACTCGCTTACTCCACTTCCAACTTTTAAACGATTAATTATTCTTGAGCTTTCGATATTGAAATTTCCACCAGTCTCAACTTCCAATTAAGTGATTTAATTCCTCTCTTTAGTGCCCACTGGACTGAAGGGGGGCCTTGGACTTCCTCCTCTATTATGGTGAAGCAAGGAACCATTTCAAAACCGTCTCACCAAAACCTAGATTAATTCATCCTAGTATTTAATTTAAACAGTTTCTAAGTTGGTAAAGACTCATTAAGAAAAAAAGATTCAATGGGCCAAGGCAAATCGTTGTGTAACCCACAATTGTAACTATTAATTATATTTGTGAATGGAAATTACAATTTCATAATAAATTCGTACCTCTATCTCTCCACACTTCCTCCTCTCGTGTTTCCATCCTCTGGGTTTATAGACCACAGTCCTTATGACTTGTTCAATAACCAAGAAAGAAAGAAAAGAAATATATTCAAAAAATTTGAAGTTAAAAATATGATTCTTAGTACTATACGTATAAATACATGTCAACCAAGTACACTATTTTCTTCTCCTTTAACATTTATAGTATTTCTAATGAAACAAGATTCATTTAATTTTTTTTTCTTATCTGTTTCTGAATTTGTCTGTGGACAACTTAGAATTAAATGGGAACCACAGCATCAGGGGGCAGTTGAGACCTGAAGCAAACCCAGAGAGTCAAACATGGATTTTGCTTTCCATGTCGCTTTGCTGTTTGAATACTTACAAGAACACGCCTTACCTACCGGTCTAATCTTCCTTTGCCCTACTGGTTTGGTTTAAGGTCGTCTCATGGTTCATAATAAACCAATAATACTATATTGGTTCAGACAAAATCAATTCGGAATCCATACTGATATCGTATCCATAGGATTTTCGTTCGTACCTGTGTGGATATCTCCTGAGTAGGCATAGAAATTCGGCACATAGAATTGTTAAAACACACACCACGAAATAGCTAATCGAAAAGAAACAAAAATGAAAACATAGAGATTTGACGTGGTTCACACACTGATGTGGTATGCTACATCAAAGAAAAAGAGCTTTTCCATTATGTAGAGAAATAACAAAAAGAGATCTCAAAACCAATCGCCAAGAACAATGTCAGATGAAAACCGTCGACAGCAGGGTTCGAACCTGCGCGGGCGAAGCCCAATAGATTTCAAGTCTATCTCCTTAACCACTCGGACATATCGACAAGGTTGTGTGTGCTTCGGTTCAGGTTCCCATATATATATACTAGTAATGATACACATGCACATGCGATGTGTCTTGGAATATGATTGAATTTTTTTTTCTTTCTTTGAGTTGAATTTAAGTCTAAAACTTATATGTTTTCGTCATTCTATATATAACGATTTTAATTAAATGAATATCAATGATTTCAATGATTTTAATGGTTTTTTTTTTCTTTTTTTCTTTTAATGGACGAACTAAAAGGCTTCAAACTTTTGGGATTCTCAAGGGATTCTCAATTCGGCACATAGAATTGTTAAAACACACACCACGAAATAGCTAATCGAAAAGAAACAAAAATGAAAACACAAAGAGATTTGGCGTGGTATGCTACATCAAAGAAAAAGAGTTTTTCCATTATGTAGAGAAATAACAAAAAAAAAGATCTCAAAACCAATCTCCAAGAACAATGTCAGATTAAAACCGTCGACAGCAGGGTTCGAACCTGCGCGGGCGAAGCCCAATAGATTTCAAGTCTATCTCCTTAACCACTCGGACATATCGACAAGGTTGTGTGTGCTTCGGGTTCCCATATATATACTAGTAATGACACAGCACAGCGTGGGTCTTGGAATATGATTGAATTTTTTTTTCTTCTTTGAGTTGAATAAGTCTAAAACTTATATGCCTATATGTAACGATTAATTAAATGTATCAGATTTCAATGATTTTAATGGTTTTTTTTTTTTTTTTTCTTAAAAGAGCGAACTAAAGGCCAACTTGGGATCTCAAGGGATCCAAACGCACAAGAAGAAAACACACACACAAGCTAACGAAAGAAACAAAATGAAACACAAAGAGATTTGGGCGGGGATGCTACATCAAAGAAATAGAGCTTTTCCAAATGGGAAAATAAAAAAAAAAAAAAAATCTCCAAGCAATGTCGGATTAAACCGTCGACATCGGGTTCGCGTGGGCGAAGCCCAATAGATTTCAAGTCTATCTCCTTAACCACTCGGACATATCGACAAGGTTGTATATACTAGTAATGATACACATGCATATGCACGTGTGGTGTGTCTTGGAATATGATTAAGTTTTTTTTTCTTTCTTTGAGTTGAATTTAAGTCTAAAACTTATATGTTTTCGTCATTCTATATATAACGATTTTAATTAAATGAATATCAATGATTTCAATGGTTTTTTTTTGTTTTTTTGTTTTTCTTTTAATGGGCGAACTAAAAGGCTTCAAACTTTTGGAATTCTCAAGGGATTCTCAAGCAAAACCTTTGAAGATCCATTTAGTAAATATATTAATTAATAAATATTATTATATTTTCCATGTATTATGATTTTAATTAAATGAATATCATTGGTTTTGATGGATTTTTTTTTTACTTTTTTCTTTTAATGGGCCAACTAAGAGTTTCAACCATTTGGGATTCTAAGAAAAACCTTTGAAGATTCAATTAATAATAAATATTATATTAATTATATTTATGAGTATTAAATTACAATTTTAGACATAATTAATTATATAATTTTAGTAAAAGTTTAGGGGTATTTTAGGAAAAACATGTAGCCATCTTCCATGAGTTCGTACTTTTATAATAGTAGTATGATAGTATGATATATATATATATATATATATATATATATATATATATATATATATATATATATGGATATATATATAGCCTAGTCCTTTGGGTATGCTTCAAAGGGTGCTTACTTGAATTAGGAAGAACTTGTTTCTACTTTTACCAGGAATACGACAAAGCTGGATTTGCCAGATATCCTCATAAGAGAGTTCAAGCTTATAATCAACTCCACAATAAGACAAAAAGAAGTATATCTTCCGTAGCTCAAAACCAAAGTTCTCCATAACATCCTGTCCGACCAAGAGACCATAGAATTGGTGACCTGAAACCTAACAACCATAATGCAGTCTCATATGCTCCAAAGTGAGAATTGAGGGCCTTGGTTTTGGTACTGTTGCTGCACAATCCTGTTTGTCCCTTCAGCCGGATGAATCTGCAAGAATGAGTTCGACCGTGGAGCTCGAGTTTTCACCTCCGACGATATAGTTAGGAATCCGAATAAGGAAGACAAGAAAGTAATGAACTATAATAATATGAATAGTGATAGTTCTATTTAGCGTACCTTTCTCTTGTGCTCCCTTACTTTTTTATAGATTTTCTACGTATGAGTTCGTCTCAAACTAAAACATTACGTGGACTACAATACGAACTTTAGTGATTGAGTCCTACTCAAATATGAGTTATTGAGTCCCAGTCGAATACTTTGTCTTTGGTTATCAATCTACTAGGATTCACTTTGTTATCCTGCCTTTACGCTTGTATAACTGACCTTGACTTGGTCTGTTCGACCTGGGTGTATCCGAACTGGTTCGACCTAGGTTTATCAACCTGGTCCGACCTGGGTTTATCTGAACTGGTTCGAGCCATTTTATTTATTCTATATCATAAGCCCCTCAGTCTATGAAGTCCGAGCTTCACATTATTCGGTCTTTAGAGATTTGATGATCGAACACTTCTGCATTTCCGACCAGCGTAACTTTAGATTTTTGGCAATTGATTTGGTGGATGTTGTTGATGATGTCATCTGACAGGTCAGTGTGCCGTAATAAGGGAAACGACGGCGCACGACTTTTGGCACGTTCTTCTTTATTGACACGTGTCCTCTCATTTATGGCATATCATAATTGATTTTTGAATTTTGAAAAACACGAATACCAACCGTTCCTCCCTCTTCATCTTGTCCATTGGATTTGAATCTTTTAAAGACAAAGTTTTTTCAGATCATTGGATGAGAACTAGTCTTGGAGACGTTGGATTGGGATTCTTTTCTAGAAGTTTGACAGCCTTCTTTTTTGGTCCTTTAGATTAGGATTTTCTGAAGAGCATAAGTATCCTTCCTCCTTTTCCCTCTTTCATTTATGGTGTCTGAGTTTTTGTTCGTGAAGAAGGTGAACAGTGGTGCCTGCATTTTTTGCTCTTCCCCTCTTTGTTGAAGCTTCTCTTGTTGATTCCTTGCACCAGTAAGTTCGTTTTTCCTTGCTGATGCTTTTTATGGTTTTCATTTCTGATTTCGTGCTTGTATTTTGAGGTTGCTTTGCATTTCTTTTTGTTTCTGCTTCTCTATTATCTGCAACTATCTCCTTAGCTTAGTTTCTTGTCTGTGATGGGTGTCAAGAAAATGGCCTCTAAGCCTTCTAGGGTTCCCCCTAGCCAACCCTCTTCTGAAAGCGAGACTATTCGTTCTGAGAATAGTGGGGCTTCCTCTTCTGGCTACAGTGACTCTGATAGTGACACCTCTGTTAATCCGACCATATCTCATGGTGCTCGTCCAAACATGCTTAATGATGAGGAGTTCAGGACTTTAATTATTCGTGCTCGGTTTAGTACTAATAGAAGAAAATGGTTAAAAAATATTTCTCCATCCGAGCTTGCCTTTGAGAGAAATCGTCCTAGGACATCCGAACACATAGACTTTGATCCTAGTAGTTCAGGTCCTAGTTTTTTTCCTTCCGAGTTGACTGAGAGTGATTTAGACCTCATCCGAGCTCGGTATAGGATACCTGATGACTTTGTGATTAGGGTCCCTTCTTTTCACGAACGTGCTCACCGACCTCCCTTGGGTGAATTCGCTGTATATGAGGATGCTTTTATTAGTGGCTTTAGATTTCCCGTACACCCAGTCTTCACAGACATTCTTAATCATTTTGGGATGTGTTTGGGGATGTTAGCGCCAAATAGTTGGCGTAGCATAATTTGTTTTTGGGGCTTCTGTAAGCAAAATGAGGTCAGTGTAATTCCGACCTTAAATTTATTCCTTGAATTCTTCATGCACAAGAAGCAAGAGCAAAATCATTGGTTTTACTTTCCAAATGAACTGCTTTCCAGTATGGATGGGAGGGTAATTTCGTTGGAACGAGCACCCTTCCTTCAAATACCAAGGGTTGGAGATCCAAGTATTTCTTCATTCGTCCTTCCTCTCCTCCGTCCTTTCCGATTTCTTGGCCCAAAAATCCAAGGGAGAATTCAAATGCCATCCCTCCCCTTTCTCGTTCCAAACAGGAAGCAAGGGATCGTATTCGGATGATCCCCACTGAAGATCGGAATTTGTTTGCTGTGAATGGATATTGTCCAGAATATCCGAATATTCTTCATCATTGGGGGTTCTTGATTGGTAAGATATGTGCCTTTTCTTTTATTTCATCCATTTTTGTTTTTATTTTTTGCAAAGTCATCTTACTCGGAATATGGTGTAGTGTTGCTCGGTGAGGAGGATTTTGAAGATGTTGCTCCCACTATGTTGCAAGTAGAGGGAAAGCATCCGACCAAGCCAGATCAAGCACCGGCTGGTACAATCTCCTCCTCAAAAGGGAAAGCCTCTCGTGTTAGGAAGGAGAAACCTTCCGACTTACCACCCCGACCATCGAAGAATGTGTCCAGTTCGGGTGTTAGCTCAGAGAGGGCTTCAGATTTTGAACCTCATCCTTCTTTAGGTGAGGAAATTTCTTTTAAAGACACCCTGAACTCAGAAGAGAGGGTTCCAAGGCCGACCAACGTCCTCCAACCAGATTGGTTGCTGGATGCTAGTTCGTCGGTGTTCAGGGGCGAACCTCGCTCTATGTCTAGAGTTGCCAATGAATGGTTGGGTGGAGCTATTCTTCCATCCGACCTGACATACCTTCAAGGGTTTGGTCATTTGCAAGCTCATAACATCACTGTGAGGTATGTGTTTGTTTCCTTCTTCTTTCTTTCTGAAGTTTATTTTCTTTACTTCATTTGTAAATCCTTTATTTCTTGGTTTACAGGATGGCTTGTGCTTTGGTCCAATCTCTGGGTCAAAGCATTAATTCTGCCAGGCAGGATTTCTTTTCCCTTCAACAGGCTGAGCAACGTAACAAGGAATTAGAGACTGAGTTATCAGCTCTAAAGTCAAATAATAAATCTTTAATTGTAAGCCGACCTTCTTAGTGAGTTGGCTAATGTGAAGGGGGCCAACGAGGCACTGGTGCAAGAAAAGTCTTCTCTTCAATCTAGTTTGGAAGAGGCCGAAGGCTCCTTGATCGGCAAGGATGCTGAGATTTCTAGTCTTCAAGCAAAATTGGAGAGCTCGGATAGTACCGTTGCTCGTTTGACCAAGCTGCTTGAGGAGAAAGCTCCTTGTGTTTTCGAAGATCTTTCTAACAAGCTCCGTCATGAAGTTATCAAGAGATGGGTCAAGACAGCTGGATGTAGAAAGTTTATGGCTAAGGTCGCTGCTCCTGGCTATGTCTATGCCCGGCGTCAGACCTATCAAGGCATTATTGGAGCTTTCAAGGATCTGGATCTGGAGAGGTTCCAAGCTTTGATTGATCCAGGGATTTATGACGACCTCAAAATCCCCCAACCAAACTGGTGTGCTAATGCTCCTAGGTTTTCGAAGCCTCAGAATGTTGAAGTGGTCAATTTTTTAGACTCAAATTGGGTTCCCATGCCTGAGGTTAGGACTCCAAAATCCTTTGCTGTCAAAGATGGATCCAACCAGAAGAAAAACGACTAGGTCTTTGTATATGTTGTTTTCCATATGTATGACCATTTTGGTCCTTCTTACAATTCTCTTTTTTGTAATCTCTGCTTGTTTGGAATAGACGTGTTTATTTTTGTTTAAGGGTTTTGGTCCTTTGATGATTCTGCCTTCCCGAACAAAAGAGTTGGTTGCTTGTAGATTTGGTAAACTTGTGATCTTTTTGTGCCTAATAAGTTTAGGTCTTTTAACGCCTAAGGATCTTAGGGCTTTTTCTGCCTAAGGAACTTAGGGCTTTTTGTGCCTAATGAGCTTAGGGCTTTTTGTGCCTTAGGAGTGTAGGGCTTTTTGTGCCTGAGGAGCTCAGGTCTTTTAGTGCCTAATAAGTTTAGGTCTTTTAATGCCTAAGGAACTTAGGTCTTTTTTATGCCTAAGGATCTTAGGGCTTTTTCTGCCTAAGGAACTTAGGGCTTTTTGTGCCTAATGAGCTTAGGGCTTTTTGTGCCTTAGGAGCGTAGGGCTTTTTGTGCTTGAGGAGCTCAGGTCTTTTAGTGCCTAAGGAGTTTAGGTCTTTTGTTTCCGACATTAGTAGGTCGGTTTTTGTTGCCTAGTGATTTCCTAGGTCTTTTGGTCGTTTGTCTAAGTATCTTAGGTCTTTTTGTGCCTAAGGATCTTAGGTCTTTTTGTGCCTAAGGAGCTTAGGTCTTTTTGATGCCTAAGGAGCTTAGGTCTTTTTGTGCCTAAGGAGCTTAGGTCTTTTTGATGCCTAAGGAGCTTAGGTCTTTTTGTGCCTAAGGAGCTTAGGTCTTTTTGATGCCTAAGGAACTTAGGTCTTTTTGTGCCTAAGGAGCTTAGGTCTTTTTGATGCCTAAGGAGCTTAGGTCTTTTTGTGCCTAAGCAGCTTAGGTCTTTTTGTGCCTAAGGATCTTAGGTCTTTTTGTGCCTAAGTATCTTAGGTCTTTTTGATGCCTAAAGAGCTTAGGTCTTTTTATGCCTAAGGATCTTAGGTCTTTTTGTGCCTAAGTATCTTAGGTCTTTTTGATGCCTAAGTATCTTAGGTCTTTTTGTGCCTAAGGATCTTAGGTCTTTTTGTGCCTAAGTATCTTAAGTCTTTTTGATGCCTAAGGAGCTTAGGTCTTTTTGTGCCTAAGTATCTTAGGTCCTTTTGATGCCTAAGGAGCTTAGATATTTTTGATGCCTAAGTATCTTAGGTCTTTTTGATGTTCGATTCCTGTCTCTACTCCCCGATCATCTTAGCTCTGTATTTTGATTTGAGCTATGATGATATGTTTTGGAAATGCAATGGATTGGCAAAACTTCAAAAACTTTATTCAATTCCGTAAAAAATTCAAAGTGTCTAAATCGAAGACTATGACATGAATGTCTAAAAATAAAAAGGGACTAGGATTTTAGAAAATTTGATGAGGGGTATATACTATACTATTTATAGTATTTCCTCAAGTTGTTCGAGTTCCAGGTCTGAGGTATTAGTTGCTCGGTTTCTGAATCTCGCAGATTGTATGCTCCAGGGGCAACCTGTTGTACTACAATGTATGGTCCTTCCCAGTTCGGAGCTAGCTTTCCTTGATTTTGTGGGATTAGAAGTAGACAATTTTCGGAGGACTAGATCTCCAGGGAGATATTGTCATGGTTTAATCTTCGCATTGTAATATGTCGCAATGCGTCTTTGATATTCTTTCAGACGATACTGTGCTTTATCCCTGATTTCTTCAATGAAATCTATGCTTGTCCTCATTCCTTCAATGTTTGCTTCTTCATTGAATTCTTCTTCTCTGATAGATCCGACTTTAACTTCCATGGGAATCTGAGCTTCGCTTCCATACGCTAGTCGGAATGGTGATTCGCTGGTGGTCGTTCTAGTAGTAGTTTGATAAGACCAAAGAACTTTAGGAAGCTCCTCTACCCATCTGCCTTTGGATTGATCCAATCTTTTCTTCAATCCTTCGAGCATTGATCTGTTGGTAACTTCTACTTGACCATTACTTTGTGGATATGCTATAGAAGACCAACGATGTTTAATACCCTGCTCTTTACAAAATCGTTCAAACTTAGAATTTTTTGAACTGTTTGCTGTGGTCGGTGACAATGATCTTTGGGATACCATACTGATACATGATATTATGTGTGACGAACTTTTTCATCTGGTCGGTAATAATGGATGCCAGAGCTTCGGCATCAACCCATTTAGTGAAGTAGTCTATCGCCACTACCAGGTATTCTCTGCTTCCTGTCGCCTTTGGTAATTTTCCTACCAGGTCTATTCCCCATCTATAGAAGGGAATTGGAGAGAGTGTTGATGTTAAGGGCATTGTAGGGGCATGAGGTATGTTGGCATGTACCTGGCATTTGTCACACTTTCGAACGTATGTTTTTGCATCTTCTTGTAGTGTGGGCCAATAATACCCCTGCCTTATTACCTTGTCTGCTAGCACTCTAGCTCTTATATGACTTCCACAGGTTCCTTCATGAATTTCCTTTAAGATGAGAGCTGCTTCCGGAGCCTCTACGCATCGTAATAATGGTCGGGTCAGAGACTTTTTATACAACTTGTCATTTCTGATAGTGTATCTGGCTGCTCTCTGCTTTATAGTTCTAGCTTCTTTCAAATCTTCTTGTATTAAGTCATTTTCCAGATAATGGACTATGGGAGTCATCCAACCCTGCTTGGTTTGCACGTGCATCTAGTCGATTAAGTTTATGCTCGGAAATTGAAGCTCTTCCATATATTCGACTGGTTCTGCGTCCATGTCATCCGTAGCTAATCTGGATAGAGCGTCGGCTTGCTCATTTTCTGCTCAAGGGACTTGTTTGATTTGGATGTCTTTGAAGTTTGGTCGGTACTGGTCGACCATGTTCAGATATCTATTCATCCTCTTTTCCTTTGCTTCATATAGCCCGTTTACCTGATTCACCACCAGTTGTGAGTCGCTCCTGACTTCTATGTTCTGGATATCAAGGGCTTTTGCTAGGTGAAGACCTGCAATTAATGCTTCATATTCTGCCTCTGAATTTGAAGTGTAATGCATATCGTATTTGGAAACCCCCTGGGCTATTCAGAGCAATCCTGCTCGACTTCCTTGTGCGTTACTAGATCCATCTACCGAAAGTATCCATCTGTTGATACTTTTGGAAGCAGCCTCTTCTTCTTGCGTATGCTCTGGTTCTGATGTTTCGAGGATGAAATCAGCAAGGACCTAAGCTCTAATAGCTGGTCGTGGTCGGAACTCGATTTGATGTTCGCTTAACTCAATTGCCCACGATACTAGTCTTCCGGCCATATCAGGCCGGTGTAGTATTTTCTTTAGAGGAAAGTTTGTCAATACTGCAATAGGATGTGATTGAAAATATGGTCTTAGCTTTCTGGCTGCTACGACCAGGGCCAAAGCTTGCTTGTCTACCTCTGGATATCTTGTTTCAGCATCAAGGAGTACATGGCTCACGTAGTAGACAGGGGTTTGTTGTTTTTCTTCCTCTTGTACGAGCACCGCACTAACGGCTATAGGTGATGTGGCCAAGTAGACGATCAATTCTTTTCCAGTGGTCGGTCGTACAAGTAAGGGTGGGGTACCCAGCTTCTCTTTTAGTTGTTCGAAAGCCTGCTGACATTCTTTGCTCCATTATGGTACTCCCTTTTTGGTTATATTCTTCAGACTTTGAAAGAAAGGGAAACACCTTTCCCCTAATTGGGCAATGAATCTGTTTAAAGCTGCAACCCGACTAGTGAGACTCTGAATTTCTTTGATGCTTTTTTGTGGTTTCATCTCCTGTATGGCCTTAATCTTTTCTGGGTTGGCTTCTATCCCTCTTTGGGATACCATAAACCCCAAGAACTTTCCTGATGATACCCCAAAAGCACACTTTTCTGGGTTGAGCTTCATTTTGTATGTGCAAAGTATGTCAAATACCTCTGCTAGATCTTGGAGGTGGTCGGAGTGAGATGTGCTTTTGACCAACATATCATCAACATACACCTCCATGTTTTTGCCTATTTGGTGCTCGAATATTTTGTTAACTGCTTTTTGATAAGTTGTTCCTGCATTTTTCAAACCGAAGGGCATTACTTTGTAGTAATAACTATCCCTATCGGTCATGAATGCTGTATGCTTTTAATCATCTGGATTCATCAGAATTTGATTATACCCCGAGTAGGCATCCATGAGACTCAGCATCTTGTGATTTGCAGTTGCATCAATTAGTAGATCTATCCTTGGCAAAGGATAACTGTAATATCCAGCCCTATTCTAACCTTGACCCTGACCCGGATCCACTGTTGTATTCAGGTCCGAGGACCCGAAGCGGTGGAAGAAGAGATTTATGGACCATTCTGATTGATGATCATGATTTGGAGACCGAGCCCATGGACATTGACAATGATACCCTTGCTTAAATGCATTGTTAGTGTTTAAGGAAAGTCTGCACATCGGAGAAGATTAATATGGTTGATGTACCAAATGACCTCCTGTGCACAATCCGAAGGTATTCCCCGAAACTAGACTTCTTGATTGAATTGTGGAAGAAAACCTCACTCAATTTGACCTTGTATAGCCTTTCAAATCCCTACTTGAAGTTGCTGTTCTAAACCTGAGTTTTCTGCTGAAAACATTTTGGTCGATCATTTTGGTCGATACCATCGACCAAGGACCATCGACCAAAATGTCCCAGTCTGCCAAGTTAATGATTCCATGGAATATTCCTTTTCTATTTAATATGACCTCGAGCCTTGAGCCTTTTGCAATCATTTTTCTCACCTGGGAACGTGGGGAGAGCTTCCCAAAGCAGCTCCTTGGTTAGTGTGAAGGGTATCTCATCAAAGACACTTAGTTTATCATTAATTCTTGTCTTCATCTTCCACACTAAGGTATGACTCTTCATTCCACTCTCTACCCTACCATTTTCTACTCTTTTCTATTGTCATCTTGCTGATGGGACATTTGGAATGGTGCTGCAACCTTGCAACCACCACTCCAAATGCCTACTCATGCTCAATCCATGATCCCCTTAGCCATTCATTGATGCTAATGCTTATATCTCATGCCTAGTATATGTATTCCATGATTTACCTATTAACATCATACCATTTGATATCAAACTGAGCTATAGAGTGTATTATGTTCATGTTTAACATTGCCATATGATTCCAATCGAATTTCTATTAGTTCCTCTAGCTATTGCATGCTATTCCTCACCAATGCAATCAATTCCAACTCATGCCATGATGTTTATCACTT
Organism: Hakea prostrata; assembly: GCF_041222555.1. Lineage (NCBI taxonomy): Eukaryota > Viridiplantae > Streptophyta > Magnoliopsida > Proteales > Proteaceae > Hakea > Hakea prostrata. Next base: position 36,305,791 of record NC_142606.1, on the reverse strand, counting down.
GAACTTGATAGCTCAAATTGGGGCTTTTTAATTAGACATTGGATTGGGTTAATTCCTTGATTTATAGTGTCCTACTACTGTTGTTAAGTATGCCTCCAAGTTTCAGATTGATCCGAACACCGGAAGACTCATTTCGGACCAAAATCCCCAAAATCCACTATTCTGCCCGAGGACTATTTTGGTCGATCATTTTGGTCGATACCATTGACCAAAGTTGTTGCTTGACAAAACAACCTTGGTCGATTTTGACTCAAATGACATCCGATCTTCCCGACTTCTTTTCTAACTTATTATTGATGTTTGTTTAGGGCCTTAACAATTCTATTGGACTATTTTTGGTATTCTCAATTCATCATCAACCTATCCAAGGTAAGGATGGTTATATCCATAAACATATAAGTCATCAAATATTGAACTGTGCTTTATTCAAAGAATGAAATCCCTAAATTTCTTTCAATCATTATGATATTGTTACGTATGTGTTAGAACAGTAACATTTAAATCTTTATACATTTGTTGTGTTACTTTATCATTTTGATTTGCTTATGTTTATAATGATTCGTTTCAATATCATGATTTGATTTCTATTATGAATATGCATTGGATGCATGAGAAATGATGAGATTTGATGTGTGATTGCTTACGTATGACTTGGGATTGGAGGGTGTCCTACTGACACTTCTGTCCTTGGGCATCGGAGGGAATAGTATGGGATGTTCTCCGATGGTGCCTATCGACACTCTCCCGAGTTATTGGATGACATACATAGGATTGTCTAGTTGTGTGGCTAGGTTCATCCTTGTCGTGTCAGACCCGAATCGGAAGGGCATTGAGACCGAACAACCCGTGGTAATGTATGGTTGGATGGGCGCTCTAGGCCGGTAGCCAATCCGGTAGGGGACATAAACCATGCTATGGATACTTGAAAGGGGCCATTTATTGGTAGAGTTGCATATGGATAGACTTGGGCTCACGGGCGCTCAAGACCGGTAACCAATCCGTGAGAGGACGTGAGAGCTTCCCGTTTACTATATGTGGATGACCAATAGGGTTGATGAGTCCTAAATCCGGGATTTCTCTGACTCTAGTGTGAAGGATACCGGAAAGGATCGCCGGGTGCGAGGAATGGACGTATCTGAATCGACTTGACCGATCGAGTAGATGACTTGCATTGGGCTAGGCTTTACTGTGACATGCACCAGTACTTGACCAAATGGTGATGTGAGAGAGCGGTGACCGATCCCCTTACCATGGTTTTTTATGACTTTACCGATCTTCCCCGGGCATTCCCAAGATATGGAAATGGGAGAGTGACTGACGACCCAAAGAAGTACGGTGCTATGACTCAAAGCATGTCACCTTAGAGACCAGCATTCATAGAGTTAGGCTCATATCTGCATCATATGTTCCATATCACATTGCATTATTATATGCTCTGAATGTGTATGATTTCTAATTATGGAATAACTTCCTTGCTGAGTTCTTCGAACTCATTCTTTTTGTGCAAATGTTTTAGATTACATTCCAGGTACTGAAGATTACGATGGCACCTCCTATGAGGCGGACTATGATTCCACATACTACCCTCCGGGTAGTGGCGTCGGTGAGGATTCGTATATTGGAGCCGAGGAGGATTATTATTCGCACCAGGGTTAGCCCCACAGTTGTGCGGGAGCGGCAACGCTGGGTTTACTTCATCCGTACTGTTGAGGAGACTACCATTAGTATAGAAGAAACCCTAGCATAGTGCCCCATTCCCCTGGTGTATTTGTGGAACCTTGGATTTTTTAATTAACGTGTCTTTGAATTATTCCGGTGATACTTGGATATGTAACTAACTTGATTTAATACTTTTCCGCTGCTCTGAGAGGGTGACTACCACACCTTCTCACCCTTTATGATTTTGATCATACCTTATTTATTATCTATATTCCGCACTCTGATTTAGTTAATCTTGTCTTATTCATGATATTTGATATTAGCTGTTTTTACCATTGATTATTACTGTTCATGATTGTGTTACCGTGTATGTGGGAGGCATGGACCTCAGATCATTGATCCTTGGACTGTGGATCACATCCCGGGTATTCCAAATGTGGTACCGGCTGGGTGGATGTGACAATAACAATCCTTTGGACAAGCTTTATTGAGGTCGGTATAATCCGTGCACGTCCTCCATTTTCCGCTTGCTTTTTTCACCATCACCACATTGGCCAGCCAAGTTGGGTGATCAATGGGTTTGATAAATCCAAGATAGTTTTAGCTTCGCACTTATGTTTGGATAGCCTCATGCTTGTCTAGGGAAAATTTTCTTCTTTTTTGAATTGCTGGTATTGTATGAGGGTCGATATTCAATTTGTGCTCGGCTACTCTTCTGTCTATTCCGGGCATGTCTTCGGCCAACCAGGCGAAGACGTCTGAATTTTCTTGGAGAAATTTTGTCAGACTGGCTTTGAATTCTTTCTCTTGCTCTACTCCGATCATCATTCCTTAATCTTCTTTTGAATTTAGTCTGATCTTCTCCAAATTTTCTACTGGTTCGATTCTTTGCATGGTTTTTTCATCTCTATCATCCCTGAATTCAGTCTGATCTTCTCCAGTCTTTTGAATTCAGTTTGATCTTGCTTGTCGCGCTTATTTTTGCTCTTTTTCTCATGTAGTTGGCGTAATTTTGTCGACTTCCTTTCTGATCGGCAGAGCATTCTCCTATGCCCTTTTTAGTAGGAAATTTCATCTTCATGTGTAAGGATGAAACTACTGCCTCTAGAGCGACAAGGGTTGGTCATCCCAAGATTAGGTTATATGCAGATAAGTCTCGGACGACCATAAAATTTGACTGAATGAGTCTGTCTCTAGGGTATTTGCCGATTCGGAGGTCCAGTCTGACAGTTCCTTCTGCTCGAGTTGACGACCCTGTGAAACCATATAGGTGTGTGCCACATGGGATGAGCATGTTTTCATCGAGCTATAACTTTCTGAAGACTTCCAGAGAAAAGATATCCGCGGAAGGTCCTGTGTCGACTAGGACTCTGTGGACCTCCATTCCTGCTAGGATGACTTTGATGACTAGGGCATCATCATGAGGAGTGCTCACTCCTTCCATGTCTTTGGCTGAGAAGGTGATAGGTTCTAATATAACCTTTCCAGTTGGCTTTTCGAGCTCGGCATATCCTATGTAACGCGCTTTTCTTTTAGCTTGCCGAGCTGATTTTTCTGTTGGACCACTGAACACTATAAATATTGGTGGTCGGCTTTGATTTTCTCTGCCCTTTGCTCGGCTCTTGTTTTGGTATCTTTCTCTGCTCGGAGATCTCACTCTTTCCTTATTTCTTCTTCTTGCTTTTTACCTGCTGGGTAGGATGGAGGTATTTTGTGAGCTGCCCTTGAGATATGATTCTATCAATCTCTATTTTTAATTGTCAGCAGTCATCTATCCAATGTCCGTGATCCTTGAGAAACTCACAATATTTGCTTTTATCCCGCTCATTTGGTCGGGAATACAGTTTGCTGGGCCACTTGAGAATTCCTTGATATTTGCATTAGGATATCCGATCTTCTCATAGCTGATGCCCCTCCTTGATCAGGTCGACCATCCCTAGTCGGGTCTATGGTCGGTTTCCTGACTAGTTGGTGTTTTTCTTTGTGTGTTCTTGCCTCAGTGGTTGGATGCTCCTTCTTTCGAGATTCAATTGTTTCTGATATCTCTGCTTGTTTGTGGCATCGTTCTCTGAGATCATCATACGTTTTTGGCATATCTAGCAAGAGTCTCTCGAGTAGGCCCTCATGGTTGAGTCCTTGGTATAGGGCATGGAAAGCTATCTTCTCGTCTAGATTTTCAATCTGCATGGTCAGATTATTGAATCTCGCCAGGAAGTCTCGAATGGACTCCATTCGCCCTTGTTTTATAGCGAACAAGGTATCCTCCCTCTTTTTGGTTTCTACTCCGCTTTGAAATCATAGTAGGAAAGTCCGACCTAGATGGTCGAAGCTTTTGACTGAGCCATTTGGAAGTGTCGAGTACCAGTCTAACGCTGCTCCAACTAGTGAAGCAGGAAAACTTTGGCACATGGCTGCTTCACTATGTCTAAAAGTAGACATAACGGACTTATAATGTGTGATGTGACGCTTTGGGCATCGTGATCCGTCGTAAGCAGTAAAAGCGGAGCACTTGAAGCCTTTCGGCATCTCTGCTTCCGAGATGCTTTTGATGAACGGATCTTCTTTTAGGACGGCATATAGCTCATCTTTGCCAGGATTCTTCAACTTTTTGACCGTCTCGTCCAATTCGGTGATTCGTTTGTTCATCTCTTTGTCTCACTTGTCTGGACCATTATGGCTTTTTTTGTCTTTTGGATTCCGGATTGGATCCGAGCTGCTTCCTCGATCTTCGTCATCGTTGATTGGAGACTTTTGTTCGAGAATAGCTCCCTTTGAAGCTCGGGATTTTTTTGTCTTCTTCTTCTCCTCTTTTTGGGATGGTCCAATATCCTGGTCGAGCATGGATGGTCGGCTGTTGTTGCCTTCCTCAGGAGTTTTTTGCTTATTCTGAGGATCTGCTCTGGGAGCGATTATATGTTGCATGGCCATTCTGACCAACTCGCTTAGGGATGAGAATTCTTTCCTGAGTTCAGATTGTTCCTTCTGAATTTTGTCCACTTGATGCATTGTAGCAAATTGATTTGTTGGAGGGTCTGAAAGAGTTGGAGGATCTTGCTGAATTTGAGGTTCGAGAATTATATCAATTCCCTGTGGATTTTTGCCCTGATCAACCTCCTTCTCTCCCTCAGATCCGTCGCTTGTCAATAACCCTGATCTGGTTTTCATGATGGATTTTTGGTCAAAGGTTCTCACAGACGGCGCCAATTGTTGCTGCACAATCCTGTTCGTCCCTTCAGTCGGATGAATCTACAAGAATGAGCTCGACCGTGGAGGTCGAGTTTTCACCTCCAATGATCTAGTTAGGAATCCGACTAAGGAAGACAAGAAAGTAATGAACAATAATAATACGAATAGTGATAGTTCTATTCAGCGTACTTTTCTCTTGTGCTCCCTTACCTTTTTATAGATTTTCTACGTATAAGTTCGTCTCGAACTAAAACATTACGTGGACTACAATACGAACTTTAGTGATTGAGTCCTACTCAAATATGAGTTATTGAGTCCCAGTCGAATACTTTGTCTTCGGTTATCAATCTACTAGGATTCACTTTCTTATCCTGCCTTTACGCTTGTATAACCGACCTTGACTTGGTCTGTTCGACCTAGGTGTATCCGAACTGGTTCGACCTGGGTTTATTCAACTTGGTCCGACCTGGGTTTATCTGAACTGGTTCGAGCCATTTTATTTATTCTATATCAGGTACTATATCACGTTCTACATCCCAAACCTTCAGATAAGTAGTTCCATAATACAATTGCCGATTTACCAAGGAGGTTATAATATCAGCACTTCCAGCAGTTGTAAATTGCACAATAGCAAAAGCAAAAGCAAAAGTTTGCCTCCCTGATCTTTGATTCTAGGTCCTGATTTTCAGTGCATAAACAGTACCAATTCCAGTATAACGCTCCAGAAATTCTTTATCTTGAAAGTCTCCATGTCTTGAATAAACCCTAGATTTCAACCATAGACTGGGAAGCTTACAAACAATCGAAGCTTGGCAGTGGCAGAAAATCTCAAATGAAAAGAATATATGTGTTAGACATAGGACAAGCATACCCCGAAGACGGTCAATTGCGAATAGCTCGAAATCCTCAAGTCTAACTTCGAGCATCGGAGCAAATCGGTTTAAAGGAAGGGTCGGAATGGCATCTGCAGAAGACGTTGTCCGCTAAGATCATATAAATTCCATTCTTTTTCTTTTCTTTCTCCAACAGAGCTTCAACCTTGTAAATGAATCACCTTTCCACTGCTGCTTAAGGGCTGTGTGGCAGAAATAAAGGGGTCGGCCAAGGAGAGAAAATTATACAGGAGGCGGGGATTTGTGTATATTGTTTTCGCATTTCCCCTTTGGCATTTGGGACTGGTATGCGCCCCATCGTTTCATCTTCCATTTTTTCCCCCTTTTTTTTTCTTTTTTTTCTTTTTTTTACTTTTCTGGTCAATACGCTTCTTCTTCATTGCCTAGAACTATGGGTTTCAATTAATTAAGCTCAGTATTACTGTAACATTGAAATTTAAGAAACTCTTCCTCTTCCTACGTGTTTTGGGCATAAAGCGTTTCTTTTTTCTATGAGCTTTCGGTATTCAGTATTCTTTCACCAACAATTAATGATTTATTGACAAATGAAAAAAAAATGGAGAAATTGAAAATTTAAATTAATTCAATATTTTAAATTTATAATTTTAGACATCATTTATTACTAATTCAAATATCTAACTGATTGAATACAAAAGGGTATTTGTGAGAAACGAAATGTAGCTGTGTCTTTGGTTCAAACTTTATGAGTTCATACATATATATATAGTAGTATGATATATATGATATATATATATATATATATATATATATATATATATAGAGAGAGAGAGAGAGAGAGAGAGAGAGAGAGAGAGAGAGAGAGAGAGAGAGAGAGAGAGAGAGAGAGAGAGAGAGAGAGAGAGAGAGAGAGAGAGAGAGAGAGAGAGAGAGAGAGAGACACCGTAGAAGGCAAGGCTTTATCTTTCCTTTAATTGGGATACATACCATTCTTCCTAGAAAATGATCGCTTCTTTTCTTACGTTTGTCTTTATTTTATTGCATATCGAGATATTTCATAAAATAATTTCAGAGATCACACTCTCTTAATCCTTCATATATGGTCACGTGCATTTGCACGTATATAAATTTACTAATATATATATATATATATATATATATATATATATATGACAGCAAATAGTGCTCTTTGTAGGCAGCAAGAGCTTTTGAACAATCTGTGCAAACTCTTTTTTGTACATCCCCCTCCACTCCTCCTCTCACCAAGAAAAATAACATTTTATCGAAGTTAGAATTAATTGTTTCAAATTTTAGTTTCTTTTTTTTTTTTAATTTCTAGAATGTGTTTTAAAAATGAATATAATACTAGAAACAAAGCCGAAAGAAGAGGGAAAGAAACACATATTCTTCAAACCCCATATAGTAAGTTTGAAAACTTATGAGAAAAATATCAAAATGCTTATTTTTCCTTGCAAATCATTTGCTTAGAATAAGTAGACCTGTATAATTCCAATAACTTCTGAGATATGCATCAAAATGCCGGGTTTGACTCCTCTCTAGAGAGAATATCTCTTAAAGAGTGCCACTTGTTTGGAAATAAAATTAACCGCAAGCGCATGGTATTGTGTAGCTAACAAGTCGATCTTAGGGAGAATATCACTTTAAAATTTAACATCTTGATGGTAATATGAGAGTACGAGGATTCAATTTTTTAACTAATTAGTTAAACTAAATTAGCAGATCTAAGTAAAGGGTCCTAACACATACGTCTAATGCTATCGAGGTGGAAGTAAAAATAAAAATAGACACAACCTAGCTATTCATCATCTAATAAAAATGCATAAATATAAAGACAATAATAAAAATTGATCACAATAGAAAAATAAATAAAGAAAAGGGAGGTGATTCGAGTGTTGATTTTGATCATGGACCCTTTGTGGTGGCTTGCACTCCACTGATAGGGGTTATGGATATAAAAGAAAGAACTGCTGAAGAAAAAAAAAGAGTAAAAAGGGAATTTTAACCAAAGAGAGGCATTACTGTAGGTATCTTTAATAAGGATACAGGGAAATAAGAAAACAAGAAATAAATATTGAAAAGGAAATCTTAAGTAAAAAGGCACAACTGTAGGTATCTTTAATAAGGACACAAAGAGATAAGAAAACAAGAAATAAATAATGAAAATGAAATCTTAAGTTAAGAATATGGAAGGATAGATAGAAGCGGGAATGGAGGTGAGATAAAATATTATTGACGAAAGCTACTTACTTGCATCATTGAATCTTGAATAACAAAAAAAACATTGAACGATTGATTCAAATCTTAACCAACCCTAACAATCAGATCTGGAATGATCCAAATCTGCAATTACTAGACTCAGAGAAAAACAAATTCTTTTGGAAATTGAAACTTGAAACATAAAGCCTAAAATTTAAATTGAAATTGCATTGATCCAATACACTTACATAAAAGAAACTAAATAATTTGAGTAATCATTGCATTACATAGAAAAATTAAATCTAAACATTGAATCTAATAAAACTGAAACCTACAAAACAATCAAAGAACTGGAGAAAACCTAAACAAACTAAAAAGAAGAAAGAAAAAAAAAAAAAGTATAGAAGACCTAAACAAACTAAAAAGAAAAAAAAATGTAGGAGACCTAAACAAACTAAAGAGAAAAAAAAAATATAACCTAAGTTTAAGAGAAGAAGGGTATTTATAGGGAATAGTGAATCGAGTAAAAATAAGGTAATTAAAAGGAAAAAAAGAAGAAAATAAAATGATAATTGAATAAATAGAGAAAATGTGAGTTAAAAAGACCAAAGGAAAAAAATTAGTTTGACAATGGAGAATAAGGAATATAGAGAGAGGGGAGAGAGAGAAAAAGACAGAGAGCGAATGAGTGGGGGAAAAAAATAAAATAAAGATGGCATTATAAGGTGGAGAAGAAAGAGGGAGAGAAAACAATGTGAGTTAATTAAAGGAAAAAAATAAAATAATAAAGTAAGAGAAATAGAAAGTGGGGAGAGTGAGAGAAAAATAATCAAGGAAATAAATAAAATATTCTAGAAAACCAATAGAAAAAATAGAAAATCATAATGTTTGACTACTTGTAGGTCATGTACATACATTAATTTTTTTTTTTTTAATTAAAATAAAGTAACATTAAAATAAAAATCCTAACTAATCTCAACCGTAGATCAAAATTGGTTTTTTTTTTTTATTTTTTATTTCTAAGATATTCTTGTCCCATAATTGCATCTTTAGCTCATCATACTCCAAATCAATTCTTTTTTGCATTTGAGAATTTGAATTCGACTTCTTGATGTGTAAAATTGCATGTTTCATACAAAAAACTCAAAATATTTACTTAAATCCTGAAAATTTCTAAATCTGCAAAAACAACATAAAATAAAATGTAGTTATGGTTTGAGTGTATAAAATGCATGTTTTATGCTCTAAGATTTCACACATAAATGTGCTCATCACCGCTCATTGGCACCATGTGGACAATACCAATCCAAGGGCTAAGATTAAACACCTTTTCATTAACTAAGTAAAACCCTAAAACCTGATTTGAACCCAAACCCTACTTTGGAGTTCTTTGTTTTCATCTTCCTTCAAGTCTACAAGAGTGGAGACTACCATTCCTCGTTGTGAAGCCTGCTCCCTTTTTTAAGAGAGAGAGAGAGAGGAGGGGGGGGGAGGGGGAAATGGACTACTCCGTGACGCCTTTGATCTGTGGAGAGAACCTCTTATGGGCTTTTTTCATTTTAGCACAATCGCTGTTGAAACGTTATTGAGGAATCTGCAAATATACTTGAACGCTTGTTCTCACAATACTGTCAAATGAGCTGAAACGTACCAGAGGTACTTTCTTTAAGATATTTAGACACCCCAATTTGTGCAATATGGGTTCTACAGTGTCTTCACCCCAAGATCAGTCAGCCCAACCTTTAAGGTTGCACCCCAGAAAGGTTACTTCAGGTGTATCAGGTAATGTTCACTGCTTGACAGAACAACAACAGGGAGAGAGAGACAGAAAGAGGATGAAGAAATTCAATGCTTAGAATGAACTCGGAAATGGCTTTATATAGAGCTCCAAAGGCTGTGGGTGAAAGGATAGGGTCACCTCTCTTTGTTGAGGGTACCTTTCAGCTCAACTCCCTTCAAGAAGGTACCTATCTAGCTAACTTCCCTACAGGAGAGTGACTCTCTAATGACATCTCCACGTAATCACCCAAGAAGATGCTTTTCAGAATAGGGTCCATGACAAAATGGGCCTTCTAGATCAAAGCCCACAACCCAAGTCCCAGGTCATATAGATATATTAATATTAATATATATCTATATAATCATGACAGGGTCAAAACATGATTCAAACAAATTAATAATACATGGGCCCTTACTATATATAAACCATATAATCAGATCCTCTCAACCCGATGTGGGACAAATATAAAACCATGGATAAAAGACACAATTAAAACAAATATTTATATAAAATAAGTTTTAAACATATTTACAACAATCGCTACAAAGGCAGTTTTGTCCCCGCTAAAGGTGGCTAATGAAACATAGATTTGTCTCCATTACTGTACTATTCTCTTGTTAAAGAAGTGAAGTGGAATGTATGCTATTGGTATGCAGACCTCTCTTAGCTTGCGCACTTTGTTTATGGCGTATTAGTTGCAGCTTTAGACTAGAAGAAAGGGAGGGAAGAAATCAAGAAAAAAAGATGCAGAAAACACAAAATAAACTAAGGTAGAGCTTCGGTCTATACTGCTCCTCCTTGAACAGTCATTCCGCCGAATGGGTGTGAACCCAAGACCTCCCCGTGGGAGGTCGGGCCTTTAACCGCTTTACTAAGGTTTCCCTTAATAAAATATAGGAGTTTAATCTTAGCCCTTGGATCTATATTGTCCAAATGGTGCCTTCTCAGAACTTACGGGGCACTCCTTGGGAGATTCTCCCTTGAGAGAAGCCGAACCCTCAAAATGCTTGCTTTCCTTAGCAAATCATTTACCTAGCGTAAGATCACCTTTTAGGGTTTCAATAGCTTTTGATGGACACATAAAAAATGCTTACTTTTCTTGGCAAATCATTTGCTTAGAAGATGTCACCTTTAGGGGTTTCACATACCAAGTAAAGAAAAACAAAAGCAAAAGGGCTCCTTAAGGTGCGAAAGTGGCTTTTGTTTGATTCGAAATTTGAAACCATAGATGCAAAACTTGACAACCAAATATTAAAAAGGTTCATGTTTTGTACTCATTAAGATAATAGATACTAGTATTCTGGGATGGTCTTATTTTTACGTCTCCTTCACTATACATTCATGAGGTGGGCCTGCCTACGAATACTGATAAGATAAAATTCCTTTCTTGCCCCCTCCCCTTCTCAGAATAGGAATATCGGGGGATATAGGAACCGGAGTCAGGATAATAAGTCTGATTTTGAATCCTAATCTAATTTTTATGGTTTACTTTTCTTAACAAAAATGCAAAAAAAAAAAAAAAAAAAAAAAAAAAAAAAAAAAAATCCGAAACCAAATTGAAATTAATCATATCCAATCTATTTTAGTGGTTTCTCCTCGGTTCATGATTTATTTACATGTAATTCGGAATATCTGGTCTGGAAAGCAAGGGAAAGCCACTCAAACTTTGCTAGAAGATGAAATTTAACTTTTATAATCTTTCTAGTTCAAATTTACTCTATTATGTATGGAATGGGTTCTTGTTCAGCCCTTCTAGCTCTTCAAAATTTTGGGTTGTTTTAAAAACCTCACCTCCCAATCATAGATCCTCAAAAACCTTTATATTTCTCAAAAACATGTGGACCCAGCAGGATCTTTGTAATTGTAAATTGATGTTTCCCTCTTTCTATTTCTATTAAATTTCCTTATCTTTTATCTTGGGCTGACCTTAGACCCTGGATTAATCCTACCAAGATTCCTTAGTTACATTGTCTTTATTTTTCTTTTTGAGTAATCATTCAACTGAATTTAAGGAAACCAAGAACTTTAAAAAACATGTTTTTTAATCTACAAGGAAACGAAGGTGCTAAGAACTTTCCTTCCTGTTGACCAAAAAGAACTTTCCTTCCTACCATGGAATTGAGTTTTGATTCGCACCCTATGCTAAACCCACTTTTAGATTGTCACTCTTTAATAAATAAATGAATAAATATCGTGATTTTAGAAAATTATTTTCTCGAAGATCATCTAAACTAAAAAGTAGAAGACTCTCCAAATATACGTACATATTACTTGTCAAATGTCAAATAAAATTTTTAATTTCATTATCCTTGTCTTAAAGATGATCACCTTTTTTATTAGTTGGGATCAGCTACATCCGGAGGTTGTATTGCCAACACTTTAAATTGGATACAGATCAAATATGCACCACATGTCAGGGCATGAGTCCCACACATTACATGTGTGGTCTATAAAGTCTGGATCACCCTCCCGTTAAGGGAGAGATACGTGCTTCCCTGAGACTTCTTAATCCTACTATATGTGTGGGGACTATGTAAGATCTACTAGGGGTTCTACCTCTAATTTATTGTATCAGTACTGAAAAGGGACACGAATCAAATACACTCCACCTGATAAGGTGGTCAATACAACTTACATGTGTGGTATATGAAGTTCGGATCACCTCTTAGTCAAAGAAGAGATGTGTGCTCCCTTGACGTTTCCCCATACAAGAGGGGTGGGACCCACCTCTTGAGTACTGATACAATAACTCAGAAGTAGGACCCTCATAGATCTCACGTGGTTTCCATTCTATTTTGTGTTAAAGAAGTGTTAGAAGAGCACATATCTTTCCCTAGATAAAGGATGACCTAGATTCTACATCGGTTTCCCTTTGTATTTTTTTTTTTTTTGGTATCAACTGTCCTTTAAAAATAGATGACACCTAGGTCATAGGCCCCACATAGAATTGAGATCATTTGCATCTGAGTAGGGGATTCATTCGGACACATGCCACTAGTTGCATTGCCCATGGTATCAAGTAACCAATCCAAGGACCACGGGTAGGGCATCCAGTGGCCATAGAATTGAGATCCTTTGCATCTGGGTAGCGGATTCGTTCGAACACATGCCACAAGTTGCATTGTCCATGGTACCAAACTACCAATCCTAGGACCACGGGTAGGGCATCCAGTGGCTGCATGCCCTCGACGCATAGGATTTAAATCCCCACATGTCAAGGTATGACACATTAGACCCACTCTTATGTTTTCTAAAATTTAAGACAGACTAAATCTATACTTAAGCCGACTTCCTAAGGAGGTTTCCTTTTCCTCTTATAAGAAATGACCCTACAGGATGTAAAATACTTTTTATAGTTCACTCTCTTTATCAATATAAAAAATAAAAAAATAAATCTGAAAGGTAACTTGAATCAGACTTGATTTTTGTTACTCAATACTTTTCCCATAACCCTCCTAAGAGTCCCATCTCAGGAGGTGGAAAGGAATAACCTCACCATTAAACATATCTTTTAAAAATTAACAAGTAACAACACCCATCTAAAGAATCTCTAACCAAAAAATACAATCTAAAGAAAGGAAGACCCAACTTAAATCTACACAACAAAGAATCTAAAACCAGGTTCTTCTTCCGATTTTATTCAATTTAATAAATCTGATTTTCTCCTGTATATATATGAACACACGCGCACGCCGCACACACAAATAAACCTCCCTCGTTAGTCCCGACGACCCAAGACTGCAATCCCGCGTTAAGGAAGCTTCCAAGCGCAGACAAATCCTTGTAATTATATTCAAACGCGTCTGTCTCTCTTTCTCTTTCTTTTTTTTTTTTTTTTTTTTGATCCTTGCGAGTAGTGAGAGCATTCTCTGTGTGTTTTTCCGATACAGGAAAACAGGAGAAATTGCACAGAGGATATAGAAAAGATCACTGCCATGGAGAAGAAGGTTTGGTGGGTTATGCTCATCTTGGTTCTATCGGTAACGTGCTGGGATCGCTCTTTAGCAGCCAATTGGTGGCAGACAAAGAAGCAAGGAGCATCGTCTTCTCGCAATGGTGTTGGCTCTTCTTCTGTTATCTTCCGTGTTCAAGGAAATGTATATCCAGATGGGTACGAATTTGTCTTGAAATCAAAATTGATTAATTCTTACTTGTTTTACTATCTGATTCGGTTTGTGGATTGATATGGGTTTTGTGTTCGATGAACCATTTCCCTTTGCTGGATTTCTTGTGCAATTTTTTTTTGTCGAACTTGATCATTGATTGAATTATCTTTTTCTCTGTGTTCCAATTCCATCACGTTTGTTCTGCCAGTGGGTGAACTGCAATTTCTCGAAACCGCTTGCAGTCCCCTAGTTCGATCACCTCATTTGCTTTCTTTATTTGTTTCAATCCTGCGAAAGTGATGTGTTGATTTAGTTCTTTAACATGTTGTATTTGGTTGCAGGTTGTATTATGTGACCTTCAACATTGGTAACCCTCCCAGGTCTTACTACCTTGATTTAGATACAGGCAGTGACCTCACTTGGCTCCAATGTGATGCTCCTTGTAGACACTGCGATAAGGTATGAACGCTTGCATTCATTCGTTCATTTGATCATAAAAAGAAATACAGTTATTTCAACCAATCGATCTGCTTTTGAGCTCTCTTTGACATTCTGGACAGGTACCTCACCCTCTTTACAAACCCACCAGGAATAACTGGGTATTCTGCAAGGAACAAATCTGTAAGTCGCTTGATTCAAATGACTGCAACAATCCAAATGAGCAATGCGACTACAGCATTGAGTACGCCGATCACGGTTCCTCCCTTGGTGTCCTCACCAGGGATGTCTTCCCCCTTAGATTCACCAATGGATCAGTTCATACACCCAGTTTGGCTTTTGGGTACCCCTCTCTCTCTCTCTCTCTCTGTGGTTGTCAAATTTTCATTGTTCTGAACTTTGTCAGAAATGGGTTTTTTTCCGGTTCTTATTGTTTCCGATTGCAGATGTGGTTATGATCAGCAAGGTTTCTGTAAGGGATCTGTGTGTCCCACAGATGGAATACTGGGCCTTGGTAATGGTGGATCCAGCATCATGTCTCAGCTCAAAAACCAGGGATTAACAAAGAATGTTATAGGCCACTGTTTGAGTGGGACCAATGGAGGGTACCTTTTCTTTGGTGATGAGGTTGTACCTTCTTCTGGGGTTGTTTGGACACCAATGTCAACTACATCTTTTGAGTAAAGCTCCTCAAACTCCCTTTTTTCCCTTCTGTGTTTCTTATATACTTTTAATTCATATACTCTTTGTTGCAGCAAACACTACTCCCCTGGTGCTGCTGAACTCAGTTATGGAGGGAAACGTACTGGTGTCACTGGTCTTAGAACAGTGTTTGACAGTGGGAGCTCCTACACCTATTTCAGTTCTGTGGCATACCAAGCTTTGATCACGATGGTGGGTTCAAAAGATATATTTTCTAGATACCATTAAACCCTTCTAGAGTTTCCATTTGATCCACCTTTGTGTAGGAAATCATTGATAACATTTTTGTTTTCAGATTAAGAAAGATTTGGTTGGAAAGCCACTGAGAGAAGCTGCTGATGACCATACACTACCTGTTTGTTGGAAGAGAGCAAAAGCATTTAGATCCGTGCTCGAGGCCAAGACATACTTCAGTTCTGTAGTACTGAGCTTTGGTGGTAGTAGGAAAGCTCAGCTAGAAATTGACCCTGAATCTTATCTGATTATCTCTGTAAGTGCTTGAATTCTTTACTCTTTTAAGATGAGAATCCAAATATCAAGCAAGGATATAAAAATCTCACTTCATCCTATCTGTCCCAGAAAAAAGGGAATGCTTGTTTGGGAATCCTGAATGGCACTGAAGTCGGACTAGATCCTCTCAACCTCATTGGAGGTAAGTCTTTTTAAGAGTTGAAAACCTGTAGATGAATAACTCCCTGTTTGAAGATAATGCTAATCTTCCTTCTAATACTTTCTGTTTGCAGATACTTCCATGAGGAATAAAATGGTGATTTATGACAATGAGAAGCAGCAGATTGGATGGATCCCTGCAGATTGCAACAGGCTTCCCAAGTCTGGAACTGGGTTTTAGCGATCTCATTTTCATTCTCACCTGTACTCTTGTTCCTTTTTTTCATTTTTCTGTTGCTTCTTTTCATTCAACATAGTGGATAGTGATGCTGGTGATGGCTTCTTTCAGCCCAACAGAGCTAGCTTCGTATATTACCAAGAAGACTAATAGCCAGCAACATATGATTTGCAGGAAGACCAATTACTTGGGATGCAAAAACCCCATTACAGATATTTAGGAATAGATGCATTCTCATTACTCATTTGTATATAAATTCAGAACTCATAGATGGGGTTTTTTAAATTAATTATTTACCTTGTACAAATATTCATTGGAGATATGTTTCATTACAGAAAAAGTATGGTTGTTCCTTCTGTTGCCTTTACTTATTGTCCATTTACTCTTATTCTGCTGCTAAAAGTTTAGTCTCTAGTGTTTACCCCAAAAAAAAAAAAAGTTTAGTCTCTAGAAAGTGAATTATTTCCTTTTTTTTCTTGATATTTCAAATTCGTCGAACTATTCTCTATTTTTACTCTTTTAATTGATTAAAGTGATTTCTTCTCATTTCTTTTATTTTTCCGCTTCATTTTTTCCCACTTCTATGAAATCTATTATACCTGATTAGGTGTATTCCTTTTTTGTTTTTGTAAATTTTTCTGAAATTTTTGAGGAATTTTTTTCAGACTCTATTTTGACGGTTTTAATAGACGGGTTCCTACAAGTGAAGTACAAAAAAAAAAAAAAAAAAAAAAAAAAGAAAAAAAAAAAGAAGAAAGAAAAAGAAAAAGAAAGAAAAAGAAAAGAAAAGAGAAGAAAATAATACATCGAAGTATTTTCAATAGATTCCTATAAGAGAGTGCAATAAGTAAAAATAAAAATAAAAATACATATAGACAATTTAATAAATACGAACAAAAGCAAAAAATAAAAAAGTATACCACTTTGGCACTTATAATGGATTATTATTTAAAAAAAATAGAGAAAAGAAAAATAAGAAAAAAAAAAAAGAAAAGAAAAGAAAAAGAGAAAAAAGAAAGAAAAGAAAGAAAAGAAAGAAAGAAAGCATCATAATTGATTAAAACGATTAAAAAGAAAGCTAATTTTTGCCATTTTGAAATATTAGGGGAGAAGAAAAGGTAATGGTTCACATTTTTAGGGGAAGTAGAAGTGAGACTTTTGATTGGGAAGGAAAAGTAAATATGGCTGGACTAAGTATGGTGAGAGAGAACTTTTACCCTTTTTCTTTCTTGTAGAGCTCTTTTCCTTTTCTTTTTTTTTTTTTGTGAAACTTGGATTGGTTTATTTTTGATATATTTTGGAAATTTTGGTTGTGATGCGTCCAAAAAGTGATCAATCCCTTAATGCGTGCTTGTAAAATAAGATTAGATGTGGGCCGACTCTACAGTTGGGAAGCCACTTCCAAAGGTTCAATAATAGATCACTACAGAGCTCTAGCTAGTTGCAAAGCTTAATTGAATAAGTATAATGGAGGGAAACAATTCAGATATCTCTAATTTGCGTGATACTTTAGTTTTATAGGATTCACCTCTTATTCTCGATCGTTGGATTTGTTTATAATCTTTCTTTGTAGCCATCCGATCGTAGGGTTTTCTCCCTTTCTATATGAGTTGGTTGTAGTTTCCATGTATGGCACACGTTCGCATATCCCAAATTTAATGGGAGCACGTCTCTTTCTATAACCGTCAGGTTCCTTCATACTGACATTACTCTTTGGTTCAATAGCTCTTGAGCCAGTCCCGACTAGAATCCCTAACTCGATTGCTGTTGAACCCGGTTTGCTGTTATTTTATCCTTATCATGAGGCCCCCTAGGCCAAGTGGTCGGGATGAAACGACTGATTGTTTAGTTTGCTTTTTCTCGATACCGAGCATTGGAGATGGTAGGCTGAAGTTCAAACGTCCTCCCGTTCTCCAAATGTCGCATTTATTGCTATCGTTTGTGCAATAATACGTTTCATTGAGCCACACTCGCTTTTCGTAACCCATAGTTCTTATGGCACATGCACTAGGGAACAAGCGCCATCATGACTACCCCATGCTCGAATTGTCTTCTTCATCCCACTGTTGATTATGGGTTAATCTTATTCATTGGATCATGTCTCGAAATGTCGTTTGAACTTGACCGTCAATTTGGATGCATCTCGTTTGTACAAACCATTCTTTTAAATCTATTTAAACCTTTGCACAACCTCATTTCTTCTTCACTTTGTCAAAATTATGAATCGTCTATGTCTTCAGAAACTCTGTGCGCATGCTTCGAACAATTTTTTGCCTTCAGTTCCTTTTTGATACTTTCTACAAGTTAGTTTTCTCTACTTCTCTCTGCCATTTTTTCTTTGCTTCTATCCCTCCATTTCTTTTCTATTTGGGTTCGAGACTTCTGTTGTAGCTCACTTAGGATTCCTGTCCTTTGTTTTCTTTCGAAAAAACCATTAGAGACCACTTTTTCCTTCTTTAATGAGTAGTGACAGTTAATCCGATGATGATTCCATCAATCGAATGATCGAAGGGGATGGTTCTGCCAATCAACCTAGCCCTTCAGCTTCAATTGAGCTGTCGGGTGATAAGGGCGAGAGGATTACCGACAATTGGTTGTCCTTCGTGTGTTCAGCCCCTGTGGAAAAACTAGGAAATGAAATGGAGAGCAAAAGGAGTGCTTCTCCTATAGCTTCCAGAAAGCAAAAAACCTCTAGATAGGCTATTGTTGGAAATTCCCAACTTCTTTGGCTCTCACCTTTGTAGTGAAGAGATAGATTCTGCTTCCAACTTCTTTTCCCTTCCTTTCTCTTATGTCCTTCAAGTACCCATTCTGAATGAGAGGGTTAACTCCAACCCTGCCGAGGAGTTCTCTCTTTACATCGACACCTTGAAAAGCGGTGTTCAATTCCCTATTTCTTCTCCTCTGTTTTCAGAGATTCTCAATCAGTGGGAAATTTTCCCAGGGAAGTTCCTCCCAAATAGCTAGCATCACATCGTCGGCTTTCTTGGCCTCTACTTTGAAATAAAAATTACTCCCTCTCTCCCTCTCTCCCTCTTTTTTCACACTTCTACTACCTCAGTAAATCCAACCCTCCTGGTTCTGTTTTCTTCTCCAAGCGCCCCAAAACAGAGTTGGTGCCACCGGTACCTTTTTTTCCGAGCACCTCCTTCTGACTAAGCTTCCCGATCGCCTGGAATCAGCTTGATTCCTACACCCAAGCGAATCGGGCTCTACCATTGTCTTCCAATGAAGAAAGCCCCTTCAAGAAGATAAAATCTATTCTGACGCATCAGGAGATCCATGGTTTGGCCATGGAGTACGAAGCTATCCTTCAAATGTGGGGTTTAGCTAGCCCCTGGTGAGCTCTCGACCCCTTTTTAGCTTTTTGCTTTAGTCTTAGCATTATGTGTATACTTTACTAATCTCTGTTTTTTCTTCTTCCAGTGCCTCCATGATATAACCCAAAGGCGGTGAAGGCTCTAGCTTCCTAGGGCTTCCAAGCCGCTGAGGATTGAGAAGTGAGGATGAAAAGAAAAGAGTATGAAGCTACTCCTCCACCCCCAAAGACCTCTAGCCAAATCTCGAAGGGGGTTATGAAAGTTTGTTTGGGTGCAACCAAACGAGGGAAGGCTCTAATAGACATTGTGGAGTTAACTCATGATGATGTGGTGCTCACGAAGAGGAGGCCCGATTTCCTCAATGACACGGCCATGAAGAAGGCCCAAACGGAGAAGGGGAGCGTGTACATTCCTCCTTGGAAACTAACAGAGAGTGATCGCATTTTCAGGGACTCTGATCGAGTGTTGGAGTGGGGGACCTTCACCTAGATGCTTGTCAAGAGTAAAATCTCAGCTCTGCTTATGATGAGGAGTTTGTGAACTCCTCGATCAAGTAAGTCTTTTACTTTACTTTTAAAAATTTTTCTCTTCCTGATCGCTGATCCTTTCTCTTTGCAGGGTGATTGCAGATAGTTTCCATAGGCAGATGGAAGCTGTTCTTCAGACCGATCGTCTCAGCATCTGAACGAACCACAGGAGGAAGAGGGGAGGGCCAAAGAAGTTGAGATCTCTCAGGTTAAGGAAGAGGGCTCCAAGCTTGGGAGAGTCACCGAAGAGCTGGAGGCGGCTACCAAGAAGATTCATGACTTGGATTGAGAAGTGAAGAGACTCCAGAAGGTTTATGAAGGAGTCTGAGGCTAAAATAGAGAGCCTAGTTAGAGAGAAGGAGGAGCTTCAAGATCGGGCAGCACTGTTGGAGCCCGAGCATATTTCTATGGAGGCCAGGAAGGCTTGCATTTGAAAATACTTGAGCAACAAGCCTTTTAGTGATCTTCTAACCAACTACAATACTATGGCATATTGCAATTTCCAAAATGAGATATGGAAGTCGATCATGAGGCAAGACCTTTCTTTCAACATCGAGCCTTAGCAGGAAGTGTGCCATTCTAAGGTTTTTGAGGACTTACACTTGGCTACTCTCGCATGGACTCTTCACAAGATTGACCATCCACCTTCGGACCCGAACATCGAAGGCTACCTCAGTGACTCCCCTCCACTTTCTCTTGAGCCAAAGGTGGTACAAGAGAACGACAACCCCGAACTTCAAGCTCAAGGCCCTCCCAATCAAGAACTAGCCCCCAACATTGCCAATCAAGAAAATCCAGCTCCAGGAACATAATTTTTTTCTCTTCTTTTTTTTTTTTTTTTTGTAAGGGTTGGCCCCCTCTGGCCGTTTAAATATGAATAAACTTCCTTTATCAATAGTTTCTTTCATACTTGACGCTCAAACTGATGTGACTAACTTACTTAAACCGAATTCAAGCTTCTATCTTCAGTATCCAATATACACAGTAGAACTTTAGTCAGGTACATAGTAGACCTTTATTTAGAGTAATCCTGAAAAAATTTCCAAGTATTAGAAGGTCTTAGTTGGGTGTAACCGAAGCCTTAGAAAATTTCTGAAAATTTTCTAAGTGTTAGAAGGTCTTAGTCGGGCGTAACCAAATCCTCTCCATAGGAAAATTCTGAAAATTTTTCTAATTGTTATAAGGTCTAACTCAGGCGTAACCGAAGCCTTTCCTTAGGAAAATACTGAATTTTTTTTAAGTGTTAGAAGGTCTTAGTCAGGCGTAACCAAGGCCTTTCCTTAAGAAAATTCTGAAAACTTTTTTGAGTGTTAGGTCTTAGTTGGGCGTAATTGAACCCTTTTCTTAGGAACATTTTGAAAATTTTTCTTAGTGTTAGAAGGTCTTAGTTAGGTGTAACTGAAGATTTCCTTAGAAAACTCCTTCGGCAAAGTTCCAACTGTCAGATCCCTCAACCATGGTTGATGAGCAAGCAAATCCATACAAATTAGTAGAAGTTGGTTCCATCAAATCCTCTTCCATCTTCAATTGATATGCCTCATAAGACAAGAGATCTGCTGATGAATCTATGTCTACCAGCACTCGGTGTACCTCCCGATGGCCAATCTCTACTTTTATCATGATTGCATCGTCATGTGGAGCACACACACCTTTTTCATATTCCTCGTTGAACACGATGGTCTCCTTGAGATTGGGACTTTTCTTTTCTTCACTTCCTCCCCTGATCCTACAAACTTTGATTTTGCCTTCAGTCTTCTGAGGGATTTGGGTTTCGATCCTCCAAGTATTGTGAGGATCGGGGACCGACTAGACCTTGCAACCTCCCTTCCTTTCTTGGAGTTGGAAGCCTCAGGCCTATGGTCTTTACTTCATGATCGTTCTCTTCTTTTTTCACCAATTGTTCTTCTTTCTCGATCGTCTTCTATATGCTTTATGTAATTTTCCAAATGTCCTTGGGATATTAGCCTTTTAATATTCGCCTTCAGGTGCTTGCTCTAATTGGTGTAATGTCCATAATTCATATGGAAACGACAACACTTGTTCATGTTTATTTCTTCAGGTTTAGATGCCATATTGGGTGGCCATCTCAAGATATCTGGATCCTTAATTTGCATCAGAATCTCTAAGCATCATGCATTCAACAGGGTGTACTCAACATGGTCAAGTGAGCATTGTCTCCATCCCAATCATCCCTTGTTTCCACGATCATTGTTTTGTGCTTTTGAGCCTTGGCCTTTCTCCGAAGCTTTCTGCTCCTTATTTGCTGCCTTCACCTCCCCTTGCTGAGCGTCAGGATCTCTGTTACTTCTGCTTGCTTTTGACATCTTTGAACAAGCTCGGCATATGTGATCGGCATGTCCTGCAACAACAACTCTAAGAGTCGTCTGTTGGAAAGACATGTAAAGAGGGCTATTTTGGCCACTTGCTCATCAAGGTTCTCGATCCCCATGGTTGCTTTATTGAATATTTGCAGATAGTCCCAAATAGACTCATTCTTTGCTAGCTTGACGGTGAATAGAGTCTCTTCAATTTTCTTAGTCTGTATCCCACTCTTGATAATCTTTCGAGCTAGCTCATCGAAATTAGCTATCCTTACCGATGGTAGGTTCTGAGCTGCTCCCGTTAGTGAGGACCTGAAGACTGTACACAAGATCTTGTCCAAGTTGCTAGCAACCGCCATTGTGTGTTCGTAGTAACTCATATGGGCCACTAAATCCCCACATCCATCGAAGAAAGAGAAGGCCAGGAGTTTGAAATTATGAGGGAATTCATACCTAGCTATGGCATCAACAAAGGGGGTTTTCTGATGATCAAGTATATATCATTCAACTTCTTGCCCTTCGTGAGTTGTCCCAGTTTCTGGTTTATATCTGCCAGTTTTTTTTTATCAATTTGAACTGCTCTGATGTTTAGCTTCCAAACACTGTCTCTATCCGATCATTGAGATGTTGTTGAGTGCGTTCGTTCTCCTTTCTTGATCCTAGTTAGAGTCCTTGTTTGTCTTCCTTGTGATTGATCTTGTACTTTTGGATCGTTTCTCTTTGGTAACTCTCTAGTCCTTCTCATTCCTAAGGCTGCGTTTGTTTGCTGGAATAAAGATGGGGTGGGAAAAAAGGGGTGGGAAAATTCTTGAAAAACGTGTAAATTTCTTACTTTTCCTTTAAGTCCCAAAATGGTATATTGTTTGGTTGCATGGGGTGGGAAAGTGGGAGACAAGTTTCCTTGAATCAAGGAAACTTGTCTAACTGATGTGGCATCCAACTTTCCCACCCCATGCCATTTTAAAACCCCACATATTTGGTGGGACTTTGTGGGAAAGTTGGGAAAAGTAAAAAGTGGGACCCACCCCAATCACTTTTCCACAAAACCCTTTCCTTTCCTTTTCTTCTCCCTCACCCCACTACACATGGGACCTACATGTTTTTTTTCCCCACCCCTTTTTTCTCACCCCACCTTTGCAAACAAACGCAGCCTAAATGTTCTCCTTCTTCTTCCGGCGGCCTTAAGTTTTTTCTAATGGATGATAGAAGTTCTGGCCTTCGGTCGGGTTCCTTTCCCTTCGTGGAGAACTTCCTCTTACTGGGGATTTTCTCCTTTTAGTCCTTCGGGCTTGCCTTCTTGCCTCCTCATGATCATGGAGATTTGGGTCCTTGGGACTCCCAAACTCTTGGCCATCGTTCGGAGCATGTTCTGCATCTCAAGAAACTGAATTTGCATTTGGTTCATCTATTGCTGACTTTGATTCATTTGCTCTTGAATGACTGGAATCATCTAGATCTCTCCATTTGGATCATTCAAATGGGATCCTCCAGCCACCTCCTCTTCCTTGCGCTGATCACCCTCATGTGTGCAATTCCCCTATAGGGGAGCAAGATTTCCACCCAAAGGAGGTTGATGTTGATGCCTTTGAATCGTTGATTTGGTGTCTACCATGTTTTTTTGAAGTGTTTCCCATAGACGGCACCAAACGATGCATCCAAAAATTGATCAATCCCTTAATGGTTGCTTGCAAAAACAAGATTAGACGTGGGCCGACTCCATGGTTAGGAAACCACCTCTGAAGGTTAAGTCAATAATGGATCACCACAGAGCTCTGGCTGGTTGTAGAGCTTAATTGAATAACGATAATGAAACAATTCATATACCTCTAATTTACATGATACTTCAGTTTATATAGGATTCACCTCTTATTCTCAATCGTTGGATTCGTTCATAATCTTTCTTTGTAGCCGTTCGATCAGGGTTTTTCCCCTTCTTATAAGAGTCGGTTGTAGTCTCCGTGTGTGACACGATCGCATATCCCAAATTTAACGGGAGCACATCTGTTTCCATAACCGTCGGGTTCCTTCACGCTTATGTTACTCCTTGTCAGCTCTCGAACTAGTCCTGACTAGAATCCCTGACCCGATCACGGTTGAACCCGGTTTGCTGTTATTTTATCCTTATCTTGGTTTGTTTTTATTAATTTTTTAGAACCTGAGGTCATTTGCGTTAAGGATTAGATCATGCATAACATCTTTCTTGTTGTATACAACAAATATGATCTATTGGGCAATGTGTCCTTGATCTTTTTCCTACCCCAAATCATAGCACATTCACCTTACCTTGTAGCCATTGTTTTGTTGTACTATTGTCACATCCCGCCCAAATACACCCAGCCTATACCCCATCTGGGTTATCTAGGGGAGTGATCCACAGCCCAAAAGATCAAGTTTAGGAACGATCATATCCATTTAGCACAATAACATAATCAAAAGCAAGAACAAGTCATTGTATTCTAATAAGTTAATAATAAAATTCAAGAAAAGATCTCAGAAGGATCACTAAGAATACCAGAGTGCGGAATAAAAAGATACCAAACAAAGAAAACTGTAGAGTATAGCGAAAATACACTCCACAACATATGCGGAAGATAGATCGAAATCTAGGTAAAGCTCTAAGCTAATACAAGTAAAGTAAAAGATAAGTCTATAAGAAACAAAAGAAGTCTAATCCACATCTTCAGTCGGCTTTTCTTCATCTTCTTCACCTTCCGCTTCCTCATACGTACCGTCATAGTAATCCAAACTTGTAGAGAAGTCTAACAAAAGATATGGTACAAAAGGAGTAAGTTTCAAAAGAAACCCAATAAGGCAAGTGAACTCATAAGAACATAAATAACATTCGGCAGAACATAACAAGATGCAATGCAATATGAAACAGATAATGTATGTATGCATCTAAACTCTATGTGTGCTGGTCTCTATTGGCAAACATGCTTTAAGTCATAGCACCGTACATCTTTGGGTCATCGGTCACTCTCCCCTCAGCCATCTTGGCATCTTGGGTCTGCCGGGGTAATTGGGTAAAGTCCTCTCAAACCATGGTAGGGGATTTGGTCACCACTCTCTCACAACACCATTGGTCTAAGTACTGGCACATGTCAAGGTAAAGCCTAGCCCAATGCAAGTCATCTACTCAGTCACATCAACTCAGTTCTAGATACGTCCATTCCTCATCCTTGACGATCCTTTCCGGTATCCTTCGCACTAGAGTCCTAATAGTCCCAGGACTACGGACTCATCAACCCTCTTGGTTATCCACATATGGTAAACGGGAAGCTCTCATGTCCTCTCACGGGTTGGTTACCGGTCTTGAGCGCCCATGAGCCCAAGTCTAGCCATATGCAACCCTCCAATAAATGGCCCCCACAATATGATTCCCGTCCTCTCACGGGTTGGTTATCGGTCTTGAGCACTCGTGAATCACATTGCTGCCACGGGTCGTTCGGTCTCAATACCCTTTCGATTCGGGTCTGATATAACGGGGACATCCTAGCCAAACACTTCTAGACAGCCCTAGGTATGACAACCAATGATTCGGGAAAGCGTCGATGGGCATCATCGGAGAACATCCCAAACTATTCCTCTCGATGTCCAAGGACGGAAGCGTCAAAAGGACACTTCCCAATCCCAAACCATACCTAGTCAAACACATTCTCAGATCAGTCATGACATACACAACCAACAATTCATCATATAAAAGAGAATGTAAAAGCATAATCCGATCAAGCAGTAATAAACATTTCATATAAGCTTGAATAATGAAAAAGAATACATAAACAAGTGCTACTGTACTTACAGTAGTATATCAGAAGTATAAAGTACAAGAACAATAAACAAACTCATAGTTTCTTAAAGTAGAATCTAGAGAGTATGCGATCTATGTTATTATGAAATAACTGTCCTTACCTTGATTATCGCTGAAGATAATCCAAAGATCAAAGAGAGAGACACCAAACTTGGCAAATAAACTCCTAACAAGCATAGATACAACATTAGGAAAGATGCCTAAAAGATCAGAAAGAAAACGAATCAAATTGGGCGAAAAATGAAGCTACTTCCTCCTTTGGTCGAGTGGTCCAGTCGACCAATTGAGTCAGTACGAAAAAGTAAAAATTGATTTGGTCATAACTTCTTTGTTTGAAGTTGGATTGATCCGAAATTCGAAGGGGAACTTCCTAGGATGTATTAGAATCATTTAGGTTGATAAAAACATCAAGTCATGGTCAAAATATGGGTACTTGATTTGACCCAAGAAACTAGGGTTTCAACCTTTATGGCTCCCATGAAAAGGTTATGATCACGGAATGGGAGGGAATGAATGCTTGGCCAATTATAACAAGAAAATCATAGAAAACCAAGTTTAGATTAATAGAAACATTGCCCATGAGGTTTCCCTCGCATGGGAGGTTACCAAAGGTTTCTAGAAAGATCATACAAGGTCAGGGTTTTAAGAAAATAAACAGGCTAGGGTTAAGATCATGACGATGATCATAGATCTCAAAGAAACGAAGGAGATCACAAAGGGATGGTTGCAAGATTGCAGCATCTTCTTCCTGATCTCAATCAAGAACAAGATCGAAGAAACAATAATTTAAAATTCAGAGGAGGTACTAACCTTGAATTGTCAGATCAGAGATGAGAGGCTTCAGATCTATAGAGGAATCTTCGAAATCACCGGAAAGAGTTTCGGAGAGGTCTTCTCATGTTCAAAAAGTGTTTAGGAGGCAGCCGTAACTAAGAAAGTCAAAGTAGTGTTTAAATAAAAGTGAAAAACCCTAAAATTGTATTTTCTCGGATTTAGCAAACCTTTGGTCGAGTGCTTGGTCGACTGGCCCAGTCAACCAAGGAGTCGACCAAGCAGAACAACAAGGTTCAAACAGGGATTCAGAGGCCTATACAGGGTCAAATTGAGTGGGGTTTTCTCTTACAAGTCAATTAAGAAGTCTAGTTTCTAGAAATACCTTCGGATTGAGCACGGGAGTTCATTAGGTACTTCAAATAATTTACCCCTCTTCGATGCGCAGATTCTCACTAAACACTGACAATGCTTCCAAGTATGGATCACCATCAACAATATCCATGGGTTTTGGGTCACACACCATGTCTTCTATAGAGAGGTCCCACAAAGACTTCTTCCTTCACTTTGTGACCTTGAATTTACCCTAAGGAAAGGTTTGACATGACTTCCTAAGGCTTTCAAAGGGTAGCAACACTATTATCAAGGTCCAACTTCAAGGTGTAACATTTAAACTAACCTTTCTTTACCGAAAACAGATAGGGTGTCTTGGCTAGGTTTGGGCTGGATTTCACAACTATGGAGTTCATGCTTGTGAAAATTAATTGAGTAATTGGATATGAAAACAAGGATCCGACCTTTTGTGAACAATGCGGAGTTGAGTTTCTTTGATTCTCGGGTGTAAAGATTCCTACTGAGATATATCAAGCTGGCATGTCATGTAACTTGTGTATGTTATTCAAAATGTCTTCCTAGTTATATTGTGAATCTTTTAGATAAGCTTTTTAAAGATTAGAAGACCTAATATATTGTGATGTGTGACTTGATTGAATTATGATTTTACCTTATGAGAAAACTGTCACCCATTCAATCCAATTGGGAAGCCCTCACTCTGACATGACTCTGGGGAGGAGTACATGAAACTCAAAGTTATGAGTGTATTCAATACTACTAGAATGCATTAGAGTCTAGATAAGGACATGGGCGAAGCTACATTAGGGCCAAGGGGGCCATGCCACTTCCACTCCCCATCCCCCATAGTTTTTTTGAAATTTCTTATTTTTCGATCCAATTTTTTGAAATTTCCCTTATAGTCTTCTTTCCATTTGTTAAATATCAGCACTTAGTCTCCCCAATTTTTTGAAATTTCTCCCTCGATCCTTTTTCCATGTGTAAAATATCAGTATTTGCACCCCGATTAGAGAATATTTTTAACCATAAAGATAATGGGTAGAAAATTCATTGTGTTTTATGTGAAATATCGGTACTTGGCCCCTCCCAATGTTGAATCCTAGCTCCACCCCCTGGATAAGGAAGAGCTCTTTTAAATTTTGAGTTCAAGTTCAAATTCGAATTTACGACGATTTAAGTTCCCCTTGTTTTCTCCTCATGTACATGTCAAAGTTGTTGAAACCAACATGTAAATGTTGGGTGTGATGCCGTGCATCTCTTTATATTGTTATTTTAATATTGTATTAATATGTTCCAAATTCCTTAGATTACTTAAATAATTGGTGACATTTGAATCCCTATTCCATAATTAGGTCAATGGGCATTTTTTTCTGTCCATTGGTCTCAGTGCGGCTGAGTTAAACTGGACCAATGATAAGGAATGATCGAATTAGCACAATTTTATGAACTTGGAGGTATTAATAATTGGATCTCCGAGTGGGCCACACATAAAGAATCGGGTGGGCCCACAAGACCATAAAGCAAGACTCACTAATTATTTAATTAAAGATACCATGTATGTATGTATGTATGTATGTGTGTATGTATGTATGATATGGTATACTATAAAATATAATATAATATATATGTTATAATATTATATAATATATTGAAAAAAGGAAGGAGTAGGGGGCATCTTCTCTCTCCCCCTCCCACCTCCTAACATAGAGGAGTTAAGAAGAGGTGAGGTGTCACTTATTAACTAAGTAAATATACATATATTATTATTGTATATATAATATTATTGATAATATAAAGAGGAGAGAGAAGGGCTGTTGGCAAAACAGCCCATGGCTTCAAAGTGAAAAGAGAAGAGAGAGAAGCAAGGAGAAAGAAGAGAAATAAGAGAAATAAGAGAGAGAAGAGAAAGAACAAAAAGAAAAGAAGTCAATTTGTGCGGCGGAGAGAAGGGGGGAGGGAGAGAGAGAGAGAGAGAGAGAGAGAGAGAGAGAAGAGAAAAATAAAATACAATTAAATAATTTTTATCTTCAACTATAAATAGGAGGGAGTGGGATGTTTTGTGAAGAAAAGCCATGAGGCTTTCAAAGAGAAAGAAGAGAGAGGAGAGGCGGAAGAGAGAGAAAGAGAAGGAGAAATCGAGAGGGAAGAGAAGAGAGAGCAAAGAAAGAAAGAGAAAGAAAGAAAAGAAAGAAAGAAAGAGAGGGCAAAACCTTGTTCAATCCCTTGCATATTCTAGCAGGGTGAGAGAATCATTCGATTTTCAAGAAAAGGTTTTGGCGAGGGAAGGCAGGTAAGTATTATAACCAACTCATGTTCTAGTCGTTTACTAAATTTTGTGCATTTTGATTACACAATATTATTTTTATTTGTGGGATTACGTATCTAATCACGTTGCACGATCCCTGGACTATCTCCCGATTTACTCACACTACGCCTCGATTGATCAGCATAGTGTGCATCTAATTTATTAGCACACTATACATTTGATGGATCCATACATTGCTCAATTAGTTGATTTACACACTATGCTTGATTGATCCGGATATTGTCGTCTCGATTTATTAACACATTATGCCTTTGATGGATCTACATCTTGTGCACCCGATTTATTCACACACTATGTCTCACGGTTGATCCGCATACTATGCACTTGATTTATTACGCACACTTTGTTCCTTTGATGAATTTTCATCTTGTGCACCTGATTGATTGAGCACTATGTTTCTAATTGATCTGCAATTGTACACACGATTTAATAGCACACTATACCTTTTATGGATCTGCATATTTTGTGCTTGATTTATTAGCATACTATGCTTCTAATAGATCCGCATATTGTCCACCTAATTTATTAGCACATTACCCTTTTGATTGATCGACATACTATGCACCTAATTTGTTAGTACACTATGCCTATGATGGATCCGCATATTGTGCACACGATTGATCCACATACTATGCCCGCGATTTATTTCCCTTTATACACCCCCATTGATTCTTAGCATACTATGCACTAGATTTGACTCACACATTTTACGTGCATGTTTAATCTGCGATATCTTGCATGTGTTTCAGGATTTGGCAATGGTTTGACAACTCTATGGATTTAATCGTCATGATTATTGGTATTCTTTGCATTTTACGATTAAATGTAAGTTTTAATAAATGCAAGATTGAATTGGAATCAAAGACATAGTGTGGCTCAAGCTTTAACCCTTGTGGCTAAATTAAAATGGAAAGATTGAGTATTGTGCCAATGATGGCAATCTCTGAGGTGTCAGCATGGCCTTGTGCCGAGAAGTCGCCGGTGGTGAGAGATAGAAGCCACAACGGTTGGTGAGGGGATATAAACCACTTAAAGTCGAAGAAGCAATGACCAATTTGATGGTGAAGAGAGTACTTCCATTGGATTTGCCAAAGCATAAAGACAATCAATACTAGAAATAGAGATGAAAATATGTGAAAAAGAATTTTTTAAAGAGATATCACTGTAGCTCTAGCTACTGCAAAGCTCTAATTGAATAACTATAATGGAGGGAAACAATTCAGATATCTCTAATTTGCGTGATACTTTTAGTTTTATAGGATTCACCTCTTATTCTCATCGTTGGATTCGTTTATAATCTTTCTTTGTAGCCATCCGATCGTAGGGTTTTCTCCCTTTCTATATGAGTTGGTTGTAGTTTCCATAAGGGCACACGTTCGCATATCCCAAATTTAACGGAGCACGTCTCTTTCTATAACCGTCAGGTTCCTTCACTTACGTTACTCTTTGGTTCAATAGCTCTTGAGCCGGGCCCCGACCAGAATCCCTAACCCGATTGCTGTTGAACCCGGTTTGTCTGTTATTTTATCCTTATCATGAGGCCCCCCAGGCCAAGTGGTCGGGGTGAAACGATCGATTGTTTAGTTTGCTTTTTTCGATACCGAGCATTGGAGATGGTAGGCTGAAGTTCAAACGTCCTCCCGTTCTCCAAATGTCGCATTTATTGCTCTCGTTTGTGCAATAATACGTTTCATTGAGCCACACTCGCTGCCAAACCCATAGTTCTTATGGCACATGCACTAGGGAACAAGCGCCATCATGACTACCCCATGCTCGAATTGTCTTCTTCATCCCACTCGTTGATTATGGGTTAATCTTATTCATTGGATCATGTCTCGAAATGTCGTTTGAACTTGACCGTCAATTTGGATGCATCTCTGCTTGTACAAACCATTTCTTTAAATCTATTTAAACCTTTGCACAACCTCATTTCTTCTTCACTTTGTCAAAATTATGAATCGTCTATGTCTTCGTAAACTCATGCTGCGTGCCGAACAATTTTTTGCCTTCAGTTCCTTTTTGATACTTTCTACAAGTTAGTTTTCTCTACTTCTCTCTCGCCATTTTTTCTTTGCTTCTATCCCTCCATTTCTTTTCTATTTGGGTTCGAGACTTCGTTGTAGCTCACTTAGGATTCCCGTCCTTTGTTTTCTTTCGAAAAAACCATTAGAGACCACTTTTCCCTTCTTTAATGAGTAGTGACAGTTAATCCGATGATGATTCCATCAATCGAATGATCGAAGGGGATGGTTTCGTCAATCAACCTAGCCCCTTCAGCTTCAATTGAGCTGTCGGGGTGATAAGGGCGAGAGATTACCGACAATTGGTTGTCCTTCGTGTGTTCAGCCCCTGTGGAAAAACTAGGAAATGAAATGGAGAGCAAAAGGAGTGCTTCTCCTATAGCTTCCGTAAAGCAAAAACCTCTAGACAAAGCTATTGTTGGAAATTCCCAACTTCTTTGGCTCTCACCTTCGTAGTGAAGAGATAGATTCGCTTCCAACTTCTTTTCCCTTCCTTTCTCTTATGTCCTTCAAGTACCCATTCTGAATGAGAGGGTTAACTCCAACCCTGCCGAGGAGTTCTCTCTTTACATCGACACCTTGAAAAGCGGTGTTCAATTCCCTATTTCTTCTCCTCTGTTTTCAGAGATTCTCAATCAGTGGGAAATTTTCCCAGGGAAGTTCCTCCCAAATAGCTAGCATCACATCGTCGGCTTTCTTGGCCTCTACTTTGAAATAAAAATTACTCCCTCTCTCCCTCTCTCCCTCTTTTTTCACACTTCTACTACCTCGACAACCCCTCCTGGTTCTGTTTTCTTCTCCAAGCGCCCCAAAACAGAGTTGGTGCCACCGGTACCTTTTTTTCCGAGCACCTCCTTCTGACTAAGCTTCCTGATCGCCTGGAATCAGCTTGATTCCTACACCCAAGCGAATCGGGCTCTACCATTGTCTTCCAATGAAGAAAGCCCCTTCAAGAAGATAAAATCTATTCTGACGCATCAGGAGATCCATGGTTTGGCCATGGAGTACGAAGCTATCCTTCAAATGTGGGGTTTAGCTAGCCCCTGGTGAGCTCTCGACCCCTTTTTAGCTTTTTGCTTTAGTCTTAGCATTATGTGTATACTTTACTAATCTCTGTTTTTTCTTCTTCCAGTGCCTCCATGATATAACCCAAAGGCGGTGAAGGCTCTAGCTTCCTAGGGCTTCCAAGCCGCTGAGGATTGAGAAGTGAGGATGAAAAGAAAAGAGTATGAAGCTACTCCTCCACCCCCCAAAGACCTCTAGCCAAATCTCGAAGGGGGTTATGAAAGTTTGTTTGGGTGCAACCAAACGAGGGAAGGCTCTAATAGACATTGTGGAGTTAACTCATGATGATGTGGTGCTCACGAAGAGGAGGCCCGATTTCCTCAATGACACGGCCATGAAGAAGGCCCAAACGGAGAAGGGGAGCGTGTACATTCCTCCTTGGAAACTAACAAGAGTGATCGCATTTTCGGGGACTCGATCGAGTGTTGGAGTGGGGGACCTTCACCTAGATGCTTGTCAAGAGTAAAATCTCAGCCTGCTTATGATGAGGAGTTTGTGAACTCCTCGATCAAGTAAGTCTTTTACTTTACTTTTAAAATTTTTTCTCTTCCTGATCGCTGATCCTTTCTCTTTGCAGGGTGATTGCAGATAGTTTCCATAGGCAGATGGAAGCTGTTCTTCAGACCGGTCGTCTCAGCATCTGAACGAACCATAGGAGGAAGAGGGGAGGGCCAAAGAAGTTGAGATCTCTCAGGTTAAGGAAGAGGGCTCCAAGCTTGGGAGAGTCACCGAAGAGCTGGAGGTGGCTACCAAGAAGATTCATGACTTGGATTGAGAAGTGAAGAGACTCCAGAAGGTTTATGAAGGAGTCTGAGGCTAAAATAGAGAGCCTAGTTAGAGAGAAGGAGGAGCTTCAAGATCGGGCAGCACTGTTGGAGCCCGAGCATATTTCTATGGAGGCCAGGAAGGCTTGCATTCGAAAATACTTGAGCAACAAGCCTTTTAGTGATCTTATAACCAACTACAATACCATGGCATATTGCAATTTCCAAAATGAGATATGGAAGTCGATCATGAGGCAAGACCTTTCTTTCAACATCAAGCCTCAGCAAGAAGTGTGCCATTCTAAGGTTTTTGAGGACTTACACTTGGCTACTCTCGCATGGACTCTTCACAAGATTGACCATCCACCTTCGGACCCGAACATCGAAGGCTAGCTCAGTGACTCCCCTCCACTTTCTCCTGAGCCAAAGGTGGTACAAGAGAACGACAACCCCGAACTTCAAGCTCAAGGCCCTCCCAATCAAGAACTAGCCCCCAACATTGCCAATCAAGAAAATCCAGCTCCAAGAACATAATTTTTTTCTCTTTTTTTTTTTTTTTTTTTTTTGTAAGGGTTGGCCCCCTTTGGCCGTTTAAATATGAATAAACTTCCTTTATCAATAGTTTCTTTCATACTTGACGCTCAAACTGATGTGACTAACTTACTTAAACCGAATTCAAGCTTCTATCTTCGTGATCCAATATACATGTAGAACTTTAGTCGTGTACATAGTAGACCTTTATTTAGAGTAATCCTGAAAAAATTTCCAAGTATTAGAAGGTCTTAGTCGGGTGTAACCGAAGCCTTAGAAAATTTCTGAAAATTTTCTAAGTGTTAGAAGGTCTTAGTCTGGCGTAACCAAATCCTCTCCATAGGAAAATTCTGAAAATTTTTCTAACTGTTATAAGGTCTAACTCAGGCGTAACCGAAGCCTTTCCTTAGGAAAATACTGAATTTTTTTTAAGTGTTAGAAGGTCTTAGTCAGGCGTAACCAAGGCCTTTCCTTAAGAAAATTCTGAAAACTTTTCTGAGTGTTAGGTCTTAGTTGGGCGTAATCGAACCCTTTTCTTAGGAACATTTTGAAAATTTTTCTTAGTGTTAGAAGGTCTTAGTTAGGTGTAACTGAAGATTTCCTTAGAAAACTCCTTCGGCAAAGTTCCAACTGTCAGATCCCTCAACCATGGTTGATGAGCAAGCAAATCCATACAAATTAGTAGAAGTTGGTTCCATCAAATCCTCTTCCATCTTCAATTGATATGCCTCATAAGACAAGAGATCTGCTGATGAATCTATGTCTACCAAGACTCGGTGTACCTCCCGATGGCCAATCTCTACTTTTATCATGATTGCATCGTCATGTGGAGCACACACACCTTTTTCATATTCCTCGTTGAACACGATGGTCTCCTTGAGATTGGGACTTTTCTTTTCTTCACTTCCTCCCCTGATCCTACAAACTTTGATTTTGCCTTCAGTCTTCTGAGGGATTTGGGTTTCGATCCTCCAAGTATTGTGAGGATCGGGGACCGACTAGACCTTGCAACCTCCCTTCCTTTCTTGGAGTTGGAAGCCTCTGTGCCTATGGTCTTTACTTCATGATCGTTCTCTTCTTTTTTCACCAATTGTTCTTCTTTTCTCGATCGTCTTCTATATGCTTTATGTAATTTTCCAAATGTCCTTGGGATATTAGCCTTTTAATATTCGCCTTCAGGTGCTTGCTCTAATTGGTGTAATGTCCATAATTCATATGGAAACGACAACACTTGTTCATGTTTATTTCTTCAGGTTAAGATGCCATATTGGGTGGCCATCTCAAGATATTTGGATCCTTAATTTGCATCGGAATCTCTAAGCATCATGCATTCAATGAGAGTGTACTCAACATGGTCAAGTGAGCATTGTCTCCATCCCAATCATCCCTTGTTTCCACGATCATTGTTTTGTGCTTTTGAGCCTTGGCCTTTCTCCGAAGCTTTCTGCTCCTTATTTGCTGCCTTCACCTCCCCTTTGCCGAGCGTCAGGATCTCTCTCGTTACTCGCTTGCTTTTGACATCTTTGAACAAGCTCGGCATATGTGATCGACATGTCCTGCGACAACAACTCTAAGAGTCGTCTGTTGGAAAGACATGTAAAGAGGGCTATTTTGGCCACTTGCTCATCAAGGTTCTCGATCCCCATGGTTGCTTTATTGAATATTTGCAGATAGTCCCAAATAGACTCATTCTTTGCTAGCTTGACGGTGAATAGAGTCTCTTCAATTTTCTTAGTCTGTATCCCACTCTTGATAATCTTTCGAGCTAGCTCATCGAAATTAGCTATCCTTACCGATGGTAGGTTCTGAGCTGCTCCCGTTAGTGAGGACCTGAAGACTGTACACAAGATCTTGTCCAAGTTGCTAGCAACCGCCATTGTGTGTTCGTAGTAACTCATATGGGCCACTAAATCCCCACATCCATCGAAGAAAGAGAAGGCCGGGAGTTTGAGATTATGAGGGAATTCATACCTAGCTATGGCATCAACAAAGGGGGTTTTCTGATGATCAAGTATATATCATTCAACTTCTTGCCCTTCGTGAGCTATCCCAGTTTCTGGTTTATATCTGCCAGTTTTTTTTATCATCAATTTGAACTGCTCTGATGTTTAGCTTCCAAACATTGTCTCTATCCGATCATTGAGATGTTGTTGAGTGCGTTCGTTCTCCTTTCTTGATCCTAGTTAGAGTCCTTGTTTGTCTTCCTTGTGATTGATCTTGTACTTTTGGATCGTTTCTCTTTGGTAACTCTCTAGTCCTTCTCATTCCTAAGGCTGCGTTTGTTTGCTGGAATAAAGATGGGGTGGGAAAATTCTTGAAAAACGTGTAAATTTCTTACTTTTCCTTTAAGTCCCAAAATGGTATATTGTTTGGTTGCATGGGGTGGGAAAGTGGGAGACAAGTTTCCTTGAATCAAGGAAACTTGTCTCTGCGATGTGGCAGTCCAACTTTCCCAACCCATGCCATTTTAAAACTCCACATATTTGGTGGGACTTTGTGGGAAAGTTGGGAAAAGTAAAAAGTGGGACCCACCCCAATCACTTTTCCACAAAACCCTTTCCTTTCCTTTCCTTCTCCCTCACCCCACTACACATGGGACCCACATGTTTTTTTTCCCCACCCCTTTTTTCCCACCCCACCTTTGCAAACAAACGCAGCCTAAATGTTCTCCTTCTTCTTCCGGCGGCCTTAAGTTTTTTCTAATGGATGATAGAAGTTCTGGCCTTCGGTCGGGTTCCTTTCCCTTCCCTTCGTGGAGAACTTCCTCTTACTGGGGATTTTCTCCTTTTAGTCCTTCGGGCTTGCCTTCTTGCCTCCTCATGATCATGGAGATTTGGGTCCTTGGGACTCCCAAACTCTTGGCCATTGTTCGGAGCATGTTCTGCATCTCAAGAAATTGAATTTGCATTTGGTTCATCTATTCCTGACTTTGATTCATTTGCTCTTGAATGACTGGAATCATCTAGATCTCTCCATTTGGATCATTCAAATGGGATCCTCCAGCCACCTCCTCTTCCTTGCGCTGATCACCCTCATGTGTGCAATTCCCCTATAGGGGAGCAAGATTTCCACCCAAAGGAGGTTGATGTTGATGCCTTTGAATCGTTGATTTGGTGTCTACCATGTTTTTTTGAAGTGTTTCCCATAGACGGCACCAAACGATGCATCCAAAAATTGATCAATCCCTTAATGGTTGCTTGCAAAAACAAGATTAGACGTGGGCCGACTCCATGGTTAGGAAATCACCTCTGAAGGTTAAGTCAATAATGGATCACCACAGAGCTCTGGCTGGTTGTAGAGCTTAATTGAATAACGATAATGAAACAATTCATATACCTCTAATTTACATGATACTTCAGTTTATATAGGATTCACCTCTTATTCTCAATCGTTGGATTCATTCATAATCTTTCTTTGTAGCCATTCGATCGTAGGGTTTTTCCCCTTCTTATAAGAGTCGGTTGTAGTCTCCGTGTGTGACACGATCGCATATCCCAAATTTAACGGAAGCACATCTGTTTCCATAACCGTCGGGTTCCTTCACGCTTATGTTACTCCTTGTCAGCTCTCGAACTAGTCCTGACTAGAATCCCTGACCCGATCACGGTTGAACCCGGTTTGCTGTTATTTTATCCTTATCTTGGTTTGTTTTTATTAATTTTTTAGAACCTGAGATCATTTGCCTTAAGGATTAGATCATGCATAACATCTTTTTGTATACAACAAATATGATCTATTGGGCAATGTGTCCTTGATCTTTTTCCTACCCCAAATCATAGCACATTCACCTTACCTTGTAGCCATTGTTTTGTTGTACTATTGTCACATCCCGCCCAAATACACCCAGCCTATACCCCATCTGGGTTATCCAGGGGAGTGATCCACAGCCCAAAAGATCAAGTTTAGGAACGATCATATCCATTTAGCACAATAACATAATCAAAAGCAAGAACAAGTCATTGTATTCTATTAAGTTAATAATAAAATTCAAGAAAAGATCTCAGAAGGATCACTAAGAATACCAGAGTGCGGAATAAAAAGATACCAAACAAAGAAAATTGTAGAGTATAGCGAAAATATACTCCACAACATATGCGGAAGATAGATCGAAATCTAGGTAAAGCTCTAAGCTAATACAAGTAAAGTAAAAGATAAGTCTATAAGAAACAAAAGAAGTCTAATCCACATCTTCAGTCGGCTTTTCTTCATCTTCTTCACCTTCCGCTTCCTCATACGTACCGTCATAGTAATCCAAACCTGTAGAGAAGTCTAACAAAAGATATGGTACAAAAGGAGTAAGTTTCAAAAGAAACCCAATAAGGCAAGTGAACTCATAACAACATAAATAACATGCGGCAGAACATAACAAGATGCAATGCAATATGAAACAGATAATGTATGTATGCATCTAAACTCTATGTGTGCTGGTCTCTATTGGCAAATATGCTTTAAGTCATAGCACCGTACATCTTTGGGTCGTCAGTCACTCCCCCTCAGCCATCTTGGCATCTTGGGTCTGCCGGGGTAATTGGGTAAAGTCCTCTCAAACCATGGTAGGGGATTTGGTCACCACTCTCTCACAACACCATTGGTCTAAGTACTGGCACATGTCAAGGTAAAGCCTAGCCCAATGCAAGTCATCTACTCAGTCACATCAACTCAGTTCTAGATACGTCCATTCCTCATCCTTGACGATCCTTTCCGGTATCCTTCGCACTAGAGTCCTAATAGTCCCAGACTACGGACTCATCAACCCTACTGGTTATCCACATATGGTAAACGGGAAGCTCTCATGTCCTCTCACGGGTTGGTTACCGGTCTTGAGCGCCCATGAGCCCAAGTCTAGCCATATGCAACCCTCCAATAAATGGCCCCCACAATATGATTCCCGTCCTCTCACGGGTTGGTTATCGGTCTTGAGCACTCGTGAATCACATTGCTGCCACGGGTCGTTCGGTCTCAATACCCTTTCGATTCGGGTCTGATATAACGGGGACATCCTAGCCAAACACTTCTAGACAGCCCTAGGTATGACAACCAATGATTCGGGAAAGCGTCGATGGGCATCATCGGAGAACATCCCAAACTATTCCCTCTGATATCCAAGGACAGAAGCGTCAAAAGGACACTTCCCAATCCCAAACCATACCTAGTCAAACACATTCTCAGATCAGTCATGACATACACAACCAACAATTCATCATATAAAAGAGAATGTAAAAGCATAATCCGATCAAGCAGTAATAAACATTTCATATAAGCTTGAATAATGAAAAAGAATACATAAACAAGTGCTACTGTACTTACAATAGTATATCAGAAGTATAAAGTACAAGAACAATAAACAAACTCATAGTTTCTTAAAGTAGAATCTAGAGAGTATGCGATCTATGTTATTATGAAATAACTGTCCTTACCTTGATTATCGCTGAAGATAATCCAAAGATCAAAGAGAGAGACACCAAACTTGGCAAATAAACTCCTAACAAGCATAGATACAACATTAGGAAAGATGCCTAAAAGATCAGAAAGAAAACGAATCAAATTGGGCGAAAAATGAAGCTACTACCTCCTTTGGTCGAGTGGTCCAGTCGACCAATTGAGTCAGTACGAAAAAGTAAAAATTGATTTGGTCATAACTTCTTTGTTTGAAGTTGGATTGATCCGAAATTCGAAGGGGAACTTCCTAGGATGTATTAGAATCATTTAGGTTGATAAAAACATCAAGTCATGGTCAAAATATGGGTACTTGATTTGACCCAAGAAACTAGGGTTTCAACCTTTATGGCTCCCATGAAAAGGTTATGATCACGGAATGAGAGGGAATGAATGCTTGGCCAATTATAACAAGAAAATCATAGAAAACCAAGTTTAGATTAATAGAAACATTGCCCATGAGGTTTCCCTCGCATGGGAGGTTACCAAAGGTTTCTAGAAAGATCATACAAGGTCAGGGTTTTAAGAAAATAAACAGGCTAGGGTTAAGATCATGACGATGATCATAGATCTCAAAGAAACGAAGGAGATCACAAAGGGATGGTTGCAAGATTGCAGCATCTTTTTCCTGATCTCAATCAAGAACAAGACCGAAGAAAGAATAATTTAAAATTCAGAGGAGGTACTAACCTTGAATTGTCAGATCAGAGATGAGAGGCTTCAGATCTATAGAGGAATCTTCGAAATCACCGGAAAGAGTTTCGGAGAGGTCTTCTCATGTTCAAAAAGTGTTTAGGAGGCAGCCGTAACTAAGAAAGTCAAAGTAGTGTTTAAATAAAAGTGAAAAACCCTAAAATTGTATTTTCTCGGATTTAGCAAACCTTTGGTCGAGTGCTTGGTCGACTGGCCCAGTCAACCAAGGAGTCAACCAAGCAGAACAACAAGGTTCAAACAGGGATTCGGAGGCCTATACAGGGTCAAATTGAGTGGGGTTTTCTCTTACAAGTCAATTGAGAAGTCTAGTTTCTAGAAATACCTTCGGATTGAGCACGGGAGTTCATTAGGTACTTCAAATAATTTACCCCTCTTCGATGCGCAGATTCTCACTAAACACTAACAATGCTTCCAAGTATGGATCACCATCAACAATATCCATGGGTTTTGGGTCACACACCATGTCTTCTATAGAGAGGTCCCACAAAGACTTCTTCCTTCACTTCGTGACCTTGAATTTACCCTAAGGAAAGGTTTGACATGACTTCCTAAGGCTTTCAAAGGGTAGCAACACTATTATCAAGGTCCAACTTCAAGGTGTAACATTTAAACTAACCTTTCTTTACCGAAAACAGATAGGGTGTCTTGGCTAGGTTTGGGCTGGATTTCACAACTATGGAGTTCATGCTTGTGAAAATTAATTGAGTAATTGGATATGAAGACAAGGATCCGACCTTTTGTGAACAATGTGGAGTTGAGTTTGCTGATTCTCAGGTGTAAAGATTCCTCCTGAGATATATCAAGCTAGCATGTCATGTAACTTGTGTATGTTATTCAAAATGTCTTCCTAGTTATATCGTGAATCTTTTAGATAAGCTTTTTAAAGATTAGAAGACCTAATATATTGTGATGTGTGACTTGATTGAATTATGATTTTACCTTATAAGAAAACTGTCACCCATTCAATCCAATTGGGAAGCCCTCACTCTGACATGACTCTGGGGAGGAGTACATGAAACTCAAAGTTATGAGTGTATTCAATACTACTAGAATGCATTAGAGTCTAGATAAGGACATGGGCGAAGCTACATTAGGGCCAAGGGGGCCATGCCACTTCCACTCCCCATCCCCCATAGTTTTTTTGAAATTTCTTATTTTTCGATCCAATTTTTTGAAATTTCCCTTATAGTCTTCTTTCCATTTGTTAAATATCAGCACTTAGTCTCCCCAATTTTTTGAAATTTCTCCTCTGATCCTTTTTCCATGTGTAAAATATCAGTATTTGCACCCCGATTAGAGAATATTTTTAACCATAAAGATAATGGGTAGAAAATTCATTGTGTTTTATGTGAAATATCGGTACTTGGCCCCTCCCAATGTTGAATCCTAGCTCCACCCCTGGATAAGGAAGAGCTCTTTTAAATTTTGAGTTCAAGTTCAAATTCGAATTTACGACGATTTAAGTTCCCCTTGTTTTCTCCTCATGTACATGTCAAAGTTGTTGAAACCAACATGTAAATGTTGGGTGTGATGCCGTGCATCTCTTTATATTGTTATTTTAATATTGTATTAATATGTTCCAAATTCCTTAGATTACTTAAATAATTGGTGACATTTGAATCCCTATTCCATAATTAGGTCAATGGGCATTTTTCAGTCCATTGGTCTCGTACGACAGAGTTAAACTGGACCAATGATAAGGAATGATCGAATTAGCACAATTTTATGAACTTGGAGGTATTAATAATTGGATCTCTGAGTGGGCCACACATAAAGAATCGGAGTGGGCCCACAAGACCATAAGGCAGACTCACTAATTATTTAATTAAAGATACCATGTATGTATGTATGTATGTGTGTATGTATGTATGATATGGTATACTATAAAATATAATATAATATATATGTTATAATATTATATAATATATTGAAAAAAGGAAGGAGTAGGGGGCATCTTCTCTCTCCCCCTCCCACCTCCTAACATAGAGGAGTTAAGAAGAGGTGAGGTGTCACTTATTAACTAAGTAAATATACATATATTATTATTGTATATATAATATTATTGATAATATAAAGAGGAGAGAGAAGGGCTGTTGGCAAAACAGCCCATGGCTTCAAAGTGAAAAGAGAAGAGAGAGAGCAAGGAGAAAGAAGAGAAATAAGAGAAATAAGAGAGAGAAGAGAAAGAACAAAAGAAAAGAAGTCAATTTGTGCTGGAGAGAAGGGGGAGGGAGAGAGAGAGAGAGAGAGAGAGAGAGAGAGAGGAGAAGAGAAAAATAAAATACAATTAAATAATTTTTATCTTCAACTATAAATAGGAGGGAGTGGGATGTTTTGTGAAGAAAAGCCTGTAGGCTTTCAAAGAGAAAGAAGAGAGAGGAGAGACAGAAGAGAGAGAAAAGAGAAGGAGAAATCGAGAGACTGAAGAGAAGAGAGAGCAAAGAAAGAAAGAAAAAGAGGGCAAAACCTTGTTCAATCCCTTGCATATTCTAGCACAGTAGAGAATCATTCGATTTTCAAGAAAAGGTTTTGACGAGGGAAGACAGATAAGTATTATAACCAACTCATGTTCTAGTCGTTTACTAAATTTTGTGCATTTTGATTACACAATATTATTTTTATTTGTGGGATTCTGTATCTAATCACAGTGCCTGATCCACAGACTATGCTCCTGATTTACTCACACACTACGCCTCTGATTGATCAGCATAGTGTGCATCTAATTTATTAGCACACTATACATTTGATGGATCCATACATTGTTCAATTAGTTGATTTACACACTATGCTTCTGATTGATCCGGATATTGTGCGTCTGATTTATTAACACATTATGCCTTTGATGGATCTACATACTGTGCACCCGATTTATTCACACACTATGTCTCTGATTGATCCGCATACTATGCACTTGATTTATTCGCACACTGTTCCTTTGATGAATTTTCATACTGTGCACCTGATTGATTCGAGCACTATGTTTCTAATTGATCTGCAATTGTACACCTGATTTAATAGCACACTATACCTTTTATGGATCCGCATATTTTGTGCTTGATTTATTAGCATACTATGCTTCTAATAGATCCGCATATTGTCCACCTAATTTATTAGCACATTATGCTTTTGATTGATCGACATACTATGCACCTAATTTGTTAGTACACTATGCCTATGATGGATCCGCATATTGTGCACCTGATTGATCCACATACTATGCCCCTGATTTATTTCCCTTTATACACCCCATTGATTCTTCGCATACTATGCACTAGATTTGACTCACACATTTCGTGCATGTTTAATCTGCATATCTGCATGTGTTTCGGGATTTGGCAATGGTTTGACAACCCTATGGATTTAGTCGTGCAATTATTGGTATTCTTGCATTTTACGATTAAATGTAAGTTTTAATAAATGCAAGATTGAATTGGAATCAAAGACATAGTGCTGACAAGCACAACCCTTGTGGCTAAAGTAAAATGGAAAGATTGAGTATGTGCCAATGATGGCAATCTCTGAGGTGTACATGGCCTTGTGCCTAGAAGTCACTTCAGTGGTGAAGAGATAGAAGCCACTTCAGTGGTGAAGGGATATAAACCACTTCGGCGGTGAAGAGAGAGAAGCCAATTAGATGGTGAAGAGAGTACTTCCTTTGGATTTGCCTAAGCATAAGACAATCAATGCTAGAGAAATAGAGATGAAAATATGTTGAAAAGATTTTTTAAAGAGATATGGTGCGTTTTCATTACATGTATTTTCTACAAAGAGTTATGTTGCAAATTTCTTTCATAACATGTATTTTCTGCAAAGAAAATTGTTTTGTTATAACATTGATGCGTCCAAAATCTGCTCAACCCTTAGATCTCCTCGTGATGACCTGCAAAACGAAAGCGTCAGATGTGGCCCGACCGCTGGGGTCGGGAGTCCACCTCCGAAGGCTAAGTCAGTTGATGAACTTAATCACAAACGGCCTTGCTAGAAGCACAGAGCTAAGGAATGAAGAACTTGGAAAGGTGATCTAGATAGCAGAGCGCTGATAGTTTAAGTCTATCAGTATGTATCTGAACCTGAGTCT
This sequence comes from Hakea prostrata, assembly GCF_041222555.1. Lineage (NCBI taxonomy): Eukaryota > Viridiplantae > Streptophyta > Magnoliopsida > Proteales > Proteaceae > Hakea > Hakea prostrata. The sequence continues at coordinate 36,261,972 of NC_142606.1, read as the reverse complement.
CAGATTGTGTGTTTTCGATCCCCTCACCTCGTATGGTAGTGAGGTTTATATAGAGTGTACCTTCGAATCTCCTTCATTGGATGCACTTGAGCCTTCTTCGGGTAGTCGTTGGATCTTAACAGTTAGATCCGTTGAGCAATAGACTTCTACTAGTTTGGACTAGTAGAGGACTCCTGAGATAACCTTTAGGTTATGTGATGATTATCCCTTCGACAATGATTATCCGCAGCCCTTAATTCGAGTTTGCCATCATTAGGGTAATTACCCTAATCCATAAGTAGGATTAGGGCACGCTTGTAGCCAAATAAGCTTTCTTCTTCAGCAAGCCATCTTTTGGATCCGGTTCGCTCGGGAGCGAGTCGGTTCCCTCCGTCTCGACCAGGATCGAGGGTCGGACCAGGTGTGAACCCGGTCTGATCATAATTTCTCCGTATCAAACATATATGCATGTTAGCTTTTATTCTCTTGTTATTTTCTTGTCTGTAGCATAGTTGTGTTATAATATTCATTGAACTAGTTTAGTTCATTTCCTCCCCTTACTATAAACTAACAGGTGGACTCAGGTCAAGGGTTAGGATATTTTCATCCAAGGAAATGATTGAAAGCTCAAGTTCCTATTAGGGTCCAGTAGTTTAACTTGTCTTACTTCAAAGGTTATGATTTGAGGTTTTATATAAGAAATGTAGAAATGTCATGTTTAGATGATACTATAAAACTAAATACTATAGTTTGTATTGCTATACTATAATAGTTGCCATTAGATAACTGAAGTTGTTGTGAAATCCCCCAAGATCCTAACCCGAAAATCCATATTGTAGGTCCAATAACCTAAAGTGCGGGTAGAAGGCAATTGTGGGCCATCTAGGTAAAGACCATTGGATTGGAGTTTGAACCAATGGAAGTGGATGGTGATGATGCTGAGTTGGAAGTCTTGTTAGAGTTTGGAAGGAGATCCAACTCGAACGTTGATGGATTTGGTAGATGGATCAAGTACTCCTTAATGACATGTGTGGAAGGTTCAGAAAATCAGGTAAGACCCTTCTAGAGTGTAGAATAGGAGCTAGGGCAGGGCCAAGGACTGTCTGAGCCTTGATTCTACTCTTGGAACAAGTTCCAGGGGCTGGTCGATTGGCTTGGTCACCGCAGGCAACGAGCTTGGTTCTGAGAGAAAAGGGCATAATTGGAATTTTGATTCTTGAGGCCCTATTTAAGTGTTTTCGTTCTAAAATGTGTCATTATAATCCATAATCTTTAGAGGACATCAAAGCTTATCAGAGAGTGCTCCGCGAAGGTGCAAGGTAGTGTGGAGATTTACCAAAAAGCTTTTTGTGTGAGAATTGATTTTCTCAAAGGGTAGTACTCATCTCCATTCTTCTAACTTTCTTTCGCCGTTGATTTTCTCTATTGATTAGACCTAGTCGAAGGTTTCTAGTTATTGTATCAATCTAGGTCATCTTTTCTCTATACCCTAAGTGGATCCTCATTCATTCTAGTTCACCCATGTTCTTCCTAATTGATTTCAGAAAAGACCTAACGTAGAATTGGTTTATTTTGTGTTGATTGATGCTTAAATCATGATAGATCTTTTCCTAGTATTATTTCAAATTTTTTCTTTTATGTATTTTTAGAGTAGTTTAGAACCCAATCAGGAAGCCTACCGTCGATCTGAGTCAATTATGTCCGTACTTGGAGACTGGTTTCCTAACTTGGACTCCCTAGGCAACTAGCCCAAGTGACCAGTACCCCCTTGTCAACTACCCTGGTCACCCCAGCCAACCCATCCGACCAACCACTCCTATGGTTTCGGGTTTTTTTTCTCTTTTTTGTTATAGGACCACAAGGATTATTTCTAACCTTGAACCAACATGTTATTAGGACTTTACGGGAAGTGTGAACTTACCCTCTGAGTGTATTTTCAAAGTTGCGGATCAATAGCAATGTGACGACATTCATTGGCACATAACCATTGTCACTTTCTTATTTGATTTGAAACTTGCACATTGATATACATGCTGCTGTTATAAGACATAGGAATGATGATTACGTTTTGAAATTACAAAATACAAGTTGATTGTTATGATATTGATTTATAGATTAAACTTGAGATATTATGGATTTGAATTAGTTTGTGGATTGCAAATGTTGCAAGAAGTTGCTAACAAGGCAATACATGGTGTGTAAAATGGTTGGAAAGTGAAGAAAAACATTCCTAGACATGTTTCTAACATAAAGCCTATCCTATCTCATGGTTAGAACCAAAATGCATATGAGTTTGAAGTGCTTAGAGAGATAACCGGTTACATACCTGTGATTTGATGATCTAGAGCGGCATCTTTGAAGCACAAGAAAGTCCCAAAACCATCCTGGCGACCACACCTACCAGTTTTGCTAAACTTGTGATTCTTGGGAGATTTTTGGATTCTTGTGCATATATTTGCCTTTTTGATGATATGTAATGATGTATGAAATGTTATTTACATTCTTGGAATTTGGAATTGGAGTCTGGAAAGAAGTTTGAATGGTTGCTTGGGTATTTGGATTTCATGATGCTGAACTCAAGGAACTGAATTGTAGCAAATGGTTAGAATGGATGCCAAAAACTTGTTGCTTGTGTCTCAAAATGCTACGCAAGTGCACGTGTCGCAATCAAGTAGTAAATAATAAGTAAAGTATCGATCCCTCAGAGAATTTTATCTTTAACTTTCAATGTAAAAGTAAAATTGATTTAAACAAGATTAACAAGATTGATTTGTGATTGACGAACTAAATAACCAAATGACAGGTAATTAAACTAAAGAACCCAAATGGAGAATGAGCAACAGAAGGAATTGTAATGAGTGAAATGAGTGTTGGGAATTAATTTCCCTTCCCTTGAATTTATAATGCAAATACTATAGTAATACTACAGCCCAAAATATATCAAGAACTTGGAATGAAATGGCATAATGGTATTTTCCAATACACATGCATTAGCATCCTAATTCAAAATCTGCATATTCCTATGAAGAAATGAAATACAAATGCAATTTATACCCAATCCCAATCATGGCAATGTGAGGTAAGTGAGTATTCATACCCAACCTACTAATTAACTAAATCTAAATAAAGATTAAGTTAACTCACACCATTCAGCAAGCATCTAGATTCAATTAACTTTCCAGTTAACTAAAAATCATAGCAATCATTCATGAAAGATCAATCAATAAATGAAATTAATCAATAGCTAATCATGCTGAATTCATTGACACTAAATTGTATTGTAGTAAAACTAAAGAACACTTGATAATTACATTTCAAAATTCAGGTTTAGGTACTATTTTCATCCCAACACAACAAGAATTTAGCCCATAGCAGAAATCAAATACACGGAAATATATATAGTTATCATTCAGCTAGAGTATAAGAAGATATAATTATAAAGCTGAAAAGAAACTAGGAGATGCAATGCTTCCACATGAACTTCAGCCTTCTCTCCAGCAACTCTCTTTCTCCAGCAGCTCTCTCTCCCTTCAGCACGAGTTCAGCTCTCTTTCTATCGTATTTTGTTCTGCTCCTCTTCTCTATCGTATTCTATTCTACCTCTCCTCCTCTTCTCACACAACCCTCTTTCTCTTTTTTCTATAAATGCATTCAATCATTAGGGTAGAACCTGGCCGTAGGATTAGAACATTTCTTCTGAGATCCAGGGCTGAGAACAATCATGTATTTACAAGAATAACGTCCCCTTTAGTTAGCCCCTTCTGGTCATTTCCACGCGAATTAGATCTGGGAATATTCTACTCCGTAATGCTGCAGCATTCTTTACAGCAAAGTTAGAGGACAGGTTCTTCTTTTATTATGGATCTTCACCTACATTGCCAAGAGAAAGAGGGTTAATCAAATTTATCCATTAATCTAAAGAGAAATTCATGCAAGAGTGACAATAATGACCTTTACTAGATGTAACATGTTAAGACTTACTAAAACAACATCTGATGACTACTAGCACTAAAACAAAGATAAAATACTCATAAATCAAGCCATCTCAAGTATAAAATTACCAAGCTTAACTCTATTTCATAGAGTTATCAGAATGAGATTAACCTCAATGCAGTTGTTCCTCTTAATGCTACTGAAACTTAGAGTGATTAGAATGGCCAACACAATGGTGCACCTCCAATTGCCCCTTTTGTGAAATCCCACCTAACCCTAACCTGGACACCCTGTCTGTTTTAGATGAAGAAGTGAAGTGATTGGTGTTTGACCTTGAAGTTGGACCTTAAGTTCAGTGTTGATAGCTTTGGAAGGTCCTAGGAAGTTAAGTCAGACCTTTTCATAAGTTGATTGAAGGCCTAAGTGTTGGTTTTGAACCTGGAGATCCAAAATTCAACAAGCTGGAAAAGGGGAACCCTTTGGTCAATCCTCCCTTGGTCAATATTGACCAAACACCATCGACCAAAGGAACTCCGAAAAACAGAATTGTCTAATTTTGGAAATTTTAGATTTTGAATCCCCTATATATTGCAACCTCGGTCTAAGCCTAAATATTTTGCCTCTTAACTGTTGGAAAACGTGGGAAGAACCCTAGAGCCTCCTCCTCAAGCCAACGAAGATCCCCAAGCATTCAACCAAGGATTCCCTCTTTGATTACTCTTCTACAAGGTTGGTATTCTATCTCTTTCTTCTCTGATATACTCTCTACTGATCTCTCTTGTAGTTTTGACTTTGAGGAAGGTAGTACACTACTGTGATGACCCAACCTCTGATCTCCTTTGTCTTAGAGTGAATCCCCATTCACTCTATGTTCTCCGTTGAAGCCATATGGTGATTCTCCATGTATTTGATTTAGTTTTGTTAACATGATCTACTCTTACTGTAGTTTTCTATTCTAGTCTATGTTAGACCTTCTCCTTAATTGTTTTCTATCCTTTTGAATGAGTCCCCTTTCATTCTAGCCTTTCCATGATATTCCGCGGTTTTAACCTAATAAGGGTTTTATTATAATTCTATTCCATTGATCTTGTTAGATGTTTAGACCTTCATAGATAACCTTAGTATATATATTTTTTAATTTTCCTATTAATTCAGAGTGTTCTGATGTGTTTCGGCGAGTTTTCGATAAAAAATTGGAGATTCTGTCTGTACACTGTCTGCTTGGTTGATACCATAGACCAAGGACCATCAACCAAACAAGTTGCTGACAACAGATTTCCTTGTTTTGTCTTCGTTTCGACTCCAATCTTTTGGATTTGCTTCTTACGGTCTATACATGTTTGTTTAAGCTTGTTTAGGTGATTTTGGATTTGTTCTCTAATCTCTCACTCAAAGGTTATAGATTCGGAATTCGAGGTGAGTATGTTCACTCCCAATATGCATATTTACATGCTTGATGTGTTATGATTCAAATGCATGATTAGTTACTGTTGTTTCACTTTCTTAACATTGTATTACTTCTATAATTACAGTAGCATGTTCATATTGTGATTTACATATTGGAATTGATTATTGAATGATGTGAATGTGATTTGGACTATGATTGATATGTTTGGAATCATGATCTGGTGTGAATGCCTAGGTTGTAGTTGTGGAATGGGGAATGCCCTTTTGGAGTTTTTGTTTTAGGACACCAGTGGAGGTGGTATGGGACACTTTCCTATGTTGCCCTTTTGTGCTTTTCTTGACTACTAGTTGACATACCTAGGATTTGGTCTAGAAGTGTTTGGCTAGGGAAACCCCTGTCATATCTAACCCTATCAGAAGGGTAATTGAGACCGAGTGACCCGTGGCAGCAATGGGGATTTGTGGGAGCTCAAGACCGGTAACCAACCCATGAGAGGGCATTAATCACATTGTGGGGGCCATTCATTGGTAGGGTTGTAGTAGTAGACTTGGGCTCATGGGCACTCAAGACCGGTAACCAACCCATTAGAGAACATAAGAGGTTCCCATTTACTATTTGTGGATGACCAATAAGGTTAAGAGTCTACGTAGCAGGGAAGGAGACAGTGACTCTAGGGTGAAGGGTATCGGAAAGAATCGCGGGAAGTGAGGAATGGAAGTATCTAACCCTAAGTAGATGTGGCTTAGTAGATGACTTGCATTGGGCTAAGATTAACCTTGAACACCAATACTCAGACCAATGGTGATGTGAGAGAGTGGTGACCTGAACACTAGCCATGGAATGTCCGGGAAGGATGCAGGACCCAGTTACCAACGGAGAACCCAAGATACCGGGAAGGTTGAGGGAGAGTGATTTGAGACCTACCCAGAGGAGTATGGTGCTATGACTTAAAGCGTGTCTGCCAATAGAGACTAATATAATTAGAGTTAGAAGCATACTTGCATTCATTGTTTCATATCATTGCAATTATGCTTGTTTTGAATTGTGTGTAAATGGTTGTTGTGATTGAACTACTTCCTAAGTTCTTTTGAGCTTACCCTTCGGGGGACTTATTTTTAGATGCTTTTGCAGTAACGGAAGAGAACCCATGCTTCTGTACGGAGGACCCTTCCCTACATGGTTCAACTTCAAAATTCACTGGAGAAGGTCATGACTAGTGGTGCCCCCAGCACACAGGTTTGGACTGCACTGACGGCTCCTATTGACGGCAGCTGGCGTCGTCTTATTCGCCGATAGGATCGGGAGCTAGAAGCTGATCCGAAGTTACAAGAGCACAACCCTAAGGTGAAGAAGATGAAGACTGAAGTAGAAGAAGAGCCGACGGAAGATGTTGATTAGTTTACTCTTGTTCTTCTAGATTTGTTCTTGCTTTTGATTGTATTATTGTGCTATGTGGGATATAATTGCCTTAAACTTGATCTTCGGGGCTGTGGATCACACACTCGGGTATTCTAGATAGGGTATCGGCTGGGTGGATGTGACACCTTCAATTGTGACTGTGCTAGATGTTATGAATATTATGAGAAATATGATGTAGCAGTAGAACATTCAGTTCAACCATATGATGCAAGGGTTTTATGGCAATGCCAAACGCAAATCGTGCTGCCCGGACAAACCCTAATAAAGGTGGTACCTCTGCTACTAGAGCTAATGTGGGTGGTTATGCTGTTGAACCACATGCAAAGATGATGGAACACTTTCTGAAACTACAGGTGCCAAATTTCTCAAGTTTGACCAAGGATTCCCTTTTTCCTACCAAGTGGATCTGAGAAATGGAGAAAGCATTCAAACATTTCCTAACAAGTGGATCCCAGGAGATTTAGCATGAGGCTGATGATTGGTGGAACGCAACCCAACTAATCCTAGAAGTAGTGCATCATAATAATATCACCTGGGAAGTATTCAAAGAGGCATTCTGTAAGAATTATTTCCCCAAGTTAGTGAAAGATGCGATGGAGTTTGAGTTTATGACACTTGTTCAAGGGCCAATGATGATGTCAGAATATCAACAGATATTTGAAGAACTGTTTTACTTTGCTCCTAAGTCAATGAAGGTGGACAGAGAAAAGGCAAAGAAATTCTTCAAAGGACTCAGACCTTCCATCTAGACATACCTCTCCGTTCAACCCATAGAGAGAGAATTATTGTCTTTAGCGGCCATTGCAAAACAAGAACATTGGCTATGTTGTTAGAGGTGATAAGAAGTTTAATAGGCCTACCCCATACCCCACTACATCATTTTAGCCTAGGGGCACAGAATATGGATATGGGAATATTTAGAGTGGACAGAGTGGTGTCAATCGACTGGTTGGTGCTACTTAAGCCCCTAGGCTAGTCTATGCTAATTTGAGGCTAGTAAATTAGAGACCTCCGACGCTAGTGACAGCTGTGGGATAGAAATAATCTGTTTACTTCTACTGCCGTTAGCCTTCAAATAGGACACTATGCACATACATGCCCTTAAAGAAATAGTCAACAGACAGCAACCAAAGCTAAGCCAACACAAGCCCCTCCTATTGGAAAAGTGTACAGTATCACTGGGTTGAGCAAGAATAGAGTCATTATGTTGTGACAGGTACACTACTTGTAGCTTCAGTTATTGCTTTCGTTTTGTTTGACACTGGTACATCTCATTCCCTTATATCATTTGCATTCGTAAGGAGACTATGGTGATGTCAAAGAAGTTGCCTAAGTGACCTAAGTGTCTAGTGATTAGTACACCCACTAGATTAGTTGTCACATCCACCCAGCCGGTACCCTACCTGGCATACCCGGGTATGTGATACAGTCCAAGGATCAAGCATCGAGGGACCATGCCTCCCACATACGCGATAACACAATCATGAACAATAATAATCAAGGTAAAAGCAAATAAATAAAAGATATCATGAATAAGATATGAACAGATAATTAGAGTGCGGAATAAAATGTTACCAAATGTATAAGTGTAATCAAAAGAAAGAGAGAGTGAGTGGAAGTCACTCCCTCAGTGGCAGGCGGAAAAGTAGTAAGAAATCAAGTTAAGTTATAATCCAACATCTAAAGAGTAACTCAGTGAAAGTTAATTACATATCCTAGTGTTTAACAAAATCCAGGGGGTGGGGGACTAAACTAGGGTTTCCTCTACTCTAATAAGCACATCCTCATAAGTGTGGATGAAGAAAGCCCAACACAGCCACTCCCTCACCACTATGGGGCTAACCCTGGTACGCAGTGTAATCATTCTCGGCACCATGACCCTGATCTTCATAGTAGCTACCACCCTGAGGGTAGTATGTGGAATCATAGTTCGTCTCGTAGGTCGCACCATCAGAGTCTTCAACACTTGTGGGATAATCTAACAACATTTGCACAAAAGGAATGAGTTCGAGAGAACTCAGCAAGGCAGTAAATCCTTAATACATAAACCATATGAAACAAGTCATAGCATGATGCAATATGGCATGAAACACATAATGCAAGTATAATTCTAACTCTATGTATGTTGGTCTCTATGGTAGATATGCTTTAAGTCATAGCACCATACTTCTTCGGGTAGGTCGCAGTCACACCCTTAACCATTTAAGATATCTTGGGTTGCCGGCTGGTAATGTGTCCTGCATCCCTCTCGGACAGTCCATGGTTGGGGTTTCGGTCACCGTTCTCTCACATCACCATTTGGTCTAAGTATTGGCGCATGTCAAGGTAAAGCCTAGCCCAATGCAAGTCATCTACTCAGTCATATCAAGTCAGATCTAGATATGTCCATTTTCCCTCAACCGTTTAAGATATCTTGGATTCCTTTCTAGTATCCTTCACACTAGAGTCAGCGTATTCCCTCTCGGACTACGAACTCATCAACCCTATTGGTCATCCACAAATAGTAGACGGGAAGCTCTCACATCCCCTCACGGATCATTTCACCGGTCTTGAGTGCCCACAAATCCCCACTGCTACCATGGGTCGTTCGGTCTCAATACCCTTCTGATTTAGGTTTGACAAGACAAGGACATCCTAGCCATACTACTAGACAATCCTATGTATGTCATCCAATAATTCGGGAAAGTGTCGATGGGCACCTTTGGAGAACATCCCATACTATTCCCTCCGATGTCCAAGGACAGAAGCGTCAATAGGACACTCCCAATCCCAAATTATACTTATCCAAACACATTCTTCATATCATCTTATCATATCCAAATGATACATCAGCATAGAGAAGTTAACTCATCACATCGCATAATGAAGTGTATAAATAAATAATAGAATTAAAAGACATAATAAATGGGAGTAAATAAACATGTTGCTACTGTTACAAGATACCTACAGTAGTCATATGATGTCTAAATACAACCAATGAGTTAAGCCTAGCCAGTTGTTAACATTAATGTATAAATCATAAAGTCTATGTCATAAGGGTATAACCATCCTTACCTTACACTGTGATGATGATGATCCAAAGGTCACACAAGAATGATCCAATGATGGTAATAGGACCCTAGACAAACATAAATGAAAGATTAGAGAAGAAATCGGGAAAATCAGAGGTCGAACGGGTCAAAACGACGAAGGACACAGTTCAACAGCATGTTTGGGATTGACCAATGAGGATCGACCAAGACAGTCTCGGGCTGCATATTGGATTTTGGGGATTTTGGTCTCCGAAATTGGACTTCCGGGGCTTGGATCGATCCGGAACTTGGAGGGATGGTTAATAACAATATATGAACACAACAAATCAAGAAATTAGCACAATCTAATGGTCTAATTAGAAAGCCCCAAATTGGACTACTAAGTTCTATAGACAAGAATCATAGCATGGATTGAAATCAATTGCATTTGCATTGGAAAGGCATGAATTGGCTAGGGGAACTAATAGGAATTGGGTTAGAATCATATGCTAGCAATAAACATAGACATAGCACACTATATACCTCAGTTTAGGACAAGAATGCATGAAGTTAAGAAGAGAATCAAAGGAATGCATATGCAAGGCTTGAAATGAGAGCATAGCATCAATGGACATGGGAGAGAATCATAAGTTAAGCAAGAGTGAACACTTGGAGTGATGGTTGCAAGGTTGCAGCATCAACTCCAAGGTTTCAACAGCAAGAAAAGGAATAGAAAAGAATAGAATAGAGAGTGAGAGTGATGAATCATACCTTGTAGTTGGTGATGGAGACAAAGAACAATGATTGACAATGATTAGGGTGGAAACTTCTTCACCAATGTCAAGGAGGAGCTTTGGGGAACCTTCTCGACGTTCTCAAGTGTGGTAATGATTAGAATAGGGCTCAAAACATGAGGCTAGCATAAGTAGGGTAGGGAATATTCCAAAGGAATCATTAACTTGAGTCTGGGAAGCTTTGGTCGATGCTCCTTGGTCGATGGCATCGACCAAACAAGTTTCAGCAGAAAAATCAGTAATAGTTCAGCAACTTTGGACAGGGATTCGGAGGGCTATATGGGGTCAAATTGAGTGGGGTTTTCTTCTACAAGTCAATAAAGAAGTCTAGTTTCAGGAAATACCTTCGGATTGTGCACAGGAGTCTATTAGTTACTTCAACTAATTCACCCTTCTTCGACAATGTACTCAAGTAAGGGGTATCATCGTCAATGTCCATGGGCTCGGACTCCGACTCAAAATATCAACTAGTAGGGTCCACAAGTCTCTTCTACCACCGCTTCGGGTCTTTGGACCTATAAACAAAAATGGATCCTGGTCAGGGTCAGGGTTAGGATAGGGCTGGATTTTACATTAGTAGTTCAACTAGACCAAGCAGTAGAAGCTTTCCTTGTTACCATAGATGGAAGAAACTTGGAAGTTGATTTGGTGATCCTTGACATGAAAGATTTTGATGTAATCTTGGGAATAGATTGGGTAATTGCACACAAAACAATTATCCTTTGCTCCTTGAGAAGGGTGTAGTTTCAACTTGAAGGAACTTCATATTTTGAATTTCAAGGTGATCAAGGAAAATTTAGTAAGAAGACCTTGACTGCACTTATGAAAGTAAAGGCATTGGTGGAAACTGCATGACTCAATGCTTAATCAGAGGATGAAGGCAAGAAGGAGAAGAGGATTGAAGAAGTTAAGGTAGTAAGAGACTTCATGGATGTCTTTCCAGAAGACATATTAGGACTGCCACTAGAAAGAGAATTGGAATTCATGATAGAGTGAATTCTAGGAGCAGCTCCTACATCAAAGGCTTTGTATAGGATGGCACCCACTAAAATGAAAGAATTGCAAAACCAACTGAATGAGCTCCTAGAGAAGGGATTTATCCAACCAAGCATGTCACCTTGGGGAGCTCCAGTTTTGTTTGTGAAGAAGAAGGATGGTAGCATGCATTTGTTCATTGATTACTGGGAGCTGAATAAGTTGACCATTAACAACAAGTACCCGCTACCAAGAATAGATGATCTCTTTGATCAGTTAAAGGGAGTATTAGTATTATCCAAGATCGATTTGAGATCTAGATATCATCAGCTCAGAGTGAAGATGAGTGATATTTGCAAGACGACATTCAGGACTCGATATAGACACTATGAGTTCAGAGTGATGTCTTTTGGTTTGACCAATGCCCCTGTGGTGTTTATAGATATGATGAATCGAGTATTCCAAGATGTATTGGATAATTTTGTGATTGTATTCTAGACGATATCCTGATTTGTTAGAAGAATGAAGTAGAGCATGCTGAGCACCTCCATTTTACCTTGTTGATCTTGATAAGGACAAAGTCGTAGAATGGGATATACCTAAGACTATGACTGAGACTAGAAGCTTTCTCGGAATGGAAGGATACTACAAAAGGTTTATAGAAGACTTTTCTAGGTTAGCTACCCCAATGACTAAGCTTACTAGGAAAGGACAGAAGTTTGTCTGGAATGATGCTTGTGAGAAGAATTTCAAGAAAAATTGAAGGAGAGACTAACACGTGCCCCAGCGTTGACTATACTAGATGACTCTGGCGGATTGACAGTCTATAATGATGCTTCAAAGATTGGCTAAGGTTGTGTTTTGATTCAACATGGGAAGTTAGTGGCGTATGCCTCAATGCAACTAAAAGATTATGAGTGAAACTACCCTACTCATGATCTGGAATTAGCATCAGTAGTCTTTGCCTTGAAGATTTGGTGTCACTATTTATTTGGTGAATGAATTGCCATCTATGCAGATCATAAGAGTTTGAAGTACTTCTTCCCCCCAGAAAGAGTTAAACACGAGGCCACGTAAGTGGTTGGAGTTGGTAAAAGACTATGATTGTGATATTCAGTATCACCTTGGGAAAGTTAATGTAGTTGTAGATGCTCTCAGTAGGAAGAGTAAGCAGGAAGAAGTGGATTTTAATGCTCTTAGCAAACTGCATCTGTACTCCATTATAAAGTTTGGATTTGAGATTGTTCTAGAAGGATCTGAAGCTATACTTGCAGCTATGATAATGCGGTCAACCTTAAGAGATAGGATAATAGCCCTGCAAGCTTCAGACCCAGAATTGAAGGAAAAGATTGAGAAAATTGCTTCTAGTCCATAAGAAGAGTCTGAATTCTTTATGTCTACTGATGGTGCTTTGACTTATAGAGGAAGATTGTATGTGTCAATGGTTGAAGAACTCAAGAATTAAATTTTGAGAGAAGCACATCAACCAATGTTCATTGTACATCCTGGTGGTACCAAGATGTATAGGGATTTAAAAGAACACTATTAGTGGATTGGATTAAAGAATGTGGAAGATTTTGTGGCTAAGTGTGACACTTGTCAACTAGTTAAAGCTATCTAACAATTGCCGTCAGGTCTTCTACAGTTGCTTCCTGTTCCTAATTGGAAGTAGGAAGACATCACTATGGACTTCGTCATTGTCTTACCTCGTACTAGCAAAGGGAATGACACTGTGTAGGTGATTGTTGATAGATTGAGTAAATCAACACATTTTATTCTTAAGAAAATCACGTACACCATGGATAAGATGACAAGGTTGTATGTGATGCATCTAATGGAGTTCTAGTAAGTATTGTATCGGACAAAGATCTAAGATTCACCTTTAAATTTTGGAGTAGTCTGCAGAAAGCTTTGGGGACTCAGCTGAATATATGTACAACTCATCACCCACAAACCGAAGGACAGTCTGAGCGGAAAATTCAGATCTTGGAAGATATGTTTAGATCTTGTGTAGTGGATATGGGTGGAAATTGGGATGAACAACACAAGTATGGACAATAGGCATGGCTCCTTTCAAAGCATTGTATGGACATATTTGTAGTACCCTGTTGTATTGGACCAAAACAAGTGAAAGAAGAATTTTAGGTCCAGAAATGATAGAAGCTATAAGTGCAATGGTTGATATGATTAGAGAAAGGATCAAGACGGTGCAGTCAAGGATGAAGTCTTATGCAGACTGAAGAAGGATTGATTTGGAGTTTCAAATTGGGGAAACAAATTTTTGAAAGTATCACCTATGAAGTGAGTAATGAGGTTCAACATAAAAGGAAAGCTTAGCCCATGGTACATCAAACCTTATGAGATTGTTGAAAAGGTTGGACCTATTGCATACCGATTAGCATTAGCTAGTGTGTATGATATGTTCCACGAGTCGATGCTACATCAATGTGTGGAAAATCCTGAGCATCTCGTCCAACAAGAACCAAAAGGCCTTGGCACAAACCTTACTTATGAAGAAGAACCAACCGAGATTTTGGATAGGAAAGACAAGCAGTTGCAAAACAAGACCAAACCATTGGCAAAGATCAGGTGGAAGAACCACAACCCTGAGGAAGCTTCTTGGAAGAAAGGGCATAATTGGAATTTTGATTATTGAGGCACTATTTAAGGTGTTTAGATTCTAAAACGTGTCATTATGATCCATAGTTGTCAGAGGACATCAGAGCTTATCAGAGAGTGCTTCACAAAGGTGAAAGGTAGTGTGGAGATCTACTTAAAAGCTTTCCATGTGGCGATTGATTTTCTCAAAGGTCGGTACTCATCTCCATTCTTCTAACTTTCTTTCACCGATGATTTTCTCTACTGATTAGACCTAGTAGAAGGTTTCTAGTTTTTGTATCAACCTAGTTCATCTTTTCTATTTACCCTAGAGTGGATCTTCATTCATTCTAGTTCACCCATGTTCTACCAAATTGATTTTGGAAAAGACCTAACCTAGGATTTGTTATGTTTTCATTTCTTTTGCATTGATTGATGCTTAAATCATGATAGCTCTTGTCCTTATTTCAAAATTTTCTATGTATTTTTGGAGTAGTTTAGAACCCAATCGGGAAGCCTACCATCAATTTGAGTCAATTATGTCCATACTTGGAGACTAGTTGCCTAACTTGGTCACCTAGAGAGACCAGCCCAAGCAACCAAGTACCCCGGTCAATTGCCCTAGTTGCCCCAAGCAACCCATCTAACCAACCACTCCCTGTGATTTTGGGTTTTGTTTCTCTTTTTGATATAGGACCTCTAGGGTTATTTATGACCTTGAACCAACATGTTATTAGCACTTTATAGGGAACGTGAACTTACCCTCTAAGTGTCTTTTCAAAGTTGTGAATCAATAGCAATGTGAGGACATTCACTGGCACATAACCATTGTCGTTTTCTTATTTTATTTGAAACTTGCACATTGATATACATGTTGCTGTTATAAGACTTAGGAATGATGATTAAGTTCTAAAATTACAAAATACAAGTTGATTGTTATGATATTGATGTATAGATTAAACTTAAGGCATTATGGATTTTAATTGGATTGTGGATTGCAAATGTTGCCTAGAACCTTTTACTACTTTGTGGGAGGTTGTTGTATGTTGTGATTGTGAATTGGGGAACACCTATTTGGAGTGCTCCTGCCTTGAGATATCAACGGAGGTGGTATGGGACATTGTCCTCTGATGCCCCTAGCACTTTTCACAGTAACTATTTGCCATGATTAGGTGGTCTAGAAGAGTATGGTTAGGTACCTTGTAATATCACACCCTATGGGCGTGGGTATTGATGCTAAGTGACCCGTGGTAGCAGTGTGGGATGGTGGGCGCTCAAGACTAGTAACCAACCTGTGAGAGGACACAACCACATTGTGGGGGCCATTCATTGGTAGGGTTGCGTATAATAGGCTTTGGCTCATGGGCGCTCAACACCGGTAACCAACCCGTGAGAGGACATAAGAGCTTCTTGCCCATTATATTTGGATACCAATAAGGTTAAGAGGAGGTGTAGTCTGATTTAGTTGGAGCCATATGATACGTTGACTCTAGTAGGGGAGGATATTGAATCAAGAGTGTGAGATGCATGAGGGGAGGTATTTGAATCTAGGTTGATGTGACTGAGTAGTTGTCTTGCATTGTGCTAGTTACATCCCAGACACGCACCAATACTCATACCAATGGTGTGGTGAGAGAGTGGTGTTATAAACCTCAACCATGGTGATAATCTGAGAGGGATTCCTTTACCCCTTACCCAGGATCTCAAGATTGGTAATCAACTCGTGAGAGATTAGAGTGACCAGATCTACCCAAAGGAGGCTAGTGTTCTATCTTAATGCGTGACTACCATATAGAGACCAACATTCGTTAGAGTATAGAAGCATTGTTGCATTCAACTTCATGTCATGTTGCACTATATAATGTTTTGACTTGAACTGTGATTATGGTTACATGTTTGTGAACTACTTGCTGAGTTATTTTGAGCTCACCCTTTGGAGAATTCTTTGTTTTTAGATACCTATGTAGGTGAAGAAGAAATCCGGGCACGAGTTCGGAGATATTTCCTTCTGATTATATAGTTGAGGAAACAATGAGAACTGGCTGTGACTCGTGGTATGATCCTAGTACTAGTGTGGAGTACTATTATGGCCCTAATCAACAATGAATGAAGACACCTCATTTGCCAGTTGGACTACGAGCTAGACATTGACCCTCAGTTACAAGTGTACAAATGTTTTGAAAAGAAGGCGAAACATTAGAAGACTTAGATTTTGACTAAGTTTATTCTTTGCAGTTTGACTACTTTAGTCATGTCATCACTTCTGCACTCTAATTTAGTTTGAGATCCTTCTAAGATCTGTGTTACTTGATATACATCTTAATTACTAATTATTACATTGATTTATTCTTGCTCATGATTAGTCTATTGTGTGGATTGGTTTACAATTGTCTGAGACCTAATCTAATGGGCTATGGATCACTCTCTCAGGTGTTCGAGTGTATAGATACCAACTGGGTGGATGTGACAGTTGAACTTGCCCTCTCTTTTAATACAAAAGTTTTCATTGTTGCATGGAAAAAATGGTCTCCATTAAAATTGAAGATGAGGAATAGAGAAATAACTCCCATGTTTCCCAATAGGGTTTAGGTGTCATGTGCCTCACCTGGACCTGTTAAATGGGGGCGTGACATTGGGAATCTTAGTTGTAACTAAATTTTGTAACTCTTGAAGTATTTTTATTAAATAAAAGTTTGTCTTACCACTTATTCAAGTAATTACATCCTTCAAAACGTTTTAGAGTGAGTATGATAGTTGTCGTAATTTTTCTAGTTCAAATTCTGCTCTCCTTCATATTTGCTTTAATATGTTAATGACAAATTAATAGCTTGCTCTAATCAGGATCATATTGTTGAAAATAAAGAGAAGTTAAAGGCATAATTCAAAATTTAAGTGCTCAGGCACTGAGATCTATAGAAATATGGAGGGAGGAAAAATGTATATTAATTAAAATCTTAGAAAAGTTTAATATGTTATAGTCTAAATTAGTTAAGATTCCATTAGCATCTCACTTTAACTTTTCTAATTATCACTGTCCAAAGAATGAGTTTAAGGGTTGTGATGGCCAAGATTCCATATTCCAATTTCATTGGGTTTTTTATGTACTTAATGGTTTATACTAGACCTGATATAGTTTATGCAATAAGTGTACTTAGTAGCTTCATGTCTAATCCAGGTAAAGAACATCGATTGGGTCTTATGTGACTTTTGAGGTACTTGAGGGGGATTATCAATAAGGGATTAGTGTACGTAACAAAAAGTCGACTGAAAAATTAGATTTACTTCGTTACACAGATTCAGATTATGCCATTAATAAAGACAGTAGGAAATCATTGTCACGTAGTTTTTCTTATTCTCTGGTAATTGCATTAGCTAGAAAGTGCAACAATTATCTTCTGTAGCAATATCAACTACTAAAGCTGAATACGTTGTTTCCACTGAATGTGTGAAGCAACCTATTTAGTTAAGAGGTCTATTATGTGAATTGCATATGTTAGAATAAAGCCGTTGCATTTATAGATAACTCAAGTGCTTTATTTCTATGCAAGAACCCTATATATTATGATTGGACCAAACGTATTGATGTAAAGTATTTCTTTATAAGAGATAAAATAGTTGATGATGTCATTTTAGTTGAGAAAATACCTACTGAACATAACCCTGTTGATTGGGGCAGTAAAGTTTAACTGCTTAAATCTATTGAAAATGGGTGATTACATTCATTGAGCTTTTCATTCTTCTTTAAGGTTTGGTACTGTAGTGTGTTTTTTTTAAATTTTTTATGGCATTTTGGACTCTATTTGTAGTTTTTTGTTTTTGTTGTAGTGTTGCTTTTCTTTTTCTTTTGTGTTTTTGTGCAGGTATTGGGAAATGATGCTGTACAGTTCAATGCACTAGTGGATTAAGGGGGAGAATTATAAGGGCAAATCTGTAAAGACACCCTGTTATTTCAGCAAGTTTATTGGCTCTTATCTTGGTTCAATTCACCTTGAATAGGCCACCATTCTTAGTATTGAACTAGGATATTAACCCGGCCTTATTGGGTTAGTTGGATGATCTTGTGATAGGGTTTAGGTATGTTTCATCATAGGGTTTTCTCACCTTCTTCTACCTTATGTTTGGTGTATGCTGTAATGGAATTTAGAGGGGTTTCTTGCATGGTTTTGTGAGGTTTTGGAGTCCCACGTATGGGATTCATTTTCTTGAGTCACTGTACAACATCTCGCATTAATTTTGATCTTGTTTTAGTGCATTGGTATCTGTTGGGAAATGCCATGTCAACATTGTCACATCAACCTCCATGAATTTTGATGATAATAAACATGAATTACTAATGGCTATATTCAATTGTGTATGTTTAAAACAAGTGGATCAAATCCAACCCATCGCCTAATGCCCAAACCCAAATCAAGGCCAAGACCAAGCCAAGATGGACATGAAGTCTAAGTCAAGATGAGCATCAAGAATGGAGTCCAAGAATATTCAAGAATATTAAATCAAGCTCAAGCAAGAAGACTTAGCAAATTACGACCTCAAACACTTCCATGTACATTTATGTATAATCGTATTCATTTGCATCAAATCCATATGCATCATGTCATTATATTGACCTAGGTCATGTTAGGAGTGTGTACGAGAACATAGGGTTGGTTAGAAGACCTAAAAACACTTAAAGTTCTATTATGTGCCTTTGGTCTGCAGACGGATTTTGAGATTGAGATCCGTCTAGCCTCAGACTGACATCCATCTGGTCACAGAAGCTCAAACGGATTTTTTGTCTGAGCAAATGAAGATCCTTCTGACCAAAACGGACATCCGTCTGGTTAAAAAAAAATGCTCTAACGGCTAAATTTTAGCCGGATGCCCGTCTAGGCTAAAATTTGCTCGTTTTCTATCCATTGGGGGTTGGGTTAAGGCATTTAAAGGCCATCTATATAAGCCCAATCCACTCCATTTGAGAGCAACAACCTTGCAATTGATCAACCACTTCCCAAATACTTGCAAGCTCTCAAATTACAAGAAATCACATGTTTTGCCTCTCACCCACCTCACCCACCTCACTCCACCCTGAAAGAACATACCGAGGTATTTAAGCAAGCTCATTAGAGCAAATCTTGAGGCGATAGAAGGTTGTTGGAAGGTCATTTGTGATGCCCGGCATCTCATTATACAATTATTTTAATGTTTGTATTAGTATGTTTCAAATTCTCTAGATTATTTAAATAATTGGTAATGTTTGAACCCCTGATCCATAACCGGGTCGATACGCATTTCAGTCCATCAATCTCTTATACGGAAGAGTTAGACTGAGCCGATGATACTAAAGAATCAACGCAATTTTTTGAATCCGTAGGTATAAATAATTAGACCCCTTAGTGGGCCTTGCGTAAGATATGGGAGTGGGCCGACAAGCCCATAAGTCAAGCCCACTAGTTATTTAAGAGATATCATGTATGTATATATATATAGATATGATAGCATGAGGTGGCTCTCTCTCCTCTCCCCCTTTTCCACCTCCATGGATAACGTGGAGGTGGGAGGCAAAGGAGAAAGAGAGATGGGCTGTGGGAAAAGAAGCTTGTGGTCTCAAAGCCAAAAAGAGGACAGAGAAGAGAAAGAATAAGAGAAGGGGGCTTATTTGTGCGTGGAAAAGAAAGAAAGAGAGAGAAAGAGGAATAAAAATGAAAGAAGGAAAAAGTGCAATAAGATAATATTGATTTTTTCAACTGTAAATAGGGGGAGTGAGGTGCCTTGAGAAGAGAAAGCCCATAGGCTTTCCAGGGGAGAGAAGAGAGAGAAAGAGAAACGACATAAAGAAGAAAGGAGAAAGAAGAGAGAAGAGAAGAGAGAGAAGAGAGGAAAGAGAAGGAGAGAAGAAGTAAGGAATCAGAAGAAGAGAGAAAGAGAGAGAGAGAGGAAGACTCGTTTAATTCCCCGGTATATTCGGGAATAGCTGAGAATCATTCGGTTTTCTGGAAAGTGTTTTATTGAGGGAATACAGGTGAGTATCATAACCAACTCATATGATCGTTTGCAAAAATTTGTGCACATTGATCACACCATATTATTATTATTTGTGGTCTGAATCTAATCACAGTGCCTCTAATTGATTCACAACCTGTGCCCTTGATTGATTTGCACACTATACTTCTAATTAATCTGCATACTGTGCACTTGATTTATTAGCACACTATGACTCTGATGGATTTGCATACTTTGTGCTTGATTTATTCACACTCTATGCTTCTAATTGATCTGCATATTGTGCATTTGATTTATTAGCACATTGTGCCTTAGAAGGATCTGCATACTATGCACGTGATTGAATCACACACTATGCTTCTAATTGATCTGCATGTTGCGCACCTGATTTATTAGCACATTGTGCTTCTTATGGACTTGCACATTGTGTGCCTGATCGATTCACAAACTATGCCTGTGAAATCTTCAAAACCCTAACCCAGTATCCATATTGTATGTTCCAAAACCATGAGTGTGGGAAGAAGGCAACTGTGGGCCATCAAATTGAAACCATTGGATTTAACTCTGAACCAATGGAGATGATGCTAAGTTGGGAGTTTTTGTCAAATTATGGAAGAACTAACATGAACATTGACGGACTTGGTAGATGGATCAAGAGTACAGTAATGACACACATAGAAGGTAAAAAAAAAAAAAAAAAAAACCAGGTAAAACCCTTTTATAACTTAGAAAAGGACCCAAGAAAAAGCTAGGGCATTTGGAGCATCAAAAAACCCCTATTTGATCAAAAGTGCCAGGCTTGGCAGCGTGCCAAGCTTGGCAGCTTGCCAACCAACCCAAGCAACCAAACTTGTTTTAGGGTAAAAAGGGCATTTTGGAGAAATTAGGTTTTTGAAGCCCTATATAATTATTTTTCATTCTAAAACGTGTCATTATGTTCTAAAGCCGTAGGAGATTGTCAGAGACTCTTTAGAGAATCCTCTCCAATGTGAAGGAAGGTGTGGGAGCATCCGTCGAGGTTTCCGTTCATCGTTTCGCTTTCTAAAAGGTTAGCAGTCATTCTCTTCATTCTAGTTCTTCTCTTTATGTTGTTTCTACCCATTGTAGAAGGTTATACTTGCTGTTATGACGATCTCTATTCTCTTAGTTCTAGAGTGAATCTCCATTTACTCTAGCTCTTCCCTGAACTTCACAGTAAGATTTCAATGAAGACCTAGTATAAAATCTATTGGATTTTTATTCTCTTTGATTAGTATGATCTCCAAGTTATGTTAGACCATGATCTATGATGATTTCAGACCTTAATCTACTACTCTCTTTACTCTAGAGTAAATCTCCATTCACTCTATTCACTCTAGTCTATCCGTGAATCTTGCGGTTTGATTTTGGAAGAAACATAATATAAAATTTGTTAGGATTTCATTCATTTTGCTACGATTGATCTTTAAACCATGTTAGATAATGTCCTACCATGATTTCAGATTTTTCTAGTTAATTTTGGAGTTGTTTGGAATTCAAACGATGATTTTTCTATCGATCTAGGCATTTTCTATCTGTACACAACAACTTTGGTCACTTGCTTCTGCAGCCTTGGGAGACCAACCCAGGTGACCAAGCCTGGTGTTGATAGACTAATGTCTGGTTTTTGTCTTCGTTTCAACTCTAAACCATTAGGGTTTGTTTCTAACTTTGAATCATCATGGTATTTAGAATCTTTGACAAGTTTGAACTCATACGTTGTTCTATTCTTCAAAGGTTTCGATTCGATAACAAGGTGAGGACATTCACTTACATATAACCTAGTTACATTTTTATTTGTAATAGGACTTGAATGCATGTTCTACATTGCTGTTATATGATTTAGACATGATTACTATAACTCTATAATTTCATGATATAGTTTAGTACTGATGTTATTCATATATGATCTATATGCATGTGACTATTGTGAATTTGGAATGATTTATGATCTAATAATGTAATTAAATCATATTGTAATGCGTATGTTAGGTTGTGGTTGTGTGTCATTCAGGTGTTTCTATCTAGGGACACCATTAGAGGTGGTATGGGACACAATCCTATGATACCCCTTGACACTTTTCATAATCATTGGATGGCATAATTAGGAAGTCTAGAAGTCTTCAGTTAGAAACCCCGTCATATCACACCTATCGGCGTGGGTATTGATGCCGAGTGACCTGTGGCAGCAATGGAGATTGTGGATTCTCAAAACCGATAGCCAACCCATGAAAAGACATAATCACATTGTGGGGGCCATTCATTGGTAGGGTCACATCATAATAGACTTGGGCTCATGGGCACTCAAGACCGGTAGACAACTCGTGAAAGGACATGAGATATTCCCGTCTATTATATGTGGATGACCAATAGGGTCAAGAGTCCGTAGTCCGAGCTGGTTGGTGCCATAGGATATGATGACTCTAGCGGGAAATGATACCAACCAATTTTGAGAGGCATGAGGGGAAGTATCTGACCCTAGGTTGATGTGACTCAGTAAATGACTTGAATAAAGCTAGGTATAACCCTAATACGCGCTAGTACTCATACCAATGGTGTGGTGAGAGAGCACTTACCTGGGATCTCAAGACCGGTAACCAACCCATGAGAGATCAAAGTGACGATACCTTCCCAGAGGAGGCTGGTGTTCCATCTTAATGCATGTCCACCATTAGAGACTAGCATCTGTTAGAGTTAGTTGCATTTTTGCACATTTGTCTCATATTTTATTGCATCGTGCTATGTTCTTGAATTGGATTGTAATTGTTATTTGTATGTGAACTACTCGCTGAGTTATTTTGAGCTCATCCTTCGGGGAAAACGCTTGTTTTAGATGATTTTCCAAGTGAAGAATAGATCTCATGCTTCTGTTTAGAGATCCTTCCCTCATATCATACAATTGAGAAACTAGTGGGAGTTGATGGTAGCTTGTGGTATGATCCACGTACCGGTATGGAGGACTCTTATGGCTCCGATCAACAATGATAGAAGACGCCTTGCCCGCCAATGGGACTACGAGCTAGACATCACTCCCAAGTTACAAGAGTACAAGCCATCAGAGAAGAAGAGGAAATTAGAAGAAAACGAACATTTAGAAGACATAGATTAGTTTTGATTGCTCTCTTATTCTTTTAGTTGTATACCTTAGACATGATTATTCTTCCGCACTTTATTACTTCGATTATTTGACATCATTTCCGCACTTTGATATTTGTTTTTGAGATTCTTCTGAGATCCTTACTTTTGATTTTATTCTTTAATTATATTAATACATCGATTGATTCTTGCTCATAATTGTACTATTGTGTGGAATGGTTGGATGATTGTCTGAGACTTGATCTTCGAGGCCGTGGATCACACCTCTGGGTATTTTAGGTAAGGTACCGGCTGGGGGGATGTAATAATGCCCCTGATTTATCTGCATACTATGCGTTAGATTTCATTCACACATTTTGTGCATTTTTTTAATTACATATTTGCGTCTGTTTCAGTTTTGATTATGATTTGACAATCTTCTGTTTTCAATTATGTAATTATCAGATTCTTGCATTTTAAGATTAAATGTGAAGTTTAATAATGCAAGACTGAATTGGAATAAAAGACTTGGTGTTGACGAGCACAACTCTTATGGCTAGAGTAAAATGGAAATATTGAGTCCGTGCCAATGATGGCAATCTACAAGGTGTACAAGGCCCTATGTCTAGAAGCTACTTTGGTGGTGAAGAGATATAAGCCACTTTGGTGGTGAAGAGATATAAACTATTTTGGTGGTGAAGAGATATAAGCCACTTTGGTGGTGAAGAGATATAAACTATTTTGGTGGTGAAGAGAACTGTGCATCCTCTGGATTTACTTAGGCTCAAGACTCTAATGCTAGGGAAACAGAGATGAAAATTTGTGAAAGGATTTTTGAAAGAGATATGATGCTTTTCCATAATATGCATTTTCTGCAAAAAGAGTTATGTTATCGTTCATAACATTTCTTCTCTTCAAAGTGTTTTATTTTTACACATGTGCATGATAACTTTCATTTCATGTTTATAGCATGGTTGTGTTATAATATTTACTAGGCTAGTTTAGCTCATTCCCCCCCCCCCCCCCCCTTTTTGTAAACATATAGGTAGACTCAGGACAAAGGTAAGGATGTTGCCATCCAAGGAAATGTTGAGAGCCCAAGTTCCTGTAAAGGTCCAGTTGTTTAAGTCATCTCAGTTTGAGTTTTATGTTTTGAGGTTTTGTATAAGATAGTATAAATGTTCTGTTTAGGTGAAACCATAATGTTGAAGACTATAGTTTGTATTATCCTACTATAATATATAATTGCCATTGGATAGTTTAAAGTTGTAATTGCCCTCTCTTTTAATACAAAAGTTTTCATTGTTACTTGATGATATGTGTTTCCATTATTCTCAAGATAAGGAAAAAGGAAGTAATTGTCAGGACTCCCAATAGGGTTTAGGTGTCATGGGCTCCACCTGGTCCTAGTTGTTGGGTGTGTGACATCATTAGTGTTGTAAATCATCTAATTTGTGGATTCACTCAATTTGCATTACTCTCACACAAGAGGTAAAATGTCATACCCCTTATTAGGTAATCTCTAACATTGTATTCTGTTGTTTACAATTTTAAGTCTAGGTAGACTAGAATTGGTTTTGAGTGCTCTTACCCCCATTGAACAAATATTGTAGAGGTGCTCTTGCCCATGAACAAAGATTGTAAGAGGGTGCTCATGCCCGTGAACAAAGATTGTAAGAAGGTATTTTTGTCCCACAATTGAAAACAAATCACTAGTGAAAATCTCTCTCGAGGCCAAGAGGGGAGTGAACTTAAACTTATAAGTCAAACCACTATAAAATAGTTGTGTTGTGGATTTTGTGTTTGCAAATGTGTTTAAGTTCAATTTAATTTGCTCAATTATATTTAAATTTGTGCACTTACCTTATTTGCAATTAAACTAAAAAATTGGACAAATTCACTAGTTGCAACCTATTCACGCTCCTATAAGTTGCATAAACAATATCTATCCTTAGCCCCAAATATAGGTCATTTGACCGAACTCTGTCAAAAAATGATTTGTGTTCTTTCTTTTGTTTTTCAGTTGTATTTGATTTTCTATTCCACTTTATGTAATCATCAAGGCCTAAAATGTGCAAAAGAATATCGCCCTGTCCTAAGCCCCCCCCCCCCCCCCCACCACCAGAGAGAAAAAAAAAGAGAAGAGAGAGAACTCTGTACAATCATATCTAAAGGTCCATTCTATCTAGAATTTTATTTTCCTTTACGTAAACATTCACTATAAACTACAGATTCTGTACACTTGCCTCCATTGCTACAATATTGCTCCTTACAACAGACCCAGCTTCCTTCCGACCAAAAAATGGAAAAAAAAAAGGGAAGAGAATAGAGGCCCCAAAAAAGAGAAGAGATTAGAGGCCCAATTTTGCTCTTGGACTCCCTGACTCTGCAACTTAATGGACATATACATTTCTCATCCCATAAACAGCCTTCCCCACTACAAAACTGACTAAAACAATACTTACAGGCAAACCAACCTGTAACATTGGGGTCGATATCAATTACTATTTCCCACACAGATATAGCTGGTTGATTTACAGATTCTGTGGAT
This sequence comes from Hakea prostrata, assembly GCF_041222555.1. Taxonomy (NCBI): domain Eukaryota; kingdom Viridiplantae; phylum Streptophyta; class Magnoliopsida; order Proteales; family Proteaceae; genus Hakea; species Hakea prostrata. Next base: position 36,236,229 of record NC_142606.1, on the reverse strand, counting down.
CTAGAGCTTATAAACAAAAATGTGCTGCTACCCATTCATGCTCTCATCATTTGACATCCTGCTGGACCAGATGATCTCGATTTCTAGCATTCTAGAAGACGCATCTTTGTTGCTGTCATGACTAATGCGGAATAACCCACTATGAACACCATCTGTTACAATTTTTTCCATTTGGATAGTCACTCTTCCCAGAGTTGGCTGCAAGGCCCACCAACATCCCAATCCAAATCAGTAAGAAAACACCAAGATTAAAAGGAAAAGGAACAAAAAGAAAAGAACTACAAACCTACATACCTTCCCAAACGTATTTTTGCTTTTGCAGATGATGTGAAGCTTCTGTCCCTTGGGAGGTACATCAAATGCCCATGTAAATCCTTCTTTCCATTCCGGAGAAGTACTATGGCTCACAACCTAAATGAGAAGGGGAAAAAAAAAAAAAAAAAAAGCACATGAACGGAGAACTATGCCTCAGTTTTTTCTTATGAGCCAGAATCTACAGCCGTGCACACATTAAAGCTTGAGATCTACCTGGGAAAATTTTCAAGACTTGAACTTTCTCAGATACATCATCAAGAAAAAGAAAAAGTTTTGCAATGTTGTAATTTGATGAATAGTGAGATTCATGGAAATTTGGTTTTAGGTAACTCATGCAAATAAAGTAAACATATCTTGACATTTTGTAAAAACTTTGTTGTGGCACTCTACCTTTGTCTGTCGTGTTGGACCATTTCCTATGGTCAACCGACAAAAGGCATTTGTGCTTCCCATTGACTGTTTCAAGTTGACACCACGCTTTATGGTGACTGTCAAACACCCAGGCAAGCAATGCAAGAGGTTGTTCGCTCTTTCATGGAAATATGGTGGGCAAGTTTTCATCAGCAACTGTAGAATTGGAATTGCTTCAGCAGCAATCGTAGCTTGAGGTTTGGCAATGTCTATTGATATGGTTGTCCACGACTCTTTTAACAAGCATAAGGTGTCCAATGCAGAATCTTTGGCAGACTCATCTCCAGCTTTCAGTGCTCCTACTAAATGTGGGATGATAAGGGTCGCTGCCTCTGAGGCATGCAGCTTAGGAAAGTTGCTGAATATCACATTTATGGTTTTCAGGACCTCCACATTGATAGTTGCAGTGGACCACAGCTCTTTCTCCAATGCAGCTACAAATCAATAGTTTCCCACATCAATTCAATAGTCAAACCAGAAAATTGGTAATTTAATTAACGTGAAGAAAACAACATATCAGGCATATTATGTTCAATTATGAAAGCATGGCTCTTAGCTTAATATCTCTTCTATTTTCCAAAATGATAGGTCCCAAGATTCCCATAACCCACTTTTCGTGGCTGGTGTGCTTATCTTAGAAAGCATGTTGATGTTCTAGATGAATAGTTGACCAATTGATCTCACTGGGATCTGCTGGATAGATCATATATTTAAAACATGTTGCACTAAGCAATATGACAAAGATCCCTCAGGAATTTCGCTATGGTTTGCTATGAGTCAAGAAAAACTCATCAGCCTAAATGTAAATCTACTACTGGCCTCTGGATTTTGAACCTGATAAATTGACCCAAAAAAATAAAAAATAAAAAATAGAAACTCAAACTTCCCCCTTTTCCTGTCCAAGACACTCAACCAACCTGTTAGAAACACTATCTGGACTAAGGTTGAATTACAGGAATAATGAAGAGCAAACACAGTAACAATTACCACAAGAACATAAAAGAAGTTACCCTGATTGCAATGGTGCATGTCACCCCCTATAACAAGAAAGTAAAGAAGTAAACTTGGTTTGGCTGGCAAGAGAGGGGATATTTGAGGAGGCAATCAACAAGATCTTTGGTAACTAAGGGCAGAGCCAGGATTCAACATGGGGGAGGGCGGACTAATGAGAGTTTGGATCACCTCCTCATTGGGGGGATACTGAAGTTTTTTCACCATACATAGTGTGTAGGCTCATGTGGGGTCTCACCTCTAAATTATTTTATCATAGATGTGGGCCTACACATTAAAATATAGGTAAATTATTGATAATGATATTTTTATCTTTACAAAATATAGGTAAATTATTGATAATGATATTTTTATCTTTACAAAATATAGGTAAATTAAAGTACAAGGATGACCAACTAAAAAAAATCTTATGTAAAGCTTTTTTAAGTTATAATTTAATGAATGTTTTCTTTCATAAAAGAAAAAAAAATTCTTAAAAAATCAACATTATAGGAAAAGAAAAAAAGAAAAAAAGAAAAAGAAGAAGAAGCACAATTGTAATGTGAAAGACTAGATGCAAATCAAATGAATAATGACAGTTAGTTACACTACAAATTATAGATATTCATTCACAATATAAAATCAAATAAAAAGAATAACACAAAAGATAAAGAAAGAGAGACAGTATAAAATCAAATAAAAGATTAACAAAAAAATAAAAATAAATGAGAGAGAGAGAGAGAGAGAGAGAGAGAGAGAGTGTGAGGGAGAAGACTTAGGAAAGAACTTTGAACTTTTTCAAGTTTTTCTTAAGTCAAATGTGAAGAAAAAAGAGAATAAATAGAGAGAGAATTTTAGGGATTGAAGAGTTTGATTTAGATTTAAGTATTACTTCCTTAAATACAGGGTTTTAATTGTAACCCTTGAATACTTAGTGAGAATGACATTATACCTATTTTAGTAGGAGGGTCAATAATGATATTTCACATTTGAGAAGAAAGAAAAAAAACTAATGAAAAAAAACAAAATATTTTTACAATTTTTTTTGGGGAGGAGGAAGTCTCCGAGATCATATGGGCTCATATAAAGCGTTGTGATCAGAGTTGCAACCAGATTTGACCACCATAAACTTAGAAGCTACTTGCATTGCTCCATTTGATGTTTATTGTTGAATTTTCTGTTCTAGATCATACCTGGTTGACTAATCCCAGATTTCATGTAAGATAGAAGACATCCTAAAATATGTGAAGCCAAAATATGAAATAAAGAGAGAGTTATAAACTTAACAACCTAACAATAATTGCTTACCTGTCAAGGACTTGATGAGCTCATTTGGACACATATTCTTGGAGCGTGGCATTAGAAAACAGAGTTTTGATTAGCAGTAGCTGTCTGTGCAGCAACTTTGAATTTTTGTGACAGGTAGATTTTCCT